>NC_064631.1:726682958-727362958 GCF_023864275.1 Schistocerca cancellata
CAGACCTCATTAGTGCAGCTGGCCATAGTTCTTCGGCAGGTCTGATGACTTGCCTGGTTCTGTAAGTAGGCTGTTTAGGTTCTTATATTGGTAACGCCACCGCCACGTAGCGCTCTGTATGAAAATCACTGGCTGTGCTGCGTGCAGTCTGTGGCTGGTTTGCATTGTTGTTGGCTATGGTAGTGTTGGGCAGTTGGATGTGAACAGCGCGTAGCGTTGCGCAGTTGGAGGTGAGCCGCCAGCAGTGGTGGATGTGGGGAGAGAGATGGCGGAGTTTTGAGAGCGGATGATCAGGACGTGTGTCCATCAGAGATGGTAAATTTGTAAGACTGGATGTTATGAACTGATATATGCTATGACTTTTGAACACTATTAAGGTAAATACATTGTTTGTTCTCTATCAAAATCTTTCATTTGCTAACTATGCCTATCAGTAGATAGTGCCTTCAGTAGTTAGAATCTTTTATTTAGCTGGCAGTGGTGGCGCTCGCTGTATTGCAGTAGTTTGAGTAACGAAGATTTTTGTGATGTAAGTGATTCGTGAAAGGTATATGTTATTGTTAGTCAGTGCCATTGTTTTGTATGGATTTTTGAAAATCAGATTGCGTTGCGCTAAATATATTGTGTGTCAGTTTAATGTTGATCAGAATAGGTAAAGAGCGAAATGTCTGAGTACGTTCAGTTCTGATCAGCTGTTTGAAAATCAAATAATGTAAGGGGTTTATCAGCACAGTAATTCATTAATTTTTCCAAGGGGACGTTTCAGTTTGAGTATTGCTATTATTTTTCTTCGCTTTACTTTCTGTGGGTTTCAACCACATATAATGTTGGCGAAACATTCCCTCAGCCATTATTTTGCATAGTTCCCAAAATTCCGAAGAAATTCGGGATGGATTCCATCACTTGCCGGTGCCTTCCCGGCTCTTTTAGTTTGAAATGCAACAGAAATTACAGATACAGATATAGTTCTTGAGAATTCATGTTGGTCATTAGCGCTCTTTTTGAGCGATAAAAGTTTGCATTTGGTGTTTCTAGTATCAGCTTTGTTCCTTGGTGCTATGGATGTAGATAGTAAGTTGACGCAATTCTGTTATCAGAAATATGAGTGTTACCATTTATTTTCGTTTTGTTTCTAGCTAACATCCTTAGTAATGACCATGTGTCTCTAATTGTTGTGTGAAAATTAAGTTACTCAAGTCTCTGTCCACCTAGTTCGTCTGGCTGTATCGAGGTTATAAGCAAGATACCCGCTATTTCTGGATCACTACTTTTTCGAAATCCATCACACTATTTCTCGTTAGTTCCATTCCAACTTGCAGTATCCCCTAGAAATTGCGTTGTTTGCTGCACTTATCATAGCTCCAAAAAGCCTCTAATAGTTCTTTGCTTTTTGGGGAATAAATTGAAGACATTTGACCAGATTTTTAGAAAATACAGCCCACTTTGCTTTTCTAAAGTTTCATTTACGTCGTGGAGAGGATGATACGAGAGGGGTATGTGTCCCAATTTCGATCAAGATTGGACGTGTTGGCTGTCTGGGAAATTCTTGTAATACTAATAGGGAACTCGTTAGCTGTTGCAAATGTTACATCGGGAATGTACTCCGTCTCCATGCTGGTAACAACATATTCCTTTATTCTTTGTATCAGACACCAAGAATAGGTTATTGACTTCTGTCCAACTTTCAAGGACATTACCATATGCATAATTTTCATTATACTTCCACTGAGTAAGGTAACTTTTAAAATCTCTGGGACGCTTGGCGGAGGGGATGTTGTGATACCGGAATGATTTGTGGAGGCCCAGAGATAGCTGAATATTTGTGTATATTGATTTCTTAGATAGTTTTACTACAACTTCGTGTATGTCATTCAGATCAGATACAGAGCATAGATAAGCATTTTTAACTGACGATCGCAAGTAAGCCGCCAATCCATAAGCTCGATGGTACACTGTTCATAGTAAGTCAAAGCCAGGAATTTTTTCTCTCCTATAAAATATATATTTCACATATTTAATACATACACTGACGGAAAAAAATCGAAACATCAAACATAATTAATATACAGTAAAGAAATTTCGGGAATACATTTGTCTAGGCCAGGGTCCTCAAACTTTTTCCATCTCTCCCACTTCTGAAACATAAATTATTTTAACCTTCCCCCCTCCCCCCCCCCATTTTGTTTTCCTTCCTCAGCACTTCTCATTCTTGGAACTAAAACGGCCCACAATACCAATCTACTTCTGTTAAATTATTGCAACTGTCAATTACAGCAATAATAAAAATAATGATAATATAATAATAAATTACAGACTGTCATTTGAGCACATCTAACGCACTTTTTTGAACTCATCATACACTTGTATTATTTCTAGGTTATGCAAGACGAAAAATACGAGTAGATTACTTCATAAATTCGTTGGCTAAAATTTAACTGTTTCCATCTGTAATGCCATTTACAAAGTTTTAATATTTGAAAGATCACGACATACGTATAGCGATAGAACAATAATCAACATTTAAATGTCAGTTTAAAAACTATTGTATTCAAACTGATCACCCAAAAAAGAAACAAGGAAGAGTAAAAAGGCACGCAATTCAAAATTCGGAAATTTGTTGATATTTGCATATTTAGTGAGCTGCTTGTGCTTGTTCATAAGAAGAAAGCACATCTAGTCTTAGTTGGATCTTTGAAACAGCAACTCACAGATCCCCTTTCAACCGCAGTGGAGACCAATGTTTCGTCTTGATGAATGCCAGTAAGTTGATGTGAAGGGTAATAATACGACCGCGGGCTCTCTTGATAACTTGGGATATTTATTCCGAGTCATCGGGACATCGACTTAAATTAATTTGAAAGTGTTGTATAACTGGAGAGTTCTATTAGCTCCTCCTATTTTACTGCTGAGAATTGGTCTGATGTAATCGTATCGAACGGATCATGTATCCAGTCATCCTCAGATGAAGGTTCTGCAAATTTATTCTCGAAGTGATGGGGAAAGTTTTAGAAATGTACTACGCCAGTTCTAACATTTTTATCTACATCCAACTTATTGTGCTCCTCGAAATCATTCAAACAAGAAAACATCTCGCAGTTACCGGTCTACATCTGTCCAAGTTTTCTCTCAAACTCAAGCACTTTCTTGCTTAGAAAGATAATATTACTATTTCGACCTTGACGTGATACGTTAAGGGCTGATTGGATCACATACAACAGCGCTCTCTGGTGTTGCATGGTTTGAAACAGAGGTGAATCAGGCACTGATGATGCAGTCAATCTTTCCGCACAGTTTTTAAGCTTCCAAGATACTCCTGCAATGCCACCCATTGGCTTGAATACTAAATACGGTCAGTAATCCCACTCTAATGAAATATACACCTGCTGAAGTTTTACAATGGCGTGAAGCTTACACTAAAGAGATTAACGACTTACAAACTTCATACAAATATGTTTACAAACACAGTGACGGAAAAAAATCGTGACACCAAGAAGGATTCATGCTGATTAAACTTTTTTATTTTAACAGATGAGGAGTCTGCTTTTGGTCAAGGAGATAGTCAAGAGTACAAGTTCTAGATTCAAAGATATCATATGATGCCCCTGAATTAACAAACAAACCAAGGTCATCAATTTAATGTAACAATAAAATAATGAGGGATATTTAGAAAAAAGGGTAATAAACCACAATTAATACAATATTTTTAGTTTTCTTATTGAATAAAACTTTTATTGAATCCAATAATTTTTGTTGCTTATGCTCCTAGATCAAAATCAGGTTTTAGCATATCCCTATTCATCCCAAAGAACAAAAAGCAGAAAAAATGTAAGACTGACACTACTGTTGCTACTCACCCCTCCATGTGGGGTGAATGGAAGCACCAAGTTTTATTTTTTATATTAAAAGCATCATCTAGGTTCCAAACATATGTTAAAATATCCATAGCCCCACATAATTTTGATTTTTATATTTATTTTTAAAATTATCAACTTTTCTTTTAAAGCTGAAAACTGTTTCTGTTTAGCCTATTTTACGGTAGACAGTGTCGAACATCATTAAGTTAGATTAGAAAGTACATCATGTTGCACTTACTGTTTACTTGATAGTCGATTTTGGTCAAATTCTGATCATCCTCAGGCCATAAAAGACGTATCCAACTTTGCATTCCACAACACATACGAAGATAGACGCACATGAATGCGATATGACACATAATATCAAAATGGAGCATTTCAAGAGTGATTAGTTACTGAAGTTATGGTATGCACTGTTAAATGTGTCTTTTACTGAGCAAGAATGTCCAGAGTGTGACAGACTGACTGACAAAATGAAGAATTTACATTAAAATACTGAAGACTAGTCTAGAAGCTGAAAGGCGGCAATTACTCCTTTCTTCCACTTTATTTATTCAGTTGAGAGACACTTCCCATTAGCGTACTTTCATTAGGTTAGGAACAGCCTATGGTCACTGCGACTATTTAAGAGAGTTGACAGTAGTTGCAATACTAAATTCAGCGGTAGCCAGGTGCATGACGTTATTAGAGGTGGTGGAGCTGTAGCAAGGTTGGTTTATTGGTGTCTGTTTGGAGAACACGGCAGCTTGGAATAGCCTAGAGGGACCCTGGCTGTAGTTTTCGCACAGGGGGAGCCAAGGTAGAGGACGCAGCCTAAGCCACATGGGAAGTGGCAAGCCCGGAGCAGGCCACAGCGTGTTGTCCCAGAGGCCAGAGCCAGAACTTGTACGGCTGTCGTCGCCGACTCGTGACAGACCGAGTCACTGCCAGCTAATCACATTCGCAGAGCATTCGGTTTGTTTCCTGGGACCTTTTTGTGAGACTGGTGTCCGTTAGACCTGTGAAGAAATTTCGCTGAAGAGGTGAAGCCGGCCGAAGTGGCCGTGCGGTTAAAGGCGCTGCAGACCGCTACGGTCGCAGGTTCGAATCCTGCCTCGGGCATGGATGTTTGTGATGTCCATAGGTTGGTTAGGTTTAACTAGTTCTAAGTTCCAGGGGACTAATGACCTCAGCAGTTGAGTCCCATAGTGCTCAGAGCCATTTGAACCATTTGAAGAGGTGAAAACGTGGCGGCAACGCAGGGTATCCAACGCTGTGTCGTCTGGAGAGCAGTTGTGCTTTTTAGAGGCTTCGTCGGCACACAAGGTGCCCTCTATACCGTGGACGCAAAATAACTGTGTGTTAAATCGACATCGATTGTGACGACAGAAAATGTAACAGAGGACACGTGTATTTTCCCTCGAGACGCACATGATTGGAGGGAAAGTTGTTTCCTGTCTTGTAGAAGGAGGCTGTACGGTATAAGAGGTGATATGTTGTATCCTCCCCCTCACTTATGGACCTTAATAACAGTGAAAAATTAAACCGCGTGTACCTAATGGAAATTTGCGAAAAGCAATCGTCACCGAAGTTAATTTGTCGGTAAAGAGGGAGGAAAGGGTTACATCTAAATGAAAGGAAAAATGCAAATGAAACTGGCGGAAATTTATTTTGACAAGGGGTAAAGTTAATAAAGAAAGTAAATGTGCGGCCGTTACGTTAACTATTAACTAGCGGTAATTAGATATTTGAGATTTGGGGGAAATTACGGTCGCCAGTCCTAAGGACAGTTACTATAGTAACTGAAAAAGAAAGGTTATTACACATATAGTTAGCACTAGAAGCGTAGCAACTGAAGGTTGACACGTCTAGTGTGAAAACTGAAAGTTTGTCAGAAGTAATAAATTTCGCTACACTCTGACTTAATTTAGCAAAAGAATTAATAAAACCGGAAAATCGAAAGTTAATTTAGTGACTGATGTTAATAGTGAGCTTTCTTTCTGAAGCACATCGAAATTCAATAAAATACGGTTGGTCTTGGGCTACCTCAACTATCATTTCAAAAGCTACTTGAATCTACACAATTCAGAAATAAGAGATTTAACTTTGAACTTGAAGTAAATGATTCTGAACAATTAACAATAGTAAAATTTAGTACGTACCAAGCTGAGCTGCAGTCACAGGTAAGCTAAAATACGGTAACAAAACTCGCACTCTTAATTTGTGCTTGTGTAATCTAAATATTGTAGCCAGCTATGAATACCTTAACTGAACTTTGAAATTAAAGCAGTGAAATCGAATGATGCTGGCGTTTGAATTTCAACGACACTCGGGTTCATCCCGGAAAAGGAAGGGACCCTGCTTGGTAATGCAATTGGGACAATGAGCAACAAACGTTCATGCTAAGTTGCTGTAATTTTGTGATGCAACAATTTTGAAAGTTTGAAAAGCTGAGGTCTGCCATACAGTTCTAAAACTTTACGTGCTTCCAGTCTTCCTTGTTGGTTGATTGAAGGTTGAAGCTGTCGGTCCAGCAGGTGGCGACAGTCACTCATTGTCGGCCGTCGCTGTTGCAGAAGCTGGATGTTGGCGCGCCTTCTTCTCGACACGGTCACCAGGCGAAACGGGCTCTTGATGTGCGCCAGCTAACGCTTCCCGTCCGCGACACCGTGTCAGAAACTATCATAGCAAGTCGAGCGGCAACTCGCGGGAGCGTCACACAACACACCTGCTCCACTGCACCACCCCAGCCAGACTCCCATTTTATATTGATAGTTTTTACCTTTTTGGTGTATACTACATGTGGAGTGTTTTGTGGACCAGTATAAAGTGTGAGGAAGCAGAGTACTATGGAGCAGAGAAGTGCGATTCGGTGTTGTGTCGTGGAGGAGGGAAGTCGGTTTGAGCTCGGGCTGTGGGGTCTGGGCATGAAGGCGAATACGAACGAGAGGAGGAGATGGAGGTCCACCGTTTACTCCAATGCAGAGGTGCTCGGGCCACCGCGTTAGAGATTTCTACACGCGTATGGTGGGCATTTCACAGCACTAGCACCAGGGGTCTTTAGAACGAATTTCACTAATTCCACCACATGGTTAGAGCAGCAGCAGTCGCTGTCCGATTTAAGCACATTATGGTAGTTTGTTCCAGTCAACACTTTATAATCACTTTATATTGTCTTAGTTACAGTTAGATCGCGTTATTGATTATTAAAGTAAAAATTGCAGTCAATTTGCTAGTGTCTGTTCAACAACACATCGGATCAATTCATTTTACGAACATGAGCATAAATATGTGTAATATTCAGCTATGTTCCATGTCATTCTTGTCTTTTGGAAATAAATATGCCGTGATATTGAATTCTGTTTGTTATACAGGTAGACAAGATTTCTTGTTCACCTTTATTAACATAAAAGAATTTGGCTTTTAAATGAGAAGTGCACCAGCGATGAATATGTTTGTTTATAAATAAATCTTCTGCTACCAGTCATGATTTTCTTCGTTTACTTTTCGCACGACTCGTTTCGGAAAATGATTCCCATTTTCAGTGCGTTTTTTGTGTATATTATGCCAGTTGTACTGGTGTTGTCAATGTCTGAGAGTCTGCTTGATTTCTTCGACTTTTATTGCAATATATAAGAATCACACGATTTTTTTAGTTGGTTATCGATTCTTTTTGTGAAGTTAGTGGCGAAATTTTGAAGAATTTATACTTACGGGTTTCTAATGGTCCATTTGTGCATAATCTCACACACACTAAACATCACATACAACTTGTTGAACACTTTAAACATCGAAAAGTCTTACATAAGCAAAACACTTACAAAAACAAGATGGATACTGCAGCGGCGTGGTGCACCATTTTGGTAATATGACCCAGCCATGCCTCTGCATTCGCACAGTGTTCGAACTGGGCCAACTGGCTATAAAGTGCCCGGTCGGCTTTACTAAGCACCCATCGCGGCGGTTTCCTTTCGCGGCCCGCGCCATCTGGCAGGTGGATCCAGATCGGGAAGTGATCACTTCCGCGCAAGTCATCGACCACTTCCCAGTGAACACTGTGGGCAAGAGCTGGAGAGCAAAGCGAGAGATCAACGGCAGAGAAGGACCCAGTCGCTGTGCAGAAGTGAGTGCGCTGCCCTGCATTTAGCAAGTGTGCACAGGATGACAGGAGAAGCCTCTCAATTGCTCTACCCCTGGGACAGGTAACTGCACAGCCCCAAAGCACATCGTGTGCATTAAAATCACCACAGATAATGAACGGGTGGGGGAACTGTTTAATAGCGGTCCAAGGCGCTGCAGTCATGGACCGTGCGGCTGATCCCGACGGAGGTTCGAGTCCTCCCTCGGGCATGGGTGTGTGTGTTTGACCTTAGGATAATTTAGGTTAAGTAGTGTGTAAGCTTAGGGACTGATGACCTTAGCAGTTAAGTCCCATAACATTTCCCACACATTTGAACATTTTGAACTGTGTAATAAGGTCGGTGAGGGTCTCTTCATGAAGTGCATCATGTGGGAGTAAGTAAAGGCAACATACTGTCAATGGATGACGCACGTGCACAGACACAGCAACGGCTTGTAGAGCCGTTGTAACTGAGAGAGGCGAAGGGTGGTAGTCTGTCGTGACGAAAGTACCTACGCCTCCTCTAGCTCTCTCTCCCCGGAGGTCGTCCTTTTTGTGGAGTGCGAAGCCTCGTAGCACAGGTGCGTGTGATGGATGGTAATAAGTCTCCTGGAGACACAGACACAGCGGTCTACCATGAAATAGTAGACGAAGTTCCTCCATGTGCGTCCTGAACCCTTGCAAGTTCCACTGAAGTATAGGAGCCGTCTATGATAGGGGTAGCACCTTCATCCTGTCTTTTCGATGGGGTCCGGAGACTACAGCAGGTGGAGGGGCATTCGTGGGGCGAGATGATTGCCCCATACATACGTCATAGCCGGTCGGAGTGGCCGAGCGGTTAAAGGCGCTGCAGTCCGGAACCGCGGGACTGCTACGGTCGCAGGTTCGAATCCTGCCTCGGGCATGGGTGTGTGTGATGTCCTTAGGTTAGTTAGGTTTAAGTAGTTCTAAGTTCTAGGGGACTTATGACCACAGCAGTTGAGTCCCATAGTGCTCAGAGCCATTTGAACCATTTTTGAACATACGTCATACTCCATCAGCTCTGGGGAAGGGTCAGATGAAGCATCAGGTAAAATGGCATCGACACGGTCTGACGGTTTACCAAGTGACTTTACCTGCTGTTGCTGCTTTATATGAGCTTTTTCGCGGTTTGGAGAGTTTTGGTGGAGCCGACGTGGGAGTGGTGATGGCGGTACTGGGCTCCTGAACAGCCTCAGCTGTGGCAGGCGCCAGGGCCTGGCCCAAGTTCGCCACCGTACCTTTGTCTGCCGTTCGAGTAGAGGCTACAGGCTGTGAAACACTGGCTGCCTTGCAGGTGCACTGACATCTGCAGGTGTTAGTGCCAACACTCCACACCTCCGTCTGTGTAGAGGCATCTGCTTTTGGATTAGGCTTCTGAATCATTGACGCAAAAGATATAGCAAATGTGGCAGGCTGTATGGACTTGTATATCTTTTTGGCCTCACCATAGGGGATACACTTGGTTGTTTTTATTTCCTGGACTTTGCGTTCCTCTAAAAAAAAATTCGGCAGTCCCTATTCCAAACGTATGGTCTCCAGAGCAATTGATACATTTGGCTGGAGACGAGCAACCAGCTTCTTCATGAACGGCCATACCGCAGTTGCCACAGGTCGCTTCGCCTTTAACTCTATGGTGGTATGCTCAAAACGATGGCATTTGAAACAGCGCATTGGGCTTCGGAAATAAGGCCTCACACTAAGGCGAAGGAAGCCAGCCTTAACATGCTCAGAAATTTCCTTGCTACTGAAGGTCAGGATAAAGGAGTCGTATTTGATAAGATTGCCATCAACCCTCTTCATGATGCGTTGCACATCAACTATACTTTCCAGAGCCCACTCAAATTGCAATTCCTCCTTGGGAATGTCGACTAGATCCCGGCTTGTAACAATACCTTTGCTATAATTCAAGGTGCTGTGCAGTTCAATGTCTATGACATATTCCCCAAAGCATTTAGCAGGTTGGAGGTTATCTGCTTGCTGGGAATTGGAAGTTTCCACTAGCAAGGTCCCATTGCGCAAGCTCTTCACCGATTTTAAGGAGCCACAGATTCCCTCCAAACCTTTTTCTATATAGAAGGGCGAAACCTTCTCAAAACTACCCTCCTTCCATTTCACTATGAAAAATACATTCTGAGGACCAGTATGCATTCTGCTACTAGAGACAGGACTTGTCAAAGAAGCGCCGGAGTCAGGGGGACTGACTACACGAGCCATCTTGACAGACTGGGCGTTAGAACCTTCCAGCGGCCCATCCTTTCCGCTAAGAGGAGGGAAGGAGGATTTCGGAGGATCCATTTCGGTCCCACGAGCAGCTAGGGAAGTAAGGGTCCACTCAGACAGAGCCCCGCATGCTCGAGTAAAGCCTTATGCAACTGAAGTGCGTCAGGTTCCCCAGAGATTACCCGCTAACGACAGTTCTTACTGGGAAGAAGAAAACTGGGGTGACTATGGAAAAATTAAATTAATTGGATGGGTCAGACAATAGGGCTTATTCCATTATGAGCTTTATTGCAATAATCACCATGTATCTCTAGTGTAAGTATATGAGAATTTCCTAAATCAAATCAGGTTAACCTTACGATGGATTCTTCATTAAGCTACAACTGATTCCCAACACACCGTAATGTAAATGAACTGATAATCTGTTTGTAAAGATCTCTTTGACAACAGCACGCCAAGTTGCACCCTTGCTTCCATAACACTGCCTGCGTAATAACGAAGGGCCCCAGCGAGTCTCGTGGTGTAATTCTGTTGTAGAATTATGGGACATGTGCATTAAAACGTTTTTGGAAAAGAAAATCTTCTCAATAAAAATCAACATGGATTCCGTCAATAGAAATTTCTCTAAACTCAGATCATTTCCGTTCTTCCAATAGACGCAGAGTGTCACAGCCAAAGTCACCCAGTTTCATGCCGTGTTCCTGAAGGCATCTAGTGCAGTTACACTCTCTTTCAGTGAACAAAATACGAGTTTACCGCTTATCGAACCAAATTTGTGATAGAATTCAGAGCTTCCATGCAGATAGAAGTCAAAACGTCGTTCTTAATGCAAAAGAACCGAAAGATATAAAGGAAATTTCGGGAGTACTCCAAGGGAGTGTTGCTCTGTGACGCTACTCGTGGTTGATGCTGCTGTCTATGGGGAGGCTGCAACGCTTCGGAAGACCGCAGCGAGATGCAGGAAGCTCTGCAGAAGGATCAATGAGTGGTTCATGAATTAGCGGTTCACCATGAACGTAAATAAACGTAACGAACTGCCCACAAACAGGCGAAGAGATCCACTACAGAATGAGATTTTCACTCTGCAGCGGAGTGTGCGCTGATATGAAACTTCCTGGCAGATTAAAACTGTGTGCCCGACCGAGACTCGAACTCGGGACCTTTGCCTTTCGCGGGCAAGCGCTCTACCATCTTTTTTTTTCTTTTTTTTTACGTCCTGACACATGATAACTGTCCGGGAAGGAACCTCGCTGCCGTCCTACCACGCAGCATGAAATAACAACAAAATCAAAGTGGGGCCACCTCCGGCACCCTAAAGAAAAGTATTTATGGATATGAAAACAAAATCTGAAGTACATCCATTTGCTAACTGTTCAAGCCTGTGTTTTTCGTAGGTCGCATATTCGCATAGTGTTCTTAGTCGATCACATTACGTGGTCGGTTTCACAACGAAAGCACCGCCGCTCGTCTTTGCGCACCTGGCACACCCCAAGTATATGGCGGTCCGCAAAAACCGTTACTAGGAAATTGGCATACCAATCCTTGTACTTTTGTAGCCGTAATAGTTTCGTGTGTCCATCTTGCAAGTATTGCCAGTAATCCAGGACGTTCAGTAAGTTCGTACGTGTGTCTCTATAGATGTAATGGACCGTCATACCTGTGATCCACGCCACTGCGTTCGTCTTATGACGCGGAAAATACGTTTCCTCTGGAAAAAAGACTATGTCAGAACAGACTGCTGTATAGATAGTGCGCCGCATGAACGCTATTATCTTTCTTGCGAGAGTCCAGACAGCCAATGCCTCGCCGCAGACCAGCCGATGGTCGTCCGTATCCAGCACGCCGCAGTGGTGACACAAGGGCGAATCCGCCAAATGTATTGTGTACTTTTTATCATTTGTAGGGTATTTTCGGTTGACGACAATGTACCATGTTGATCTGACTGATGTAGGTAGGTGGGGGTGGTGGACCGTGCGCCACACCACGTGCCAATTAACAGCTGGATATTTACGTTCCACCCTGTTCCGGGCGATCTGTCGAAGAAGCAGATGGTACACGTCCTTCGATGTCGACTGTCGGGTCGTCGGTAAACGCTCTCGAACGTAACTGTGTTCCACGATGAACGTGCGCACATACGTTAAAGGGGGCGATATATGGCCGACACTGACTGGAGGAAGATGCGATGTTGGTACGAGTTCTTCGATGATCGTCCCCGTAAGCGAGTGATTCCTGTTGCGCCACCGTTTGAGCATAGTATTAATATACATGGCACGCGCCTTCTCGTGCACGTTCACTAAACCAACGCCCCCCTCTCGCGCTGGGAGGGTAAGCGTGTTGTACTGTACCTTAAAGAGTTGTCCCAGGCACACATAGTACCCAAAAGCCGCCTGAATCCTCATAGCCACCGTGCGCGTCAAGGGGAGAAGGTGTGTCAGGTGGCACATCATGGGCGCGAGATAAAGGTTGACGAGTAACACTCGCTGCAGCATATCCATCGACCGTAAGGCGTTTAGTCGTACTGCCGTGCGGACTCTGAGTAACAAGTCTTCGGTAGTTGTCCGCAGCCGTTCTCGCTGTCTCTTTATGAAAGGTGATACCCAAACAGAGGAGGGTTTCCACCGCAGGTAAGGGTCCTTCCGTTCCTGGTTCTAGTCCACCCCCCACATGCATGAATTGTGATTTTCGGTAGTTGACCACACTGCCAGCTGCCATCCCATACGTCTGTAGCCAATCCAGTGCTGTTTGAGTCTCCCTCCCATTCCGTACGAGGAACACAATATCATCCGCGTATGCTCTGCATTTGAATGACAAATGCCGTAGGGAGATCCCGGTAAGACGGCGGCGAAGGCCTGCGAGGCACGGTTCTAAGGCGATCGCATAAAGGAGGATCGACGAGGGGCAACCCTGTCTCACTGATCTGAAGATCTTAAAATACTCAGTTCTCTCTCCATTGACCACCATCGCTGATCTGGCGCCGTGCAACAGTCGCATCACAGTATTGGTCAATAATGGCGAGACACCCATTCTGTTCATCACCGCCGCAAGGTACACATGATCCACGCGATCAAAAGCATGATCGAAATCTACTGCAACCATCGCCCCCCGGAGGCGGCATGCAGCCGCGAGGGCGACGACGTCACGATAGTCTCCCAAGGCGGTGTGGATATTACTGATGCCGCCAAGGCAAGTCTGATCGGCATGTATTCGATTCTCCAGCGACTTTTTGATACGACTTACCAGGATGCGCATGAAGATCTTGTAGTCACTATTAAGGAGGGTCAAGGGGCGATAATCACAAGGCCGTTTGCCACCACGGGGCTTCGGTATCGGTATCATGAGCCCTTCCGTGAATTGAATATGAACCGGTACTTCTTGCCGCAGAAGCTCATTAAACATACATAGCCACATCGGTGTCATAATGGTCACAAAGGCACGGTAAAATTCCAACGGGAATCCGTCTGGACCTAGGGACTTGTTGCAAGCACCTCGTGTAATCGCTTCCTCCAGCTCTTCACACGTAATTTCAGATAAGCCGTCCGCTTCCACGTTCACAATCGTCGCGTCTGGGATCTCTTCCAGGACGTTCCCCAGCTCCCTCTGACCCTCCCCGCTGCTCGCATAGAATCTGCTAAAATGATCCGTGAACGCCTGTGCTATGCCCCTTTGTGTTGTATAACGACGGCCATCGCCGAGATCGATCTCATGTATTAAATTCCTGCGTCTTCTTCGTCTTTCCTTTATCACATAATGCATCGAGGGAACCTCGTTGGGCAGGAAATCCTGCGACCTCGCGCGTATCATCGTACCTGCCATCCTCTGCGTCGCAAGTTGTACCAGCTTCGCCTTAACTCGGTGAGCGGCCGTCTGGCGTTCTGGTGTAGGTGGTTGAGCTAACAGTTCCCGGAGAGCCGTAAAGTAAAACTCAGTGGTCGTGCGCTGCCATTGAGAAACCTGCTTCCCATAACTTATTAACGTCCTCCGTAAAGCTGGCTTCGCGCACTCGATCCACCACTGCAGGACAGAACCGAAAGAATTTCGTCGACGGAGGCAGCCATGCCACGCATCCTCCACCATGCGTCGGCATTCTGCATTTCGCAGGTGGGAGACGTTCATCTTCCAATTACCCCTCCGTCTCCACACCTGCTGTCTATCAAGGTTAACGGTACAAATATATGCCTCGTGGTCTGTAAACGCTGTCGGCCATATTTCTGCGTCCACCGTCGACATTGCTAACGCCCTAGAAACGTAGATTCGGTCCAAACGGCCCGCGGAGTGGCTAGTAAAAAATGTATATCCTGGTTGGTTGCGATACTTCAGGTCCCATGTATCGACTAATTCCATCCCGTTGATCAGCTCTCTAAGTTCTTGGCTAGTGGTATAGTTAGGTTGTTGGTCCTTTCTGTCGAGCACACAATTAAAATCTCCGCCGAGTATGCAACCATCGTATCGTCCCTGGAACAACGGTGTAACCTCATGGGCGTAAAAATCTGCTCTGTCCCTTCTCTTATCCGAGCCTGACGGTGCGTATATGTTGATCAAACGTATTCCACCTATGGTCACGGCCGTACCACGGGCAGAAGGCAAATACTCTACTTCGTCTGCACGTATCCCTTCCTTTAATAGTGTAGCTGTGCCAACGCCTCTCTCGTCACACGGGGAACAATAAATGTCGTAACCGTAAAAGTCCGAGGGGGGAAGTACCCGAACTTCTTGTAATAGTGCAATGTCTAAATCCGCAGCCTTTATCATGTCACTGAGCATCTTGATTTTTACCGGCGTCGCAATGCTATTGATGTTAACAGACCCTATCCGGTAAGCTTGTTGCATGGCGGTCAACGTAGACAGGGTACCGTACGGTCGCTAATTTTGCCGTACATAGGCTGCTGTCGGACTAACGTCCCCCGCCGTCCCCTCATATGGTCTGTCATTAGTCCGTGCACTCTGCCGGTCTTACACCGTGAGAGTGCGTGGGAGCAGTTCCTCCGGCATCATCTGTTCCCCACGGGGGTGGGTCTTCTGACCAGTCCCCTGGTGTCCCATCGTTGTGCGGTGCAGGTGCCGTAGCCTCCTCAGTAGGCTGTTGCCGTCGATCGAGCTCCGTCGCTGTGTCTGGAGCATCGTCAGCGGTAGGTCGTGTCGCCGTCCCGCTGGCCTCCGTCGCATCCACGCTAGGCAGTTCTTCTGTATCCATGGTCGTCTGTTCTGTACCCGTAACTTCGCAGAATTGTCTGCTAGATCAGATTGGTCGTTCTCCACCGTGAGGCGGCGCTTCTTCCGGCGTTTTGGTGATCGCTGTTTACGTTGCCGGGCCTCGGAATCAGAGGTCAGCATGGTCTCCAGTTGTTCGTGGGGGGCGTCGGAATCGTGCGCCGTCGTATTATCGACGTCTCCAAGTGCCTTATCTGAAGGGGCCGCAAGCGGAACCGAAGAGAGGGCGTCCTGTGACTGCTGCAGGCGGTCCAGCGCAACGTTGTCTTTCTGTGGCTCGCCACGGTCCGCCGCTGTCTGTGTGTTCTGGTACGCTTCGGTCTCGCGGCCCACGTCATCGCGTAATGCGGCGACGTAAGTCATGAGGAGCACAGTCGGATGCGGCGTGAGGGGTGGATCATCCCGTGGCAGCTGTAATAACCTTCGTTGAGCACACTCAGAACGTATGTGGCCCTCCTTCCCACATCCAGAGCACGTCCTTGGTTGCCCGTCGTAAATGACAATCGCCCTACAACCGGCGATGTACAAGTATGACGGGACGTGTTTTCGGAGTTCGATCCGTATTTGTCTGACGCCATTGAGTACAGGATACGTCTTGAAACTCGCCCATTTTTCAGCCACGTGGGATAGGACCGTTCCGTAAGGACGCAGGGCGTCTGTCACCAATTCTTCTGGCACTTCGAATGGCAGCTCAAAGACGCGGATCGTTCGGAGGCCCATGCCGGCGTGTTCAACTGTTACCGCTCCAACATTCCCGTCCGAATGACAGAAACGAAGTCCTTGTCGGTGTCGAAATAGTAGTTCGTCACATGCCGCTTCATTGATGAGCTTGACATAGGCCACGCTGCTGACTATAGATAAGTGTATTCCAACTAGAACGTCAGGTTCGATTTTCACCTCGTCCCGTAAATAACGTTCGATCTCGTAAGCCTTCGGTCGAGCATATTCGTTAACAAAACTAAATTTCAGTGTCGATTTTCGGAACGACAAGGCCATGATTCGTTCTATGTGTACAGCGACACACCGCTACACACTTAACGTAAACACCTCTCGCGCAGACGTGCGGCAGGGACGTAAACACCGTCCGAACCGCTGCGCCGCCGAAGGCTGACTGAACCATCTGAGCTACCGAAGCACGACTCACGCCCGGTACTCACAGCTTTACTTCTGCCAGTATCTCGTCTCCTACCTTCCACTCCGCTGCAGAGTGAAAATCTCATTCTGGAAACCTCCCCCAGGCTGTGGCTAAGCCATGTCTCCGCAATATCCTTTCTTTCAGGAGTGCTAGTTCTGCAAGTTTCGCAGGAGAGCTTCTGTAAAGTTTGGAAGGTAGGAGACGAGATACTGGCAGAAGTAAAGCTGTGAGTACCGGGCGTGAGTCGTGCTTCGGTAGCTCAGATGGCCGCGAAAGGCAAAGGTCCCGAGTTCGAGTCTCGGTCGGGCACACAGTTTTAATCTGCCAGGAAGTTTCAGATCCACTACAGTTCGATTACACCACTGGTGACAAATCTCTGCAGACAGTACGTATTGCTAAATAGGAGTAATCATCCGGAGACAAATACCATATTCTGGCACGTCTGACGGAACAGAGACTTCTGTGAACGTCAGCTGCATGAGACAGAAGAGTTGTATGCACAAATTTTCATTGAAAAAACAGATGCCAGGAAGAATCTTAAGCAAATGTAACTCCTTCAGGAAAGAAACAGCTTACAAAATGTCCTTACGATCGACTCTTCAGTACTGCTCATCTGTCTTGGATCCTTACCAGGTTGTATTAATAAAAGGGCTCGAGAAGATGCAGTGAAGAGCGATGTTTTCTGTCAAGGTACCATTTAGTCTGCGGGAGATGGTTGCGCAGATGTCCTACAAACACCTGTGCAGGCGCTAGAAGAGAGGCATTGTTCCTCAACGTAGGGCTTTACTGTTGAAATTCCGGGAAACAACGTTCCAAGAAGAGCTGGGAAAAATGTTACTTCCTCTCACACGTGTGTCACGGAATAACAAAGACGAGATCAGAGAAGTACGAAGGCTTATCAACAGTCGTTTGTCTTGCGTATCATTCCTGAATGGAACAGGGAATGAGCAAAAAGACAGCTGTAACAGAGGTAAACTCTGCCACGCACCGTAAGGTGGCTTGCATAGTGTAAATGCATACGAATATTGAGGAATAACAAACAGGAATCTCTTGTAAACTACAGTAAGTGAATGTCCACGTGGACAAGTAATTCGTATCAGCACACTGAAGCAAGAACGCGAAGCCTCTTCAGCACTGCCCACGTCGGCGCGTTTGAAGAGCGTGTGACTGCGCCTCCTCCAGTTGGCGTTATCAGCGCAGGGCCGCAATCCAATTAAGATACAGAACTGGCTGGGCGGCGCGCCACAATGCCATCAGCCGCGTGCAGCGGGGGTGGGGCCGGCTACTTTGTTGTTTTTCCTGCGGCCGCCGACAACAACACAATGCGGCTGCGGGGGCGTGGCTGCCGCGGGGCCCGCATTGTCTGCGCGCACAGTAATAACGTTAAATTATGCACGCCCGGGACTCTCGGCGAAGGTGTGTCCTCCCGCACGGAATTCTGCGTCTTGCGGCCACGGGAGATGATACCCGCGCCTGTGATGAGGGAAAGTGGCGTGACTCTGCCTTCTTGCCGGCTGTGTCCCAGAACTATGAGAAGCGCTACCGCGACATTCTACTAATTATAGTTGCGAGCTCGTAGTACCTATACTACGAGGGTCACTCCAAAAGAAATGCACACTTTTTCTGTAAAAATAAAGTTCTCATTCTGCATGTATGAAAGTTTTGCAGTGTGTAGGTACATCCTTCCCGCTTGTTTTCAATCTTAGTTTAACCTGAATGAGATTTTCACTCTGCAGTGGAGTGTGCGCTGATATGAAACTTCCTGGCAGATTAAAACTGTGTGTCCGACCGAGACTCGAACTCGGGACCTTTGCTGCCAGGAAGTTTCATATCAGCGCACACTCCGCTGCAGAGTGGAAATTCTCATTCTGGAAACATCCCCCTGGCTGTGGCTAAGCCATGTCTCCGCAGTATCCTTTCTCCAGGAGTGCTAGTTCTGCAACTTTCGCAGGAGAGCTTCTGTAAAGTTTGGAAGGTAGGAGACGAGGTACTGGCAGAAATAAAGCTGTGAGGACCGGGTGTGAGTCGTGCTTGGGTAGCTCAGATGGTAGAGCACTTGCCCGCGAAAGGCAAAGGTCCGCCGGCCGCGGTGGTCTAGCGGTTCTGGCGCTGCAGTCCGGAACCGCGAGACTGCTACGGTCGCAGGTTCGAATCCTGCCTCGGGCATGGGTGTGTGTGATGTCCTTAGGTTAGTTAGGTTTAAGTAGTTCTAAGTTCTAGGGGACTTATGACCTCAGATGTTGAGTCCCATAGTGCTCAGAGCCATTTGAGCCATTTGAGGCAAAGGTCCCGAGTTCGAGTCTCGGTCGGGCACACAGTTTTAATCTACCAGGAAGTTTCATATCAGCGCACACTCCGCTGCAGAGTGGAAATTCTCATTCTGGAAACATCCCCCAGGCTGTGGCTAGGCCATGTCTCAGCACTATCCTTTCTTCCACGACTGCTAGTTCTGCAAGTTTCGCAGGAGAGCTTCTGTAAAGTTTGGAAGGTAGGAGACGATGTACTGGCAGAAATAAAGCTGTGAGGACCGGGTGTGAGTCGTGCTTCGGTAGCTCAGATGGTAGAGCACTTGCCCGCGAAAGGCAAAGGTCCCGAGTTCGAGTCTCGGTCGGACACGCAGTTTTAATCTACCAGGAAGTTTCTTAGTTCAATCTGTTCCCGTGAGTGGCGCCGTCACAGCATGTCTTCAAGATGGCTGCTACACTTGACGTTCCTCAGAAGCAACGTGCTGTCATAAAATTCCTCTGCTGTGAAAACGAGACAGTGGGAAATATCCACAAGAGGTTGAAAAAGGTGTATGGAGATGCTGCTGTCGATCGCAATACAGTTAGTGGGTGGGCAAGCAGGTTACGTGACGAAAGCGGGCACGGTAATATTGAGGATTGTCCTCGCAGCGGCAGGCCTCGTGCTGCACACTCTCCAGACAATGTGCAAAGAGTTAACCAATTGGTGACTGCTGACAGACGAATCACAGTGAACGAATTGTCGCGCTACGTTGTGATAGGGAAAGGAAGTGTCTGCAGAACACTGAAAGTGTTGGCGTTAAGAAAGGTTTTTGCCAGGAGGGTTCCCGGGATGTTGACAGTGGCTAACAAAGAAACAAGAAATACGGTATGCAGCGAACTTTTGGAACAGTACGTGAATGGTGGAGATGGATTTCTTGGAAGAATTGTGACAGGTGATGAAACATGGCTCCATCATTTTTCACCAGTGACGAATGGGCAATCAATGGAGTGGCATCATGCAAATTCACCCAAGAAAAGAAAATTCAAAACCACACCTTCTGCTGGAAAGGTTATGGCTACGGTGTTTTTCGATTCCGAAGGACTCTTGCTTGTGGACATCATGACAAGCGGAACCACCATAAATTCTGATGCGTGTGTGACGACACTGAAGAAACTTCAACCTCGACTGAGTCGTGTTCGACCACTTCGTCAAAAGCAGGATGTTTTGCTGTTGCACGACAATGCACGGCCACATATCAGTCAAAAAACCATGGAAGCGATCACAAAACTCGGATGAACAACACTGAAACACCCGCCTTACAGTTCTGATCTGGCACCATGTGAGTATCATCTCTTTGGGAAACTGAAAGACTCTCTTCGTGGGACAAAGTTTGAAGATGATGTCTCCCTTGTGCACGCTGCCAAACAGTGGCTCCTACAGGTTGGTCCAGAATTTTACCGTGCGGGTATACAGGCGCTGGTTCCAAGATGGCGTAAGGCAGTTGAGAGGATGGAAATTATGTGGAGAAATGAAAACATTGTTCCTAAACGATATATCTACACACCGTAAAACTTTCAAACATGTAGAATAAAAGATGGATTAAAAAAAAACAGTGTGCATTTCTTTTGGAGTGACCCTCGTATTTGATCAAGAGCATCCCGACACCTGTTACTGGACATAAATATGGAGAGTGTCCACCCCTCGTCTTTACGAAAGCTTGAACTCTGCTGGGGGCACTTCTACTGTGTTGTCTGAATGTCTATGGACGAATGGACACCCACTCTTGCTCGAGAGCCGAAAACAGAGAAGGTGGTGAGGTTGGATGCTGTGGTCTGGAGCGAAGCCGACGTCCCAGCTCATCCCGAAGCTGTTCCAGTGGGCTCGGGTCGGCACTCTAGGTAGGCTGGTCCATTTCAGGAACGTTATTGTTCACAGACCCTTGCTCTACAGATGTTGCTATTTAGGAGGTAGAATTGTCGTGCTGATACAATCAGTTACCGTCTCCGACCTGTTCCTCTAGTGTGCACAGTACACAACGTCGTAAAATGTGTTCATACCGTTTTGCATTTAGCGTTTTAAGCACGGTAAGCGGACAACACCCTAACTACGAGAAACATCCCAATACCGTAACACCAGCTCCCCCGTAATTGGCTGTTGGCACTGCGCGTGGTGGCAGCTAACAATCCCCTGGTATTCGCCAAATCCAAACCATTCCATCAGGCTGCCATTGGGAAGAACGAGCTTCATCACTCCAAATCACTCGTTTCCAGGCATCCATTGTCCAGCGGCGTCGTTCTTTACAGCATCTCAAGCGTCGTTTAGCGTTAACTACAGAGATGTGTGGCTTGTGAGAAGCTGCTCCACAGTTGTGACCCAATTTTTCACTTCCAACGCATAGTATTTGCACTACCTGGACTGCTGGTAGCACACTAAAGCTCAAGAGTGATTCCTTCTGCTGATTTCAGGTGGTTTTCTTACAACAGCCCTCTGCAGTGATCGACGGTCGTCCCCTTTTGTCATTATACGCGGACTGCCTGATCTTTGTTTACGTGTGGTTCTTCCTTGCAGTTTGCGCTTCACAATCACATCACCAACAGTCGATTTGAGCAGGTCCAGGAGGGTTAAAATGTCGCCTATGGATTCGTAACTCAGGTGTGAAACAGTGATTAGCCTACGTTCGAAACCACTAAGTACTCCACTGTGCTGTTATTGCTTCTCTACTGACAAAACAATACACGGGGTGTATTTAATGGCGTAAACGCATACACTTGAAAGTAAACGACTCTAGAAGCAAAAAGTCTCCGTAAACATAGCGTCGAAAATGCATACCGGTACCTTAAGAGCTACGAGGAATTTTTTATCTTCTATACTATGAGGCAAATCTCTTCTACTGCAAGCTCTTTGCTTTCCACTTTTTGGGAAGTAGTCGTATGGACCAAAACAAGCAAAATTGTCCAGTAAACATTTGCTCTAAAATGCATACCTTAAAAGTCACGAGGAATTGTTCATTAGAAGAGTTGCGTTTCCAAGTAGCGAAGATGAGCACGTGCTCATAGCTCTTAAGGTATGCATTTTAGAGCAAATGTTTACTGGATATTTTTTCTTGTTTTTGTCCATACTACTACTTCCCAAAATGTGGAAAGCTTGCAGTAGAAGAGATTTGCTTCACAGTACCGAAGATGAAAAATTGCTCGTAGTTCTTAAGGTATGCATGTTCGACGCTTTGTTTACTGAGACTTATTTGCTTCTAGTATCATGTACTTTCAACTGTATGCGTTTACGCCACTAATTATGACACACTCTGTAGAACATCTCGTTTAATGTTTTATTCATTTTATTTCTGAAAACATGTGTCAAAGTAGACTTCGTGTGTTGGTTTCTAAAATGAGATGGCGTTCTTTTTCAGAATATATTGTACTGGGGTGCACTATATGAGAGATGTGAGGAATACGCGTGCATTTATTTAAAAGTAATTCGAGTATAGATCTATTACATGTGAATAGTGCAATTTTATTTTCCTTTTCTTGTATCTTATTAAACGTTATTGAAGATTTGTCGTACACTTCTTCCTCAGATGGCGTCTGTGTACGCAGCTCCTTTACTTTTTTATTAAAACAGACCTTCTGTCTGAAGATTACAGGAAACTATTATTATGGCCATATAGTTAGTGCTTGAAGATTTACACTAGTAGACACGAAAGTTTTGATACCTACATGGTCAGGATCAAGTTTGTCTATTGTACGATTACTGGTTACATGATATAACACAACATCGTTTTCATTCATCTTCAAGTTCCAGACTGAAGCAGACTAAACGAGATTACAGCTAAGTGCCAGCTGTCCGCTAGCTACACAGCTCTGCTAGAATGTTTAACGTGTGATCAGGCATAGAACAATAGAGCAGATAATATGGTTGTTTTGCGCAGTCAGAGACGTTATCTGTATGTGCGCTTGTGTTTAAATAATAGTAAATTGATTTTGTAGTGTTTAAACATTCATTAAAGCCAAATATATATTCTTTACTAGTCCGTTGTGTTTGTATATTCAACATTACTCACACGTGCTTAAATAATCAATTTCGGTCAGCTGTGCATAAATATGATTGTTAATTAGTTACGTTTTATACTGCCGGGCCGGCCTCTCGTGATATCTAGTGGTCAGTTGCTCATTACATAGGGTGTACCAATTCTTGTTATCGGCTAGAGTAGCTTTCCCTTCGGTGGGAGGTGGCTTACAAAACCCTCGTTCGACCGGTACCTGAATACTGCTCGTCAGTCAGTTTGGAGTTCGTACCAGACAGAACTGACAGAAGAAATACAGGAGATTCGAAGGACAGCAGTGCATTTCGTTACAGGTTCAATTAGTAAGCACTAAAGCGTCACGGAGATGTTCAGCCAACTGCAGTGGTACACCTTCTGTGCCGTGGTGCGGTTGTCTGTTAAAGTGCCGAGGGCGCACCAATATTTTGCTTCCTCCTGCGTGTATCTTGCAGAAGACTGAGAAGATAAAGGTAAAGAGATTCGAGTCCACACAGAGGCTTACCAGCAGTCGTTCTTACCGTGGACCATTGGGGACTGGAACAGGAAAACGAGAAAGGGACAGTGATTCCAAGAGCACCGTCCGCCACACACCGTTAGGTGGCTTGCGGAGTATAGATGTACATTTGAAGTCTGTGACTAGTCAAAATAGAGGTTATTTCAATCAGGTTGTGTACGTGGAAGGTAGCTGAAGATACCGGGAGGTTTCAGATTGATTGTATAATTGTAAAGCAAAGATTTTGGAACCAGGTTTTAAGTTGTAAAACATCCTCAGGGGCAGATGTGGACCTTGACAATAATTTATTGATTACCAACTGCAGATTAAAACTGAAGAAATTGGAAAAAGTTAGGAAATTAAGGGGATGTGAACTGTATAATTTGAAAGAACCGGAAGATGCTGAGAGATTCAGAGGGAGCATTAGGCAACGGTTAGCTAGAACAGGGGAAGGAAATACAATAGAAGATGAATGCGTAACTTTGAGAGATGAAATAGTGAATGCAGCAGTGGATCAAATAAGTAAAAAGATAAGACCTAGTAGAAATCTTGGATAACACAAAAGGTACTGGGGATTTAACTGATGAAAAGATAAAATATAAAAATGCAGCAAATGAATCAGACGAAAGGGAATACAAACGATTAAAAAATCAGATTGCCAGCAAGTGAAAAACGGCTAAACATGAATTGCTAGAGGACAAATGTAAGGATTTAGAAATATATTTCATTAGGGGAAAGATAGATAGGGCCTACAGGAAAATTAAAGACGGCTTTGGGGAAAAGAGTCGAAGGCGTATGAATGTCAAGAGTTCATATGCGAAACCAGTCCTAAGCAAAGTAGAGAAAGCTGAAAGGTGGAAGGATTGTATAGAGGGTCGGTACAAGGGACATAAACTCTAAGGCAATATTACAGAAAGGGAAGTGGTCGTAGAGATGACATGGGAGACATCATACGGCGAGAAGAATTCGACAGAGCTCGGAACGATCTAAGTCAAAACAAGGCCACGGGACCGGACGACATTCCTCCAGAACTACTGACTACCCTGGGAGAGCCAGCCATGATAGAACCTTTCCATCTGGTGTGCAAGATGTATCACAGGCGAAATACCCTCAGACTTCAAGAGGAATGTAATAATTCCAATTGCAAATAAAGCAGTTGCCGACAGGTGTGAAAATTACCGAACTATGAGTTTAACAAGTCATGGCTGCAAAATATTAACAGGAATTCTTTAGAGAAGAATGGAAAACCTGTTAGAAACCGACTTCAAGGAAAATCAATTTGGATTACGGAGAAATGTAGAAACACGCGAGGCAATACTGACTTTATGACTTGCCTTAGAAGATATTTTAAGGAAAGCGAAACCTATGTTTGTAGCACTTGTAGACTTAGAGAAAGCTTTTGACAATGTTGACCGTCATACTCTCTTTGAAATTCTGAAGGTAGCAGGGTAAAAACAGGGAACGAAAGGCTGCTTACATCTCTAGAGAAACCAGACGGCAGTAATAAGAGTCGAAGGACATGAAAGGGAAGCAGTGGTGAGAAGGGAGTGAGACAGAGTTGTAGCTTATCCCAGATGTTATTCCATCTGTACATTGCACAAGCAATAAACGAGACCAAAGAAAAATTTGGAGAAGGAAGTAAAGTCCAGGGAGAAGAAAAAATAACTTCGAGGTTTGCCGACGACATTGCAATTCTGTCAGTGACAGCAAAAGACTTGGAAAAGCAGCTGAATGGAACGGACATTGTCTTGAATGGAGAATATAAGACGAACATCAACAAAAGGATAATGGACTGGAGTCGAAGTAAATCAGATGATGCTAAGGGAATTAGAGTAGGAAACGAGAGTCTTAAAGTAGTAGATGAGTTTTGCTGTTTGGGCAGCAAAATAACAGATGATGGCCGAAGTAGAGAGGATATAAAATGTAGACTGGCAATGGCACGAACAGCATTTCTGAAGAGAAGAAATTTGTTAACATCGAGTCTAGATTTAAGTGTCAGGAAGCCTTTTATGAAAGCCTTTGCCAGGAGTGTAGCCATGTATGAAAATGAAACATGAACGATAAACAATTTAGACAAAAAGAGAATAGAAACTTTCAAATTGTGGTGGTACAGAATAATGTTGAAGATTAGCTGGTTTGATCACTTAACTAATAAGAAAGTACTAAAAAGAATTGGGGAGGTAAGAAATTTGTGGCACAGCTTGACCTAAAAAAGAGGGATCAGTTGATAGGGCACATTCTGAAGCATTAAGGGATCACCAAGCTAGTACTGGAAGAAAGTATGGGGGTAAAAATCGTGGAAGGTGACCAAGAGACGAATACAGTAAGCAGATCCAGAAGGACGTAGGTTGCAGAAATTATTCGGAGATAAAGAGTCTCGCACAGGACACAGTTGCATGGAGAGCTGTATCAAACTAGTCTTCGGACTGAAGACCACAACATCAACTACAGATCAGATCCACACTGATAGAGCTAGGAATTGTAAGTAACTTTACTAAACGAAATATTTCAGTTATTCTACTTGTTTCTCGTTCATATATCAGGTATGTCCAGAGACAGACCTGAACAACAGCCAGCACGAATTTTGCTAACTGACACCGCAGATCTTCCTGACCACCTTTTTATGTTTTAAGAACATTCTAGGTGAGTGTACAGGTTAGCCTCAAAGTCTGACATCGCGGGAGACAATAATTTGAAAGTAATAGAAGTAAATAAGTCTTCGCGTTCCAGTGTGAGAGACAGTGGGGATTATTGTAGTTTTCTAACATGATATTTAATGTGATACTTTCAGCCCTCAGTCGTAAGAATTTAAAATGGTCGATGTCACATTGGTACAATAAAATTACGCTTTCTGTGCCAGAAACTTAGGCAGTGCGTTTTGTTGCACTTAATAGATAATATGTTCTCTGATTTCCATGTGCTAATACTAACAACTACCGTATAAGGTAGGTCATTTGCACTACAGTTCACGTTTCTCAAAGTACGACTTGTCCCATCTGCAAAAGTAAAATTCTGCTAATCATCTGACACTTTTTTTTTAAAAAAAAGAGAAAGAAAACAGTGGCTCCAGAGCAGAACCCTGTCCGACCATCACTTTACATGACCTCTGTCAGAATCACATCAGTGTGTGTAAGGCAGTCGCACACCTGCTGTCTGCTTTACGCTTGATTCATGTAAGTAGGGTGTGTAGAACATGAGGAGTAATAAAATATAATTCTTCTATAGCAACAGGCTAGATGAAATGGCTTTTCCACAGTATATGTTCCGTGAAACAATTTCAATGGCATCGTCGAATGTATATGAGCAGCTCATGTCGCACATTAAAAAAATCCACTGTAATGTTTTTATGTAAATTGTATTCGTAAAGAAATTCTGACACAGACCGACCCGATTAACATGCTTGGGAATTGCTATGTGAATATTTGTACTCTGTGATGACATGTTTGTTCCTGAAGATGGTCGGAATGACCGAAACTAGTTGTAAAACAAACGCAAAGCACCTAGCAGTAATGTGCCAACACATTGCGACTTCCATACGGTACTTATCAGTTGTGGAGCACTGCAGCTGCCGGATGTCTGTTGGTTTCGCAGAATAGTGTATACTGCAGGGCGCAGCTTTTTCTGTTATTGGCTTTTAGGCAGATTGTTGAAATTCCACATGATGTCCCGTGCATTTACCTCTCATGAATATGGCCTCGCTTCCTTTAAACTGTTTCCAGTGTGTGCGTGGCGAGTGCTCAGGTCGGCAGCGCTGGCTGGCTTGGCCTCTGTTCGGGGTAATCCAGAGGGCGGTGGCTAATGCCGCGAGGCTGGCCACCCTCCCCCTGCTACCCAGCACCCCCTTCCACCCGCGCCGCCCCCTCGCCTCTCGCTATTTCCGTCACGTGCGCCGCCGCCTAACAACAACAAACAAGAAGCGGCCGACGCCGCCGTTCCCTTAACGACTGGCAGCCGAGGCCGGATAATGCCGCCAATACGCAAACGATTGGCGCGCGATCGCTGCGAAAATTCCGTTCGCCGTCTGCGGCTCATGTTTACTAATGCCGAGAGAGCTAAGCCCAGCGGCGCGGGATTCCGTGCACAACTGGCCCGGCCCAATCAACTTTCTTCTACCGACGGAATCGGCTTCCAACAATCTTTGACCATTTTAAGCTTTATACACCTGAAACTTAAGTTTTTCAGGGTATAAAATGTTCAAACAACTCAGCAGCATTGTGACATCTTCGGTAATCGTTGATATTTCGACAGTTGAACACACAGTCATTTTGAAGGTACAAATGCAACGAAAGAGCTTTTTGGGAGGAAAACCCTTGGAAGGTCGACCAAGAACCATAATGCCACATATGCGTTACTGCCATATCTTGGCACAGTTTTTGATGTACTTTAAACCGCCGATTGCTCGACATGTTGTTAAGAAGTTATCTAGAGTTTTACAAGGTATGTTTTTTAGGAATTTCGATACTAGCCCCTCAGCATGTTACGACACCATGTGGCGCAAGGAGCTAGTGTGAAAAAAATACCTTGTAAAATTTTAAGTAACCTCTTAAGCAACATGTTGATCAATCGGTGGTTTAAAGTACACCAAAATGAACAGAAGAGGAGATGCCGGAAATCCAGTACGCAGATGGATATGTACCACGCTACTGGAGGCTCAATAAGAATACAGCTCAGGCAAACAATGCAGAACAAACTTCCTGGCAGATTAAAACTGTGTGCCGGACTGAGATTCGAACTCTGGAACTTTGCCTTTCGCAGGTAAGTGCTTCACCAGGTGTGCTAGTTCTGAAAGGTTCGCAGAAGATGAAAGGTCTCTGTTGGATTCCTTTCATGTTAATTTCTTAAATCTGTTGTCATTTACCTCATAAATTCCTCTTCTAAATTTACTGTGCTGTTTCTGACTATCTGGGAGGAGACTGAGCAGTGGAACGTGTTACTTTTACACATAAACAAGAACGATCTGTCACACTACTACACTTTAAAACACAGTTTATATGTAATTCATGTCAACAGTCTCATACGGAACCTTTCTTTTATATACTGTATATGATAAGATACTGTCATCCCCATTCCCTTCTGTGTGAGAGGATGAATGAGCAAATGTATTTCTAGTTGCATGCTTGATGGTAGCAGACAAGCCTGTCTGCTAGAGAACAGTAGGACCAACGTCAGAACAGGTAGCTACGCTTTCTAAAAGCAGAGGGGTTTCTATTCTTAGTACGGTCCTGTCCGTCCCTTGTCATGTTGGTATAGGAAGCTGCCTCTCTGGCCACTTCCGTTTGTATTTGTGAGCCACCCTCAGGAAGGGACCAGGGCAGTCTGTCCGCGGCGAGCGTCTGAAGTGGTAAGATCTCTGGCTAAGCGCGTCTCTGCTAAGTCCGTAGGAGAATGGATTTCTTAAGTTCGGCCTAACTGAAAATTTAATCACCTTTATTTCAGGTTTAGCTCTAAAATATCTAATGTTATCTTAAATTGCAACGCAGTGTAATTCGAGTGTGAAGTTCAGAATATCTTCCGGTAGTTGCTTTGTCACTACTTTGTGAGTAAAGTGGAACCACGTGTTGATCAGTAACTCTAACTAAGTTCATCAATCTTAAATGCGAATGTGCGTGAGATTATAACGTCTCGTCTTGACAATATTTTTCAATATAGCAACTTTTGTTTATGTTCAACCCACGTGGGGTGTACTTTGTGAGACCAATACCACGTGCTTATACAATTGTTTGACCCATCAGGTTAATAGTAAGACGGTAGTAACCAGTTCGAGGTGTTTCTTTTGTAAATTGCGTTTCGATGTAATTTATTTTAATTATCAAAATTATTGTGGAGTTACACTCTTTGTGTAAACCAAGTTGCCCACGTGAAGCATGTGGTGTAAGATCTAAGTAGCCCTCAGCTATTGTTTTCGGGAAGATTGCATAGAGAGTTAGTATGAATTTAGTATACCAGTGTGTGGTAATTTCATGATGGACAGGATTGCGCTACGAACGTAACTTCTTTGGGTGAAAATTGAATCGGTTGGTTGTGGTTAATTTCCTCTTGGATACGTTACAATGTTCTTCGTGTGTTATTTTATGAATGCAGTGTTGTATGTAGTCTCCCAATCTTGGCTCCCTATTTGATGTGTTCCGTAAGATTACAAACTCACATTTACACAATCCTAAATAAGGCACCAGTTTAGTTATGAATCAAGTTTGATATGCTGAAATTTTAACAGAACAATGATCAATGTTAAAATAAATGTCCAAGTATGAACTGAGTTATTTCTTTTTATTTAAATTGTCTTTTTATATATATATCACCGGTTATCGTAAGATGAGTACCAAAAGATTATAATTAATGTTAGTCTGGTTGGGAATTTGGTAAGTTAGACTGGATACCTGGTGAAACAGTTGCGCAGTAATGCAAGTTTAACTTCCTCAGATAGCTCACAGCTTTTAACCCACTTGTATGGTCTTGAACATCAGCACCGCTTAGAGATCAAATTAATGCAACAACATTACACATGGCGACTCTGTTCTGTGATTCCGCTAGACTCTGGAATCCCTGAAACGTTAGAAGGCGAGCGTTGTATAATGTTAATTTTTTCCCTGCAGCGCTCAAACAACTTCTGCGTTGTTTCTGAGCAGACTTTCAAACGATTCACGGCGTTGTTGAGCGGCGTTGTGTTGTTTGTCTTGTTGTTTTGTTTTCTTTATTTGTGTGTTTCATACGTGTGTGTGTGTGTGTGTGTGTGTGTTTCTTTTTCTCGCTTGTAAATTGCACTGAATTCGATCAAAGATATAAATTTGTTTTGCGTGTGAAAAAGTGCGTACTAGGTTGGGTACCTTTCGTGTGACTGTCGTAATTTTTGGGGGGTACATTTATTCTGATTAGTGTGTTGCGTACCGGGTACAAATTGAACTAATGCGGACACGTAACCAAGCTAAAAGTAGGCGCTCCAACAACTTACGCAACATGGACCAAGGGGATAATTTGATTTCGAATATTAACGCGTCGGACGGTTCCGAAAATGCAATGGGGAATACTTCAGAGGAAATGCAAAACAGGACCAACAGGCTCACAGCAGAGCCAGAAATTAATTTGCCTCCAACTAACCAAATTGATTTGGGAGAACTCATAAAAGCCTTATTACATCAAAATAAAGAAAACGCAGAGAAATCAGAAAAATCGTTCCGAGAACAAAAAGAATCATCTGAAAAATCTATCTGTTTGCTAGGCGAACAAATGACGCAGAAATCTGAAAAATACGATCCGCGAGCTAGGCGAACAAATAGACGAAAAACTAATCCAGGAGACAAATAAAGTCGACAAGTCGATGCAGAGAGTGTCCGATGATATCTCACAAAGAATAAACAATCTGGCAAGTGAAATAAAAATTGATATTATGAAAGAATTAGGCCGTACATTTGAACAAATCGATGATCGTCTGCAAGCCTTAGAACAGCGCAAGCGGAATCGCGATGCGGAATCGAAAGAGAGGGAGGAACAGCTACTTAGGAATTTCCAGGCGCTGAGAGAAGAATGCCAAAGGGAATACCAGCAGGTACTCTCCAGGGTTCAGGAGGCGGAAACGCATTGTCCTGCGTCCGTTAGCAACACAGTAGCAGACAACAGTCAAGCGATTTACGCACTCGAACAGCAAGTAGAACAATTGAAGCAGGGGCGGAGGACAATAGACAAATACATGATAAGATTGCGGCATTAGCGGTCATCGTAGGCACGATGAAGCTGACGGAGAGCGATAACAATACTACACCGGTAGCGGTCGTAGAGTACGAAGAAGGGACAGTTCGAAGTGAACAGGCGGCACAAAGCTGTAACAGACGAATTACAAGAATGCATGGCGCATATGGAAAGCCGCATGGGGTGTGATTACGAACTCGCCAATAGCACTAAAAATAGCTGTACGAACGGTGCAGAGAGGGACTCCGGCCACGAGGGAGATTTTGACGACAGGGAAGAATGTATTTTGAGGGGCAGACATGAGAAAAATAGAAACATTGAAGGGCCTCGCCAGGAGGAAATGCGGGGATTTGATTTCAAACATTTTCTTACAGTGAGAAAGTTTGAGATATTTCGAAATTCGCAAAAAGGAATACATCCACGAGCATGGCTCGAGCAATTTGAGTTCTGTCTTCTCCCCGACTGGGCAAGTTCACATAAGATAGAATATATGTGTGGCTATTTGGAAGGCGAACCGGCGATTCGCATGAGGTCGGCAGCGCGTCACTGCAACTCCACTCGGGAGTTTCGACAAGCCTTTCTGTCCGCCTATTGATCGGAAGCGGCACAAGATAGGGTCAAGCATGGCATAATTACGCTGCCAAATTTGAACCAGTCTGGTTTCGGCAGCCCAGCACGCCTATTCGACCACATGCTGCAGGCAAATCAATTTCTATACGACCCATACGGGCCTGCGGAACTAATTAGGATATGCAACACCAAATTGCCGATGCACTTGCGCCACGTCATTCTTGCGGGACGATGCAAGGGGGTCGTGGAAACGTTTAAGACACTTCTCCAAGAGTTGGAATACAATACAGGAGAATGCCCGCCTAATCAGGCACAAAGTTATTACGGGGCACAGCAGCGCGATCGCCGTCGTGGCCGTAGTACTAATCAACGGCGTGACTGGTCGTCGCGACGCGAACGGAACAATAATCGGGACCGGCCGTATAGAAACTGGGGTAACAGTCGCGAACACAGGTGGAACAAATGATCGAGGACGTGGACAAGATCGTGAACGCAACAGTTACGGCAACCAGAATCGATACTACCGTGAACACGGTGGGAACAGGACTGTAAGTGGAGCACCACATGATGTTGAAATTCGGCCGGCTAACCCTAGACATAATCCAGCAAATGGAAATGAACAAAACCGGCAATGACAAACGATCAGCGCAGAAGGCGCCCAATCGGAACAAATGAGCGACATGGCAAATGAGTGCATACGGTATATAGAGAGGGAAGATATTAGAGAGGATTTGTTGCAAGAAACTACGAGTGCTAAAATTTCTGGAATAAATCCAGTCGTAACAGTTGCAGTAAACGAAATATGTTTTAAGTGTGTCATTGACACTGGAAGCCCTTTCTCGATAGTGAACGAGGCAGCATTTCAAAAATGCGAAGGGACTGGGACTTGGCCCGTTTTTCAAGTGCGAGGAATAAAGGTGAATAGCGCAATCTACGGTAAGAGCGTAGAAATCCGAAAGCAGACTCGGCTTAATTTTACCTGCCAGAGAAGAGAGTTTGAGTACAACTTCTCTGTGCTCCCAATGCTGAATGTGGCAATGATTTTAGGGAATGACTTCATGAATGCCCACCATGCAGTAATTGACATGGGTGGAGGAGTAATGACAGTTCAAGTTGGGGATCAGCCAAATTAATTTAGTATTTGATGAATGCATATTACGTGCCGAGTCAGAAATTAGTTGCTTAAAATTTCAAGCTCAAACCGAGTCGCAACCCAGACTGGAGCTACTCGTGAACTATGTATGTGAGTCGTGTTCTACGTCTGGTGAGCAGGGGAAATATGTTGTTTTTGCTGATGCACTGAGAAAGAGTATCGCGGGTGTCAGAACCACGGACAGGGAAAAGGAGAAATTGTATTGCCTACTTAGGAATGATGAACGGGTATTTTCTGAGACTCCGGGGGCGATTGAGGGTTTTACTTACCAATTCAGAGTACGTGACCATCAGAAGTTTTCTGTTAGACCATACCCCATTCCCGTGGCGTATAAAGCGCAGGTGGAGAAGGAAATAAACAAGATGTTAGAACAAGGAATAATTGAGCGGGCAGTAAGCTCGTACAACTCACCCTTGCTTGTCGTACCAAAACGCGACAACTCGGTTCGTTTGGTTCTAGACTCGAGACAGATAAACACAATTATTATGTCGGAAACGGACTGGTCTGAGAGCCTTGAGGAACTCTTACAACGTTTCCACGGGGTAAAGGTACTATCATCTGTCGACCTCCGTTCGAGTTTTTGGCAAATCGTGCTACACCCAACTTGCAGATTATATACAGTGTTCCTGTGTTATGGAAATTGTTTCCAATTCCGGCGTCTCCCGTTCGGACTAAACGTCTCATCAGCTGCTTTTATAAGGGGATTAAATAGCATTTTACCTGATGATTTGAAACAGCGAGTGACAATTTACGTTGATGACATATTAAATGCGGAAAAGTCGTGGGAGGATCATAATGACGTTCTGAACAGACTACTGGATGTTTTTGAGAAGGCAGGTGTAACAGTCAACTTAGATAAGTCACAGTTCGGACGAGAGGACATAAAATTCTTAGGCCATATTGTCTCAGCAAATGGAATACAACCTGACCCGGAGAAAATTGCGGCGATAGCGGAGTGTGCAATGCCGACAAATAAAAAACAGTTACGAGCATTCTTAGGCCTGTGTAATTTTTATAAGCGATTTATAAATTTTAGTGTACTTGGTACACCCCGTCTATGTGGACTAACAGGGAAGAACGCTTTGTGGGTCTGGGATCAAGAGGCACAGGATGAATTTTATAAATTGAAAAAGGCATTGGTAGAGGCTCCCATCCTCGTGCATCCCGACCTGACACAAGAATTCTGTTTAATGACGGACAGTTCCCTGTCAGGATTAGGTGCGGTACTGTTTCAAACGGAAGGAAATGATGATATTACAACTTGGAAAACAATCTCGTTTGGGTGCAGGGTGCTCTCTCGATGTGAAAAAAATTATTCCGTGACGGAACTCGAAGCACTCGCGATAGTTTGGGCATTCTCAAAATTTAGGTATTTCTTATTTGGGAGGACCACCAGGGTGTACACTGACCATCGTGCACTCCAATTTCTTATGAGCACAAAAATCACGTATGGGAGACTAGGACGCTGGGCACTATACCTACAGGAATATAATTTCACTGTAGAATACATTCCGGGACAGAAAAATGTAATTGCTGACGCTTTATCGCGCATTCCTATAGGTTTGGCTCACACAGAAGAAAGGGAACTCGGTGAAAATAATTTTAGCATCCTATACTTATAGAATGTAGCGTTCGAGAACTTTTTACCACCTCTTTAGGGAGTATAGCGGACGAACAGGATAAGGACGCAGTATTGAAAGATACAAAGAAGAAGTGGGAGGACAAGGAGAATGTAGGAATACGCCAGTACTAATTAGTGCGCAGTAGAATACTATTCAAGAAACGAGCCCTGGACGACTCCAGATGGGTGTTGGTGATTCCGGAGGAACTCGTAAACAAAGTTGTATGGTACATACATTTGAGTTATGGTCACTTCGGAGCACAGAAATGTTGTGAAAAACTGAAGGAGACATGCTATTTTAATAACATGCTACGGCGTATTCGTTGTGTACTTAGAGTGTGCGGATCTTGTCAGCGAGCAAAGGCGACCACAGTGACGTATGCTGCATCATTGCACCCGATAATACCAAGTAAACTTTGTGACCTCGCGGCCGTGGATCTATTTGGGCCACTAATACGATCTAAAGCAGGTTTTGCATATGTTTTCGTAGCGGTGGAGCTAACCTCCAAGATTGTGTGTCTGACTCCGTTGAGGCGAGCCACAGGAAGGGCAGTGGCAACTGCATTTGCAAAGCAGTTTCTGCATGAAATTGGGCGTGTGAAAACGATTATCTCGGATAATGGACCACAATTTAGATCGCAATACTGGCAGCGGATGCTTCGAAGGAGAAGAATTAAACCTATATATATATCTCTATTTCACCCCAGCTCGAACCCCAGTGTGCGTATTATGCGTGAATTAGGAAAATTGTGTAGGTTACACTGCAGTTGTGATCACCGATCGTGGGACATACACCTAAAAGGATTTCAGAACATAATTAATGAGTTGCCTAATACGTCAACAAAGCTTCCGCCAATCACTGTGCTCAAAAACAAGGAGCCCCCGAGGAAAATCAAAGAGGTGGTGCCTTGGCCACTAGAGCCGAGACTACGCCGGAACGCAATTGTTGGCTTAGCTTTACACAACATAAAGCGTGCAGCAGAAGCCATAGTCAAGGCGTATAAGAAAAACGTGAGAAAAACAATGTTTCATGTAGGACAAAAAGTTCTTATCAGATCACACAAGCTGTCTAACAAACGGTCAGGTGTCTGCAAGAAATTTTTTAATCTCTTTAACGGCCCGTGTCGGATAAGGAAGATTCCCCATGAAAACGCCATAGAAGTTTAAACTCTTCGATCGAAGAAATCAAAAGGGCTACACCATATGTCAAACGTAAAACCATACATTGAGTAGAAAGGACAGTGAGGAGTAGAGAGGACGGTGAAGAGAAACAATTGATTAGTTTACATTTGTGATAAATGCATTTTGAATAACATGTTGGTAAAAATAATGATAAAGATGTTTCTATGTAATTGATTGATGTGATGTTTATGTTTTTTTGTGTAAATTCAAAAGAGTCGCTCCTGAGGGAAGCAAGATACGTGTTGAATTAATGCAAAACTGAGGGGAATATCCGATCTGTTGGTATTATGGGTCTGGCTAACCCTGGTCCCCAGCTGTTGGTAGCCTTGTTTCCGATTTTCTGCTTTCATTGCTACTATCTATCTATTACTGTTCTATATCTGTCAGTATAAATGAGTATCTCTTACTATAGTATGCGTGCTGTATGAATATTTTAAGATAGGAGAACTCTGAGAAAGGAATGAGTAAGTTTGGAATCTTGAAAACAGGATGCGATAATACGATTGTTTAACCAATGGCTTCCCAATATGCACTAATATGATAATATTGATGATATATCTTTTTTGTTCTTTATAGCTGAGTACGTAAAGTGCTGTCTGTGGATTTCATAAGTAGATTGATTCCCTTCAAGGTGAAAGAAGAGTTGTGGTTTGTGTAATTTACGTGGTTCCTGAAATAGTATTATGGCAGTCAAGTGACGAGCAGTTTTCCAGCAAATGGAGAATGGAACGGAAATATGGATCCTTTTTGCAGTCTTGACTGATGTTGAGCCAGAGCCTGAAAAATTATTCTGCTTTAATACTTGTCCTAGAAAAGTGACGTTTATGTGTTTTGCTGATGCTGTGAGCATTACAGCTTACTGTTTTCGCTGGTGCGGGATGCACTGCAGCCTATATGAGTTGTACTGAAGAAATGTCCCTCTTGAAGGTAGAGGGAGATTAAATAATTTTGATTATGGGACCGAAGGAAAGCTTGGTTTAAGGTAATAAGAATGAAGCAAAACATTTGTCATTTAAACTACAGGAGGATTCGGATCTTTTGTGTCAGTTGTAAGTTCAATAGGATGCTAAGATGAAACTGTTTTACAGAATAGAGGAGACCACAATTTTGCCATTGATGAGAAATGAATCAAGAATAACCATCAGAGGCGGAATAACTGATTTGGAAGCGAAAGGTAACTTAAAGAAGGAACGAAATTGGAACAAAATGGGTAAGAAAATGTAGTATAACCTGTATGAGGAAAATATCTTACCCTTCTCAGAGTCATCGGTGTGATTAATTCTTTTGATAACGTAATCTTAGATGAAATTGTCTTACTGTTTTATGTATGAACATATGAGTATGATAAATGTATAACTGCGAGTCTCTTATCAGGGGTGTCAACTGGTATAAATGTTTTTGCGTGTAAATAAACATTGTTCTTTTTACTGTGTATGTTTAAGGAAAGTTTCTCCATCTTTATCATGTGACAAGACATATGCCGTGTCAGGAAGAGGACGAATTAGAACAATGTTGTAGTGGTATAAACACTGTGTTGAAGTAGCATTGAAGTAGCTTGTTGGATTAACTAGTAGTAATTGAAGTAAACTTTTGAATAATTCATGTTTATGGGTAGTTAGTTTGTAGAATAGACAACAGGTGTGCATGTGTGTGTGTAAATAACATGTGAACCCTATGCTGTCCTAACCTATACTTGCACAAGGCATAATTCTATTCATTTTAGTGAATTAATAAGTAGCATTTGATTTATTAAAACGTAAGTGAACCACATTAGTGATGTGGATTTAAATATTATATTGTCAGCTCATTTAATTTTTATTTTTATACTGTCAAGTCATTTCACTTTTATTTTTTTATATTGTCAAGTCATTTAACTTTTATTTTTATATTGTCGATTCATGTTACCTGTTTAATTTAAAAAATTAAGTCTCACTTTTGTTCTTAAAAATAGTGGTATTATGTATGACATTTTGTAATCACATAACTATGATGAACAATTTCTGTGAATGCAGTTGAGAACGTGAAAGCGAACCGGCTAAACTCTTACAAGACAGCGGGAGCAGCGAGGAGGAGGACTAGTTGTAAACAGGCGGGTTTCCCAGCAGGACACACTGTCAACCGGGCCACTTCGGGAGCGCGGTCGACAACAAAAGAAGGGTACGCGGCAAACACTTTCCCTTGCACCCGGAGCTAATGACCGGCCGCACCAGTGGAACCCTTCGTGGAGGCGATGACCTGAGATGGCCGAGCGGTCCACCGCGCGGAAATCCATCTGCTGGCAACGCACCACACGCGGCACGCGACCGTGACGAGACGGCCGCGGTGAAACGACAGAAGACAGGGGATAAAGGGGCGTGGAGCCTTTTGACAGGTACTGTCCAGAGAAAATGGCAGACTTCAACGACGACTATCAACATTTCTTGGCGGAAGCCCATTGTCAAGCGACAGTGAATCATGGTTCGATGTTCTCTGGTCGCTAAGTGTGGCACAAAGAAGAGCTATTAAGTGTCATCCTTGCCCAGGAATATCAAACCGGCGAGCCAATTGAGGATAACTCAAGAATGTAACAACACAAGGTGCGTGGAGCCTTTTGGCACATACTGTCCAGAGAAACTAGCAGACTTCAACGACGCCTATCAACATTTCCTGGCGGATGTCCAGTCAAGCGACAGTAAATCATAGTTCGATGTTCTCTGGTAGCTAAGGGTGGCACAAAGAAGAGCCATTAAGTGTCATCCTTGCCCAGGAATACCAACCTGGCGTGTCAAACGAGGATACCGAACGCATTTGACAACACAAACAGGGAAGCAAATGGAGATGTATGTGACACGGGCCACCAAGAGAGACTTCATGAGAGGGCAGAGACGGCGGGATTGCATGCAACACATGGAAAAAAATCCCTACTGACAGCTGTGGCGACAACCCCCCCCCCCCCCCCTCTTATATTGTGCCTTGGAACAGTGGAACTACTGAGTGTGCCAGTGAACAGTGATTATACGGTTCTTAGTCCAATGCATATACGTGTGCTTTTTCAGAGAAACTTTGATCATGTATTTTGCAGGGGTTCGATTTATTGGTTTTTTTTTTTATAAGACTGACTCTTGTATTTGGCAGGTGTTTTATTTATTGGTGTTTTTTTTAGACGTTGTTACTGTACTTTCAGAGCTGTTTTATTTCTCAATGTTTGTTTTTGTGTGTTGTATTAGATTTGTGATATTTTGTTTCGTAAATTCATTCCTGTGGCATTGCTTCGTTTATCAGTTAGATAGCTATTCATGCTCATTGGACTGTGATCGATTAGCCTTTGCATGGGGCATATTTATAGTGAGGAACCCCTTAAGGGTAACAATCACATAATTAATTGTAGTTATGTATAATGACACAGTGATCATTGTTTGCTAACTAACTGAAATATAGTAGAGTGATTAAATTAGCGCCACAAAGTTATTTTAATTCTAAAAATTATTAGTTTTATAAGATATAGAATTTTTTTGCGATAACCACTTTGTAAAACATGTTTTTTCTCTTATCTTTTTTTGCTTTTGCGGATTGTGCATTGTAATGTTCTGCTTTATAATACTGATGTTATTTTCATGTTTTTTTAATTGCTGTGGCACCTTTGCTATTTTCATAAATTTTACTTGTTAATAAACAGTCATAAATTTTCCTGTGATCAGTTGGCTCTTGCAATGAGCAAATACTGGTGAACTCCATAAGGGCAACAAACAGAAACTGTTTTCATATTAATGACACAGGAACCATTGTTTTTACTTGCTGACCGAATTAGGTCTACACTATCTTTTAAATTGGTGTCACAGATTGTTTTTTTCTCTTTGAAATTGGTAGATTCTAAAGATGTGTTAAAATTATTGTGTTTTAGCAAGTAGCTGGTGACCTTTTGCCTTCTCTTTAAATTTTTGGTTTAAGTTGGGTGTGAGAAGCCTGCTTGGGAATGTCCTAGCATGGCCAGAAAATTCCCTGCACAGTCTTTTCCCGGAGCGTTGGTGGTATGAAAGCTCTGTTGGATTCCTTTCATGTTAATTTCTTAAATCTGTTGTCATTTACGGCATAAATTCCTCTTCTAAATTTACTGTGGTGTTTCTGACTATCTGGGAGGAGACTGAGCAGTGGAACGTGTTACTTTTACACATAAACAAGAACGATCTGTCACACTACTACACTTTAAAACACAGTTTATATGTAATTCATGTCACGCAGTCTCATACGGAACCTACATCCGCTTTCTTTTATATACCGTATATGATAAGATACTGTCATCCTCCTTCCCTTCTGTGTGAGAGGATGAATGAGAAAATGTATTTCTAGCTGCATGCTTGATGGTAGCAGACAAGCCTGTCTGCTAGAGAACAGTAGGACCAACGTCAGAACAGGTAGCTACGCTTTCTAAAAGCAGAGAGGTTTCTATTCTTAGTATGGTCCTGTCCGTCCCTTGTCATGTTGGTATAGGAAGCTGCCTCTCTGGCCACTTCCGTTTGTATCTGCTAAGCACACTCGGTAGGGGCCCGGCAGTCTGTCCACAGCGAGCGTCTGAAGTGGTAAGATCTCCGGCTAAGTGCGTCTCTGCTAAGTCCGTAGGACAATGGAATTCTTAAGTTCAGCCTAACTGAAAATTTAATCACCTTTATTTCAGGTTCTAAAATATCTAATGTTATCTTAAATTGCAACACAGTGTAATTCGAGTGTGAAGTTCAGAATATGATCTGGTAGTTGCTTTGTCACTACTTTGTGAGTAAAGTGGAGCCACGTGTTGATCAGTAACTCTAACTAAGATCATCAATCTTAAATGCGAATGTGTGTGAGATTATAACGTCTCGTCTTGACAATATTTTTCAATATAGCAACTTTTCTTTATGTTCAACCCACGTGGGGTGTACTTTGTGAGACCAGTACCACGTGCTGATACAATTGTTTGACCCATCAGGTTAATAGTAAGACGATAGTAATTAGTTTGAGGTTTTTCTTTTGCAAATTGCGTTTCGATGTAATTTATTTTAATTATCAAAATTATTGAGGAGTTACACTCTGTGTAAACCAAGTTGACCACGTGAAGCATGTGGTGTAAGCATCAAAGTAGCCCTCAGCTATTCTTTTCGGGAAGATTTCACAGAGAGTTAGTATGAATTTAGTATACCAGTGTGTGGTAATTTCATGACGGACAGGATTGCGCTATGAACGTAACTTCTTTGGGTGAAAATTGAATCAGTTGGTTGTGGTTAATTTCCTCTTGGATATGTTACAACGTTCTTCGTGTGTTATTTTATGAATGCAGTGTTGTATGTAGTCTCCCAATCTTGGCTCCCTATTTGATGTGTTCCGTAAGATTACAAACTCACATTTACACAATCCTAAATAAGGCACCAATTTAGTTATGAATCAAGTTTGATACGCTGAAATTTTAACGGAACAATGATCAATGTTAAAATAAATGTCCAAATATAAACTGATTTATTTCTTTTTATTTAAATTGTCTTTTTATATAAATATCACCGGTTATCGTAAGATGAGTACTAAAAGATTATAATTAATGTTAGTCTGGTTGGGAATTTGGTAAGGTAGACTGGATACCTGGTGAAACAGTTGCGCAGTAATGCAAGGTTAACTTCCTCAGATAGCTCACAGCTTTTAACCCACTTTTATGGTCTTGAACATCTGCACCGCTTTCAGAACAAATTAATGTGACAACATTACAAAGAGCTTCTGTGAAGTCTGGAAGTTAGGTGACGAGGTACTGGCAGAATCGAAGTTGTGAGGACGGGTCATTAGTCGTGCTTGGGTAGCTCAGATGGCAGAGCACTTGCCGGTGAAAGGCAGAGGTCCCGAGTTCGAATCTCGTTCTGGCACACAATTTTAATCTGCCAGAAAGTTTCATGCAAACGCACACTCCGCTGCAGAGTGAAAATCTCATTCTGGAATGCAGAAGAAGTTTATTAGTAAACGAATGAACTCAGATCTCCTCACGGGAGGAAGTTTTCACATTGACATTATGTGGTGAAGTCAGAGTTGCACTTGAATTACACAATAAATGTTTATTGGGCTGAAGCCCCATGAAACATCAAAGCTAATACCTGAGCTTGCTTTGGAACTGAAGAGTTAATCAGACGAAGCACCAGGATGGCCAGAACCAAAGACCACGAACGTCCCCAGTGCAGACGCCACGACTTGGGAAAGCCTGATTTCTCCACGCCTCAAATCCAGAAGACCAGCATATCAAGAAGGAGTTCAAATGCTGTCCACTGGGTTCAACCAGGGCACTGAGTGTAAACGTAAATGCCAAGCCATGAAAACCATAACCACGAATTTATTGAAAACGCAATGTGAAAGTTGAAGGCTTTCATCATTCTAGGGATTTAAGGGTACAGCTTAACAGATACTAGACTGAAATAGGTACTTGCAAATACAACACACACAATTGGGACCTCTGCGCTGACAGTACGTGTGTCTTTAGTGATACTCACACACTGATCCACAGTGTAGGTGATTGTCTTAGCGGACGTTTCCCTTGTGGTATCAGGAGTCTACTTAAAGCATAAGGAAAGGTGCTCCACTGGACTTAGTCCTCCAGGCGTTTGTGTGTAGTTTGGGACGTTTAAGGTCTATATAGCGTAAATACACACTTGTATTTTTTGTTTAAATGTGTATTGGATTTGTTGTTCTGATTAATGCGTATTGAAATAATAACAGCGGACTGTTTTTGGTTACGCAGAGCGGACTATACTCTTACTAAAACTAGTAGTTATTTGACTTTACAAACTCTAGAGCCAATGATCCTCGGAGAAATATACCGTCACATGTAGCTTTACTATTTCCCTTTAATTTAGTCTGTGATTCACCCCCCCACTCCCCCGCACACACAATTTCATACTATCGGAATGTATCCAGTTCCTCTGTAAGTTATATACCAAATCAGCCACCCTCTCGGGTCCTAGAATATTTTGCTGCCTCCAGACAGCAAGGTGATGGATGAGACCACATTACTTACATTTCACCTATTCTTTAGGGTCTGTTTAGGTAAGCTTATGGCCACCTCCCTTCGCTCTTTCGTTACTGGATCATGTGATCGTAGAGATCTCGGATTTCGTTCTTTTTCCCTAGGGTCGTATATTGACCTGACTCATCTCTGTGTTGGTGTCTGATGGCTACAGTACCGTATAGTATTCTGTAGTGTTTGAGATTCCTCACACAACATCAGAACTCTTGAGGCATTATAGCTTGCCACACCGTGATGTCAGAAGTTAATCCTCTTTGCTGCTGACTGATACTCTCTGGTAGTTGCCAACTGTCTTGGTCGATGCGATTTCAGAAGACTGCCAGAGCAGATCTTTCTCTCATCAACGCAACTTGGTGCCTCTCAAACCTCTAAATGCTTCTTTCATTACACCTCTGAACGCCGGCCGTATAGTGAAGAGGTCTCAGATGAATACTTGTGCAGTCACTTACAGCCCAACTTGCAGCTATCTGTTGCTGTTGGCCCTAGCTGACATTAGGTGTGAAAACATTTCGTAATATGTTCTGCTGTCACCGTACGTTGATGGGGTGCTCCGGTTGTGAATCACTATGCTGCGGGTGTCCAGAGCGTTGGTAGTAACTCAGATACATATATTACCTCCAACGCGTTTGACAATTCTTCCAAAACGTCAGGTAGCCTTCTACATGTTCACAATATAACATCACCAGTGGCGAATCCAGGATTTTCGTCTGGGGTGGCTGGAGTCTTAAAAACATTGCATCATAGAGACGTATCAAAATTTTCTTGAGTGAACAACGATATTTTCTGAACCCTCTGCTGTCTGTCATTTTGTAATAGTGAGTGCTAAGAAGTCAAACATTTTTATAGCATCATGAAGCATTCTCTTTAAATGGCGATATATCATGCTGAATATAGTTCAAAACTCTGAAACAGTACAACTTATTCGCAAAAGTATGTAGTTTATTATGCTATACACAGATCCTATTCTAGTTGTCCGTAGAAACATCGTAATCGAAACACTCACATCTTCAGTCACTCATGGTCGCTTAATGGAAACAAGGTGATTGCAAATCAATGTATCTATTAATCAACGGCCAAGTCAGCAAATTTATTCTCCAGAGGATACTGGTTTGTTGAGAAGATCAACGTGCAACAAGAAAATCACCATTAAAGTGTGCAAAAACGCCTAGAAACACATGAATGATTAAACGGCTGTTACACTTTGACTGTTTATGGGCGATGTGTAAGTAATTGGTGCTTGTCCTGATTAAGCAATGCGAGTGAGACATGTGTTCTGTGAAATGTTTACGTTTCGTAGCAAAGAAGAGTCTACCGCATCGACACTGACGGCGCTTCCTTCAAAAACTACACGCAATCGTATGCATGTATGTGATTTAGTTTTCTGCTTTTTAGAGTTTATGACTGCATAGCGCAGTATTTTTTTCGAAGAGATTATAGAAACGCATTTGATGTGTCGTGCAGCGTGCAGCAGAATTTAGTGCCCAATAAGCTGTGCGAATGAGCAGAGAAAAGTGTAGCAAGAGGCTTCGTTTTAAATGGCAGAAATTTGTCGCCTTATACAGAAAGTTGAGAGGAACTGGTCGTTCAATCCACACAGAGCTGACCGCGGTTCACCACAAAGAATTATTCTCACAGTACAATATGTGGAGCTGGTGTTGATCGGCATCGGAAATGATGCATCAAAAATTACGGGTCAACGTAGCCGTGAACTGCACACTTCGCAGAAAACAAAACACTTCTTTGTAGGTTCTAGATGCCTGTTTCTTTGCAGAACAAACGACATTGATATCAGAGAGTGGGGCAGAATTTTATGTGCCTTTGTAATAGAAACTTTGACACTTGCGAGGTGCCGGGGCTAGCAGTGTATTTAACACTAAATTCTTCTAGAATCTACAAATGTAAATGATGCTCTAAGCCCCCCCCTATTCTAACTCGGACTTTTGCTGCTGCACATGGATTAAAAAGATACGCGAACTGACTGTAACAAACCCTGCAAGTGGAGTAGAAAAAGAGTTTGGCACCTGCAATAATTTAATTTGATAAATAAGTTAAATAAAGGAAGGTTTCATTAACGTAGTGAGAAATGATAGGGTTGCTCTACCGATTAACAGAATGAAAGTTCTGTCCAAAATAACAATATGATTTATTAAGACTAAACACAAAATAATAAACAAAACACATGAAACATTTACAATACATCAAATTGGCTCAAATTGGATACTCAAATAAACGCTGTGAAGGTGAAGTTGTCCCTAAACTAGATTGTGACGTTTATGACGTAGTGGTATGTGGAGCCAATTCCTAGCAACTCAAATCTTGAGAGAGACACACAGCTAACCCAACATTAATTGCTGCTACATTGGTGAGAACTCAGACAATGAACACCCAAGATAGAACAAAGTTAGAAAAGACGAACAGGCGCGCTCTGCTGAGCTCTGATTATCGCCTAACAAAAATGCCTGCTTTGCCGGTGCTGCGGACGTACATTACCAAGCTGTCTTCTTAGCTGCAAGGACACGATCTGGCGTACTGGAAGCGATGGCTGGTTGCTTCGACGTCCCGTTGTGGTGATGATAATGTCGCGAGTATAGCCCGAAACAAATTGTCCTGGTCTGGTTGTTCCAGACTAAAGACTTCCTAGCAATACAAATGCGCCTCTGAGGGAGACGAAGAAGGCTCGCCACACAATCACTGACGGTACAGTGATTGATTTTAACAAGCGTAGTCACACAGTAACTCCGATACAGTCAACTTTAGCCAAAACTGTAGCAACTTCGTCAAGCAGTTACAATTAAATAAACGTATATTAGACAGCCAACGGAAGCAGGCTGACCAGAGCAGCGAGAGCTCAGTCGTGTAACCTACTCCGACCGAAAGGCGAGAGCCGACTACCACAAGAGCACCCGTACAAACCGAACACAGAACATTCCCGCCCCCATGATAGTGGCCGTGGTTAAAACCCAATCAGCAACTCGAAAACGGGCGGAAAATTCCACTCTATTGCCGGAGCACTACCATTCCACCAATGGAGATTCTTGGCGCCAATTTCTGCGCTGATTTTGCTACGTCACGGAGCTATGCCCTGAGCAAGCCAATCACGGTTACTATTTTGCAGAAAGCGCGGGAATTTTCCCGCCACAACTGCCTGGGTACACAAGTCATTCCCACACCTCGCTGGTAGCCCGCCAGAAAGTGTTTTCGCTAAGTTTCTGCGAAGTAACGGAACCTCTAGCCCAGCCGCTACTTCAGGGCCCTCCGGGCGACGAGAGACGCTGCGTGGGAAGTCCGCGTGTGAAGGAATAGCAACTTTCCACCGCATGTAATTAGAGAGGAGAATCGTAAGATAGAAATATGAGAGGGGGCTCATGCCACCTCTCCCACTGACTGTACTCACACAGAATATTTCGTATAAGCTTAAACTTTTGCTAGAGGAATCAAGTTATGTATATGAATAGAAAACTCACTACTAATTTATTGTTTAAAAATACTGAGTTTAGGATCTCCTACCATCTGTGTGGTTTTTCTATAGTGTGTAAACAGATAAGGTGTTTTTCTGTGTGAGTTACAAAATAATAATTGAAAGGAATGTTTATTTAGAGAGACGAAAGTAAGACCAGATAAACACCTTCAGAATAATAGCTGAATATTTGTATGAATACCAGTCACTGCTTTACATTTTGTTTGTAGACTTTGAGAAGGTCTTCGACAGTGTAATTAGAACAAGAACTTGGAGCTCAATGCAACATTTGGAGTTGCCAAGAAAATAATTGCTCTTTTCAAGTGCATGTATGAAAACCACACCTGCCAGGTTCAACATCACGGTCTTCCTTCAGATCCAATAGCAATGAAAACAGGAGTTAGGCAAGGCTGCGCGATCTCACCGATCCTATTTAACGTAGTACTGAATCTTGTAATGGCGCAAATAAGGGATAAAGTGAGAGGAATAAAACGGAGCATTGGAAAACATATAAAAGACCTAGATGTTGCAGATGATCTTTGCCTTCTGTCCCACAGCCTCAACCTCATGAAAGAGCAACTAAAAGATCTGAAATCTGCGGCGAAGAAAGTCGGTTTGAAAAGTGACTCCCAAAAACCAAAAGACATGCGGGAAGATGATAACAACACCGCAGAGTTTAAGTTTGGGAACCAGATAATCGAAAGGAAGCATGATTACACGATATAGTGATACAACAGAGGACACTAACAGCCGCATCAGCAAAGCCAAAGGCGTTTTTACAATTCTACTCTCTGTATGGGGATCGAAGGAAATAGCATTGAGGACCAAATTGCGGGTATTTGAAAGTAACACAAAATCTGTGTTTCCATATGGATGTGAAATATGGAAAGCGACAAAGCAGCTAATCCATAAGGTGTAGGCAGTCAACAACGGTTGTGTGAGGAACATCCTGGGGATACGGTGGCCAAATGTCATCTCTAACGAAACAGTCCGGGAAAGAACCAGCCAGGCGCCAACTGAGCTGCAGACAAGAAGCACGAAGTGGAGACGGTCAGGAGGCCGAGTGAACATGTTGCGAAGGAAGCGCATCATCAGATCCTGCAGGGACGACGGAGACGAGGCGGGTCCAAAATGACATGCAGACGACCACTTGAAGCAGAAGGTCGACAGTAAGGAATAGGATGAGAAGAAGTGAAAATACTAGCAGAAATCAGAACAAGATGGCGATCCTTTGTTGCTACCGTATGCTCCACAGAATGAATTAAAGGAATTAATAGAGTAAAAAATAAAACGTAAGAATCGTTACTCTTTCTTTGGAGATATGAATATAACTTACTTAGTTCTTTTCCAAAGAGTTACAGCAACAACCTATATTTTTTCAGTACAATATTACGTTTTTAGATGATGTAGCTGATGTGTTTAAAGAAACTGTACAAATCAATTTAAATCAAATATTTATCATTTTAAGTTACAGAGCTAGAAAACATCAGCTTTACATCTCGTCCGGAGGTTGTTTAGATAACGTACTGAATAGTGCATTCAGGAAAATGAGCATTATTTCGATCATCACACTTAAATGAGTACTTCATTACCTGAATATTCACCTGAACACAGACAGTTACGTACTGCACGTTGCATGCACCCCTAAAACTTCTAAATTTTCTAGGTCCTAAGTAAAATAGAAATTTGAATTAAATCGATAAATACACAATTGGTGAAAATGCACCAGATACATGATAAAAAAGTTATATTTGAAAAATTAGAATTTATTCCTGTAGCTCATTGGAAAAGAACTAAATAAACTATTTTCATGTCTTCACACAAAAAGTAAAGTTTCTTAAATCCTGATAAATATTTCCTTAATTTATTATTTTGTAAGCTACAGAGAAAAATACCTTATCTGAAACACGCTGTAGATTAGAGAGGGAGAGAAAGGGAAATAGAGGGAAGAAAGGGGAGAGAGAGCGATACAGAAGCAGGGGAAAAGAGAGGTAGAGAAATAGGGAGAAAGGTGCAGAGGGATAGAGAGGAAGATAGATACAGGAATAAGGAGAGAGATGGATGGCGAGGGAGAGAGGTAGAAGGATGGATAGGAAGGAAGAGGCAGAGAGAGAGAGAGAGAGAGAGAGAGAGAGAGATGCGAGAAGAATGCAGAGGAGAGCAAAAGGAAATGGTGGAGATTCAGGGAGAAGGCAACGGAAGAAAGGTAGGTTTGAGAACGAAGCAGATGTAGGCGGTGGAACATGATAGTGTGGGGAATGCTGCGGCTTTGATTGGAGGCGTATCATTACGGGCCGCGGTGCGTCGCGCCCCCCTGTTACCGGAGAGGGAGCGCGCTGTTTGTGTTGCGAAACCCGAGCCGCGCCCGCCGACCCGGCAGGCCGAGCCACTTGGGCGGCCTTTGTTCGCCTCTGCCCGCCCCTGCTTCTGCTTCTGCCCTGCCCGCTCGACAGCCGTGACACACACCACGACGTCGTCCGCCGAGGCCGTTTCCCCGTATCGGCCAGTCCGATATCGACACCAGCTCGCCGAACAAATGGAATTGTCTGCGGCTGCACTCCCTCCGCTAGTGGCTGAATGGCCGGTCATTGACATCTGTGCCAATTGGGCGTAGTATGTTCCCGTGTATCCCGCAGCGGCGTCTGCCGCTGCGCGATGGCCTCCCCCCCCCCCCCCCACTCCGCTTTGTGATGTTTCACTCTTTAGGAGTGGCAAGATTTAATCAATAAAGAATGGTTAGGGTAGTTATAGATTCGGAAGCCGCCGAGACCAGAAGTAACATCGGAATTCGAATTTTTTAATGCACGCACATAATATTAATATTCTGTGTGATGCGAAGACTAACGAGACATACTAAACAGCAAGCGATGATACGTAGGTAGGTCTTCCCCGTAGAGGAGGAACTACAAAACCGTCGGAAGGAGAATACTACAGTATGCCCGGCTCAAGATTTAATCTGGCAGAGACACATGCATAGAGCAGCTATCCCTGGGCAGAACAAATGGACTAGATCGACCTATGGGTCGCGACCCCGTGGGGGGGGGGGGAGGGAGGGGGGGAGACGCAAAGCCTTAGTCAGGGATCGCGGTCGCAGGAGAAAGCAATTGCAGAATGGCAGGTAATCTATGTTGCATTACGATCATCTACTATCGTGTAAATGTCACACGGAAGTGACAAGCTTTTGTGAAACCACCTTGCAAATTCACTGACGTTCATATCTGGTACTTATTTATAATAATACGAATTTAATTTAAACCTATTGAAGACTTCAAATGCGCAAACACTTGCAGCAGAGAGAATCAACACGATGTCTGTCGATCTCTTCCGACTTCTGAGGAATGGAGATAGGGCGATGAGAGTCGCCAAGTCTTGTACAGACAGTATTTACCTCTGAGAGGTTAGCAGGGAGGGGGAAGGTCCGTGGCCGCGCGGTTAGAGGCGCCATGTCGCTGACTGCGCGCTCCCTCCGTCCAGAGGTTCGAGTCCTCCCTCGGGCATGGGTGTGCGCACGTTGCTCTTAGCAAAAGTTAGTTTAAGTTGTGTGTAAGTCTAGGGACCGATGAACTCAGCAGCTTGGTCCCTTAAGAACTCACACACATTTCAAAGGACCACATCAACTTCCGGGCTGCGTCTTGTGTAGTACTGACTACTCAGTTTACGTGACAATCATCTGCTGCGATAAAAATATCACAAGGAACGAGAACAATTTATGAAAGCACATTTAAAAGATGCTCACGGTCAAATCTGATACATAATGGCTGCAACAACACGCACACAGCCCACGTGCAAGATTTGGCACCACGGTTACTAAAACGCTTTCAGTAACAAGTTTCGAACTGAGCAATACAACGCTAGGATTGCCAGCAGTGAGTGTAACAAGACACTAAGTACAGCAGTTTCTACCGTGCGGATCTAGAATGCCTCAGATCAACTTAGACTTTATTCCACACACTGCGTGTTGACGTTATTTCTATTTCCCTAGTTCTGTGGTTTCATCAGGAATCGTCATTGCTGGTCACCTGATTAATTTTCATTTCTTTCGTGTAGTTAATTGTGGTGATTGCCGTGAAGTGAATCATTCCTTTTTTGATAGTGCTTTATAAGAGATTTGAAAAATATGTTGCAAAAACTAGCACCATCATATGTAAAAATATATAATACATATTCTCACAATTAATTAAAATGAAACGTTGTCTTCTTTTGAAACTGAATGAATGTAAATGAAACAACCATCCCGCTACATGTCTCAAAACTAGGGGTTCTGTAATACAGAAACATAGGCCTATTGAAAATGGTATTTATTTTTTTTATTAAAATTACGTTATTCCTTGTTTAACACTAATTCTGAATTGATCACGATGTAGATTGTTTTATAATAAATACACCGTGTTAACGATAAATAAACGCAAAACTGGAAAAATGTTTTCAGGAACCGATCGATAACTAAATGAAAAGGAGCCAAGAGACATCTTAAAAAAATATTTAGAAAACTTGTCCATTTTATGCTCGCTCAGAGCGAAGCTCGAAGACAATAATCACGTCCGTACTTGCTGGTGTACTCGGACAACTGACTGTGGTGACCGAAAACGCACGACTATGACCCCACCGATCTCTTCTGACCCCCACGCCTCTACCGCGGGGAAAGAATGTAATCACATCTCTGTCCGCGCAGCACTGCGGCCTCTTTTCACATTGCACTTCATTTCTGGATCAGTACAGTACCAGTAGAAAGAAAATTAAATACGTTTCCTTTGACATCGCTCACACTTTTATCGTGGTTCTGGTGGTCGCCAGAATATTTTTACTTGAAAAGGGGTCGCGTATTCAAAAAGGTTAAAAAACACTCGACTATATTGTCTGGGAATGTGGTGGAACCTAATGCATATTTCGAGCAAATGGGGTTACAGTGGATTTGTTCCATGTATGGCAGAGTAGTAGTGATGGAGAGTTGCTACGAACTGAGAAGGCTCACGAAAGCAAGGTGGACAGAGCTAAGGAGTAATGGGTTATTGATTAACGGGGCATCATGTGACATTACGGGACAAACGTGCAGCCACAGGAAAAGTTAACGTAATATTGGTAAACTGCAGGAGTATCCAGGGCAAGGTTCCTGAATTAGTATCTCTTATTGAAGGAAATAGTGCGCATATAGTATTAGGAACGGAAAGTTGGTTAAAACCGGAAGTGAACAGTAACGAAATCCTAGACACAGAATGGAATATATACCGCAAGGATAGGATAAACGCCAATGGTGGAGGAGTATTTATAGCAGTAAAGAATTCAATAATATCCAGTGAAGTTATTAGCGAATGCGAATGTGAAATAATCTGGGTTAAGCTAAGTATCAAAGGTGGGTCAGATATGATAGTCGGATGCTTCTATAGACCACCTGCATCAGCAACCGTAGTAGTTGAGCGCCTCAGAGAGAACCTGCAGAACGTCGTGAAGAAGTTTCGTGATCATACTATTGTAATAGGGGGAGACTTCAATCTACCAGGTATAGAATGGGATAGTCACACAATCAGAACTGGAGCCAGGGACAGAGACTCTTGTGACATTATCCTGACTGCCTTGTCCGAGAATTACTTCGAGCAGATAGTTAGAGAACCAACTCGTGAAGCTAACGTTTTAGACCTCATAGCAACAAATAGACCGGAACTTTTCGACTCCGTGAATGTAGAAGAGGGTATCAGTGATCATAAGTCAGTGGTTGCATCAATGACTACAAGTGTAATAAGAAATGCCAAGAAAGGAAGGAAAATATATTTGCTTAACAAGAGTGATAGGGCACAAATCGCAGAATATCTGAGTGACCACCATCAAACGTTCATTTCTGAGGAAGAGGATGTGGAACAAAAATGGAAAAAATTCAGAAACATCGTCCAGTACGCCTTAGATAAGTTCGTACCGACTAAGGTCCAAAGCGAGGGGAAAGATCCACCGTGGTATAACAATCATGTACGAAAGGTACTACGGAAACAAAGAAAGTTTCATCATAGGTTTAAGAGTAGTCGAATCATAGCTGATAAGGAAAAGCTGAACGAAGCGAAAAAGAGCGTAAAGAGAGCAATGAGAGAAGCATTCAACGAATTCGAACATAAAACATTGGCAAACAATCTAAACAAGAACCCTAAAAAGTTTTGGTCATATGTAAAATCGGTAAGCGGATCTAAATCCCCTATTCAGTCACTCGTTGACCACGATGGCACCGAAACAGAGGACGACCGAAGAAAGGCAGAAATACTGAATTCAGTGTTCCGAAACTGTTTCACTGCGGAAAATCGTAACACGGTCCCTGACTTCAGCCGTCGCACGGACGCCAAAATGGAAAATATTGAAATAAACGATATCGGAATTGAAAAACAACTGCTATCACTTAGTAGCGGAAAAGCATCCGGACCAGACGAGATACCCTTAAGATTCTACAGTGATTATGCTAAAGAACTTGCCCCCTTTCTATCAGCAATTTATCGTAGATCGCTGGAAGAACGTAAAGTACCTAGCGACTGGAAGAAAGCGCAGGTCGTTCCCATTTTCAAGAAGGGTCATAAATCAGATGCGAATAATTATAGGCCTATTTCGCTTACGTCAATCTGTTGTAGAATAATGGAACATGTTTTGTGTTCTCGTATTATGACGTTCTTAGATAATACAAATCTCCTTCATCATAACCAACATGGATTCCGCAAACAGAGATCATGTGAAACTCAGCTCGCCCTATTTGCCCAAGAAATTCACAGTGCCGTAGACACTGGCGAGCAGATTGATGCCGTATTCCTGGACTTCAGGAAGGCATTTGATACGGTTCCGCACTTACGTTTAATGAAAAAAATACGAGCTTACGGAATATCGGACCAGGTTTGTGATTGGATTCAGGATTTCCTAGAAGAAAGAACTCAACATGTCATTCTTAACGGTTCAAAATCTGCAGATGTAGAGGTAATTTCGGGAGTACCGCAAGGAAGCGTGATAGGACCTTTATTGTTTACAATATACATAAATGACTTAGTTGACAACATCGGTAGCTCCGTGAGGCTATTTGCAGATGACACGGTTGTCTACAAGAAAGTAGCAACATCAGAAGACTCGTACGTACTCCAGGAAGACCTGCAGAGGATTAATGCATGGTGCGACAGCTGGCAGCTTTCCCTAAACGTAGATAAATGTAATATAATGCGCATACATAGGGGCAGAAATCCATTCCAGTACGATTATGCCATAGGTGGTAAATCATTGGAAGCGGTAACGACCGTAAAATACTTAGGAGTTACTATCCGGAGCGATCTGAAGTGGAATGATCACATAAAACAAATAGTGGGAAAAGCAGGCGCCAGGTTAAGATTCATAGGAAGAATTCTAAGAAAATGTGACTCATCGACGAAAGAAGTAGCTTACAAAACGCTTGTTCGTCCGATTCTTGAGTATTGCTCATCAGTATGGGACCCTTACCAGGTTGGATTAATAGAAGAGATAGACATGATCCAGCGAAAAGCAGCGCGATTCGTCATGGGGACATTTAGTCAGCGCGAAAGCGTTACGGAGATGCTGAACAAGCTCCAGTGGCGGACACTTCAAGAAAGGCGTTACGCAATACGGAGAGGTTTATTATCGAAATTACGAGAGAGCACATTCCGGGAAGAGATGGGCAACATATTACTACCGCCCACATATATCTCGCGTAATGATCACAACGAAAAGATCCGAGAAATTAGAGCAAATACGGAGACTTACAAGCAGTCGTTCTTCCCACGCACAATTCGTGAATGGAACAGGGAAGGGGGGATCAGATAGTGGTACAATAAGTACCCTCCGCCACACACCGTAAGGTGGCTCGCGGAGTATAGATGTAGATGTAGATGTAGATGTAGATAGGAATTACGCAATTAACATGAAAAAGCCACAGAGGTATTGGTCACACGAACCGCTAGTGATTCTATCGATGCTGACGCTAAGATTCTTAATAATATATTGAAACCACACTTCATCGATTCCCACACAAGAAGGGCCGTTTTCAGCGGGTCAGTTGGTTCGACATGTTGAGCAATTTAGGGAAGGGTAACGGCGAGTGACCGTGACCTTGGGGCCCTAGTGGCTCTGCCTCTGCTGTGAGAAGCCTTCATGCACCCGAGGTGGAGAACTGCCCAACAAACTGTGGAACGACTTCCGGTAGACTGGATCCCTAGAGTATGAAGGTGAGTGTATGAGAAACATTGTACTGTGATGCTAATGAGAAATGTATTCCTTATAATTTAACAGGATATGGGACCACGTGACGAGCCGTGAGCGTTTTTAAAGAGAACTGCCAAGGGCACGTGACTGACTGGGTGTAAAAATGAGACCGTAGCAGCAGCGCGGTTCCGGACTGAGGTGCCTAGAACCGCTCGGCCACAGCGATGCAATGTGTTTTCCGGAGAGATTGGTTCAAATGATTCAAATGGCTCTGAGCTCTATGGGAGTTAACATCTGTGGTCATCAGTCCCCTAGAACTTAGAACTACTTAAACCTAACTAACCGAAGGACATCACACACATCCATGCCCGAGGCAGGACTCGAACCTGCGACTGGTGCGGTCACGCGGTTCCAGACTGAAGCGCCTTTAACCGCACGGCCACACCGGCCGGCCCGGAGAGATTAACGCACTATTAAATGGGGTAGGAATAAGCAACTTAGTAGTATGAGAGGTAGTCTATTAAGTACGAATTATAGGTTGCATACAGATTCTGAAGCTCGTAGGATAGGCTGCCAGATACGCTAACGATAGAAACTCGTTCTTCAGATGTGATCGGTCTTTATTGAACCGGGACGGGTTGGAGGTGGGGTTGCGCTGTAGGGTGGGTCTGTACGTGGAAGGGGGTAGTGCAGTGCCGCTACCATTTTATGGCCAAATCTGTGGGAATACGTGGTAGACTACTGTAGCAGCCACTGCTCGCTGGCGAGCGCAGGGTGTGTTGCAGAGAACGTATCTAGAAGTGACACATTGACATAGCAGGTTCGCTGCTACCCTGTATAAATAATCGTTATTCCAATAGCAGTTTTATTTGCAGCGTTGCAGTTCTACCGAGACATGGGGGCTATGCCAGACGAGGAGACCTTATAGAGCAGCCAGCAGCAGTTACGGATTTGGGTATCCATAACAACACCAGCTCCCTGCATTAAGTCCACGTAGTAGTGTCACGACGCAGAGGGCAGTCCCAGGGCCTGTCTATCAGGTAACCGGACTCCTGCCCAAGGGACAGCGAGCCGTGTCGCGTCCACGGCAGCCATCTTCTGCCATCGTCGTGTGTGCGTCACAATGCCGCCTGCCAACAGTTGCTGGGACTCAGTCATTCGCCGCAGAGCTGGCTGCTGTAGCAAGATAGCCAACTGTCTTCGTGCACCACTGATACGAGGTGTTTTTGGCACTACCGATGGAATATGCAATGAGGTCGCATGCCACACACTGAGCACAGGCGTCAGAGAAGCTGTGTGTGTCTGTGCGTGTGTGTGCGTGTGTGTGTGTGGGTGCAGTCAGCTGGCTGGATGCTGATTGTTATTTCACCCGTCACCTCACTGTCCCTACGTGGAGTGGGGGGTTCGGTATAGTAAAGTACTAATTTTGGTAGGTGAGTATCTGACAAGGAACTTCTTGAGTGCGAGGTGGCAAGTTCAATCTTTAGTAAGGCTCATTTAAAAATGTTGTGTTAACGACTACGACATGAAAAGTATTAGCTACTAATGGCAAACCACATGCATCACGAGGGCGTCAGAAAATGAGAGCGTCGGAGGTGCTGAGATCCACCTTCTATGAGATGTACGTATCACACTTCACAAAATGGACATCGTCAACATTCAAGAAATTTCCAAATAAACCATTAAGTTGCACCACGAACACCGAATGAAAAAATGCGCTTTACAGTGATGAAAAAGGTTCGCAGCATCTACATCGGAGACGAACTCCTTGGGAGTTACAAACCATAGAGGACGTTTAGTTAAGTATCCATCTTAGAGAATGAATATACAATCATGTTGGTGTAACGGAGTAATGAGAACTGGTGGAAGGGGAGGGCATGCAACCGGATTCGAAACAGTCTGTCGTGGAGCTTATCGTAAAACTGGTTTTCCATTTAGGCGTAGCTACAGATAGTACGATAATAGGTGTTATAGGCACGGAAAAAGCGACCATCCAGGGGCTGAATTTGTCCAGTGGTTTCAGGTCGTATGAATTCTAATGCCACACATTTCTGGGGAGGGATAGTTTTCTATAAACGAGTATGATTTTTATAAGCAGTCCAGTAATCAAGCAAATGCAAGTTATTTTGAGTAGCTATTGGTCAAAAGCAGTGCTCATTCCGTGGTCGTAGCTCTCTTACTCCCATTTTCCCACTATTTCTTGCTGTGACGTAAATTTCCTTACTTCTCTCGCTAGATCACGCACACGAGCAAGAACCGTGGGGGCAGAGCGCCTCTAACTCAAGGCCGTTTACCATCCACATTAAGAGTCGGCATAACTGCTTACGAATACATCAAGGCGCTGATGTTGGTTTATCCTGATGCAACTCTCTTGGTATCTCTAATTTACTGGGTTCCTTTGATATGAATTTCCTCATTAAATTCATTATTAAACGATGAAGTTGGTTGAAATGGCTCTGAGCACTATGCGACTTAACTTCTGAGGTCATCAGTCGCCTAGAACTTAGAACTAATTAAACCTAAGTAACCTAAGGACATCACACACATCCATGCCCGCGGCAAGATTCGAACCTGCGACCGTAGCGGGCGCTCGGCTCCAGACTGTAGCGCCTAGAGCCGCACGGCCACTCCTGCCGGCAACGATGAAGTAAGTTTGTTTATCTCATCTACAAATTTTGGAGCCGATTCCTCGGTTTGCTGTGCATCGTCAAGTTGACGCTTTGTTTGAAGTTTCGTTGTCTCGCGTCTTCCAGTTCTGTATCGCTGTGTGAAGTTATGCAACCATCCACTTCTTCCCTTGAATCACTGTAATCTGTGTTGCACGCAATTTGATGTGCATGTGATAGTAGGTCACTATAAAGCATATGCTGTAAACTGCATGGAGCATCCTTGAAACGTGGAAAATCCAGTTTTTGTAAAGAGTGCGCCTTGTCCTCCTCTGAATATCGATAATTTTTCTTATGCAGTACACAGTAACATTGTTGGGGACTTACTGAAATCTGTTTATAATGTTTTATTTTTTGCTATACTGCGAATGATCTTACATGTACGTAATTATCTTTAGTACCCGTTCATTGGACAATGATTGTCCTTCACTACCTTTCACTGGAGACGGGATTCGTGGCTACTCTCCGACAAGGATGCTGAACTACATGGCTCGAAAACTGTCTCACTATCACTTTCACTTGTTAAGTACGTATGGTCATCATTGCGCTCGTCATATACACTGTCCGCACAGTCGAGCGTATACGACACCACTCACTCCACTGACTCATCTTGCAGAAAGAGTCATATTTCATGTACCACTTGTTTCTCATTCTGAGGAATTCCTTGGGTTCCTTTCTGAGGACATGTCAACTTTGGTATCTATTGTTGCAGATATAAGGTAATGTTTGCTTTGTTTATCGTTGTCATTGTTCTGCTCCATACCAGCAACACTAGCTCTGTAGCGCTGTTGTGAGTTACTCGTCGACTGAGCAGTTCATCTACGATCTGTAGCCTCATGCTATGCTCGCCATTGGACACCTGCAGTCCTACACACTGATGCCATTAGCAGCCAATATTGTGATTCCATGGCAGACAATATATGGGGCTTCGAATACGGTAAACATGATTGGCGTTTGGCGACGTCGCACTCAAGGCCTTGCTTGTCAGGGCCTTCTCTGGCCTGCTATCCTATCTCGAGTCTCGTCGCCTGTCATGTTGCGTGGTAGCCAGCCTTCAACCACTGAGTTCGGCAGTAGAAGGGTGTCCTATCCTGAGGGAAGCCGGAACTCAACTGTTGTAGCTGGTCCTCGGTATCCTGGGTACAGAAAGTGGGGACGAGCTGACGTCCCAACCAGTCCCACATATGTTCTACTGGGTGCAGATCTGGGGCTTTCCTAGCCATGAGTATAACTCAACGTTATGTAATCATTCCTTAGAGACATGTATGTACAAGGATTATCTTGTTGAAAAACGACACCACACATGAAAGAAACGTATGAGGTTTCAGGATGTCCTTGACATATCATTGTGGCTCAGTCACTACCAACCATCACCTGAAGTCACATCGGACGCCTCCCCACAACACGACGCCAGGAGTAACGCCGCTGTGCTTCTCCAAAGCACTGGAGGAATGGGACCTATCCCCATGGCGTCACCATACTGGTAGACGATGATCATCCAGGATGGTGCAGAACCGTGATTTATCTCTGAAGACAATGCGACCCAATCACCAGCGGTTCCTGTAGCCTGGTCGCTGCCCACGCCAAATGCAGACGCTTGAGTTGTGGTGTCAGCGGCAGCCTGCGCATGGGGCGGCAATTCGCTAGTCCGGCTGTTGCTGGTCTCTGACAAACGGTGCGGGATGTCACATGATGTTGCGAGGAGTTCATTACTTGTCGTTGGATGGCAGATGCGGATGTGAAGAGATTACGGTGTGCTCGGTGCACAATATGGCGACTCTCTCCTGTGCTCGTCCGCCTGACACCTTCGTTTGGGCCCTTTACTACGGAGATGTCTCCTCCCATCTTCTCGTGAAGTCTACCATCTAGCCACTGCCTCATCCGAATGCCGCACAAATCTGAATACTGATCGAGTCGACCAGTTGGCCAAATGCAGGTCCACAACGAGGCCCCTCTCGAACTCTGGGGGATGCTGATAATACGATCTCACACGAGTACATTGCATTTCCGTGTCCTTCGCAATAATCACTCAGCATCTGACGCTGTTCATACCGCTTGCGTAAACCTGTCAGGACTGGTAACAACACTAAGCACGAACAACAGTAATGCACCTCGATTGCCGTTCTACTTGCCACAGAGCGTTACAAGTCTAATCATTTGCTTAATCATTGATAGTGTGTGCGTGTACGAACGTGCTTTGACACCCGACCTTATCCTCTGGAGGCTTCACTTTTTTCAGGCAGTGTGTATACGGGTTGAACGAGAATTCAAGCCGGCCGGGTTGACCGAGCGGTTCTAGGCGCTACAGTCTGGAAGCGCGCTACCGCTACGGTTAGTTAAGTCCCATAGTGCTCAGAGCCATTTGAACCATTTTTTGAACCAGAATTCAAACAACAAACTTTCTGAGATTGTTCAAAGATGTCTTCTGAGTATTTTACTATAAGGGACTCATGGCCTCTGGAGGCTCGTTATAGATCAATAATACAGGGTGATTAAAAAAGAATCATCCGATTTGGCACGTCTATATTTCTGAAACTAATAAACATATACAATGAATTTTGTTTTTTGATGAACGGGAAACTCAAAAAATCTTTTTTCATACTTTTCATATCAGTTCAATATGCCTCCCTTGAGATGCACGACATAGGTCAATGCAGTACTGAAACTGTTACCCAACTGCAGCGAGGATGTCTTGAATTACAGATTCCACAGGTGCTGTTATGCGGTGTCTCAGTTCATTCTTTGTTGTTGGTGACGGAAGCACTTAAACAGAGTCTTTTATAAGCCCCCGCACAAGAAATAATCACATAAAGTCAGGTCCGGTGACATTGGAGGCCAGTAATGTAAGGCTGAATCATTGGGTCAAATGCGACCTATCCATCGTTCCGTAATCCGTTGATTTAAAGATTCCCGTGCTTCCAAATGCCAGCGTGGCGGTGCCCCATGCTGCCGGTAAATGAAGTCGTTCGAATCAGTCTCTAACTGTGGGAAAGAAAGTTCCCAAACATATCGTGATATGTGCTTCCTGTAACAGTGTTCTCGGCAAAGAAAAATGGAGTATTCACCTTTTCCCGTGAAGCTGCAAGAAACATATTAAATTTTGTAGAGTCCCTCTCATGTTGTACAGCTTCATGTGGTTGTTCTGTGCTCCGTGTCCTCACTTTATGACGGTTTGCCTTTCCATTTAAGTGGAATGTTGCCTCGTCACTAAACACCAAGGGTGGAGGAAAACTGTCATCCTCCATCTTGGAGGATGTTGTTTGTTACGTTCACGAATAGCTTGCAGTAGCTCAGTTTAGTGTGGTTTCATGCCTAAACGTCGACGCAACACACTTCAGACGGACACGGGGACATGTTGAGCTGTCTAACTGCACGGCGAACGTATTTCTGCGGATTTCTTGTGAAATTATGGCAGAAGCGTTCCACGTCTGTGTCAGACACTCGGGGACGCCCCAGCGATTTGGCTTTACACAAACAATCTGTTTCTCGGAATTATTCATGCCATCGTCTAATCCTCTGTGCTGTAGGAGGATCAAATGGTTCAAATGGCTCTGAGCACTATGGGACTTAACATCTATGGTCATCAGTCCCCTAGAACTTAGAACTACTTAAACCTAACTAATCTAAGGACATCACACAACACCCAGTCATCACGAGGCAGAGAAAATCCCTGACCCCGCCGGGAATCGAACCTGGGAACCCGGGCGTGGGAAGCGAGAACGCTCCCGCACGACCACGAGCTGCGGACTGGAGGAGGATCCACAGCAAACCTCTATGAAAGTTACGCTAAACAGTTATTACTGACTTGCACAGTCCAAAACGTAGAACACAATACGCTTTCTGTTGTCCGGACACCATTTTTACTAAAACAGAAGTGGGCGATCAATTCTGCTACCTAGCGGGAACCATGTAAAACTCGAGTGTTTGCTCTTTCCAACAGTACGTTGTTCAAGTACGAATCTCAAATAACATAATACTTATGATTTTTTAAAATGGGATGATTTTTTTTGATATACCCTGTATAATTACGATTTATTCGTTTTGTTACTGCAGTTGTCCTTGTTTCTGTGAAAATATCTTTACAACCGTGAAGATGACCGTAATACACACTACCAAAACCGTACACACAAAACATGGAGAAATAGAACAGCCCCGCCAGCAAAGGGCTGTGATGTTGTTGCCGTCAGTGCGGGAGCTGCTCAGGATAGCGTTCGTTGTACCGCTCTTCCATTGCATTCACTAGATGCATATCGGCCAGCTTGGTATCAGCAATTTGATACAATTGAAATCTCACCCACTTCTCCCTCTGAAATTAAGAAAATAATAAACTTGCTTAAAAGCAAAAACTCACATGGAATTGATGGCATTTCCAGCAAAATACTAAAAGCTTGTTCTCAACAGATAAGTAAGATTCTCAGCCATCTGTGTAATAGCTCTCTGGAACAGGGCATTTTCCCTGATAGACTGAAATATGCTATTGTTATACCTTTGCATAAAAAGGGGGATAGATCTGATGTCAACAATTACCGTCCAATCTCCCTTCTAACAGCTTTATCCAAAATTTTTGAGAAAGTAATGTATTCAAGAGTAGCTTCATATATCTGTAAAAATGAAGTACTAACAAAATGTCAGTTTGGTTTCCAGAAAGGTTTTTCAACAGAAAATGCCATATATGCTTTCACCAGTCAAATTTTGAATGATCTGAATAACCGAAAACCACCCATTGGGATTTTTTGTGATCTCTCAAAGGCTTTTGATTGTGTAAATCATGAAATTCTGCTAGACAAGCTCAAGTATTGTGGCATGAGTGGGACAGTGCACAAATGGTTTAATTCGTATCTAACTGGAAGAGTGCAGAAAGTTGAAATAAGTAGTTCTCGTAACATGCAAAGATCAGCACATTCCTCAAACTGGGGAACTATCAATAATGGGGTTCCACAAGGGTCAGTCTTGGGTCCTTTGTTGTTCTTATTATATATTAATGACTTGCCATTCTATATTCATGAAGAGGCAAAGTTAGTTCTCTTTGCTGATGATACAAGTGTAGTAATCACACCTGAGAAACAAGAATTATCTGATGAAATTGTCAATACTGTCTTTCAGAAAATTACTAAGTGGTTTCTTGTAAACGGACTCTCACTGAATTTTGATAAGACACAATACATACAGTTCTGTACAGTGAATGGTATGACGCCATTAATAAATATAGACCTTAATCAGAAGCATATAGCTAAGGTAGAATATTCCAAATTTTTAGGTATGTCCATTGATGAGAGATTAAATTGGAAGAAACACATTGATGATCTGCTGAAACGTTTGAGTTCAGCTACTTATGCAATAAGAGTCATTGCAAATTTTGGTGATAAACATCTTAGTAAATTAGCTTACTACGCCTATTTTCACTCATTGCTTTCATATGGCATCATATTTTGGGGTAATTCATCACTGAGGAATAAAGTATTTATTGCACAAAAGCGTGTAATCAGAATAATAGCTGGAGTCCACCCAAGATCATCCTGCAGACATTTATTTAAGGATCTAGGGATATTCACAGTAGCTTCTCAGTATATATACTCTCTTATGAAATTTGTTATTAACAACCAAACCCAACTCAAAAGTAATAGCAGTGTGCATAACTACAATACTAGGAGAAAGGACGATCTTAACTATTCAAGATTAAATCTAACTTTGGCACAGAAAGGGGTGAATTATACTGGCACTAAAGTCTTTGGTCACTTACCAAATAGTATCAAAAGTCTGACAGATAACCAACAAGTATTTAAGAAGAAATTAAAAGAATTTCTGAATGACAACTCCTTCTACTCCATAGAGGAATTTTTAGATATAAATTAAGAAAAAAAATTATTAAAAAATAAAAAAATAATAAAAAAATAAAGAAAAATAAAAAAAACACACAAAAAATAAAGTTGTTATATTAACTTAAGTATGTTGTTAAATTAACCTAATTATGTCATGTATTGGAAAATTCGACTCGTTCCACATCATTACGAAATATCGTATTCATGATCCATGGAACTAGTATTAATCTAATGTAATCTAATCTAATCTAATCTAAACCTGTCTGTGTTAACGGACAGCCAATACTGCTGGAAAAACAAACCCAAGACAGAACCGAGCAGTACTGAATGCGAGCTTGAAGACGACGAGTAAAACAGGTATTGTTGTTGTCAACATCAAGTGCCGTTCAGTTGCGCTTCACATCGCAAACGCCGCGACGCCCGCCGTAGCGCCGCGCGTGACGGAGCAGGCAGCGTTCGCAGGTGCTCCGCGAGCTTCCAGTGCGCGCCTCAGTAAAAATCAAAGACGAAGCTCTAAAAAACTTCAAGTATCACTTTCATACTTGTTTATTATCAGCTGAAGAGGGACACCACTGCTGAAAAGTCAGAAGATACAACGTGGAAGTAATCTAAAGTGATTTACATATAAATAGCGATCGATACGATATCGATGGTAAGATTCGGTAATGACATTCCTGTTTTCAGTGTAAGCACGGAAGACTTGCAGAAGATAGCTTAAGGAATGGAATGAACAGCCTACTGATCACAGAATATGGACTGAAAATAAATCGAAGAAAGCCGAAACTAATGAGGAGTAGCAGAAACGAAATAAGTGAGGCATTTACCTTAAAATTTGGGGACTATGAAGTAGACGAAGTGAAGGAATTTTGCAGTCTAGGAAACAAAATAACATGCGATCTGCACAGCAAGTATATTTAAAGCAGACGAGCATAGGCAAAGAGGGCACTGCTGGCCAAAACAAACCTACTACCGTCGAACGTCCGCCTTAATTTCAGGAATAAATTTCTGGGGATGTACGTTTGGAGCACAGCGTTGTACAGAAGTGAATCATGGACTGTTGGAAAACTATTAAAAAAAGTTATCGAAGCGTTTAAAACGTGGTTATAACGAAACAGTGTTATTATACACGTACATAGTGTTTCGTTGAGATCTGACATACTTGTTTAGAAAAGTTTGTAAAGTTTAAATTACAATGATAAACACGCAACAAAGTATTATTCTAGGTTTAAGAAGATAAAACGAATCGTTTATGTACGGTCTGAGCTCAGCCTTAACTTTATATAAATTTTTATTGTAAAAAGTAGCAAAACATGCGTAAGAAAGGACTCCATTAGGCTCGAAGGAGGTCCAGATTTGTCCAGAAAATGTGATGTGGGTGCACCCAGCGCCCTCTGGGCATAAATACTGGACAAGATCCTCCAATAGGGCAGTCTCAGGTAGCACCTGAAGGAGGCAACGAGTTACGTGGCCGAAATATTGTGCCAGAGCGACACAAACATCCGGCAGTGGCAGTAGACCCGACTATTCCACATGTCAAGATCTCGCCGGGAAAGCCTGAAGAGTCTGATCCATCTCGTTCCGTTGTCAAGTGCGTTTTGTTCAATATATTGTCTTTTTTACTGTTTGATTTCAAAATCCATTTGATTTTTCTTAAATGTTACGTTCAGATGTGTCGATGATGATTGCAATAACAGCAACGGTAGCCGCAGCCTTTCTTTAAGCTTAAAGAGTCATACTATTACATATTTTGATGGGTCGCTTTGCTACAGTACTTGAGTAAAACTTATTTGAATAAGTTCATCTTCTTAAAGTTTCAAGGGTATATTTTCTTTATTCAAATAACAAGTATGCCCTTTACTTAATTGTGAAAAGGCATGCCGGCCGGGGTGGCCGAGCGGTTCTAGGCGCTGCAGTCTGGAGCAGGTTCGAATCCTGCCTCGCGCGTGGATGTGTGTGGTGTCCTTAGGTTAGTTAGGTATAAGTAGTTCTAAGTTCTAGGGGACTGATGACCTCAGAAGTTAAGTCCCATAGTGCTCAGATCCATTTGAACAATTTTTTGAAAAGTCATAAAGTATCTACAGGAAGTCAATTAATATCTAGTAGGTTTCATTCTCATTCTCAAAAGCAAGTTTTAACTTTGATTAAAAAATAGTAACTTGAATAAAAATTCCGAGTTGAATCAACAGACTTAACTTTCGAAATTCCTTCCTTCAGAACGTGGCGACCATAGACAGGGTGATTGATCTGCCCCTACCTATTAGTTCTGTGCAACCTACAACACCTGCAAATACCATGCATAGATTCTCGTATTTTCTCGCTCGCTATGCGCAAAATGTGGTCGTACAGAAAATGTGAACAAGACTTTTTTTATAGGAAATTTAATGCAGTTATATTTTGTACTGGGATACATTTCTGCTACAGGTCGTAGTTTTCTAGAAAAATGTACAAAAGTGACCTTCAAATGCGTTTCTCTCGAATAACTCGAAAACGGTGGCCTGCAGCGAAAACGTATCCCAGTAAAAATTTTAACTTTATTTAAATTTGTTGCAAACATGTCCTATTCAGTTTTCTGTAGCTTGTGCGTAGCCAGCTGCAGGATATGAAACTTTTGCGTGCGTTTTTTGAAGGTGTTGCGGGGTGCAGAAAACCTATATGCAAGGACAGCTGAATCATCGTGTGTAGTAAACAGAAGCGTTACATTTCAGGAGCAATTCCTAAAGGTGGGTTTAGTCACAGTTCCAGTTCCAGTCGAGTATACGGTCACTGTGTTTGCTGGAAAACCGAAATCAAGGTGAACGTGAAGTGCGCCGAATACTTAAATACAACGAGCCGATGGTTATCCTACTAAATGGTTCAGAAGAACTTATACAGCCAAATTATTCTTCAGTTAGCCAAATACACGATGTACGTTAGTCACAGAGTGCATAGTAGTTAAGCACAGTGTTCAAAGCACAACTGTTGTTGTTGTGTTTGGGTTCGCGATTACGTCTTTAAACAACGAGGTAGCAGTGACGCTCTACTTCATAAAGCCGAATTAACTCTCAAAAAACTGGCGTAAAGAGAACACTATATTTGACTATAGGAAAGAGGGGTAAAGTGTGGTTACACGGTGCTACAGAAGAATACTCAAATTTAGGTGGGCTGATAAGATAAAAAATGAGGAGGTTCTTTGTAGAATAGGCGAAGGACAGGATGTCTTAAGATATCAAGGGATAACTTTCATGGTAACGGTAGGACCTGTAGAGTAACAACCGTAGGGGAAGACAGAAATAGGAATATACCCGACAAATAACTGAAGATGCTGCGTAAAAATGCTACTCGTGGGCCACTTGAAACCAATAAAAAATCGGATGACCACAGGTAAAACACATGCAAAGGCTCAACATTTTTATCACATGTCGTTGGAAGAATTCGAACACTTAGTCAGTTTTACTGAACTCACGGGCAACACCCTTACAATCTCGAGTACCAGGTTTTTATTCACTACAGAGTCCTCACAACCACAGATAACTTTCCACTTCCTGTGATTTGGTAAGTTTCTGTGTCATCTATAAAATTTATTTCTTATAGCATGGGACGTCTCAAAAAATTACCATCTATCTCCCTCCCTCTCCCTCATTATATATACATCCTTTATAACCATTTTATCATTGCAGCTTAAGGGGCAAAATTATTAACGAATTCCTACCAAGAAGACAATACCGATAAGGAAGCACATGGTGATCTTCTTGAAGGGGCGACTATGCTACCTGACGTGAAGAATATACAGTGAGTTCAGAATGTATTCGTTCAGCTGAATATTTTTAAAAAATGCAAGTCTGTGGCACGTGAAGTAAGCGAATATGAACTCTGAAGAGCTAGTCCAGAGGAAAGTTTGTCAGTAAATCACTTTTATTAAGTGATGAAAAATAAACTCATCGAGGTTAACAAAATAGAAAATTTCATACAAAACATGCTTCATAAAGTATTTGTCGACTCATGTTTTCGACATTTAGAACCCGAAAACACGGTTTAAAATAGAAATAAACCAAATTCCAAGAAGGAAGAGTATTTGTGGTACATTGTTCGTTACCCTGTATACTCTTCGAAGAATTTCATGCACATGTTATGTATCAGGCTCAAATAGTTGTCGTGACTGCTTGTAGAGAAAGATCTTAACGTGGTGTTGAACAACGAGATGATACTGGATGTCTGTCTGGTGTTCGGATAAGCAGAGAAGCTCTAGGAAAGTAGCGAGAATAGCTCGGAAACTGTTATGATAAAAAGTGAAATTTTCCATTTGTTTTGAAGCGACAAGAAGCTGCGCAGAATGCACAGTCATTAACGTAAGGCTGTAGGCTTGTATTTGTGGTAAGCAATTACGTTATAAGTTAGCAATTTACCTGAAGTACATTATACGGCACTGCGTAGATGCTTACTCGTTTTGTCATGCAAAAAAACTGACAGAATCAGAGCTCGGGGAAAATCGACTTGGATTCCAGAGATGTGTAAGAACACGGGAGACGACACTGCCACTACGACGTATCTTACTGGTAGAAGAGAAATCTAGTTTTATAGCATTTTTAGATGTAGATAAAAGTCTTGATAATGTTGAGTGGAAGTCAAACTCTTTGACATGGTGATAGTAGCAGTAGTAAAAATATATAGAGTGAAAGATTATCTACAACTTGTACGGAAACAGACTGCAGTTATAAGAATCAAAGGAAATAAAAGGTAATGTGTAGTTGAGAAGGGAATGCGACAGTATTTTGGTCTATCCACTATGGTACTGAATCTCAACACTGAGCAAACTATAAAGGAAAACAAGGTTAAATTTGAAAAGAGATCTAAAATATAGTGAGAAGAAATGAAAACAATGAGGTTTATTGATGACGTAATTCTATCAGAGGCGACAAAGGACTAGGAAGCGCAGCTGAGCAGAACGGACAGTTTCTTGAAAAGAGCTTAAAAGATTAAATTCAATAAACACAGAACAAGGATAATACAACCGAATTAAAACTGGGGGTGCTGAGGGATTTAGATTAGGAAATGAGACAGTAGAAGTAATTAGTAGATAAGTTTTGTTGTTTGGGCAATAAAATAAGTGACAAAGGGAGTACCAGAAAGCCGGCCGCTGGTGGCCGAGCGCTTCTAGGCGCTTCCGTCTAGAACCGCGCAACCACTACGGTCGAAGGTTGAATCCTGCTTTAGTCATGGATGTGTGTCATGTCCTTAGGTTAGTTAGGTTTAAGTAGTTCTAAGTTCTAGGGGACTGATGACCTGAGCAGGTAAGTCCCATAGTGCTCAGAGCCATTTGAGTACCAGAAAGGCTCTCTTAAAATTTTTGCCCGAAATATTCCATTAGCAAATTAATTTTTTCTTGATACCTCAGGAGGTGCTCCGTCACCGAATCCCTCGTTTTAGTCGCGTCGTAATGTTCTTTTTTCCCCATTTCGATTCATTTCCGTTCCAATGGACCTAATAGTGCACGAAGTATTTTCGTGAAGGTTCAAATGGCTCTGAGCACTATGTGACTTAACTTCTAAGGTCATCAGTCCCCTAGAACTTAGAACTACTTAAACCTGACTAACCTAAGGACAGCACACACATCAATGCCCTAGGCAGGATTCGAACCTGCGACCGTAGCGGTCGCGCGGCTCCAGACTGTAGCGCCTAGAACCGCTTGGCCACCTCGGCCGGCTTTCGTGAAGGAATTTACTGTATAACAGAGGATATGTTACGCACATTGTGAAAAATTCTTTCGCGAAAACAGCCTCATTAGTTTTATTAAAAAAACAGATTTCAGCGCATTCCGATACTTTAAACTTTGCCTGCAGCGCCGGTGCTGAAACCACAAGAGGAGAGGAGTTGCAGCAGCTCGGTGGCTGGTGAAGACGCGTGCACCGCCTCACACCTCCCCCCGGCACGTCCTATGGCTGTGGAGGGGCGCACGTGCTCTGCTCTTGCTGAAAGCATTTTGCGCACAGTTCCACAGACGCCCTGGAGACGTGTCTGGCAAGAGGCGTTTGGAGCGCACAGAATAGGAGCAAGGAAAGGCAATTTCGTCCCTTTCTCCCAGTTCGGCAGACCAGTGCACCAACTGTGCGTATCGATTCCGCAACTATCGCCGAGACGGAGGAAAAAGTTTCACAGATGCCTTACAGGAAAATGCTTTTTATCCGCGTATGTTCTTCGAGCGCGTACTCTTTTGGTGGAATGTGGGTTATTCGCTTGAGAAGCTCTAGACCCTCGAACTGTAATTCTGCAGATTTGAAAATGATGCATGAAAAATTTAAACAAAGAGCAGTCAGATTAGCGATTTTCTTAATGTCAGTTCCATAGCAAAATTTCGAAAAATAACATACGCCTGAGAGATGCTAGGCCATTGATTTTCTTGTCCAGTTTCACGTCCAGTGAGCCACCACGATACTGATAACTTTTCAGCTGCTGACTTTCTTAAGTACTCATATGATTAGAATTGCATAGATCCCATGGAAGTAATTCAGTAAAGTACTTCATTCAGTGTAGAATACGGGTTTCCCAACTGTAGTTTTGATCTATATATTTATAGTCAAAGACACCAAATGCTGACTGTTTGAAGAGGCAGTTGTTGTTAAGTTCTGCCAAATTGAAAGAAATAATTTACTCATATATTTATTGAGTCTTGCTAAAATTTAAGAACAGTTGGCTGTCTGTCACATGCTATAAGAAATAAATTTTATAGATAACACAGAAACTTACCATATCCCCGGAAATGGAAAGTTATCTGTGGTTATGAGAATTCTGTAATGAATAAAAGCCTGGTATTCAAGATTACTGGGCTGTTGTCCGCGAGTTCAATTAAAATAAGTATTCGAATTCTTCCAACGACATGCGATAAAAATGTTGAGCCTTTGCATCTGTTTTACCTGCGGTCATCCGATTTTTTATTGGTTTCAAGTGGCCCACGAGTAGCACTTGTACGCAGCGTCTTCAGTTATTTCTTGGGGATATTCCTATTTCTGACTTCCCCTACAGTTGTTACACTCTACTGGTCCTACCGTTACCATGAAAGTTATCCCTTTATGCCTTAAGACATCCTGTCCTTCGCCTATTCTACAAAGAACCTCCTCATATGTTATCAGCCCACCTAAATTTGAGTATTCTTCTGTAGCACCATGTAACCACACTTTATCCCTCTTTCCTATTTTCAGATATAGCGTTCTCTCCACGCCAGTGTTTTCAGAGTTAATTCGCCTCTCTGAAATGTGCGACCCTGCTACGACTTTGTTTAAAAGCGTAATCGCGAACCCAAACACAACAACAACAACAACAACAACAACAATTGCTCTTAACAGAAGCAGTTGTCATAGGTAGGAAAAGTAGGTCTTTTTTAGGATAAATCCCTACAACAGGTTCCCCTGCCTGAAGAGTATCTCCAGCACTTTAAAAAATACTGAAACAATCACCCACAAGACAGATTTTAACACCTCAAATGTCACATATACCAAATGTCACAAAGAAAAACAAACCATTGGAAAGAGTAACATGGGGCATTTCACTGGTGTACAGACACAGAAATCCAACATGTCGTATTATCATTGTATGAAGAGGCAAACTCTTACTGCAGAACTACTTCAAGGGGTGGAGGATCATGCATTTATATCAGAAAAGGAACACAGTTCAAATTAAGACATGACCTCAGTAGCGTAAGTGAAGAGAAACACTTCGAACTATCAGCTATTGAATTAACAGTGCTTGATATCACCAAGAAATTAATCATTTTTTGTGTGTATAGATCTCCCAGTGGTAGTGTGGAAACTTCTTCAGTAAGTTAACAGAAGTTCTAGATAAAGTCCCAAGTACAGAGGTCAACATAATTCTGTGTGAGGACATTAACATCAACACTAACATCATAAGTGAATCCAGCAGCACCTTCATAAATATTTTGTCCCTAGCCTCAAAGTTTTGGCGTGTCCCTATTGGTCAATAGTGCAACAAGGGTTGTCACAACGACTTCATAAGTAATTGACCATGCGGCCACAAATATGGACAGGGAAAAATGTGATGTAGCTGTAAAAGATCTCGGACTATCAGACCATCTCTGTCAAGTAACAACTGTTAAGTCAGGCATCGAATCAATCCCTAAACTACAAGCCTACAAATACATCTATCAGAAATCAAAATAAAAGATTTTTCAAAAGCACTCGAAAAACAAAGCTGGGATGAAGTGTATAAGGAAATCAATGTGAATATGAAATTCTCTAAATTCTCCACATTGTTTAAATTGAACTTTGAAAAGGCATTTTCAAAAGTATGCATGTCTTTATCAACATCTCACAAAAACAGATGGATAACAGCAGGTATTAAGAAGTCCTCCCAAACACTTAAACATCTCAGTTCCATGAAAAAGATTCACAATGATCCAGAATTCTTAAATTTCTATCATAGATACAAAAGATCTGTAGGAAGGTGCTGATTGCTGCAAAAAAGTCATTTAAGGACAAAATAATATATAACGCAGAGAATAAAAGCAAAGGAGTCTGGGTTGTTATAAAAAAGGAAACAGGGAGAGGCAAACAAATGCAGAATAACATACTGCAAAAGGAGTGGGATAAAGTGATAACTGATCCACAGAACTTATAAAACTATGTAAACGAGCATTTTTGAAGTATTGTAGAGAAGTTACAGCAAAAATTCCCCCCCCCCCCCCCCCAAAATGTAACACCTGTAAATAATGTTGTACTAATTACAATGACGATACTTCCAACCACAGAGAATGAAGTCAGTAAAATAATTCAAAAACTAAAAAATTAAAAATCAGTAGGCTTAGATGAAGTACCAATGTGTGTGCTGAAGCAATGCAGTGGGATTATACAAGGCCCCTTAACAAATATAATAAATGAATCCTTCACATCAGGGACATTTCCAGAGCAGTTAAAACAGGCAAGAGTTGTACCTTTGCTTAAGAAAGGTATTGCAGAAGACATAGAAAATTACCGGCCCATTTCTCTGGTGTCAGCATTCTCAAAAATAATAGAAGCAATTATGAAAGACAGATTAATGAATTACCTGAATAAATATAATCTTTTAAGCGAATCATAGTTTGATTTCCGAAGTGGCAAAAATACAGAGTCAGCCATAGTAGAATTCACAAAAGTTGTGCTTGATGCTCTTGATAAAGATGAGTGTGTCACAGGCATGTTTTTGGATCTTTCTAAGGCGTTTGATACAGTCGACCACAAGATTCTGTTAAATAAAGTAGAAGCATTAGGAATAAGAGGGGCAGCTAATGACTAGTTTCGATCATACCTGACAGATAGGGTACAAAGAGTAAAGATAACACATATTTCAAATAAATCTAAACATTTAGTAAAACACTTATCAGAACCAAAATACATTAATATAGGGGTTCTGCAAGGTAGCATATTAGGACCAATACCATTCCTGATATACATCAATGACTTTTCCAGTAGTGTTACTCATGGTGAAAAAATCCTCTTCGCCTGATGACAGCAATATTATAGTCACTGAGAAAACAAGAGAACTCCTTACTGAGAAAGCAAATGAAACTCTCAAGGAAGTTTATGATTGGTCAATAAGTATATAAAGTGAGATTGAACATAAAGAAAACTAATGCCACGAATTTCAGTCTGAAGAGGAAAAATGACGATGTTAAATGAAATGTAGATGGCACCTCTATAGACTGTGTAACAAATGGAAAATTGCTAGGAATGAATATTGATTCTCAGTTGAAGTGGTGTGAACACACGAAGGTACTTGCAAACAGAATGTCATCATTATGTTACACCCTTAGAATCCTACCATCAGTATGTAACATGCAGTGTCTTTTAGTTACATATTATTTATATGTACACTCAGTTCTTAGCTGTGGCAATTATTTTTGGGGGACAAATGCACAAAATATGAACACAGTTTTCAAACTACAGAAAAGAGCCATAAGAATAATAACCAAAAATACTAGTGGAGCTGATTGTAAAGATCTGTTCAGAACACGGGGGATTTTAAATGCTCCGTGTGAATACATTTACCAGTCAGTTGCACACATCAAAAATAACATTGGTAATTACTGCACAGACAGCTCTGTCCATGAACATGCAACAAGAGACAGACTCAACTTACATTTACCAAGAAATAAATAAACATAAAACTCAAAACAGCTTTTTCTGCCAAGGAATAAAACTGCGCAATAAATTACCAAAAGAGATTAAAGAAATTACAAAAATACACTTATTTAAACAGGCAGCTAAAAAGTACCTGTTATGCAATACATTTTATACACTGAAGGATTACTTAGCTAAAACAGAGTAAGAGTTTGACAAAACATTTTATACAAATAAATAATAATAATAGTGATTATAAAATATCCAACATTCCACATAACACCTTCACTTTATGTTTTTTTTTCCTTTCTAGATACCTCTTCCTCTTTCTGAGCTCAACATCTCGCTCATTATGGAGGGATGCTCACTCAAGTTTTACAGGATAGCAGGAAGTTCTGGTACAGAAAATGGCACAGAGATCACCGGTGTGTGTGTGTGTGTGTGTGTGTGTGTGTGTGTGTGTGCGTGTGTGTGTGTGTGTGTGTGTGTGTGTGTGTGTGTGTGTGTATGTAGTGAGTGAAGTGTTATGAAACAATGTGTGTATAGTGTGTGCAGTGACTGATAGTGAGATGTACGTGATCAATGTGGCATTACATTATTTAATAAATTATTTGTAAAAAAAAGTATTGTAAACCAGGAGTAAATCTAGTGACTGTCTCTAACTATAGGTCTGTAAATATATGTGTATACGAATTAGCTTATTTTAAATTGATCTAAATTTGTAAATACTTTGATGTGTCCTATATCCATGTAAAAAGAGATCTACAGATGAATAAAGCTAGTACTACTACTTCTACTACTACTATTACTACTATTTTTATTGATATTTTGTATCTTCCACAGAAAATACGACGTAGCAACATTGGAAGGGAAACATTATTAACGTATGCTAGAAACAACAAAGTGCTCTGTATAGAACTCCGTGGTATACAATACCTGACTTGCTCAAATTTAGAATGCTTATGGCTGTATGCGAAACATGGAAGAGTAAATGAGACGGAATCCATGATCATGTTACACTAACTATTGAATAGTTCTTCTCTTAATACTGCGTGAAGTTACCGTGGATTAAATCAGAATACAATAGGCAGCTAATAAAAGCTTCTCTATTTTAATCGCATCTGATTATTTGATTTTGATGTATCATCTGTTAAATTTTACATAACTTTAGGACAGAAGAAAAGTCGTAGAAAAGCGTTCTCTGATTTCTAGAAACGTCAAATTTGCGTAATACAAGAGCTGTACAGAAAGTAACAGTCGTTTTGACATGCAAAATTAAAAATGCGAAAAAACCACTTTTGCTACACGTATTATAAAGGTACACTCTTAAGCTATTTTCCTACAGAATTGCCGTTCAGACTGGGGCACTTATCAATCGGTGGCACTAGTTTTTCAATTCTTTCCGTTTTTAAATCTCCCGGCTGCGATTGCAGCCACTTGTTTATACCGGCATTCATTTGGGCGTCAGTATCAAACGAGCGCGGTCTTCATTGCCTGGAAGAGGAGGGAGTCGCTCGGGGCCACATCCAGACTGTGTGGTGGATGATCAAACACCAACCATCCAAAACCCCGTAGGAGATCTGGGGTGCGATTGGCCTTGTATGGGCGTGCGGTGTCGTGAAAAAACAAAGCCTTTGCGTTAAGGTTTCCCCGAAGGTTGTTTCGTACCGCCCACTTTAACTTCGTTAGCGCTTGTCAATACTTCTCTGAATTAACTGTTGAGTCACGTTCAAAGAAATCACACACATAGACTTTTAAAACAAAGTAGCCAGCCATGCTCCTTCTTGCTACCTTTCTGAAAGAGTTTGCGAAAGCTTCCTTGATTTCTTGGAAGAATTCGTGTGTTCCCATTCCATCGAGACCCGTTTTCTTTCACAACTGAGATGCTTCACCCAAGTTTCGTCCCACTTACGATACGATCAATAACTTTTTTACTATTTTTCTCGTAATCTTCGAGGAACGTCAGTGCTGCAACCAGTCTTCTTTTTGTGATCTTCCGTTACGATTTCGGAAACTCGCCTAATACAAAATTTGTGATAATCAAGATTTCCAGCCACAATTTCACGAACGAAACTACGTGATATTAGAGAAAAATGTTGCGAAAGTTCCGTAATCGTGAAACGACAATTTTCACGAATTTTGTCGTTTTTCATCACCTTTTCGTCAGTCACAAGGCTAGGCCTACCACCGCGGTTCTCTTCGTGAACGCTAGTACGGCCATTTATAAAATCAATGCACCACTGCCTCACTCGGCTTTTGCTCATTATTCCTTTTCCGTACACATCACAAAGATCACGATAAATTTCAACTGGTTTGCAGTTTTTTGCCAACAAAAACTAATCACAGAACGTATCTCCTATATGGCGCGATTTTCTATTGCAGTGCACATTTTAATACTTCATAAAAAGCAAAGTAGCAGAAAAACAAACCACACGGTATTACTGCTAGATGCGTAGTGCGTGTAAGAAAGTTATGACACCAAGATGGCGGCTGTAGCCCCACCCACCGCCTCTGTTGACCAAAACGTCTGTTACTTTCTGGATAGCCCTTCTAACCTGAGCTTTAGGCGACCACCACTGTCACGTCAGAAGCAGACGACCATCATAACTGCTGCCGAATTCTCCGTTAATGGTCAACAGTCATCTAATTGACCAACACACATCAGCCTGGTGTCACAAAGGCAGCAAGGAATAAATGTATCTAAGATACAAGAAATGAGCAACTCGACATATTTCTTTCTAGGCCCTCGGCATAGAGTGCCCTCTTCCTTGCATGGCTGAAGGTACAACCACACACTGTTTAAAATTGGTGCTGTGCATTATGAGTTCATCAGGCATCTCGACGGAGAGTCCCAGTAGGAACACACTTAGAAGAAAAGTAATTTTGTTCCGCCCCTAATTTCGAGAAATTCAGTATTTCCAGGTGCCTTTCTCCTCGTGTCACTTAAAATTTCTCCAGTTCTTTGGAAGCATTGTGAGAAGAGACGGAGAAAATCTAGACAAAATCATCATGAAAGGAAGGATGGTGGTCACGATACCGAGGTCGGAGCAACGAGGAGACCGACAGATCACATGAAGAAGATCTCCAGTTATAACACTAATCTGCCGTGACACAAGCTAATGTTACCCTCTGAGAGGATTTGGGAAATTTTGATCGCGTGTTTGCCTAATGAATGAAGGTATCGGACTGTAACTTTGAATATAGTGCAATTAATAGAAAAACTAAACAGGCTTCAACTTTGGGTTAGTGAAAGTAGTAAAATTCATACACGAATGAAAAATCGAACTGTCCTTAGCCCAATTAGGAACATTAATTTGAAAATATATGTTTAAGGAAATTGAATATTAGCTGTTGAAGTGACTTTCATTAAGACTCCCTTTGAATAGCACACAGGATACAAACGGACACAGGGCAGTCTAAGCTGTGAGTAGCAGCAGTTACCAATAACGCACAAACCAGTAATCATAGAAATCAAAATTGTAACCAACTCATAATAATAACAGCTACAATCACGATCATTACGTGTCTCAGTACTGAGACGTTACTGCAGGAAGCACCAAACTTAAGTTGGACATGGAGGGGCTCCTTACTTAACTGACATGTAACAACCAGTAATAAAATTAAAAAACAACAAATAATTTCACAATTACACTGCTTATGCTGCCATTATCTTTCTAATATGAGTAGTTTATTATTTAAATTTCACAGATTCATGAAAGAACTACAAATAAATTTTAACATTTTACCTTACAAATTTATATTTTAGCCCAAGAATATAGTGGGGACGCATGAACTGACATAGGATCACCAGACAAGCTCTATGTTTATTTCAGTAGAAAAATTTAATTCAACTAAAGTTAATTCTTAGCCTCACTCGGAAGAGTTTATGTTTTTACTTTTGTTCAACTCTGAGCTCATTTAACTTTAAATACATCGTTCATGATAGTAATCAAGACTACATTATGTTTCAAATATGTTTAACGTATGTGCTTTATTCATCACCTGTGGAGCAGGTATTTTAGACAGTAACATATACACAGCCTGGCACTGAAGTTTTGCGAAAGATATTTTGCAATAAATTGATAGTACTTTAGCAAAATTCTAACCTCAACTTTCGCTTTTTAATCTGTTACAGCCATTCCTTATTGCCGAGAGTACCATGCAACAGCCAAATCCACATCCGAGGCAAAATTCCTTGCAATGTGGCTTCCAAATGCCTCCCTTGGCACCGTCGATGTGTTCCGTGCAACGGCTAGCCACTGACTGCGTACCGTTCACACCAAGGAGCCGCCCAGTTCGACCGCCAAAACCACATTTTACATCGCGCCGAGCCACTTCTGTTGCGGAGGGACTTCCCTACATCTTTTGCATTTTACAATACAAGTTCCCTAAAAATGAAGCAGCTTCCAATATACAATGTTTTTTTTTCTAAATATACACGTATTATAAAATTTCATTATTTTAAACACCATTTAGCTTTTTCCGTATGTACATTACAATATTTTAAATTTCCTGTCACAAATCAATGACCTTAATCAACAAGGATTACACTCTTCGTAATTACAGATACACAGTTACACAACATAAACCTACTTCTAATCGATATAAGTGTTACACAGTCTAACGCTTGAGAGAAGTCCGAGGCGTTTGGTTCACGGGGTCACGACGCTCAGCAGCGAGTACAATGACTTCTGGTGATGCTGGTGATGATGCTGATAACAGAGGTCTTCGAAAATTTGACATTTACTCACATTTAACAAGACTGAAATATTTACAATATTACAAACAAGAATGCCGTTGCAAAAGACTTCGTTTCCACGAACATAAATTTCGTATGTAGATCAACACTTAGAGACCGTATGCCACATCCCTTCTGTTTAGCATAAAGAGAGACTTAGTATACTGATAGTAAGTGCGCTTCCAAAGTACAGAAGTAGCAAAGTTTTGGGTAAGGTCACGTTTGTAGTAGCAACTTTGTAAACCATTCACAGTCCCAAAAAAAGATTTTATAGCGTCATTCATAGCGTGTCATGCACCTACAAAAGACTATCTGTCATTTCTGGTTTTTCGCATGTGGACTGGCTAACACAGACGAAACAAGCTGGCATTTGTAAGACCCTTTGGAATGTTGTAAGAGAAGAAAATGATGTTAAGGGAAACGTAATAAAATAACATTAAATATCGGAACCAGCACCTTCGTAATGCTGTTACTGACGTGTGTTTTGAGTTAAAAGAAGTAAAAAACACTTGTTTTCGACCATAGGAATTTCTCTGCTGCATATTCTGAAAGTTAGTCTCCAACAAATTTTAAGTTTTCGACCAGAGGAGATTATCTGCTGCATATTCTGAAAGTTAGTCTCCAACAAATTTTAAGTTTCCATTTAATTAAAACCACGTATTTGCGCAGTTCTTACATTATATAGTGTTAGACAACTTAGGGAATTCGGATGACCTTATTGTTGTTTAGAATGTAATGCTTTACATATTGACAACTGATTTTGCTCGCTCCATAGAAGTGGCTCTGTGCTGCTGATCAAATAACTTCTCTCGCTATTGCTGTTTGGTTTTAAGAATCTTCTCCCTTCTCCGCCATCTCTCTCCTTTCTCCGCAAACAGCTGGTAAGTATCAGGACAGCAAATGATTCGATGTTTTTTTTCGCCTTGGCAGCCCATTCTTCATGGAGTGCTGCGCTGAGGAGAGGTATCGATGCCGGTCGGTAAGGCCTGGCACGAACTCGACGTTGCAAAACATCCTAAAGCTGTTCTATAGGATTCAGGTCAGGATTCTGTGCAGGCCAGTCCATTACAGGGATGTTATTGTCATGTAACAACTCCCCCCACAGGCCGTACATTACAAACAGGTGCTCGATCGTGTTGAAAGATGCAATCGCCATTCCCAAATTTCTCTTCAAGATTGGGAAACAAGAAGGTTCTTAAAACATCAGTGTAGGCCTTCGCTGTGATAGTGCTACGCAAAACAACAAGGGTGCAAGCCCCCTCCATGAAAAACACGACCACACCGCAACACCACCGCCTCGAATTTTACTGTCGGCACTACACGCGCTGGCAGATGACGTTCACCGGCCATTCGCCATACCTACACGCTGCCATCGGATCGCCACATTGTGTATCGTGATTCGTCACTCCACACAACTTTTTTCACTGTTCAATCGTCCAATGTTTACGCTCCTTACACCAAGCGAGGCGTCGTTTGGCATTTACCGGCGTGATGTATGGCTTATGAGCAGCCGCTCGATCATGAAATCCAAGTTTTCTCACTTTCCGCCTAACTGTCATAGTACTTGCAGTGGATCCTGATGCAGTTTGGAATTCCTGTGTGATGTTCTGGGTAGATGTCTGCCTATTAGACATTACGACCCACTTCGACTGTCGGCAGTCTCTGTCAGTCAACAGACGAGGTTAGCCTGTACGCTTTTGTGCAATACGTTAGTAGCACATTTTGGCGCCTGCGTCTTTGTAGCCACTTCAGGTTCAATACTCATTCGGCACGAACAAGAAAAGATTCGAAAGCGACCTGAAACAGTATCTGCTGGATTCTGCACTTGACTGAGCTCAGACGACGTTGTTTGCGTTCCTCTTAAAACTGTTAACACTCTTTACGATTTTTCCTAAGGTTAATAAAATACAAGTTACGTAACATAATTAGAATCGTATACATTGTTTGTGAAGGTCTGTTCTCGTACACAACCCAACACTGGTAAAATTCAGTATGCAGTGCCTCAATAACAAAGTTATAATAGCAATTTCTTCAAAATGGTAAGGAAGTATTCGATTAAAAGCAAGAGCAAAATGTCTCAGAGGGTCTAGGTAGTTCTGAAATTATAAAACACAGCAACGTGAGTTTCTTTCCAAGGGGATTGGAAATGTTATGCGTTGTAGGTGGTAGCTAGATACTAAACTGTTGCAGTTATTTGCACTTAGCAGAGCGAACAACGTGTGCTACTTGTTTATTGAAAGCATAAAATCAGCAAAATTATAAAGAATTGTGCAAAGTCAGTCCGCTGTAAGAAATGCTTACGTGACACCAACGTATGACTTGGCGCACTGGTTTCATGATCCACGATGATTAAATGCACAGTCCATTACACACTATAACTACTTCACAGGACTCTACAACATATCCAGTACACAGCTATTTGTTGGTGATTTTAAGAAATTTCTTGAATTTTCACAATGCTGGCGTTTGCATACGTCCAGTACATGCTCAAGAACATACAACACTCTCTCGCCATTTTTCTGTTTTATACTTTCTATTATTTTGCAACGACAGTTAATATACGAATAGAAGCCCTAGATCCTAAAGGTATAGTTTTTAAGTAGGGAATTTTTTTTGTAATAGATCACTTTATAAAAATTTACTACTAGGCTGACAGTTGCAAGCATGGTTCAAATGGCTCTGAGCACTATGGGACTTAACTTCTGAGGTCGTCAGTCCCCTAGAACTTAGAACTACTTAAACCTAACTAACCTAAGGACATCACACACATCCATGCCCGAGGCAGGACTCGAACCTGCGACCGTAGCAGTCGCGCGGTTCCGAACTGAAGCGCCTAGAAGTGCTCGGCCACTGTGGCCGGCGTTTTTGCAACTGGGTAGAATTCCCAAATAGGTGGGAGAAGGTGGGTTTGACCCTTCTTATGAGACTGAGGTGAGAAAGATGGGCTACAGCCGATGGCACAGTAGATCTTCGTAATTGTCATTCGGTTCGGAGGAGAAACCTTGAAATTCAGGAAGCTGGGACATGTTTGCGAATATGTAGCAGCACGACAAGGATTTAAACTAGGGGGCTAGAATAGGGTGTTGGAGTTTAAGTTCAGTGGAGATGTTAGAGAAGAGTGGTTGGTACAGGTATCTAAGAAAACATATTTTGAGGGGATGCAGGAGATGGTTGAGAGAAAGAAATTCATTGTGCACTGAAAGTGAAGTGTTTGTAGATTATTCAGTGTTGTCGATGTAGTGGTCGAATTTTCATTGAAAGACTTTATTTGCTTACTTATATCGCTATGTTAAGTCCTTATAATCAATTATTGATGTTAGAACCGCCACGTGTATTTCAACTAACCTGTCTTGCTTCGTATCTCGATAACGTGTTCACCATAGTGGGCTTGAGGTCAACACAGCTGGACTAGAAGTGATGCAGAGAGAAGAAGTTTTGCTATCGACGGAAGTCCGATACGGACAGTAGCGGCGGGTGCAACGAGACGGTAAAATCCGATTGGCGAGCAGCGCATTCTGGTGGGAGTAGGCGCAACTCGCCGCCGCCGCCGCCGCCGCAGACGCCGTGGCCGCGCTCTGCATTAAACATCGCCCACTCAGCGCTTTTTTTCGGAGAGGAAGTCGGCTGAATGTTTCACAGCCACACCTGTTATTCGCGCAGGGGGGTGGGGCCAGAGGAGCGGAGGGAAGTCTTCTGCGCCACCCACACCGCTGCTTTTTAAAGGGAGATGGAGAACGGTCAGCGACGGCAAAGTTGCGGAAACAGAGCTCCTCGCTACCTTAAAGCTCAGACTACGGGAACTCAACCTGCACAGCCACCCGGCGCCTTCCAGAAGGTGCCGTTTAAAGGCGTAGCATTGTTGGGTTCACTCTGCACGCTATCTGGTGTCTGCTCTCAATCGAGTTCTTCGTTTTAGGCCACTCGTTTTTCGTACAGAATGCCTAAACCATTCGCTACGAAGGTTGCAATGTCAGAAAAACATGGCTGCTCAAATAGCGAGTTTTAGCCAATACTGGCAATTACGTCTTGAACTTACATTTTCTGTAAGACGCTTACATGACATTAATGCAAAACGATGGTTTTCCCGTTTACGGGGCGTGATTCTACACCTGCCAATTTTTGTTGCTCGTTTGTCAAACGCTGCAAAAGTACAGCTGATCTGGTCGTTGTTCAGTGAGCAAATGATGCAGCTACAGCGTGCCACGGGTCTGTTCTTCCTGCACCGTAAATTACTTGTCGCGACAAACTGGCAGCGTATAGTTCAGTAAATAACAAAACTTTCCACTCATGACTGGTAAAACGTGATTGGCCACTCACTAAACTTCATGTGGCAGGATACAGCAACTTTGCATTTCTCTCTCCTCATTAGCGGAGTGATGGTTGCACGGTTTTGACAGGACAAAGCAAGCTGTGCATTTTGGTTAGGAGAGGAAAAGTGGAACTGATATGGGAAGTAGGAAAAACATGCTGCTGGAACAGGTTATTCTCCAGTGCTGGGAGCCGATCGCAGGTGGCACGGCTTCAGGTCACTGACAGCGAAGTCCGATGTGTGCTGACGCTGCCTCTACTCTACGATGGTGGGCGTTAAATTTGGTAAGGGAGCCATCACTAAGTAGGATGATAGGACCGAGCCGAGTTGGTTAAGCTTCACGGAACTCATAGAAGCTTGGTTTTACCTTGGCTCATTGCACTAATCCGACTAGCCACTTCCCCTTAATTCATGAAAGGGCGACAGGTTGATGTCTGCTTATCCATTGGCAAGGAATGTCATTTGAACTCATGCTTGGGTAACTATTATTTCTGTTGAACACTACGATCAAATCACTGTTTTTTATTCCATCTAATGGCTTGAAGCACTATGGGACTTAACATCTGAGGTCATCAGTCCCCTAGACGTAGAACTACTTAAACCCAACTAACCTAAGGACATCATACACATCCATGCCCGAGGCAGGATTCGAACCTGCGACCGTAGCAGCAGCGCGGTTCTGGACTGAAGCGCCTAGAACCTCTCGGTCACATGGGCGGATTTGTTCCATCAGGTGACATAGTTTTGACCGAACTCATTCCAAGTGGCACTTTCCATTCCGCCTTGCTAATTTTGCTTGCGGCCCAACGACCAATGTACCACGTCCATTTCTTCTTTTTTTTGAAAATTTTAGTTATTATTCGAATGTCCCTTTTGGATGTAAATAACTTGTATAATGTCTACTGCTACTGTGATAATTACGAGAAATATTAAATAATATAATGTATCCTGGCTTATAGTTTCCTTTAAGCATTGAGTTTCAGCCAACAGGTCCCTTTAATGTTCGACACAGCGATCAGATCTAGAGTGCATCCTAATGCCGACTGACGTGCTTGCTATGCTACGGAAATCTCTGGCACATTTTGTACAATCATAATCGTTCTTTTACATAAATATTTTACTATATAACAACTACGATAACCAAGCTTTAATGTCTCTTACGCTTCTACTAGTATTTATTAAGTCACAAGTGGACTCTAATAATTAATATTTGACATAGAAAAAGCCTTAGATTCACTCCTAAATGTCGATAATTCACTTCGTGTAAGATCATCAAGTTAGATCCACTTTCACGACTTGATGGGGCTCCTATCCCACCGACGTATTTTCAGCACTGTACGGCATTGCCAGCCTCACTACCTTCCTTCGAACTGTCGGAACCGCCTCTATACTCGTCACTGCTTAGGAGAACCACCTTTTTAATGTTAACAGCAGCGTTCCGTTATAGTGTTACAGTTAACAAAACAAATGGTGTTGGAAATAAGAGGGACCTCATACTCAGTACCAAGTTTCTCCACTCTGTGAGCTGTCAGGGCCTACGCGCTTGGATGGTTTCCGGCGTGCTGCCAGCAGGGTGGTCGAGATGGCGCTGCTGAAATCTGTTCCACTTGTGTACAACCTACGAGTGGCCTTCTGATGTATTCCAATGGGCGAGAATCCAACCTGTGATGATGCAGTCCAAGCTTCAGCTGGTCCAAAGCATGTTCAGTTGTTACCAGACATCACAGCCCACTCTATTTGATTGATTTCCCCCCCCCTCCCCCCCAATGAGGAAATGTCTTGAGGAGCCCATCGTCGAACTGTTCCAGTCAATCCATTCGCGCAGTGCTGAAGCGTAAAAAATCATCGATGAAAGCCGTAATGTCAACAGGTCAAATTCTGAGAGTAAAACAGTGCATCTGTTACTGTTAAAGAGAGAATTCGTAAAAAATGACTGAACTTCTTTTCCAGTAAGTAATTCGTACGTATTTGAAGATTACCATGGAGTTATTCTACAATTTTTGGGACTGGATCGTAGGCGAGACATGCCTTAAATCTGACTGATATGAATGGGCTAGTGAGTGGCTACAGTCTGTCATATTCCATACGCTAAGCGAATTTAAACATGACCACACCAAGAAACAGTTTTTGAACACTCAATGTAACGGGCAAGCATCAGCTGATGCTTTTAGGTAAAGCAATGAAGTTCCCACCTACTGCGCACAATGATTAAGAAAACTGACAGAAGAATTAGTGTGTTTCTTTACTGTACTTATCAAATGGCGTAAATTTTTGTTACGTGCTGAAATGACTCCAATATCGAATCGAAAAGAAAAAAGAAGTGTCCATCGAGGTGAATAACCTGGATGTTTAGACGGAGAGAGGTGGGTGAAGGTGATAACAAATGGGCTTCGTCTAACATTCTCCTACTTGTTTTGAGCTAATATGATGTTTTGCGCATTGTTTGGTAAATGATGAAAGACATAAAAGTTGTCTCGCAATAAGAGAGTAACTTAAAGCCTTCGAACAGGCAGATTCGGTGTTTTTTGGTATTCGTAATGCGTTCGACACTGTGTCACATCACCGAGTACCTGCCAAGGTACGAACGTACGGAGTAGCTCCAAAAACATGTGAATGGCTGGAAGAATATTTGGCTATGAGAACCCAGCACAATATGCTGGACGAGGAATGTTCTACAGGAACGAAAGTCGAGGGGCGTTTAATAACTGATATAGCACATGTTTTTTCTGAAAGCAGGTAGGTACATTATACTATTCCTCACTCTTCTACCTAAAAAACCCTAATTTTGAAAATAATCTCCGTTCAGTGCGACGGCCTTATGCCACATCAGCGTCACCACTGATCGCGGTCGGAGCCGACGTCTTGGTGGATCCGTGACCTTCCCATCATCCACGTATTGCTTCCCGCGGATTGCGCGCATTATCGGGCCAAGCAATTCGAAGTTGGAAGGTGCAAGTACCGAACTGTAGGTGGATGATGAACAACAGTCCAATAAAGTTCTGTGAGTGAATTTTTTCATTCTGAGAAAACTGATCTGTTTAATTGTTAAAAACCATTCAACAGCCAAGATTGTATAAAATATTTTTTTAAGACAACCTGATTCAACAGACTATGCAGTCATCCACGAGTCTTAAATTTTTGTTGTTGTGAAACATGTTCATTTTACACTGACGTCATGCACAAGATTCTAAGTGGATAAAAACAGCACATTACAAAAGGTTTGTGAGGTCCTGTTGGTTGAGCAGACTTGTGTGAGTCCTTCCGTTGTCATGGAAAAGGAGAGGTTCGTTTGCATTTTTGTGGTGACGAACAAACTGAAGTGGTTTCTTCAATTTCCAGAAGGTAGAACAGAGTACACTTCAGAGTTGATTGTTTCACGATGAATGACACATTTAAAATGACTTATTAAGCAGAATCATCAGCACTGTCAGATTGTTTCTTGAAGATGCTGGTGTTTGCAGAAAATTATTGTCCTGACGATCGAAAGGAAATGTATGAAGACTTGGAAAAAAACGTGAACTTGATCTAATGAGTGGCAGCTCACTTTGAAAGCTGCTGAATGTAAGGTAATACCGATGAAAAAGCGGAAGTGAAATCATTATTACTTAAGGCGATGCGCGAGAATGAGATGTATTTGAATGTTTGGTATCCCTGCGAGCGGATGTTCTGATGGAGGTAGATGAAGTGGCGTGGGTGGAACAGCTGAGTAATCCAGGAACCTGCCGTGGAGGATGCATGTGTCGCGTCGTAAGGGCAGAATGAGGCCCACGAGAAAGACAGACTGTGGTGCGCACGCCACAGCATGAGGCGCTGTGTGTCTTACGAGTGTGAGCAGCCTTCTCCGGTGGGGAGCGCGTAACTAATTTAGACGAGTCTGGTAATTCTGAAGCGCGTGTTTAAATGTGTTCCAGCTCTCGATAGCAAACAGCAATTGAAAGCACCTTTGGTAGTTACCTTTAATTGACGGATCGATTTCCTGTGGGCCCTGCGCAGAGCCATATGTTCGCGAAGCATGGCAGACAAGGCGACTAGTGGTCGCTGCAGGGCCCGTGTTCCTCACGGGCTGCGGGGCAGACACGCTGACGCCAGTGTTTACTGTGGGCGGCGGTAGGCGGAGCGGGGCAGTGCTCCTGCAGTTACCCAAACACACCTGCCGAGGGTTCCTGTACTCAGTCGTCAGCCGCCGGCGCCAGGTGCGTGCTGAGTCGCTGTCGTGGCACAGTCTAATAAATGCAGTCGTAACACTCCCTCGTGCGAAAATTGTTACCGTTTGACAACTGGCGTGACACTAGTGCTCCAAGCGGCGAGAAAACAGGTAGGGCCGGCCGGAGTGGCCGTGCGGTTCTAGGCGCTTCAGTCCGGAACCGTGCTGCTGCTTCGGTCGCAGGTTCGAATCATGCCTCGGGCATGGATGTATGTGGTGTCCTTAGGTTACTTAGGTTTAAGTAGTTCTAAGTTCTAGGGGACTGATGACTTCAGATGTTAAGTCCCATAGTGCTCAGAGCCATTTGAATCTTATTATGACAGGGACTTTCCTTGAGAGGTAAAACCTTTTTATTGAGTCTAATGATGCGTCCGCTTTCTGCCTCGTGATGACTGGGCGTTGTGTGATGTCCTTAGGTTAGTTAGGTTTAAGTAGTTCTAAGTTCTAGGGGACTGATGACCATAGATGTTAAGTCCGATAGTGCTCAGAGTTATTTTTTTGATGTGCCCGTTTTAATACGTCACTTGACTTTTTAATTCACGAATATATTTGTAAATGTAATTATTTTTACTTCAAAATGGAATAGTCTGAAGATTCATGCCGGTTGTGGTTCAGCTGTAGCAACTATTAGTTTTGTCGGTGTTGGGAAACAGTTCTATTTCCTTTGACATTTTACTATCGCGTCTGTCTGGGTTCTCCTTCAGCTACGGGTGTGGTGGCTTATTTTGTGTATTAAATAAATACATTCCGGACAGGTTTCCTATGTTCCACATTGACTGGTTTATGTGAAAGTATAGCGAACAAAACTTCGCGATGTTGGGTAGATATGTGTTTCCGGAAAGAGTCACGTCTTCTGGTGGTGTTTACTGGCAGTTCTTTGTTATTAAAGGAGTATGACATCGTGCAGTAAATATCCGTCCGTTACAAGGGAATCAGAAGTAAACTGTGCAGTAAGGTACCATTTCAACCTTCCCAGGGTCCTTAGGAAAAAGAATGATAAATGTGCTGTCATTTTTTAGTTATTGTCGATATTCATTGCACTACATACGATCCCTATTCTATAAACTATGTCAAAAATCGGTATGAACGATAGTATTCGCACTCATGAGACACTGCAGTCGGAGGTGCCGCTTTGCTGGCCGCTCGGCACGCTGCTATCGCAGTGGGTAACAAAAAACAGACGGAATGTCAGGACTATTAATGTTGGACTGTGGTCGCAGTTCCAGCCGCGAGCAGACTGCGCGTGCCTCTGTGGGTACGGGCGGGGCGCCCGCAGTTCAGTTCGCATGGCGAGTTTGTGCCATCCACAGGGTTCTGCTCCACGCTGTTGCCCAGCCACGCTCGGCCTGGAGTTCCACCCGGCCGCGTCGGGCAGCGGCGTTTGCATACCCAAAGAATGGCCGCCAGAAAGGGTATTACTTCTGCAAAGGAAATAGCATACAAGATACTAGCGCGACCAATCGCTCTTTCTGTCCGAACAGGCCTCGGAAAGCCCACGGTTCCGTCACCGTCATGGTCAGTCGACAGGCATCACTGGGTGTGGAGACAGAGGGACGAGCGGTCAGCACACCGCTGTCCCGGCTGTTGTCAGTTTTCGTGGCCAGAGCCGCTGCTTCTCTACCAAGCAGCTCCTCAACTGGCGTCACGAGTCCTGAGTGCGCCCCACTTGCCTACAGCGCTCGCCAGAGCCGAACGTCACTCATCCAAGCCAGACAGTGCTCAACTCTGGCACTGATGGGAACCGGCGTTACCATTGCGGCAAGGTCGTTGGCAAAGTGCGACCAGTTGTAGACGGTTAACCAATGTTTGCAGTATTTATAAAATGGGAATAGCAATACACATCGAACGAGTTGGGAGACTCTCTGCTGGGATCGTGACAGATCGGTACAGCCCAACGAAAGTGTCGCAGAAATGCTCAGGAAGCGTAAATCGGAATCCTTAGAAGAAAAACGACGTAGATCTAGCGAAATCTTCTCGGATGAACTTACAGAGCCTGTATTCGAAGAGGACCGTGTGGCCATTATGTTTGCTTCACCCCATACATCTCACAGGAGTCTTGAGAGTGTGACAGAAGAGACAAGGCCCCTTACTGAGGTTTAGCGACACTCACTTTTTCCGCGCTCAATAGGTGAATGCAACAGGGTAGTAAATCTAAGTACTGGTATGAAGTTTAAAGAAAAACAAATTGTTGTGGAAGGCGGTTTCGAATAAAACATTCTATAGAACATGTTGTGGAGTGGCAAGACAGCCAATCCACTAGGAGGAAGCCGAAAGGCACGCGTTTAAGCTCACGTAGGCTGGCGTGAGGTCTGGAACAGGACACGGATTTTAGACTTCAGAAGAAAAGGAGCTAACTGGTAGAATACTTAACTTTAATCCATAATAGGTGAACATCGCTCTTGACGGTACATGTTTTACAGCATCAATAGTAACTGGTAATGGCGCCTTGCTAGGTAGTAGCAAATGACGTAGCTGAAGGCTATGCTAACTATCGTCTCGGCAAATGAGAGCGTAATTTGTCAGTGAACCATCGCTAGCAAAGTCGGCTGTACAACTGGGGCGAGTGCTAGGAAGTGTTTCTAGACCTGTCGTGTGGCGGCGCTCGGTCTACAATCACTGATAGTGGCGACACGCGGGTCCGACGTATACTAACGGACCGCGGCCGATTTAAAGGCTACCACCTAGCAAGTGTGGTGTCTGGCGGTGACACCACAGAACATGTGCAGTTTTTGTTGGTTACAGAGAAACGCAACAGCTACCTTTTTCGCTTGTTGGTTCAAATGGCTCTGAGCACTATGGGACTTAACTTCTAAGGTCATCAGTCCCCTAGAACGTAGAACTACTTAATCTTAACTAACCTAAGGACATCGCACACATCCATGCCCGAGGCAGGATTCGAACCTGCGACCGTAGCAGTCGCGCGGCTCCAGACTGTAGCGCCTAGAACCGCTTCGCCATTCCGGCCGGCCGATTGTTGGTACTTCAGTTGTTATAAGCTTCTTTATAGATTGCCATTTTGGTTTCGAAGTTCAAAATATGAAGTTGTGATGCAGTTTACATAGCTGAATTTTTCATTTGTGATTGGAATTTTGATTTGTTGGTCAATTTTGCTGTATCTTTTAAGCATGCCGCACGTATTTAACAACTGATGAGTTGCCATAACGGTATTTGTGTATGGGTTGTGTAATGGAAACGATGATGCTGCATGTAGAGAATACCCTGGACGACTTTCTAACCGCTGAATACCAGATTCAAGTGTTGATTCGCACTTTCTCAGACTGCGTAAGCTGGTGCATCTGAACATCCAAATGAAAAGACTGTTGATGGATTACAATAAATTATGCAGTTGATGGAATGTTGATGATGAACTAGTACACGCAGAGTTTCTGCACATATCAGTGTTCCACATAGCAGAATGTGGCGGACCTCACGTGTGCACGACCTCTGTCCCTACCGAGCATTCCCATGTGTGATGCCACATTCACTCGTGACAGTGTCAGTAACACTCGTAACACACATCGGTGGTATGACGAAACCTCGCGTGCTTTGCAGGAAGAGACCACTGTACAAACGCTTCTCTGTGTACTGATCGGCCAGAACATTAGAACCACCTGCCTAATAGCCGGTATGCACACCTTTCGCACAGGTAACGGTAGCGAGCAATGAGCCCTTGGTAGGTCTCAGCAGGGAAATGGAACCATATCTGTACACACAAGTCACCTAATTTCCGTGAATCCCGTCGATGGGGTGCAATGAGGTCTGACGCCACGTTCGATTACATCCCAGATGTGGCAAGGTGGGGGGCCAGCACATCAATTGGAACTCGCCACTGTGTTCCTCGAACCATTCTATCACACTCCTGGTCTTGTGAAGCGGGACATTATGTTGCCTTTGGGCCACTTGATCGTCATGAAGGGGTATAAGTGGTCTGCGACCAGTGTATGTGGTCTGCAACCAGAGTACGATGGTGCCTCGTACGAACTCCTCTGAACCCATGGATGACTATTTGTATAACCCTTATAGCGGAATGGAGTCGTCGCCAGCTTGTCTCCGTCACGCAGTACAGGTGTCAAGGAGCTGTTCCCACGGAAGACGACGGATTCGCGCCTTCTCATCGACGTGATGAAGAAGGTGTCCGTATTCATCAGATCATGCAACGACCTGCCACTGCACCAACGTCCATTGCCGATGGTCACGTGCCCATTTCAGCCGTAGTTGCCGACGTCGTGGTGTTAACACTGGCACGTCGCCTGTGGACGCTCGTCCTCTGCACTTTTACTCTGCCCAGAAAGTGTGACGTCAGCTCCGCCACAGCTCGCCGTCTGTCCCGTTTTGGCAGCCCGGCAGGCCTACGACGTCCGACATCTGTGATGAGGGGTAGCCGCCTCAACCCACGACGTCTGGACGTGGATGCACCTCGGTTTCGCCACGTGTTGAAGACATTCGTCGCAGCACTCCTCGAACACGCGACAAGTCGTGCGGTTTCCGAAACGCTCGTGCCAAGCCTCTAGACGATCACAAACTGTCCTCGGTCAAACTCGGTGAGATCGCGCGCCTTCTCCATTCCACACACCGACACCACGCTCACTGACATTGCATGCACGGTGCTTTGTGTCTGATTAGCAGCCACTCCTTTCCAGGAAACTCTGCTATCGCCTGGACGGGCTTATATAGAAAATACAGGGTGTTTCAAAAATGACCGGTATATTTGAAACGGCAATAAAAACTAAACGAGCAGCGATAGAAATACACCGTTTGTTGCCATATGCTTGGGACAACAGTACATTTTCAGGCGGACAAACTTTCAAAATTACAGTAGTTACAGTTTTCAACAACAGATGGCGCTGCAAGTGATGTGAAAGATATAGAAGACAACGCAGTCTGTGGGTGCGCCATTCTGTACGTCGTCTTTCTGCTGTAATCGTGTGCTGTTCACAACGTGCAAGTGTGCTGTGGACAACATGGTTTATTCCTTAGAACAGAGGATTTTTCTGGTGTTGGAATTCCACCGCCTAGAACACAGTGTTGTTGCAACAAGACGAAGTTTTCAACGGAGGTTTAATGTAACCAAAGGAACGAAAAGCGATACAATAAAGGATCTGTTTGAAAAATTTCAACGGACTGGGAACGTGACGGATGAACGTGCTGGAAAGGTAGGGCGACCGCGTACGGCAACCACAGAGGGCAACGCGCAGCTAGTGCAGCAGGTGATCCGACAGCGGCCTCGGGTTTCCGTTCGCCGTGTTGCAGCTGCGGTCCAAATGACGCCAACGTCCACGTATCGTCTCCTGCGCCAGAGTTTACACCTCTATCCGTACAAAATTCAAATGCGGCAATCCCTCAGCGCCACTACCATTGCTGCACGAGAGACATTCGCTAACGATGTAGTGCACAGGATTGATGACGGCGATATGCATGTGGGCAGCATTTGGTTTACTGACGAAGCTTATTTTTACCTGGACGGCTTCGTCAATAAACAGAACTGGCGCATATGGGGAACCGAAAAGCCCCATGTTGCAGTCCCATCGTCCCTGCATCCTCAAAAAGTACTGGTCTGGGCCGCCATTTCTTCCAAAGGAATCATTGGCCTATTTTTCAGATCCGAAACGATTACTGCATCACGCTATCTGGACATTCTTCGTGAATTTGTGGCGGTACAAACTGCCTTAGACGACACTGCGAACACCTCGTGGTTTATGCAAGATGGTGCCGGGCCACATCGCATGGCCGACGTCTTTAATTTCCTGAATGAATATTTCGATGATCGTGTGATTGCTTTGGGCTATCAGAAACATACAGGAGGAGGCGTGGATTGGCCTCCCTATTCGCCAGATATGAACCCCTGTGACTTCTTTCTGTGGGGACACTTGAAAGACCAGGTGTACCGCCAGAATCCAGAAATAATTGAACAGCTGAACCAGTACATCTCATCTGCATGTGAAGCCATTCCGCCAGACACGTTGTCAAAGGTTTCGGGTAATTTCATTCAGAGACTACGCCATATTATTGCTACGCATGGTGGGTATGTGGAAAATATCGTACTATAGAGTTTCCCAGCTCGCAGCGCCATCTGTTGTTGAAAATTGTAACTACTGTAATTTCGAAAGTTTGTCTGCCTGTAAATGTACTGTTGTCCCAAGCATATTGCAACAAACGGTGTATTTCTATCTCTGCTCGTTTAGTTTTTATTGCCGTTTCAAATATACCAGTCATTTTTGAAACACCCTGTAGGTCAGTGGTTATAATGTTCTGGCTGAGCAGTGTAAATGCCCCTTTCTCTAGATTTTCTTCAAAAAAATAATAAGGAAAAAGCTCCAAGCATTGCTGGAAGACGAGTATGTATTTCCAACATATCGGGGACCATACACATTCTAGTCTAAACCTAACGATCATAGCAAAAGATGGAAATGGTCACGTTCCTTGGCCACTTGGCCAGAAAGATCCCCGGACCGTACCCTCTTTAGATTTTTGCCTGTGGCGAAGCTCGAAAAGCGAAGTCTACAAGGAAAATGTAAACACAAGAGATGAAATGATTCTTTGATTACGAATAGAGCGCTCTCAGAAGAGCCACACGAGCTGTTGTCGAGAGAATTCGAAAGTGTATTGATACCTGGGGTTGAATTTATGAATATCAGCTTTGAACTTAATCATTCGCCTTTACTTCACACCTTTTGTGAGTATTTGTTTGGATTGCATTCCAACAACTGTATCTCTGAAATCAATAAAAACTGGACATCTGTTGCATGGAATATCCTCTCGTTATCAAATTAATCTCAACCACCAGCTCATAAAATGTTTACCGCTAGTTGTTACCCGCGGCCACGCTCGCTTGTCAGTAGTTTTGTTACAATGGGTGATTGGTGAGTAAGCAATCTAGTAACTTATAAATAACTGTGTTTATAGTGGTGCAGATTCGCATATGTGTATGTATCAATGTATGAACTGTCGGTAGACAGGCACGTAATGAATAAGTTGCCATTACTTTGCCGTATTTTGAATCTTAATTATGTTTAAAAAACAACAGATTCATTAAATTCTTACAGAAATAGAGTTCTCAGGGCTTCCTCTGGTTCACCTAGAAATGGAAGTGAGATTTTGCCACCAGACCAACACATAGCAATCGTACCTTCTTTCCATTTCAACGCAGTGCAGTGCCTACATTTTTCATCCATTGTTCCTAAGATGACTAATCGTTGATTAACATAGTGAACTGGTGGACCACAATGAAATGGAGCCTCACTTAAAGCCTCCCACGTTTTACATGTAAAGGCACGACGTCTCTCTGCTTGTCGCACAGCATTTAAACTACGCCGTCGTTGTCAGTCCCAGTAGTTATAGGAGAAGCGCGACGCTCAGCGTCTGAAATGCGACGGTTTTATGGTTGTTCTAATGTCTCTCTAGCTCTTCAAGTATCCTGACGTTCTATGTTTAAGGTCAGGCCCATCAGAGATTGGCCCGAGGTTCGTAGCGTCGAGTAACTTCCGCAACTAAAGCTCTCTTACAAGGGAAACTTCCCATCGCATCCCCCCTTCAGGTGTAGTGGTAAAATGGTCCAGTGTGAACAGACATCAAGCACGAAAACAGGAAGTAGGCGTACTCATCTGTGAAGAAAGAAGTAAAATATGTATACTGAACGGTGCAACATCAAGATGTGTAACGCAGAGTGAGTTGGAAGGATCATTGCATCGCGGTTGTGTGGTCGCGGTGTTGGACTGCGCAGCGGAGATCCGTGTTCAGGTGTTTCTCGTGCATCATTTTTTTCTTCCACAAAATTATGAACTGTCCGTCCGGTCACTGACGATTCTGTTCTCCTTTTGTGTTCTCGGCAATTGTCATACTGTACATTGGTTATAGAATATGAGTCATGTGGTAAGAATGTATTACCGTCACAAGTACGAGTAAATGTGATGAATAGTGAGAGCAGGCGAGAGGCCACATAGGCCTCTCACAGAAATAAAAACAACAAATAAACGGGTGTGAAGTAGGTTATAAAAAGAGAATTCAAGAGTCAAAATTTCCAAAACTGAACAAGATACGGTACAAGATACGGCGGAAGAAATAGGAAGTACGTAGTGTGGAAGTCGCTTGGTCACACCTCGCTGTTGCAAACGGACGCTACACGGCCGGCCGCGTGGCCCAGCGGTTCTAGGCGCTTCAGTCCGGAACCACGCTACTGCTACGGTCGCAGGTTCGAATCCTGCCTCGGGCATGGTTGTGTGTGACGTCCTTACGTAAGTTAGGTTTAAGTAGTTGTAAGTCTAGGGGACTGATGACCTCATATGTTAAGTCCCATAGTACTCAGAGCCATTTGAACCATGGTTTTTTTAATTCTACACTACGACACAGGCAGAGACACGTCAGTGACCGGACAGACAGTTCATAATTTTGCGAAAAAGAGGGATACGAGGGAGAGTTGAACACGGATTTCCCCGTCCACAGTCTAACACTGTGAGCACATAACCACGGCGCCGTGGCTATTCAAATGCTCTAGATGTTGTACGTCTTGAGCATACACCTTCCACAGTTTCTATTTTGCTTCTTTTTTACAGTTGAGTACGCTTTCTTCCTGTTTTCGTGCTTGACATGTTTTCAGTTTTTGATGGGAAATTCACTGTGCTATCTTATCACTGCATCTGAGGGGGGTGGTGCGATGGGGAGTTTCCCTTGTTAAAACTATGTGTTAAATCAGACATATCTCTGCGACGCATATCGTAATAGTGTCAAATACGGTTCTCGGGATTACCATTGGATATTATTGTGGCATCTCCACAGTATTTCGCCGCCAAAACTGTTAAGCTTCACCAGGTAGTTTAGTAACTCGTGAAACTTGGAAAAACTTCAGAAACTGTGCGTACTAGCACACACCGGATACGCAGCGTCACGGAGCCTATCTTACTACATAAAGATAAGTCGTTATTTAACGTTGTTACCAAAATCGGGAAAAGTAGTTGACCAATTTACTTCAAGTGATTACGCGATACTCTAATAAACTTTCCGACAGACATGGGCTACATATTTTAATATATGTGGTATACAAATTTATATTTCAAATCTATACTAGTATACAAAGACAAGACGCTATTTAACATCGTTAACAAAAATATCGAAATTTGCCGATCGATTTACTTCCAATTATTACACGATAGTGTAACGAACATTCAGATGGACATAGGTTATGTATATTTTTTTTAATCGACAATGTTATATTTATGAATTATGAGCTTATAATTATAATACTATTAAGGAGTCTGTATCATTCAAAATTCCGTAATCCTACCCATTCCCACGTTAAAAGTATGCGAAATGCTATCATTGAAATTACCATTCTCCTCGCCTACCCCCCCTCCAGATCCAGCAGATGCAGAGGTCTTTCTCATATCCTGTATGCTAACGAGCCCAATAAATCTGTTTATTTCAAGAAACTTCAAAGTTCGTTTGGGAGAAGAATAAACAAGGCTCAAGATAAGAGGGAGTGGTAACAGTACAGTGATTAGGGGGGGGGGGAGGTGGAATGACGTTGAGAGCGGTTAGGAGGAGGTGACGCACAGAAAGAGGGATAGCAGGAGAAGATGGACAAAGAGACAGGAGCAGAGGAGAAGATAGACAACGAGAAGGGGGAAAAGCAGATGGCCAAAGAGAGAAGGGGTGGGGGGGAGGTGGAATCCAATTTCTGTATACATTAAAGCAATTGCCAGTCATTCCCGGGTTCGTTAGTTATCTCTAAACACCAAGAGCCGCTGACCTCTGCGCAACCGTCGTCTACATTCCACTCACGTATTCTACATTACCTTTATTTATTTTTTTCCTTTTTTTAAATAGCCTTTGTCTTTCATCAGAGCTGAAGCTATCTTCATACGAAATGTCATCTGAATCGTTTCAGCGCTTTAGTGGTGAAAAGGTAACAGAAGGAGTTACTTTCGCATTTGGCCGGCCGTAGTGGCCGAGCGGTTCTAGGCGCTTCAGTCTGGAACTGCGCGACCGCTACGGTCGCAGGTTCGAATCCTGCCTCGGGCATGGATGTGTATGATGTCCTTCGGCTAGTTAGGTTTAAGTAGTTCTAAGTTCTAGGGGACTGATGACCTCAGAAGTTAAGTCCCATAGTGCTCAGAGCCATTTGAACCATTTTCGCATTTGTATCGTTAGTATGGCTCCCCCCTGGAACCTCTTGTATAAGCACATGTAGACACTGGGGCATTCAGTAAGTCGTTAAAGAAGTGAGTAGCTTGGTGTTTGTTAAGGCGGACGGACGTGGCTGTCCCTCCGGCAGTGAGGAGAGCTGCTGCGCTCCTGCCGCCGCTATCGACCGCCGGCGCGGCGGAGCAGGCGGGCCCGGCAAGGCGGCGGCGGCGGCGGGCGTCGCGCTGCGGCGCGGCGGTTCTGCGGCTGACAGCAGCCGGCCGCCACACACCGGCGCCGCCCATCCATCACCGCCCTCGCCGGCAGGGCGGCGTGCGTGGCGGCCTGAAGGGTAGGCAGGGCTTCTGCCGAAAAATTAGCCGCGTAGCGGGGCGTGTCGTGTCAGCTGCACTCTCCAGAGGGGAGCGCGCCCTGGCGAGTTCTTTGCGGTGCTGCTCCTACTTCAAAGTGGGTGCCGTTAATGCCAATAAATTCTGGTTTGCCTCTCAAATTATTGTTCACGTCTACTTTAAATATTTCCCTCGCCGTCATCTAAACTGCCAGCAAAAGGTGGCGATGAAGTGGAAGCACATTACCTACTGGAGAAGAGAAAAGGTATCGAACCCGTTGTAGCAACTTTCTTAGGATAGAACACAGCCCTTGTTTCACCAAGTTCTTAAGCTATTTCAGTAAATTGAGATCGCAAACTCATCAATTAGAAATATGCACAGTTTACATTCACATACATTAATTATCAGCCAGAGACAATTATGCCAAGAATGTTAATTTCCTGGTAAGTATAGCACACTGTAAGAAGTCAAAAGCATGCTGGACTTCCTTTACGTCAGTTTAATAAAGGGAAATGATAATAAAGAAGTGGCTCAGATCTTTTGCTTGGCACTTTATGGAAGTTTAAGGTAATATTGATTACATTCATCAAATTTTTGTATTTGATGCAACTTCCCATGACGAAGTAGGAAGTATATCAAATGATGAGTAGAAGTAGACACAATATATGTATATTTCCCGTACGACCGTTTTACGAGTGTACCATGGATATCAGGAATCTGGTAAAACATCAAATCTCCGACGTCGCTGCGGTCGGGAAAAGATCCTGCAAGAACGGAACCAACAACGAATGAAGAAAATCGTACAATGTAACAGAAATGCAACCCTTCTCAAATTGCTGCAGATTTCAATTTTGGGCCATCAACAAGTGTCAGCGTGCGAACCGTTCAACGAAACATCACCGACATGGGCTTATATATATATATATATATATATATATATATATATATATATATATATATATATATATAACTTAAGAGCCAAAGAAACTGCTACACCAGCCTGATATGGTGTAGCGTCCCAGCTGAAGCCTTTAAACTCAGAGCAATGTTCCTGGAGCCAGTCTGAATAATTCTGGACGTGTGGGGTGTCGCATTGTCCTGCTGGGTTTGTCCAAGTCCGTTGGAACCCACAATGGACATGAATGGATGCAGGTGATCAGACACGATACTTACTTATGTGTCATTAGTCAAAGTCGTATCTAGACGTATAAGGGGACCCATATCACTCCAGCAGCACACGCCCCACGCTATTACAGAGCCTCCACCAGCTTGAACAGTTTCCTGCTGGCATGCAGGGTCTATGGATTAGAGAGGTTGTCTCCATACCCGTACACGTCCGTCCGCTCAATACAATTTGAAACGAGACTCCTCTGACCAGGCAACATCTTTCCAGTCATCAACAGTCCAATGTGTGTGTTGACGGGCCTAGGAAAGGCGTAAAGCTTTGCGTCGTGCAGTCATCAACGGTACGCGAGTCAGCCTTCGCCTCCGTAAGCCCATGTCGGTGAAGTTTCGTTGAAGGGTTCTCACGCTGACACTTGTTGATGGCCCAAAATTGAAATCTGCAGCAATTTGAGAAGGGTTGCATTTCTGTCACATTGTACGATTGTCTTCATTCGTTGTTGGTTCCTTTCTTGCAGGATCTTTTCCCGACCGCAGTGACGTCGGAGAGTTGATGTTTTACCAGATTCCTGATATTCACGGTACACTCGTAAAACGGTCGCACGGGAAAAATCCCCAGTTAATCGCTACCTCGGAGATGCTGTGTCCCATCGGTCGTGCGCCAACTGTAACACCACGTTCAAACCCACTTAAATCTTGATAACCTGCCATTGTAACAGGAGCAACCGATTTAACAGCTGCGCCAGATACTTGTCGTCTTATATAAGAGTTGCCGACCGCAGCGCTGTATTCTGCCTGTCTACACATTTATGTATTTGAATACGCATGCCTGTAAGAGTTTCTTTGCTCTTCAGTGTATATATGATAAAGATACGGTTAATCACTGATTAGATTTATCTTGTATGTTAATGTTGCAACAGGGAAAGGGAAGAAAAGGTTTTTAGATTGGATGAGACATTAGAGGAAGGGGTTTGTGCATGATAGCTGAAGTATGAAAGAAATGGCAAGGCTAATTAGATGCCCAGTGCTGTTGTTGTTGTTTCTGTACTTCTTACTCACAATGCTTGTTCGATGCAGTTATCTACACTAGCCTGTCTTACTGTTTCATGTCTGCATAACTACTGCATCCCATGTCCATCTCAACCTCTTTTTTTTTAAATCAAGGTTTGGTCTCCCTTTACAACGTTTACTCATCACAGTTACCTCTATTACCAAATGTAATGTTCCTCAATGGTATTTGTTCTCTCAGCCTATTTCTTCTATTTAATCATGCTGTGTTATAACGTACTTTCTCTGAATTAGATTCAATACCTCTTCATTAGTAACTCAATCTAATCTTCAGGATTCCTCTGTAGAGCGACACTTCAAACGCTTCTATTCCTTGTTTTCTATACTGTTGATCGTCAGCCTTTTGCTATCGTATAGCACTACATTCAGAACTAATAGTTTAAAAAAATCAATTTTAACGTATTTACTTTTTCGAGGAAGGCTTTTTTTTGCTGTTGTCGGTAAATAAGTGGTGCAGGGACCCCTCGCCTGCCAGACCTGCAGCCCCTCTTACACCTGTGGTACGCAATTGGCCTAACCTGGCAGGCGTTACACTAGCAGACTACAGAACTCCACACAAGCTGACTAGTCCAGTAGGCTGCATCATGAGCGGCTCCAGAGGTCGCTGGCCCGTAGACCCATGTGCTGCCTGCGGTCACGTTGTCACAAATAGTTCTTCTAGAATCTCTAAAAGCGGCCTGGATATTTAGGGTGGCGTGACGGCACTCCAAGGCGTCTTCCATCGAGTTGTGGGCCAGGCGCCGACTGCACCCGCAGTTCTTCAGTCAGGACTGGGTTCTTCACTAACATGGGACCGTGTTGCACCAACCACTGCCGGTGTCGGGCAGGGGCTCCACTGAAGGCGTAAGATTAATAACAAACATTTGCTAGCAGCACTTACGACCAACGATAGGAACTAGAATGGTAGGTATCAACCCCCCCCCCCCCCCCTACCACGACTGACACAGTGTTGCTCCCGGGATCGAAACTCTAACCACTAGTAAGGATTCAACCACCACGTCGGAAGAATTTCTCCGCCGGGTGATATTTACTGCCCAAACGGCAACAACCGGCCTTTTGACGGGTAACAGCTCCCCAAGGCTTGCTCCGCGCCGGACCCAAACCCACTACTCTTCCTCGCGGCCCACTGCCCGTCCGTAACCTGGTGAGGCCGCTGGTCGCCAAACCTCTCGCCACAACACGCGGCCTTAACCTTCGGTGACGGATCCGCCGATCGTACCACTGCCACAACTGGCAGTGCCACCAGCCGGTACAGTGCGAAACGGAAAGGTAGCCGGTACGGCACAGACACCTTACAAAGGGCCTAATACAACCGCTAAATAGCCGCACTTAACTGGTCGGTTCAAGAGGCAGGGTATGCCCATTCACCTCAATAGCAAGCGACGTGTTCTACCTAGGTTTACGGTTTTTTTTCTTTTTCTCCCCAAGTGCTTCGACTGATAACTTGAGAGTCTTCGTCTGTTCCCACGATCGTTTACAAGTACATGTAAAAACGTTTCAGATTCAGAAAATGAAACAATTTGCAGGATCTTCATGAACTGGAGCTGCTGTTGATTCCGACGGCTATCTTCAGAAGTTACGGTGACTATTTTGTTTTACGACTGTTATATCAAACCTTGTTTAAATAGGAACTTTCATTACTGATTAAAATGGTTCAAATGGCTCTGAGCACTATGGGACTTCACATCTGAGGTCATCAGTCCCCTAGAACGTACAACTACTTAAACCTAACTAATCTAAGGACAGCACACACATCCATACCCGAGGCAGGATTCGAACCTGCGACCGTAGCGGTCGCGCGGTTCCAGACTGTAGCGCCTAGAACCGCTCGGCCACCACGGTCGGCCACATTTCTGATTATTAAGTTTTCAAAACTCTGATGTCGACAGACATATTACGCTCTTCCAGATCGTTGCAGCCTGTGACACGATACCAGTCTTGTTGTACGTCATGTCATGATGATACTTCGGACAGTACTGTGAGCTTGCTCGACTGTTTCAATCATATGTGTCGCTCCTTGTTGCAGATACCCTAATAAAAGCTGCTGTAGCCATAGCTGAAAACATGTGACGAGGTCTCACACACCCAGAATGAACAAACTGGAATAGAGTCCATCTCTTGAGTGCCTACGCTCGAAAGGTATCAGTGAACACTATGAACTACATACGACTTGGTGCGTAGCAACTGAATCTGTCTACAGTAACGACAAATAAAATAGCTGATCCTATTGCGAAATACAAGAAATAAAAGGAGAAATGCAGAATATGTCAATTATATTTGGGTAAAAAGAATTGTATTTAACACGAAACGATCCACACAAGGTTGAAACATTTTTCACCCAGTTGTCAACGGACTATCCGATAATGTTGCACAACTAATAAACAATACATACTACATCCGTGAGTGTTTTAAGGTTACGTTTAATGACGTGGTATGGCATGAGGTATATACAGAAGGAGCTGCTAACGTCAAATTCAACGTATTCCGTAGCAAATGTGTAAATATTTGAAAGTAACTACCTACAACATTTTCCAGAAAATCCATTAGTACAACGAGGAAGCCTTGGTTAACTCAGGGAATTAATATCACGTATAAGAGGAAGAGAGAAGTTTATAAAAAGGCCAGAATAAGTCAAAATTCGACATTACTTGCGTACTAGAAAAAAAATTAAGGAAAGCCATTAAAAAGTCAAGGAGTATGCAAGTCCTGACAGAAATTAATAATGGAAACAATAAGATTAAAGCTGTAGGAGGTATTGTCAAATGGGAGACAGGACATTCAGTCTGTGAACACAATACTGTAACAGTTAAACTAAACAACATTGTTATGACTGATAATTCACAAGTTGCAAGTGATTTTAACAATCACTTTCTAAATGTAGCAGCAAAAATAGGGCTAAATGGTTCAGTTGAAGAATTAAGAGAACATATTAAAAATGCAGTTCCACAAAAGTAGATGAGAGAGGCTTCACAGTAGGAAATATGAGCACGTGGTCATAGCTTATAAGGTATGCACTATAGAGCCCATGTTTACTCGACATATTTTTCTTGTTTTGGTCCACACTGCCTCCACCCAAAATATGGAAAGCAAAGAGCTTGCAGTAGAAGATGTCCACTGTCAGATATATCAGAACGATTTCCGCTTATAACTTTCGACTCGGTCGTTTTCCGACCAGAGTCCTTATCTCAGACTGATACCCTTCTTCATCATCCGTGAAAGTTTGTAACATCATCATCACAGAATCAACCTGGGTAACTTAGGTATGTTCAGAACTACTTGCCACTTCCACTGTTTTGATTCCCTTAAGCATTAAGCCTTCACAGTTACTTGTGGGATGTTTGGTACGCAAGATTATTTATCGTTGCCTAGGATAGTTTAGCACAAAGCGATCATTCACATCTACAGCATTGCTGCTGCTAAAATTGCTATTTTGTGCCCCTTTTGTAATACACTATGGTTTGGTGTACCAACCTCTCAGTGTACGGAAGTCAACTGTCTTCTGGAAAACGCGGTCGATGTGCGTGTCAGTTGAGTGTCACCATATATTCTTCTACTCGTATATCGGCCAAGCCCGCACAGCATGCGGAAGGGCTTTGTTCGCGAGAGAAATTTAGGGAGACAGTGACGCTGTTCGGTCAGCAGGTAAACCTGTGACAAGAGAGCAACATCCGGTTGACAGACAGGTAAATCCAGTGCGAGGAACACAATAGGTTGCGACATCTGTTACGTAGCCGAAGTGTCATCAACAGAAGAAGAAGAAGAAGAAGAAGAAGAAGAAGAAGATGATGAAAAACTTCCATAGCAAGCTAACCACAAATAAGTGATGAGAGAATTCCAATTGGAGGTCAAGTTGCTGACTGAAGGGAAAGCCATAAGCTCAACTGTAAAAAAAGGGTAAGCAGTCAAAAAGTTTTAGAGTCCTCTATTTTTGCATCCCACTTCAACTATGGTGTGGGAAGGGGAGGAGGGATGGAGGGGGAGGTGGACAGAGTGACCGAGGGGCGTAGTAAAGTGTGGAGGGGTAGGGGGAAGTGAAGGGAAGGGTAGGGGTAGGGGGTGGCGAGGTGATACAGAAGCTGAGAAAGGGGAGGGGAGGGAGGGAGGGAGGAAGAGAGGAGAAAGAGGTGAGAGGAGGGGTAATCGCCCTCCAATGCCCGGTTATTGTCACGCACAGTCGATCAGTGTCTCTTGTCTCACAAATTTTCCTTCGTTGTGTTCCTGACTAACAAGACTTGGCCATTTCCTGTGAGTACTACATATGCTCTGCCCATGTAATGGAAGCTATTCATCAGAATAACATCAATTTAAAATCGTTATTTACTTCCAGTTTTGTTACAAAGATTTACATTTGTATGTCGCTTTTTCCTTTATAAAATAAAACCATTACAATTAAGCTTTAAATTTTCCTCTGGAATGAAACATTTAAACTTTATAATTTCTTCTGGAATGAAATAATTTCATTTACACTTATAAACTGGCACAATTACATTAACAATTCATGTTTTTCTCTCGAATGAAACTGTTGCCATTACATTTTTATGAACGGGAATAGTTACATTTTCTTTTAGTTACCTACATAGATACATACAAATCGTCTGGAGAGACAGCGGGTTCTCAAGGAGTCTTCGCCAAGTGCCGAGTCACAACCGAGTTGGGCCCATCGGCTGTTAACAAGTTGCTTTGTATCGGGTTCGATCTGTTCCAATATCTGTATGATGGGAAACTTTCCATAAAGATAGAGCTCTTGTGTCTTGTTGGTTCGGTTGCTGATTGGTCGTGAAGGTGATTATTTCTACATAAATCAACGGACTTGAATTTGTGTTAAATTGCTTAATTCCCAGTGAGCTAGTGGTCATTCAGATCTATGTAACTGCATTTGTATCACTGTGTGCCAGTGGGCACAAGTTTTATTGGAAGAGTGTATTGTTCTGAAATTTGAGGACGTCTCTCAACCCAGAAGGACAACTCCAAATCCTAGTTCCGCTATACTATAGCATTTATGATTTGTTATTATCTCTTTTAAATCCTTAACAACTCCAAATCCTAGTTCCGCTATACTATAGCATTTATAATTTGTTATTATCTCTTTTAAATCCTTAACAAGCGTCGTAGCAAACCTATCTAGCCTTTACATCAAAAATTTAACGTCTCTTCTTTCCTTTAATCGTATTTACTGTCCTTTTTATGCCTCATAGTGTGGCTCTTACCACCGTCACTTGATCCGTAGTTAACCTCAGAAGATCTTTAGAATCCTTCTCCATTTTCTTTATGTGTTCCCTGTATTACGTACCAACAGATTCATATAGCGTTCCAAATAATATCTTACTTCCCTCACCGACGAACTTAAATAAGGCTCTCTTATTTCTCGTGTCTTGCCTTGTCAACTGGTATGCCTACCTCTGCAACTTTGTTACTTTTACTTTGTATGTAAAATATATTCCAACCGGCGTTATTTTTCCAATTTCTTTTATCTAGGCTACCAGTTTGGAATCCTCAATTGTCATCTTCAGGCCCTGTAGCATGAACTACAAAAAGTATCAAATCGTACATGTGTATAACAGAGAACCTCTATTTGCGCCGTTTTTTCTGTAAAAGATTTCACGAGGAATGTGTGCTTTTTACACATGTAGCAAGAATTCAACGTGTGCGAAGGGCACACATTACTCGTGAAGTCTTCTACGGAAACCAGGCGCAAATATTAGTTCTCTCTTATATACACAAACGAGTGTATGGTTTTTGTCGTTCATGCTACAGGGCCTCAAAATGATTCTATTGGTAAGTCGAAACTGGTAACCTAAATAAATAGTTATAAAAGTAAGGGACGTTAGAATGTTATAATGAAGAGCCAAAGAAACTTGTACACCTAGCTAATATCCTGTAGGGACCCCGCGAGCACGCAGAAGTGCCGCAACACGACGTGGCATGGACTCGACCAATAACTGTAGTAGTGCTGGAGGGAAGTGATACCATAAATTCTGCAGTGATGTCCATAAATCCGTAAGAGTAAGGCGGGGTGGAGATCTCTTCTGAACACTATGTTGCAAAGCAAGCCAGATATGCTCAATAATGTTCATGTCTGGGGAGTTTGGTGGCAAGCGAAAGTGATTAACCTTTTTTGAAGAGTGTTCCTGAAGCCAATCTGTAGCAATTCTGGACGTGTGGGGTGTCGCATTATCCTGATTAACCGGCCAAGTCCGTCGAAATGCACAATGGACATGAATGGATGCAGGTGATCAGAGAAGATCGTTACGTACGTATCACCTGTCAGAGTCGTATCTCGACATATCAGGGGTCCCATATCACTTCCCTGCTGACGTGCAGCTTCCATGGATTCGTGTGGTTGTCTCCATACCCGTACACGTCCATCCGCTAGATACAATATGAAGCGAGACTCGTTCGACCAGGCTACATGTTTCCAGTGATCAATAGTCCAAAATGGTTCAAATGTCTCTGAGCAATATGGAACTCAACATCTGAGGTCATCGATCCCCTAGACCAGGGCCGCACAAGGTGCATGCACCGGTGCATCGCACAGTGCAGAGTGCAGAAGACGGCTGCGCTACGTTGACGACGGTGCAGACCCCCGCCCCCCACTCCTCGGCTTCGAACAACAGCGCTGCCTCTCACTCCCTTAGCTTGTGTGGCTCGCGCCGCCTGTCTCGACCTGTTTCAAAGCTTTTACCCTGTTGTCTTCGTCATTGCCAAATACTAATGTACACTAGGTGGAGAGCTTAGTTTGGTGTACCGGTACGAAAGAGATTTATATAATAACTGTAATGGTAACAATTTTAAATTTGGTCTCAACACAAATGTATCTTCCTATGTTCTCTTTATTTTATTTGCAATTATGCTACTAAGATCTGGAACAAGAGATTGGCTGACAGCAATTCTGAGAGAATTTTTTAAATTGCAGTTAGAAATACTCGCACGCAATCTAGTTTTTGTATAAGACAAAACAGAAAGAAAACCTTTCACATACACAAGTGGAACCAAACATAGAAATAATCATCGCTGCTTCTCTGTGTAACTTGGGAAATTCTTCCTTCGAAAAACTGTGGTAGAATTGGAGCAAACCTTTTGTATTGTGAAACACATCCTTTCGGTGAACATCGCTTTGAAAATCAATTAGTTCGAAATGTAAATCTGAAGGCACACTTTCAATATCCATCGAAAAAGGATTCACAAAAACATCGAGAATTAGCTGCAGGTAGGTAATTTCCTGAAACAATAACAAAGCCAATGTTAATAAATGGAAGTAATGTAAGCCGTTGTTTCGAAGTACTAAAATGCGATAGATTTTAATAAACATGTAATGTGTACTATTGGTTTTAATGTAATGTTACACTTGCATATGTAACGCAATCTCCTTTATTTAGCTGTATGTCATATACCGGCACATTACCTGGAATCGGTCGTTAAACGCATTTTTAAGGAATTGTAGCACCTCGACGTATTTTTCAAAGCGCGCTCCTTCTTGCACAGATGCTGTCAAACAAAAACATAGTACCGTTTTGATTAGAGCGGTTATAAAAATCAGACTGTTTTAATAAAGGTACAATTTATATCTTGCTTACCTAGTTCAGGAAAGTGTTGCGTATTTTTCTCTGAAAGTTTGTTTTTGAGGAGCTTCAGCTTATACTGGAAAGCGTTTATTTTGCTGATCATATCGTTGATGAGATTGTCTTCTTTTTGGAGTTTCGCCGGCCGTGGTAGCCAAGCGGTTAAAGGCGCTGCAGTCTGGAACCGCAAGACCGCTACGGTCGCAGGTTCGAATCCTGCCTCGGGCATGTATGTTTGTGATGTCCTTAGGTTAGTTAGGTTTAAGTAGTTCTAAGTTCTAGGGGACTGATGAGCTTAGAAGTTAAGTCCCATAGTGCTCAGAGCCATTTGAACCATTTTTTTTTGTTTGGAGTTTCAGACTTAAATCATTTAGGAGAGCCATAATGTCTGCTAAAAATCCTAAATCAACTACCCATTCAGGGTCATGAAAAAGTGGCTCCGGACGTCCTTTGCTCTCCAAAAACTGAGCCACAGTGTGGCGTAGTCGAAAAATTCGGGAAATTACTTTCCCTTTGCTCAGCCAGCGCACCTCAGCGTGGTAGGGAATATCTGGATACTCCTCTTCAAAGGAAATCAAAAATTCTTTAAATTGACGATGAGTGAGTCCATCAGAACGAATTTAGTTCACGATACGCACCTTTACCTTCATCACATCTTGAAGACCGATAACTTTCGCACAAAGAGCCTCTTGATGTGCAAAACAATGAACGGAAGGTAAATTCGGCATGTTAAGTTTTTTCCGCACATTGCTGGTGCCCCGTCTGTGGTTACGGAAAACAGCTTTTCCCAAGGGAGTCCTATTCGTTTAGCTGCCATTTCAACAGCTGCTAAAATATCCGCCCCTGTAACAGTGTCCTTCAACGAAATCATATCCAGCAGCTCTTCCGTTACATGTAGGTCGTCGTCCACGCCAGGCAAAAATATTGCTAACCGAGCCGTGTCGTTAATATCCGTGGACTCATCAAGTGCGATGGAGTACGCTAGGAAGTTTTCAATTTTGGCTGCCAGTTGTTCATGCAAATTCTCAGCAATTTCGTTGATTCTCCGGTGTATTGTCGTTCTGGAAAGTGATATTCTGCTGTACGCGGAAGCTAATGTTCAAAAAATGGTTCAAATGGCTCTGAGCACTATGGGACTCAACTGCTGAGGTCAATAGTCCCCTAGAACTTAGAACTAGTTAAAGCTAACTAACCTAAGGACATCACAAATATCCATGCCCGAGGCAGGATTCGAACCTGCGACCGTAGCGCTCTTGCGGTTCCAGACTGCAGCGCCTTTAACCGCACGGCCACTTCGGCCGGCCGGAAGCTAATGTGGGATTCATTGTCTCCACTACGTCCAAAGTAATGTTTTTTATTAATGGCCCGTCCATAAATGGCCTCCCAGCTCTTGCTAAACGTAGAGCAACTTTGTAACTAGCTCTAAGAGTCCTTTCGCAACACCGCTCATCTTCTTCACCCTAAAGTAGAGAAAAAAAGATATGTTAGAAATAATTTATGCGAAAACGAAAACTAAGGAACCTAAACAAATGTTATTTCGTTTCGCATGACCTTTAACCAAAATATACATGCTAAAGTACTTGCAAAAAACCTCGTTTGTAATTCTCTTCTGCAAGAGTTTGCAACTTCCGTAATTCTTCCTCTCTGGAATCCCCTGTTATATCACTATACTTTTCTCAATGAAATTTGCTGTAGTGACTTTCAATAGACGATTTTCTGACACACGTAATTATTGTACCGTAGATTAGACATTTGGCTTTATCGTAACAACGCGCAAAAAAGTAGGAGAGTTCCCATTCGGGTTTAAAATGACTTTCGGCAATTTTCCCTTTTTTTGGAGCAGATGGTCCCAATGGTTCCAATGTTGACTAAGCCGTCTGGCGGCGCATTCGGCAGCGCACAGCGTCGGCCTCACCTAGCAAGCCGAGTTGAGGCGAAGTATGCCGAGTTGAACCGATGCACTGTGCAGGCACTCGCTGCACCTCGCTTTGCACGCGTGCGGTTTTCCGTGTTTATGCGGCCCTGCCCTAGACTTAGAACTACTTAAACCTAAGAACATCAGTCACATCCATCCCCGAGGCAGGATTCGAACCTGCGACCGTAGCAGCAGCGCGGTGCCGGACTGGAGCGGCTAGAATCGCTCGGCGACCGAGGACAGCGATCAACAGTCCAGTGTCGATGTTGACGGCCGAGGCGACGTGAGGCGTAGAGCTTTGTGTCGCCCGGTCACAAGCGTACACGAGTGAGCCCTCGGCTCCGAAATCCCATATCGATGATGTTCCGTTCAATGGTTCGCTCGCTGGCACTTGTAGATGGCCCAGCACTGAAATCTACAGCAATTTGTGGAAGAGTTTGCAACACTTATAACGATTAGAAGTAGGTTGATATTATATAACTTTGTATCTGCAGTTATGGAGTGTGGATTCTTTGTAATTTAAAGTCATTCATTTGTGACAGAAAATATAGTTTTGTAATATATATATATATATATATATATATATATATATATATATATATATGGAAAAAGCAAAATAAATAGTTAAAAGGATAAATTATTATAATATGTGTATGATTATAAAAAAGACAATGTTTGTTGAAAGCTGTTTCATGCTTAGGGCACTTGTATTTGTCATATATAGAAGATGTAGTGAAGTCCCTCGGTAACGGAAGTGGCATGGTGCGATATAGAAGGTGGTTTTGGCGGTCAAACTGGGGGGGGGGGGTCCTTGGTGTGAACGGTACGCAGTATGTGGCTAGCCTTAATACGGTACATTTTGATGGTACCAAGAGAGGCAATTGCAAACTGCTTTGCAAAGGATTTTTGCCTCGGATGTGCATCTGACTATTATTAGGTATTCTCGGCAAAAAGGAATGGTGCTAACATGTTGAAAATCCGAGGCAAAGAAGAGATTTTATAGAACATTCGAATATCAAGAGCCGTGAGTACAGGTAGCCGCCATGTCGCTGCCACCAAAACTTCGCCACTGCTTTACTAACTTCGTACATCCACCTATGTGTATGGGCATGGACCAATTGTTTTAATAATAATCCAAAAGCTATAAATCTGTGTCCCGAACCATATCTTCTATCCTGATCACGAACCTATGCAGGGTCCTCACCGAGGTGCTACTAAAAGCCCTGCTTGGCTACTCTCTCTGGCTGCCTCTACTTAAGCAACTGCCGGGCGCGGTGGTCTCGCGGTTCTAGGCGCTCAGTCCGGAACCGCGCGACTGCTAGGTCGCAGGTTCGAATCCTGCCTCGGGCATGGATGTGTGTGATGTCCTTAGGTTAGTTAGGTTTAAGTAGTTCTAAGTTCTAGGGGACTGATGACCACAGATGTTAAGTCCCATAGTGCTCAGAGCCATTTGAACCATTTTTTGAACTTAAACAACTAGCAACTTCCTGACCTGACTGCAATAGGCCTCTCAGACTGTCCTGATTCTGGCTTTATTCATTTTTCCCCTTCGCGCCACCACCCCTCCCCACCCCGGCCCCTGACATGACGTACTGTCAAAGCTCTCACCACGTCATTGGCTAAAACTGTGTACTTTTCTTTGGAGGCGTAGTGGAGAGAGGGGCGTCTGTCGTTAAAGCCTGTCTTACACCCGCTGATGGCTCTTGATAACGTACAGGTGTCGTTCCCAAAGACTTGCTCCCCTTTATCTCTCTCGTATGCTCGCTCTTTGTCTGCTGATATATCACTGTTGTTTTTACAGCTTACAGTGTTATTGCTAAACGCGACCTTCACTACCCCGGCGCCTCTGGTCAGTATTTTTCCTCGATGCTGTGAGGAGCCCCTGAAATTTTATGTGACCACCTTCCGAGATCTGGCTGTTGTCATGACAGGCGACCAGTATGCCTTGTCCCGGATCCTTCCCCTTTTTCATGTTTCAAAGTAAAAAGACTTGGCCATTTCCTTTGGGTACTACATCGTGTCAGAGACGTCTTACACAATTACAGTTTGGAGCAGATGAAAATGTAATTTATTCTTCTTAAGATTTAGTTTCACATCATATGCTCACCTATATTTAATAAGGAAAGTATTTTCCTGTTCTTGAATATTCGGCAACGTTTTTCCGTAAACTTTTAGTGCAGTGTGTTAAATTTGTATTTTGGTAAATAAAAGTAAAACGAAAACACTGTTCAGCTATTCCAGACAACACCGATACGATTTTATCTTTGTACACGGATCGGCTTGCGAGTTTGAGCGAGTTGTATGATGTGTAAAATTTCGTGTGGAAGTAGTGGAGGATGTTAGTTCCTACCGAAGTGTCAATCGTAAAATAACTCTGAGCAGAATTTAGAAGGAGCAAAAATGCTCTAATAAATCTAGGTGAGTGAATTCCATTGAGTAAAATGCTACGGCCCCTAGTTTACTTTACTCGATGTTGATTTACCCGGTGGATAGCTGGAGAAAACTGGGCAGTAGTGGGGAAAGTGGTGGATGACAGGTGATCGGTTTAATTGTGCAGGACAAACGAAGTGATGGATGTGAGTCTTTGGAAACGAACAGACTTGGAAAGTGAGTGTGACGTCACTGCCGTCCCTGACACTGTAGACGTGTTACGGACAGTTGTTTACTTGTGCAGTGAACAAAGTGCAGTGTGCGTTTGATAGAAATCTAGTGCGTACTTTGTTAGTGACCGTACAGAGGTAATGAAAGTAGAGAGAAATTTCTCATCACCGTGGCTCAGAACGGAGGAATGAAACAGTGTTGCAGTCCCCTTGACGCGCGGACGTCTTTGTGCAGATGGCTCTCCAAAGGAGCAGCGACTTTCCGTGTAGCAGCGAGGCGGCAGGATCAAAGGCAGGGAATGAGAGGGGTGGTGTGGAGTGGGGTGGGAGAGAGTAGGAGAAAATAAAAGAGGAGCGGGGAAGCTGCCGGACCCAAGGGGAGCCGTGCGGCGCGGCTGGGACAGTGGGAGGCCGGGGGTGGGGGTGGGGGTGGGGGTGGTGCCACCACACACCACCCCTTCCCCCCCTACCTGTGTAAGTCACACGGCGCTAAGCGCCTCCCGTTGCTCTGCAGGACGACACACGCGGATTCTGCGGCTTTCTCTTTAATGAGGGCGTTGAGCTGCGGCTGTACCCCACATTTTCATGAAAAGTGTTTTTCAGGCGATGTTCGCATGTGCAACACCTGGATTCAAAACGTTAGCTCCTGTGCTTCCGTAAATACGATTACTTCACTTTCCATTCAGAGTGGGAAGAACGGCTGGCTTTACTCCGTCAGCGTGCTGCTGCTTGTCTAATCCTTTCGATCTTTGCAACATCTAGGAGGAGTATTCGAAAACTAAAGGTTGTTTTGTTATAAAAAATATCACTTAGAAAAATGTTTTGTTGACGGTTTAAGTTTCCTATAATCCTTCGTCGCCTTTTCACGTGATCGGGGTACAGTTCTAAACATTTTTCGTAACTTTGCTCTGTCTTTGTCAAGCCTGCGTAATAGTTCTCCGTCTAGGAATTGGACTGTTTGACAACAGCAGTGTTGAGTTACTCGCCGCCTTGCAACTTTTGCCTACCAAGCCGTTATTTCAAGAGCAAGAAAATTTGATAATTGTTGGGAGCGAAGCTGGGACTTTAGGGAGATTAATCGAAAAGTTCCCGACTGAATTCCACAGAGTTTGCGAAATAAGAGCTTTTCAGCAAAATTTGTGTTAATAGTAATACGTGAGGAAATTCGTTAGCCACAGCACCGATCGTCGATCAGGTAGCAGGTTTTGATCTGCTTGATGAACGACTGCATCATTATGAATACTGGATTAGCCACTCCGTTCTCCATCACGAACACGTATACGGTTGCCGTCTCGAGACTTACTTCATTCTGTAATGTAGTCCTATGAACTAGTTGTAGGTACTGGTGATTATAGCAGCTATACGTAAGTATCTTTGCACTCAAAAATCGACTTACAGCACCCATTTCGCAAATGCGAGGAACAAAACTTCCGAAAGCCTGTCAAAACTACTGAATAAAACAATCTCTGCCGCTTCGTAAGCATTCAATACATGATGCTACATTCGTGCAGCTTTGTTCTTGATCGGCTGTTTTTAGTTATAAGCAGACAGCCTTTGCTTTTCGATAACAGCTCGTATAGATATGGGACTAAAGGATATACCTAGCCTCAGCTCTGAACGCGGTTCTTGCAATGTTCCGAGCAGCTTATCAGGAAATAAACGGCTCCTTTCTTCTGTTACCTGCCGATTACTCTTCTGAGCGTTTCTACGGCTCTGCTCGCAATCAAATCAGCACTGACCGTTCACAGAGTCCTTCCTTGTGTACGATCTGTTCCCTGTTAGTCCGTTCACAGCAGCGCCTGGTAGCTGCGCGGTCCTGGCCGCCTTGTCACGGTTCACGCGGCTCCCCCCGTCGAAGGTTCGAGTCCTCCCTCGGGCTAGGGTGGGTGTGTCGTCCTTGGCGTAAGTCAGAGTAAGTAGTGTGTAAGTCTAGGGAGCGATGACCTTAGCAGCTTGGTCGCATAGTACCTTACCACAAATTTCCAAATTTTTCTGATCAGAAGTTGATGTCACACACTTTACCAATTTTTGAGTATGGACAGCTTAAGTGTTTTGAAAGTCAACCCCTTTGTAAAACAACGGCAGTTTCTCTTATATCCTTCCAAAAACTGGACGCCTGCCATTTACTTTATGTACTTGAATTCACGCAATTCTTCCTATTTGTATCTCTACGCATTATTTCTGTCAACAATCTGCTTCACGCAGTCGGTTGTAACTGTGACTCAAAAATCGTGTTCAGATACTGCTTCCTGCTTGCTTGATGTTGTAACGCCGGAAATGCATATCCTCCTATTTCCATCTATTGTACTATAAATTTGTTTTCCTTGTTTTGTTACCTCAAGATATGACATTTCTGTGTCTTTATATATTGTAATTGTTTTACTATTTGTATACATATATATTTATGCATTTATGTCGATGTATAATTGGTTGTTTTGTAAATATTATTTGTATTTTACGCTGGGTCTTGCCTAGGGAAAACTGCTATCGAACGATTACATCGATAGGTCGTGTGAAGAATCAAAGTGTGTAGGATCTTTGGTAGTGTTAACTCTGCCGCGTGGAGCGCGGGCTGGGCAGAGAGGGTCTGGCTGGGGTGGTGCAGTGGAGCAGGTGTGTTGTGTGAAGCTCCCGCGAGTTGCCGCGCTTTCGGGGTTTGGCAGAATGTAATTGCGCTCGACTTGCGATGATAGTTTCTGACATGGTGCCGCGGACGGTAAGCATTAGTTGGCGCACATCAAGAGCCCGTTTCGTCTGATGACCGTGTCGAGAAGAAGGCACGCCAACATCCAGCTTCTGCAACAGCGACGGCCGAAAATGAGTGACTGTCGCCACCTCCTCGATCGACGGCTTCAAACCTTCAATCAACCAACAAGGAAGACTGGAAGCACGTAAAGTTTTAGAACTGTATGGCAGACCTCAGCTTTTCAAACTTTTAAAATTGTTGCATCACAAAATTACAGCAACTTAGCATGAACATTTGTTGCTCATTGTCCAATTGCATTACCAAGCAGGGTCCCTTCCTTTTCCGGAATGAACCCGAGTGTCGTTGAAATTCAAACGCCAGCATCATTCGGTTTCACTGCTTTAATTTCAAAGTTCAGTTAAGGTATTCATAGCTGGCTACAATATTCAGATTACACAAGCAGAAATTAAGAGTGCGAGTTTTGTTACCGTATTTTAGCTTACCTGTGACTGCAGCTCTGCTTGATACGTACTAAATTTTACTACTGTTAATTGTTCAGAATCATTTGATTCAAGTTCAAAGTTAAATCCCTTATTTCTAAATTGTGTAGATTCAAGTAGCTTTTGAAATGATTGTTGAGGTAGTCCAAGACTAACCGTATTTTACTGAATTTCGATGTGCTTCAGAAAGAAAGCTCTCTATTAATTTCAGTCACTAAATTAACTTTCGATTTTCCTGTTATATTAAATCTTTTGCTAAACTGAGCCAGAGTGTAGCGAAATTTATTACTTCTGACAAACTTTCAGTTTTCACACTGCACGTGTCAACCTTCAGTTGCTACGCTTCTAGTGCTAATTATATGTGTAATAACCTTTCTTTTTCAGTTACTATAGTAATTGTCCTTAGGACTGGCGACCGTAATTTCCTGCAAATCTCAAATATCTAATTACCGCTAGTTAATTGTTAACGTAACGGCCGCACATTTACTTTCTTTATTAACTTTACGTCTTTTCAAAATTAATTTCCACCAGTTTCATTAGCATTTTTCCTTTCATTTAGATGTAACCCTTTCCTCCCTCTTTACCGACAAATTAACTTCGGTGACGATTGCTGTTCCCAAATTTCCATTAGGTACACGCGGTTTAATTTTTCACTGTCATTAAGGTCGATAAGTGAGGGGGAGGTTACAATGTACACAGCTTTGCATTTCTCTGCATTTACTGTTAGGTGTCGATAGCAAGGTATGGACACGTGAAGAGAAAAGCCCGAAGCTCAGAAGCTTATGTGAGGTTTGACGTGGGTTAATGACGTCACATTGACACACAATTTCACCACAATTCTCCCTAATACCATTATTGTCGTGTCACACGATGACAAGGTCGTCACGGACCCTTTTACCCACATCTCGCCGCTTCTTTTGACGCCTCTGCGATGGACGTCACAACAGCGACACCCGGCTCTGAAGTCAGGCGGCCTGTGGCCCAGGAAAAGACCGCCGCCCAGAACCGACACGAAGAGGCCTCAGGGGTGAAATGAAGGGCGTCTATGAAACCACTCCTTTCCACGCGGCGTTGATTCACACACATTTCGCGGTGGAAGACGACAGTTCGCAGTGCGCTAACACGAAAATGTGCTTGACAACCTCTGACGCTTCTATCAACCTCGGACGTTTCAACCCTTCTCTGTGGACATTGAGGGGCTGCATCCCCATGAAACGTGAACGAACCCCTTTAGAATGCAGTGCTCTAGTGTACAGGCTAGAACTTGTAGGGACCATTCAGAAACACTGAACTAAATTTCAACGTGATCAGAAGCAGCAAACGGTACTCATGCTTTTGAGCCGTCCGGTTTTCCGCCCTCATGTGTGTGATCACGAAGGAGTGCAAGAGTTACTTAAGCGTGAAGAAAACGGCAAAGGTCCCAAGACCCTTTTTGTCTATTGTCTGCAAGTTGACAGTTGGCTTTTGAAAGTTTGCAGTATTATCCGAAAGTTCTGACACATTGTGAAAGAGTTTTTACATTCCAGAGTTTGACAAGCGATAGCCATTAGCCATATTAACTGATTTTTCATTACCTCGTAAGCTCCGCCTTCCTAACGGGCCTACTGGATTGCGATGTAATTGACTGTGATCACGTATGCGTAATTAAATTTTGCAATGCTTTAGGCTGTTACTGAAGGAAAATAATACTGTTTAGTAGGAGGAAGGATGTTTTTAAATTTACTTTGTCAGATGTGCAAACGAGTCTTTAAAAACAGTTGTTGTTTATATTAATATGCAGAAAATAAATTCTGGGTTGCTAAAGCGTGAAGAAAACGGCAATGGTCCCAAGACCCCCAGTTCGGCAACACCCTCGAAGCCACCTGCGCAACTTGGTTGAGCACCTTACAAATGTAATTGACAGAGACTTTGACACCTGAAGATGAGCAGACTCTACCCGAGAGGCGTCGAAGGGGTTGCCTAACCCTCAGAAGCCAGAGCAGTCACCAAGCTGCTTTGGTGTCCAAATTTCTGGCAGGTACGTGTCGAACGTACTCTATGAAGATGCGTCGTGGGCACCGAAGGTGCTGTCGAACTGGGGGATCTTAGAGCGATCGCCGGCCGCGGCGGCCCAGCGGTTCTTGGCACTTCAGTCCGGAATCGCGCACTGCTACGGTCGCAGGTTCGAATCCTGCCTCGGGCATGGGTGTGTGTGATCTCCTTAGGTTAGTTAGGCGTAAGTACTTCTAAGTTCTAGGAGACTGATGACCTCAGATGTAAGTCCCACAGTGATCAGAGCCACTTAGAGCAATCGTTTGCGTTTTATTCATGGGCATGTTAATGTTACACCATTGCGTGATCAGCCACAGGAACGTGGTAAACAGTACTAAAAAAGCCTAAGTACCCTTTGTTGCTTCGGATCACGCTCAGATTTCCTCGAATTGGTCTGAGCGATCCCAAGCGGTTACAGCCTGTAAACGAGAGCAAAAATTGCAGTCGCTCTGCACTCCAAAGGGGTGCGATCGAGTTCAGTGGGGATGCAGCATCCCAGTCTCTTTAGAGAACGGTTGAAACGTCCGAGGGTGCCAGCAGTATCAAAAGTTGTCAAGAACATCTTCGTCTTGCTCATCGCACTCCGAACTGTTGTTTCGACGACGAAAACTTTGGAGATCAATGCTTCAAGGAAAATGGTGTTTTCATCGATACCCTTTATGGCACCCCTATGGAACTATCGTGTCGATTCCGAGCGACAGTGTGTCTGAAACGTTTACCTCTGTCACCCTTAAGGAAACGCCGTGATTTCAATGCTGGGTCTCACGGTTCTGACGTCAGCCGCAGAGACGTCAAAGGAAGGAGTGAAATACGTGGAAGAAGGGCTGTAACGACCTTCCCATCGTGTTACACGTCCACGGTGGCATTGGGGGCAACTGTGGTGCAGTCTGGTGCCAGTGTGACATCATTACTCTAATCCTCCTTACAGCTAGCATGGACTTCAGAGGTGTGGCCTTTTTTCCGCACTTTGCTGCTGGAAGCTTCGCCCAGCCCGCGAGTTAAGTCCCAGGGGGCCACGCGTTTGCACCACTACAGGGGAAGGCTGCAGGCACCTTTCAGCGGAATGTCAAACTTACGCGTCGCATTGGGAAACAATTACGAGGTATCGCAGAAGTAAGCCTTTCATTTTGTTGCGCAGTGTCTATCTCCGCATTGTACAGTTGAAATGTGAACATCAGTGAAATAGTTTGTACGATTTGCGTAATATTTTTGCCTGTAAATTTTTTATATTTTTCCCTCGCAGTAGTCTATATATGCCAATCTAAACGATAAAATGTAATACGGTGGAGGAGTTTAAATTTTCAAAACGGTCCATTTTTTTCATTCTGCAGGTCGCTGCTTTTTTCCAAATTAACGGTTTTTGTCAATGTCGCCCATCGTCAAGTCTTATGTTCAAGTTACAGAGTATCCTGCCGTAAAATAACTGTCAGTTCACGGTCATATTTGAGTGATGGTGAACTAACCGTCCCCCTACGACAGGTTACTTTTTAACTACTTATGTTCTAGAGAAGGGCGACATTTCTTGGAGCCAGTAATCCGAAGATAAAAAGCAGGTATCTGTAGATTGTAACGGTACTTTGACTACCGCGCCTCCGCTAGAGCAAAGATGTGATTTACGATCGCGCATGCAGAAGAGCGCTGCGCCAGCGACAGATTTTCATAAGTAATTTTGATCTTTTTTTTTCTTTTGCGTAGGTGCTTGTTTTAACAACTAGTTCATTACTCTCTTGTTATCTTGGCTTCATACGTTTAAGACGTGTATTTTTTGGCGCTGATGTTAAAAATGATTTTAAGTGGAAATTAAAACTATATTAAGAAACGAACTCACGGCGTCTTCAAGTTATTTCTGTACTGATTCGCAATGGTTATCGCCAAATTTATAAATTAATCCTGACAGTGACAACTTCAAGAAATTTTCATCAGACGGAGAACAAGAGGACCAGCGAACAATGAAAAAAGGACATCCTACAAGAAAATTAAGAAGTATTCCAGACGCAGCCATGAAGACTATATTATAATAGATACTAAGTTTCTGACATAATTATAAGGTAAATTTCAACTTATTTCTGATGCTATTTCCTTACAGACGCTTTTTGTAGTGTTGCCGACCCGGTCTGCCATTCACTATCTCAATCAGTAAAACGAAGTCCGCCTTATCCGTAACTTATTCCATCAAAATTCAAATCCCAATGAACCATTTTCATTGCTACCACAAGATCAAAATTACTGTCAGACATCACCACATATTATGCACAGTTTGACACAAAATGCAGGACTCATAATACCATCGGGAGTAGCTGATGAAACATTAATACGACATGGATACTTTCAGACATTTTCATGTGATGAGAAAGACAAAGTGCATCCGATTGTTTTAATCCGCTCTTTTGACGGTATTTTCCAGAGACATTGGTTAGAAGCTGATAAAATTCGATATGTTACAAGTTTGTTACGTGGAAGAGCAGGTAAGTGGGGAGCAGCAATGAAAAGACGATGTTTAACATTTGAACAGTTTGAACAAGCATTTCTTGAGGAATTCTCGTCGATCACAGAACAGCAAAGCTTAAAACGAGAAGTATACAATCCAGAAATTTACAACCCGAAGAAAGAGACTTTACGTCAATACTTTGAACGCTACCTAGACAAAACATTATATTGGACAAAACCAGCAGATTTACCAGACGTAATTAGAACACTTAAAAGCCACTTACCATTTCCTTACCGTGATAAATTAATAGGAGTGTCCGAGGACAACATAAAGAATTTTTTCAGTTATGTTGATGAGATAGATGTTGTTTACAGAGATGAGATCAAGAATTTCAATTAGTTGTATCTGATGCATCCAAGCAATTCGCGTACGCACAACAGAAATGACAGAGACTATTGGAATCCGCCTCCGACACCACAGCAAAACACTCAAAGAAACAATTCGTACTACACTGGGACAAATCCATTCAATATTAGGAGAAACAACTCACAGCATTGGCAAGGAAACGGCAATTATTACTATAATGGTTATCCGAACAGTAACTACAATTAGAACAATAACAGTTATGAAGGAACCGAAATTATAGAGATCAAAGAAGAGAGGATAACAGGTACAATCCAGGATATTTTCAGAGAAACAGCAGACAACAACATCCAAACACGTATTGCAGGAATAACAGTAATCATAATATCACTTACATTCATGGGCGAAATAATGCATGGGGAAATCACAATGGACCACCGCCACGACACATGCAATACAGCAACCCTCAATTCCTACCTAACGAACTCCCAATGCGACGCGACGTAATGTCAACAACAAAACAGCTGATACTTGGGTGACACGTGACAGAAATGTAAATATTATTGAGTTGAGCAACGAACCCAACCCGCAGCAACAGCCGAATTTGCCGGAAAACGAACGACAACCGAGCTAAGCGCTCGAGTTACGGTCGATAGGGAGCAGAGCGCAACGGAACCGACGATTTGTTTTCTCCGATATGATGATAGTAAGAAAATAGAAAAAGGAATTATATCAGGATGTAGATTTTAATAGTACCAGTAAAACAAAGAAGATTACGTGAAGGAACTTGCCCCCCTTCTTGCAGCGGTGTACCGTAGGTCTCTAGAAGAGCATAGCGTTCCAAAGGATTGGAAAAGGGCACAGGTCATCCCCGTTTTCAAGATGGGACGTCGAACAGATGTGCAGAACTATAGACCTATATCTCTAATGTCAATCAGTTGTAGAATTTTGGAACACGTATTATGTTCGAGTATAATGACTTTTCTGGAGACTAGAAATCTACTCTGTAGGAATCAGCACGGGTTTCGAAGAAGACGGTCGTGTGAAACGCAGCCCGCGCTATTCGTCCACGAGACTCAGAGGGCCATAGACACGGGTTCACAGGTAGATGCCGTGTTTCTTGACTTCCACAAGGCGTTCGATACAGTTCCCCACAGTCGTTTAATGAACAAAGTAAGAGCATATGGGCTATCAGACCAATTGTGTGATTGGATTGAAGAGTTCCTAGATAACAGAAAGCAGCATGTCATTCTCAATGGAGAGAAGTCTTCCGAAGTAAGAGTGATTTCAGGTGTGCCGCAGGGGAGTGTCGTAGGACCGTTGCTGTTCACAATATACATAAATGACCTGGTGGATGACATCGGAAGTTCACTGAGGCTTTTTGCGGATGATGCTGTGGTATATCGAGAGGTTGTCACAATGGAAAATTGTACTGAAATGCAGGAGGATTTGCAGCGAATTGACGCATGGTGCAGGGAATGGCAATTGAATCTCAATGTAGACAAGTGTAATGTACTGCGAATAATAGAAAGAAAGATACTTTATCATTTAGCTACAATATAGCAGGTCAGCAACTGGAAGCAGTTAATTCCATAAATTATCTGGGATTACGGATTAGGAGTGATTTAAAATGGAATGATCATATGAAGTTGATCGTCGGTAAAGCAGATGCCAGACTGGGATTCATTGGAAGAATCCTAAGGAAATGCAATCCGAAAACAAAGGAAGCAGGTTACAGTAAGCTTGTTCGCCCACTGCTTGAATACTGCTCAGCAGTGTGGGATCCGTACCAGATAGGGTTGATGGAGGAGATAGAGAAGATCCAACAGAGAGCAGCGCGCTTCGTTACAGGATCATTTAGTAATCGCGAAAGCGTTACGGAGATGATAGATAAACTCCAGTGGAAGACTCTGCAGGAGAGACGCTCTGTAGCTCGGTACGGGCTTTTGTTGAAGTTTCGAGAACATACCTTCACCGAGGAGTCAAGCAGTATATTGCTCCCTCCTACGTATATCTCACGAAGAGACCATGAGGATAAAATCAGAGAGATTAGAGCCCACACAGAGGCATACCGAAAATCCTTCTTCCCACGAACAATACGAGACTGAAATAGAAGGGAGAACCGATAGAGGTACTCAAGGTACCCTCCGCCACACACTATCAGGTGACTTGCGGAGTATGGATGTAGATGTAGATTATTCAGGCTATAACACGAGTTATGATTGGTAGTTATGAAGTGGAAGTAATGTTAGATACAGGAGCAGCAGCAAGTGTCATTTCAATGTCTTTATATAATGAACTCAAACGAAAAATGAACATACAAACATTGCCAGTATAGAACTGTCACATTATAAGTGGCACCGGTAATAAATCAAAGAACGTGAAATTTCAAGCTCTCATTAACATCACATTTTCAAATATACCACTCAATTACAGTTTTCTGGTAGTAGACGAACTATTTATGCACTGCATATTAAGAATTGATTTTTTCAATGAATATCAAGCAATCATACATTTAGGAAAAGGGAAATGTCATTTAACCGTAAACCAACAACAACTGACAATAGAGTTAACACAGGGTAAAAACTTAAACAGTAAACAAGGTAAGTTCGAACAGTTACATTTTGTGTATGCACCAGCAACAAACATATGTGATTTAACTTTTAATGAAGCTGTATCTCAGGGAATTAAACCTAGTGATTTATATGAGAAATGCACAGAATCTGAATATCTGACGAAGGAACAACAACTTGAATTACTTGAAATTTTGCAGCAATTTGCCGAGGTATTTGTAGAGAAACCTGGAATTATTAGAGGCTATACTAATGAGATGGATGTTAAACCACACAAAACATACTGTAGAACATATTATAATATTCCTTGGTCAAAGAAACCCGCAGTTTTGAAAGGGATTGAAAGAATGCAAACTTTGGGTATCATTGAAAGGTCACATTCACCATATTGCAGTCCGATCCTAGCAGTTAATAAAGAGGATGGTAGTGTAAGGTTAGTGCTGGACGCACGAGAAATCAGCAAAGTCATAATCCCAATCAACACACGACCTATAAATTAGGAAGAACAACTTTTAAAATTTCATAATGTACGGTATTTAACCAATATTGACCTCCGCTCATCGTTTTGGCAGGTGAACCTCCATAAAAACAGCCGTAAATACACTGCATTTCTACGTGAGGGACGTAGTTATCAGTTTTGTGTTCTACCCTATGGTCTACGAGTGAGTGCTGGAGTATTTATTGGAGCCTTAGATGCTGTTCTTGGACCACAACTGCTACCGCAAATCACAGTTTATGTTGACGACATTGTCATTGCCACCACTACTTCGGAAGAACATGTTAATCTTTTGAAGCAACTTCTGACTAAATTTTCTGACGCAGGTGTCACTATCAATTTATCAAAAACGAAATTAGGGAGGAGACAAATTAAATTCCTTGGTCACATCATATCAACTGAAGTTATTTATCCAGACTCAAGAAAAATTGATGAAATTAAGAATTTTCCATCCCCACAGAATCGTAAACAACTCAAAGCCTTTCTTGGACTATCTTCATTCTTCACGAAATTTGTACCCTACCACCTCCTTAACAGTTCACATCTTCTAGCTTTACTCAAAAGAAATAATATTTGGAAATGGACAGAGTTCTGTCAGACAGATTTTGAAGCGATTAAGAATGCTTTAGTAAATGCACCGTTGTTATGTCATCCTGACATGACGTAACAGATGCAAGTTCCTATGGGCTCGGAGCATTTTTATTCCAAATTCATTTCGAAAACGAACAAACGGTCATCAAACCTATCAGTTTTGCTAGCCGCACGCTCACTGAATGCGAAAAGTCGTACTCAGTGACCGAGCGCGAAACGCTTGCCATAGTACGGGCATTTCGCAAGTTTCGGTGTTTTCTACGGGGAAAACGTACTAAGCTTTATACTGATCATCAAGCTCTTTCTTTCGTGCTATCATGCAGGTTATTACATTCACGTCTTGCACGCTGGTGTACATCACTACAAGAGTATGGTTTCGATATTATATACATAAAAGGAGAATCCAACATTATACTCTATCTCGTTTGCCACAAGGCCTACAAGAATTTTCAGATGTGACAGAACATACATCAGATTTCAAAATTTTACTCATGTATGAGGGTATATTTGCACCTTACTACGAAAACATGTGCAGGAGGTTTGCCATATTGCAGGAGAATGATCCCAGGTGGATCCAGATAAAGAATAAATTACTTGCAGGAACAGACCCACATCTTGAAAAATATTACATATTACACAAAGAAGTACTATTTCACCGACGAAACCCTGAATCACAGCATTGGTGTGTATGCTTACCTGAAGCTCATGTTCATGATTTTATTTTATTTACGCACAGAACTTGGGGACACTATGGTGTAACCAAATGTAGAGATAAGATTATACAATATTGCTATTTTCCAAATTTAAGGCGAAGAGTATTGAGGACTATTAGGAAATGTATCATATGTCAGAAAGCCAAGTATTCTAATCGCACAAGCATGAATGAATTGCATCCAATCATACATGAGAGGCCATTACAGCTAATTTCTTTAGATATTGCAGGACCCTATCCACAAGCACGTGGAAGAATGAAATACGTCCTTGCTGTGTTAGATGTTTTCACAAAGTATTTAAAATTATATGCTTTACGTTCAGTTTCTACCACTGCTATTACCAGACATCTATTAACACATTATTTTGTAAGAATAGGAAAACCTGAAGTTATGATCATGGACAATGCAGAATATTTTACCAGTTTAAAATGGAAGACTTTTATTGAAGCACAGAATGTTAAACATATTTTAATTTCAAGATTTCACGTGGCAGGAAACCCAATAGAAAGAACATTTCGAGAATTTGGACAGTTTATGAGAACACACACACACAAAATGGGTAGAATACCTAGCACCATTTGAACAAGTAGTGAACAATTTAACTCACATTTCTACTAGATATACACCAACCGAATTAATAATGGATAAAACAGAAAGAAATGAATGGACAGACCCTCTACCTAAATTTACAGCAAGAACAAATCCTGTTAGTTTAGAAGAAAAGGTAAGACAAGCTTACTCAACATTATGTGACAAAGCTAAGGAAAGAAAGCAGAAATATGACAGAGGTGTGAGGAAAGCACAAACATTTCAAGTTGATGAGTTAGTTTTACTAAGAACACTTCCTAAACCCACAAAACTGAAACGTTTAAACATGAAATGGCAGGTCTTATACTCTGGACCATACCGAATGGCAAATATTCGACACCCTGGCTGTTATTCATTAGAATATCAATTAACACATAAACCCAGAGGTCTACATCCACACAGACATTTGAAAAAATACATACACTAAAACGTTAGCTAATGAGAAGAAGATAATTAATATGATATACAGTTATGATGAGCCTACATTGAAGTTATACAGATACTTACTATCTAATGAATGCAGGTAAGTCTAGAAAGCAATGTGAGCCATCCAATAGCTAATAAGGTATTTGGTTATAAGAGGAGTTGCTATTGAGGGATACGCACATTAGAGGAAGCAGAGAACTGAACAGAATTATTTTCTTTAGGAGGCATGTGATAATAGCAATGTTGATATGAGTGATGTGAGTGACTGAATGAGATGAGTGAATGTAATTTTAGTTTAATAAGAGGATAAATAGTAATATGGAGAGAGGTAAATGGAATATAAGATGAGAAAAGGGTATTATTATTATTATTATTGTTGAAGTAAAAAAGTAAGTGATGTTGAATAAGAGGAAAATATATATATATATATATATATATATATATATATATATATATATATATATATATATATATAACGCTGTGGAATAAGTATATGTTATTTTGTGAAAAGATTGGTATGCCTGAGATAATAACTTACGTGATGTCTTATATATTCTTATAACTAAAGGTGGAAGTATAGATTTATGTGGAAAGAATTATTTACAGCAGCCACTGTTGAATATATATATATATATATATATATATATATATATATTTAGACAAGAACTAAGAAGATTGATTTATTTATTAATTAAGTATAACATTTATTTATATTTCTTGACACTCATGAAAGGAAGGAGATGAACTACACAAACTTTATAGGAACATGATTGACTTGAACTGGGTATATATACACTTACCACACTGATGTACGTACTTGTGGGATCCTAAGATATTTGGAGGGGCACCGCTCTTAGAAACGGTAATAGAGGGGTACTACTCTTAGAAACGGCAATAGTGGTGTCACCACACTCAGAAACGGTATTAGGTATAGGAAATTTTACATTATATTAACATATATTTTGCCTATCATATTTTATTTTGTGTAGTCCACTGTAGGAGATGACTTTACTAGTATTTACGAAGTAGTTAGCAACCATCCCATGAACCTGTCCTCCTACAGAGGGCTGTCCTGAAGCTTGAAATATGTGTAAATTTTATTCCAGGACGCAAGATGAATTTTAAGTTGAATATTCTAGCGAATTGCTGCAATTGTTTTAAAATGTTGAAAGTGTAACGAAAGAGAAAGGAACAAAAAAGGAAAGAAAGGAAAAAGAATGAGCTAACAAATAAAATAAATAAAATGTATATTTCAATCTGAATGTAATGTAATTAACATGTCAGCACAATGATACTGAATGTAACATAAAAATTTACTATATTTTTCATTTAATTCTGTATATGTACTATATGACAACAATGTAAATATCTCATGTAATGATTTATTGGAAATATTTGTATATTCATGTACTTATTATATCAAGAAATGTAGGCCCCTATTTTAAGGCGATGTTAATGAACTGCAAAGGACTTGAGCATGTAGCACATGATTCATATAAATGGAACTCAAAACGCAAAGAAGAAACCAACGTGATGGAACACTGGTCAAGAAATATTTACGTAGTGTCAATATGCCTTGAAGTGTATGGTGTAGTGGAAGCTGGCAGGTCTTCAGGTTGGTGTAAAAGACAAGCTCATCACCTGTCGTAGGCAGTGAGGTGTTTCCTGTGCCCTCATTGACCATTTATACCCCGGTGGACGCCACCAAAATTCGACTGCTGTAGATCACAATTTCGTGTTGACACAATGAAAACACTTTGGATTTTCTTCAAGTCACACCAAGAGATCCAGGCAGTACACACACACGAAGCCGATACTACGTTTAAAGACATTTGAGCAATATAATAGAAACATTTATTGTTCGAATTAATTCCATTGTAAATACAAATCATGTGAACTGAATTCAAACGCTGTGCTAAGCAACGATAATACGCCGCAGTGCAAAGACATTAATGTTACGACTCCTAAAGAAGATACACACCAAAAAGACTGTATACAAGGACTGATATGCAAAGAGCTTTGTGCTCAGAAACATTTTTTGTAATATGTAAAATTCTTATTTTCCCATATATACAGGGTGTTACAAAAAAGTACGGCCAAATTTTCAGGAAACATTCCTCACACACAAAGAAAGAAAATATGTTATGTGGACATATGTCCGGAAACACTTACTTTCCATGTTAGAGCTCATTTTATTACTTCTCTTCAAATCACATTAATCATGGAATGGAAACACACAGCAACAGAACGTACCAGCGTGACTTCAAACACTTTGTTACAGGAAATGTTCAAAACGTCCTCCGTTAGCGAGGATACATGCATCCACCCTCCGTCGCACGGAATCCCTGATGCGCTGATGCAGCCCTGGAGAATGGCGTATTGTATCACAGCCGTCCACAATACGAGCACGAAGAATCTCTACATTTGGTACCGGGGTTGCGTAGATAAGAGATTTCAAATGTCCCCATAAATAAAAGTCAAGAGGGTTGAGGTCAGGAGAGCGTGGAGGCCATGGGATTGGTCCGCCTCTACCAATCCATCAGTCACCGAATCTGTTGTTGAGAAGCGTACGAACATTTCGACTGAAATGTGCAGGAGCTCCATCGTGCATGAACACATGTTGTGTCGTACTTGTCAAGGCACATGTTGTAGCAGCACAGGTAGAGTATACCGTATGAAATGATGGCGGTGAATCGAGGAAGTACAGTACATACTGACGAAACTAAAATGAGCTCTAACATGGAAATTAAGCGTTTCCGGACACATGTCCACATAACATCTTTTCTTTATTTGTGTGTGAGGAATGTTTCCTGAAAGTTTGGCCGTACCTTTTTGTAACACCCTATATATATATATATATATATATATATATATATATATATATATATATATATATATATAACGAACACACGACGTCTCCAAGTTATTTCTGTAGTAATTCGCAATGGTTATCGCCAAATTTTAAATTTCAAGAAATTTTCATCAGACGGAGAACAAGAAGACCAGTGAACAATGAAAAAAGGACATCCTACAAGAAAATTAAGAAGTATCCCAGACGCAGCCACGAAGACTATATTATAATAGATACTACGTTTCTGACGTAATTATAAGGTAAATTTGAACTTATTTCTGATGCTATTTCCTTACAGTCGCTTTTTGTAGTGTTGCCGACCCGGTCTGCCATTCACGGTCAAATTACAGCACTATCTCAATCAGTAAAACGAAGTCCGCCTTATCCGTAACTTATTCCATCAAAATTCAAAACCCAGTCTGATTTTCTATTTTGTATTTTCACGGCAGAACCCCGAGGGAAGGAAACACTACAAGATTAAAAAAAATCGACTTTTTTTATTCATAAGGATCCCTGACAATTAGTTCCAGTTTTCATGTAAATGTTCGTTTTAAATATTTATTGCCAACAGAAATCTGTCAAGAGCTCGATAGATTTCTAAGGACTATGATCCATGGCTTTCGCCAATTAAGAGATTGCTGTGCTTCCTTTGTAGTTGATCCACGTAAGGCCATTCCAGAATTGAAAGCTCAAGTAAAAACGTCGAAAATTTCCTCAATACGCTAGTCGATGATCGTCGATTAAAGGTGTAGCATATAGCTGGTGCCACAGAAATGGCTGAAAATAGGGTACGGTGCTCTTTTGCGACAGTTAATATTGAGGAATCTTTTCGCAAAATGAATGTCCCAATTGTTGAAACATTGCTAACAATAAATTCTAAAACTTATTTCTTGGCAATGTCCGGGCCATTTTGTAAATTTTGATTTTCTCTGCAGATTGTAATTGAGGACAAGAGCACTAAATGCCGAAAAGTAAACTGTAATTAAATAATGGGTCGAAGCGGATGGACCTGTACCAAGTCGACGCAGTCGATTTCGTCTGCTAGTACTGTTTTGCCGATGTTCACTGCGAATTCTCCTTGTTGGTTATCTTGCGTGGGGTAAACGAATAACTGAATAAAGTAACGGCAGTCTTCATTGCTAGCAGGATGAAAAAATACATAAATACAATTATGTTTTTTGATACAGAAGAGAACACAAAACAGGCCGTGTAGCTGCTTACGGAAGTCGTCGGAAAGGGGAAACCTGTTGGCTTCGCTACAGGATTTGCCGAAATGTAAGGAAAGTTAATGTAATGCTGAAAATCGAAATTTGTGCACTCAAGTGGCTGTGGCAATCGTACATCAGTATTTTACTGCCACCCTCTCCCCTCCCCCCACGCTTTAGACTCTGAGCAACATGCATTTTCTAAAATGGGACCACGTCAAAAATTAAGAGCTTTGCTGACCTAAATAACAGTATTTCACTTCCAAGTCTACAAACTTTCCCTTCCTCGCATCTCATCTGTAGATAACTGTTAAGTGCACAGTATATTTAGGAACAACGCTCAGTATGAATGGCTAATCATATTATCTTCCTGCTACTTACGGGAGGCTCGTGCAGACAGCTGGACAGTATTTGAACTAGAGTTAAACGCCATACTAGGGATACCTATACCGTATGGTGTAAAGCTACAGCAGTCTGAATTCTGATAATGATTGACAGAAATCTTGGATCGTCATTAAAGCAACTTCCCGTAATTCCTTGCCAAGTAACTGTTCCAATTTTACTTGCAGATGTTCGATGAAATTAACGAGATTTTAATTTTTTGCTATGAAAACTAGTATAATTGTATTGTATTATTATCTGGTGATAGTGAAGGCAAGGAAAGATATTCTAGTCTTACTCTAAAGCAAGTTTTATTTGGACATTTCTTGACATTTTCTTGGAGCTATGGCTACAGAAGAATGCTGAAGATTAGATGGGTAGATCACATAACTAAAGATGAAGTATTGAATAGAATTGGGCAGAAGAGGAGTATGTGGCACAACTTGACAAAAAGAAGGGACCGGTTAGTAGGACATGTTCTGAGGCATTAAGGGATCACAAATTTAGCATTGGAGGGCAGCGTGGAGGGTAAAAATCATAGAGGGAGACCAAGAGATGAATACACTAAGCAGATTCAGAAGGATGTGGTTTGCAGTAAGTACTGGGAGATGAAGAAGCTTGCACAGGATAGGGTAGCATGGAAAGCTGCAACAAACCAGTCTCAGGACTGAAGACCACAACAACAACAATGGCCATCTTGGAGGAGATAATTCATTGTTGGAATTACTGCCTGTGCCGTCCCTAGAGTGTGTCAAGACAGACGTTACCCGTTGGCTTTCTGCTCAAGGTGCCTTTTAAAACCCAAAGAAAATCACAATGACAAAAAGTTATCAGAATCTTTACAATACGCGGTAACTGGGTGAACACGCCTACATAGTACGCATATTCTGTGGTAGACTACAGCGTGGAAGTAAAGATGATTCCATTGGTTGGCAGTCAAGATAGTTGGATTCGTAGCCGAGGTAGCTATACGATGCTCATTCGTTGGCATTGACTGGGAGGAACCCGTTTCGAATTAATTCCAACTGTCTCCTTAGTGCCTCACGGGATGATGGTTTGTGCCGCAGCTGATGGTGCTCATCTGCCCATCGCATGGGGACGGTAAGCTCGTTCGGCTCCTTGAAACTTCTCGACCGGAGTACCCTACGTGTTACCACCGAGGTAGGATATTCCTCATTGGCAATATGAACACAAAACACACGGTGTGGAATTTCGGCGGCCTTTCCATATATCCGAACGCAGTGTAAACTATGGCAGTTTACGACAATACAGGCCAGCTGAAGATGATCAACATAGCACAGCGTGTTCGCTGTGTTCTTTGTCCTTTGACCATTTGCCCAGAGTGTTTCACGAATAAGCAGACTCCCCTTCACAGCCTAGTCGCGGCAGCAGCTTCATTAGAACAAACTAGCAACAGTTCCGTGCCGGGGCGTGGAGCGCGATGAAGGCTGCGACCGCTTTGGTGGACGTCGGCACAGAAAAGGCGTTTTAGCACTTCAGCGCACCAGCACTGCAGCTAGGCCACGTACCCAGTCGCGCAGCCCACCCTCAGCAAGTTGCACCTCGCGGCGTTTCGGTAGTCTAGGAAGAAGCACCTGCTGGACTCACGCGACATTAACACGGGGATGGAGGAAAACCAAAACCAGGAGATGGCTACCAAAGCCCTTAATGATAACATGTCCATTTGGCGCACAACAAACACGCTAATGCGATACGCTCAAAACGGGTCAATACATCTAGAGGATCGTCTGCGAGGCCGAAGACAGGGCGAATGTATTGGCAGGCACTAGTTGACTGCTGCAGCCCCTGAAGAGGCCGGCAAGATTCAGGGTGAGTGAGCAGAAGAGACTATAGCAGCACTTTGTATTAAAAAGTATTCCACCACTGGTGGCTTACCTATCGGAGAACTTCAACAAGGCGCTCCAATCAGGTCACTATCAACGATGGTATGCCGTCGGTCAGTTTGTTTCCTGCCCTCTCATGATTACTAGAACGATTTTGCTCGTATTATCGTATACTTTTACCTCTACCTGTTTTCGCTATTAATTGTGATACTCGCACAGTAAATTTGTCCAAGTTTTCTGTGTCATTCTGAAGGCGAGGTAATCATTCCCGAAGGGCGATCCGGATTTTGTCGACTCTAGACTTAAAGTAACTCCTAAGACTTGGTTCAATGTACCGTCGGGAATCCTTTGGAGTGGTGTTTCAGTACGTCCCTAGGACATTGAACAGTTTGTGCAACGACTGCTTCTGTATATTAATTTCATTATCAAGAATGAGATGTATCACTGACCAACCTGTGAAAAGGGAAGAAGTATTTAGGTACCTTGGAAGTAACATCGACGAAAAGGAAAACTTAAACGCACATTTGGAAATCATCAGACAGACAGGCATTAAAATCTTAAATAAAATAGCAGAAATTGGCCAAAGAAGTTTTCAGCTGACACTTAGTGCGATAAGAACGTACCGCAACGAAATCTTACTCCCTATTGTGGGCTACGGGTCGACCGTTTAGGCTCCTAGAGTCAGAAAGGTAAGGACAGCACAGCACTGCCCGGTGGGACACGGTCCGTATGTGTTACTAAAAGTACGACGGTACGCTACAGACACCTGTGAATGTAGAGCAATCAGCACCCCGGATCACATCGTCTGTTAGAGACCAGCACAGTAACGCATTTGAGAATGCTGCAGTCTGTAATATAATAGGTAATGAGGAACTGTGGCATGAGCTGAACTCGCTGGCAGCTGAAATATCAGCTTATGCACTGAAAGCCTACATGGCTGAGAGACAAGCAAGAAGAGGTCATACGTTGTGATAACGAGGCGTGCCATTGCAGAACTTCCACCTACAGCAGTGAGGAGACGAGCTTCGGGGAGTACCAGGTGGATTTCCTGACACCCTGCAGCCATCTGCTAATCTCTGCACCTTGGGTGGCACAGCAGCGCAGCCCTTGTGAATCCTGAGTTGCAGCTCAGCTTGTCAGGGACAGACAAATGAAATATCCAGCTTGGTTATGATACCAAGTACAACAGTGTAGTTTAGTGCTATATAGTGAAGTACTGTGTTAGTGTAGTCCAGAATCACAAATTACAAAATCTGTGAGTACCAATGCTGCATAGTGTGACAGACCAGTGGCGTGTGCCTTCTGGACTCCGGATGAACAAATATCTGTGCACCAGATGGCCAAATGGCACTATGTAGACTTTTTTTATTTAGCTGGTATGATTTTTTCTTTTTGTCTGTTCTATGTGAATTATTCCCTTAAACATCATAATGCTTAGTTATTACCAACACATTTGGAATTGTGTTTAAATATTATGAGTTACATTTATGCCAATTCATTGGCAACATTCGGTCTGCTCTTAATTTAACACACGCTCTAGAAGGACACATTTCTGAAGGATATAACAAGAGGACAACTGAGAATAAACAGTTAGCATTCTTAGATCAGCAACAGGAGTGGCAAGGAAAATCACAAGATGAGAACTTTTTATGTAGCTAGCAGACTAAAAATAGCAATAAATAAATAAATATTATTTTCTCGTGCAAGAAATGCCAGTTTCAGACGCTAATTCCGCCACGTTCACATAGAAGACGTTTTGTACGACGGGAGGCTTAGAATAGTACTTCCATCATTAGGGCTGGGGCGACAATGGTATCAGAAATGGGGTCAATACTTCACAGTTTGTACGCTAGAGACTCGCTAAGACTTGACCCTGAGCATCTGGAGCTGTGCTCAAACAATACAGTAACGGCCCACATCCGCTAAAACGAGTTTGCGACATCTCATCGTCAGGATGACCAAATGGCGACTCAGCGTCAGCGCTGTGAAGATCCAGAACTTCGTGGTTACGCCTCGGCACGTTCCATCAAAATGTCCACCAATTCAGATCTACAACTTAGCAGTTTACTGGCGTGAAACTTCTTGTTGCCACAGTATCAAACTAGACAAACGTCTTACGTAGCAGGTGCACCCACAAAGCTACTTCATCGCCTTACCACTCTTCACCCGGTAATCGATCCAAACTTCACCCTATCAGCTATAAGGCGCTATTTCGTTAGTACATGCATACTTTGTGGTGGTACGACTAACTGCAGCCAGAGTACGTACCAACGGAGTAGAGAGTTCGAAAACTGGACATTGAATTTGGAGCTTAACGTCGAATGTAATCTTCTGTCCTAGATTATTCATCAGCTGGCTGGAGTCCCGCGTCTTCGGGAGGGCTGCCACAAAATCTTTTTCCAGGAATTGGCAATACCAGCCCAACAGCGAAATCTGGGCGCTCGGTGGTAAAATTCACTACAACACATCCGATAAACAGGCGGCCCTCTTGAATGATTGATTCATTTAGCAAACACTCCAGAACGATCTAACGGGAGGACAACTAAAAATAAACAATTAGCATTAGCGAATCGCTAACAACACTGGAAAAGAAAAGCACGAGACTGGCACTTCAACAATCAACAACTGTGAAGAACTGCACTTCTCTGTGAGTATCTTTTGATTCGATGATGGGGTCCGGGATATGGGCGCTTTCGTTAGAGAGCTGCACTTCCCGGAATGTGAACTCGGGGGGTCTCAGCCCTGCTACGGCAGAAGCAAGTGCATGTAGCTCGCACTCCGAAAGAGCAGAATTGCCACAGCTTCACTCTAGACTTTTGCTGTAGATCGGAGATGTAATATAAAATTGTTGTGCTTATTCCTGTGAGGATAATTCTTAAGTTGTTTGCCTCACAGCGCACAACATCTGACAACATAGATGCAGCGGAAGTAGAACTACTGGTGGCGGGTGAAATCTGCTGGAAACGGATGCTCAGTTCCGTGGTGGAGCATCATTTCTCAAGCGGCAGAAGACAGAAGTCGGCACCGTCACCAAACGACACAGTATTTGCCTCTCCTGACACGGAATGACTTGAGAGTCACTAGGCTTCCTATCGAGCTCTCAGGAGGTGCTCAAGCAGCGATAATCACCTCGTTCCATCCTGTATCGATGATGAGTCACCAAGGCCAGTCACCAACCACTGGCGCAACCACCAGTCACTGTATGTTTCAATGGAAAAAGCATTGAGCTGTACAAACTTATGATAACTACAGCCACTAATTTCATACTTGGAGTTGCAGGGAACAGTTCACAAGAATTCTGAAAGCTGATAGCAGTCTTGGAGAAGTAGTGATCTTGCTACATGTTCAGCATTAGAGATGACAGAGGGGTTAAGAACATTCTACAGGCGTGTTTCAGCAAGTGCTCTGTCACCCGACTGAGAACTCCAAAGCAACGAGAGGAATTGACTGTGTAACTTATTGTTTCTGGTAGTAATGACATAACAAGAAACTGCTCCAGATCACTCTGACGTGACCGTATCATGACCATGGAGAGGCTGGGTGCAAAAGAACAGTGTTCCAATGTTTCACAAGCTAAGATGCAACCATGGTAGTTAAGAACTGCTCTGCACCCGACAACTGCGTAAAGAGAGCTGTTGGACACTGTAACTGCTCTTTAGTCGGATTAGGCTATGTTGCTCTTTACTATTTTAATAAAAAGTTCACGAACTTGCATTGTCACTGGATGTGGCTGCTACAGTGATGTTTAGAACTTATTGCTACTAGGCCACCATCGTCAACACCTAAAGAACCCCAGAGGTATTGCTGGATGTGGACATGTCGCTATACGGATGATTCTTTGTCGCAAGTAACATTGCTCGTATGCACGAAACCAAGAACTTGCCCGTAATAAACACGAAAAAGTAGCCATATGAACATACGATCCTAAGCACAGTTCTTGCAACGAAGGAAGAGCGGATGTCCTGGTCATCACGCTCGTGAAAGAACTGCCACATAATGGAGTCCGGAGCACATGAGATGTACTGTTAACAGTTGACTTTGATGTCGTCGGCACACTGCTCAGCTTGCGTGATAACCGCTCGAGGGGGTGAACTTGGTGTTACGAGGGCCTATTGCTAGGGGAAGTGTGGATCGTAACACCAAATGTGCTTTGGCTGCAACTGAAGTGGGAACACCATAACGGAGCAATCAGAACCTATAAACTTACTACCACTTACCTCGGCATCTCCTAACGGCGGAAATCGGACGAAGAGGAAATTGCGATACCAGCCGTAGGATTTGGGTCAAATGGCTCTGAGCACTATGGGACTTAACTTCTGAGGCCACCAGTGCCCTAGACTTAGAACTACGTAAACCTAACTAACCTAAAAACATCACACACATCCATGCCCGAGGCAAGATTCGAACCTGCGACCGTAGCGGTCGCGCGGTGGCAGACTGTAGTGCCTAGAACCGCTCGGCCACACCGGCCGGCGACCAGTGACATAGTGAACGTGCAGCAGATGACGTAAACAGGGTGGCAACTACGTATCATATGATATTATTGGCGATATTAGGAAACATGTACAACACAGATAAGTTTGATTACAAGAATTTACTAAATCGAGAAAAAATAGTTCTAATTACAACATTTATGATTAAATACAGATGAAGAAGAGAAATTCTGGGACGGTAAACGAATTGAGTACTTCACCTGTTGTTATGGCGTAACGTGCAGAGTGCTAGATTGCAAGATAGGAAAGTGTGCCAGAAACGGACTAATCCGAGTAGTCGCTTAACGCTCGTAAGCTGGTAGAAGGGCGAGCGTTAGTGTGGTTTTCAGGCTGTTTCCCACCTCGTTTGACAAATGCTGGATAAAATTATTTGTTTATGGTTTATTTAAATTTCTATATTTTCTGCTCTAACATTTAGGCATATTGCTACTATATTTTCTGTAGATGTAAAGTAAAGTATGCAATACTGGGGTTTGAAGCTCTTTGTATTGCATGTGAGTAATGTGTGTAAAATATTATGTAAATTGTTTATTATGTTAAATAATTTTTTGATGACATTTTGTGTTTAAGAATATTTGTGGGTATAAATTGTTCATGTTGACGTCAATTTGGCAATTTAAGAAATGGTCATGCTTAGGAACAATGTAAGAAGTAGGTGCTAGGTAAAAGTCAGTGAGGTTTTTTTTTAACGAAAGCGGCTCTGGAGAGTGGGAAAGGTGGCAAGGGCGAATTGGCGCGCTACCTAGAGCAAGCGCGGGAACTAAGTCACGCAGTCCGTAGGGAGCAGCGACTGAGGCAACGCCTCTGTGGAGCAGGAGAAGCTCTGCCTGCAAATCTGCACAAAATTACCTCGGATGAAGACTGCAAACGGCTTACTGCATAGCTGCAAGTTGTTGGGCTACTGTATATAAAACTGAATGATGCCAACAAGAGAAATTGAGTCCATACAGCAAGATACTTGCAGGCTGTACTATGGGAGTGTAGCCACTATAATTGTTCGCCACATCCAAGCCTACAACCACCAGATAAGATTTTTTTGTATTTCACTTGTGTACAGCATGAACCATTAATTTTAACTGGTTTTAATAATCATTCTTGAACTTTAAAGACACTGGTTTACTCTGTTATTTCATACTAATCATACACCTATATAGGGTTCCTTCCTGGTGTTTGATTAATCCGAGTATCCTGTTTTACAGACTTATGAAGTGCCAAGTTAATATAAAGAGGCAAAATTTAAGTTGTTTTAGTGTTTTCTTAACTAGTGCAAAGTGTTATAGTAAAAGTTTGTTTACGTAAAATTTAATCAGACTGTAGTCAAGTTACTAGAATCTGTTAAATGTCTATACAGAGTTAGTTCAAAGAATAATAGCCTTTCAAAGTAAATTCCAGTAAGAAAGAGATTTTGTTGAAGTGAAATGTTCAGTACATGAAGTGTGTGCTTTAGTATCTAAGTATTTTATTATTTTGTTGATTATGGAAAGTGCTTTTCTAAAGGTACGCACTGGCCAATTTTTTTAGCTTTCTTGAAGTTATCTACTGGGCTTCTTCTGTTTTAGAAACGTAATGTATAAGGGTGTAGTCCAACATTGTTTACGTGAAGTAATATTTATTTCAAGAAGCAACTTAAACAGTAGCAAGAAAATAGGCAAAATTCATACTTCCGCTTTTCCAATACTTCACTGTTTCATTGCCTGGCTAGGCTGGCGACCATTAGTACATGTTTTAAGCTACTAAATGAACTTGTAACTGAGTTGTGCTAGCTTCAGTATGATACTATTCATACTGCGTTTCTTTCTAACTTCTGGGTAAGATCTTAGGAAAAGAATTGAATAGTCTGATTTATTTACCCATTAGACATAACAGACGTTCAAATCCTGTAAAAAGGGTAACTTTATTGATTAGCTTGATTAGCTTTTCCTATTAACAGGATTATCCTCCCATTATGTACTTTATTTGGAAACTAAACTAAATTTTAGTAAGAGGGTTATACATGGCAACTTACAGATAGGGTTTTCTGTTACTTAGGTAAAAGCATACTAAATTACAATAGCATACTAAATTACAATAGTAGTGATAGGCTTATACTGGTCGTCAAATTCCGTCTCAGAGGACACGATACTCAAAGAGGTAAAATACGGTAACACACACAACATAGGTTACACAGGCAGGAGGGCCACACATCTTCCTTCCCTTAGGCTACCTCGCCGACGCTGCCTTCAGGAAGGGCAACCGCCCACGAAATCAAATAATGAAAAAGGAAAGTACTACATCCTAAATAAGCGGATGCGCACTAAATGGGGTAAACGCTAGAGAAAAGGAAGAAAATGAATCGAGTGTCGGACAAACGTGTTCTACAAATGTAATGGACATGAAGACGCACAGTTTGGACTAAAGAATTATTTATCGAAAATGCACCGTAGCTAGTATCGTAAAATACACATTAGCTGTATAACTGGAGAGACTACGATACACATTTCCGTATAAATGTACCTTTCAGTGGTAAATATACACTACTTGCCATTAAAATTGCTACACCAAGAAGAAATGCAGTTGATAAACGAGTATTCATTGGACAAATATATCATACTAGAACTGACATCTGATTACATTTTCACGCAATTTGGGTGCATACATCCTGAGAAATCAGTACCCAGAACAACCACCTCTGGCCGTAATAACGGCTTCGATACGCCTGGGCATTGAGTCAAACAGAGCTTGGATGGCGTGTACCCCTGCAGCTTCAACACGATACCACAGTTCATCAAGAGTAGTGACTGCCGTATTGTGACGAGCCAGCTGCTCGGCCACCATTGACCAGACGATTTCAATTGGTGAGAGATCTGGAGAATGTGCTGGCCAGGGAAGCAGTCAAACGTTTTCAGTATCCAAAAAGGCCTGTACAGGACCTGCAACATGCGGTCGGGCATTATCCTACTGAAATTAGGGTTCCGCAGTGATCGAATGAAGGGTAGAGCCACATCTGAAATGTAACGTCCACTGTTCAAAGTGCCGTCTATGCGAACGAGAGGTGACCGAGACGTGTAACCAGTGGGACCCCATACCGCCGCGCCGGGTGACAAGCCAGTACGGCGACGACGAATAGACATTTCCAATTCACCGCGATGTCGCCAAATACGGATGCGACCATCATGATGCTGTAAACAGAACCTGGATTCATCCGAAAAAATGACGTTTTGCCATTCGTGCACCCAGGTTCGTCGTTGAATACACCATTGCAGGCGCTCAAGGGTAACCGCAGCCATGGTCTCCGAGCTGAAAGTCCATGCTGCTGCAAACGTCGTCGAACTGTTCGTGCAGATGGTTGTTGTCTTGCAACGTCCGTATCTGTCGACTGAGGGGTCGAGACGTGGCTACACGGTCCGTTACAGCCATGCCGATAAGATGCCTGTCATCTCGAGTGCTAGTGATACGAGGCCGTTGGGATCGAGCACGGCATTCCGTATTACCCTCCTAAACCCACCGATTCCATATTCTGCTAACAGTCATTGGATCTCGACCAACGCGAGCAGCGATGTCGCCATACGATAAACCGTAATCGCGATAGGCTACAATCCGACCTTTATCAAAGTCGGAAACGTGATGGTACGCATTTCTCCTCCTTACACGAGGCATCACAACAACGTTTCACCAAGCAACGCCGGTCATGAGAAATCGGTTGGAAACTTTCCTCATGTCAGCACGTTGTAGGTGTCGCCACCGGCGCCAACCTTGTGTGAATGCTCTGAAAAGCTAATCAATTGCATATCACAGCATCTTCTTCCTGTCGGTTAAATTTCGTGTCTGTATCACGTCATCTTCGTGGTGTAGCAATTTTAATGGCCAGTAGTGTATATGGTTATCACAAGAAAAAATTTAACTACTCATCGGACAGCGGAGGAATTGGGTGCTGTATATAGAGCCCAACACACTACGAACTGAAACTGAATTGATTGTAAAGAAATCGACGCTAATATATGACCGCGCTTTTTAACTGTATATATCTCAAGTCGACATTGCGTCACCCAATTACGTATGTATCAGAAGGAAACAGAAATGCTTATCACGAAAAAACTTTAACTGTTTTTTGGAAAGGGAAGGAATTGAGTATCGTGGGAAGAGCAGAACAGATTTAGTGCAGACCTTGATAAACAATACGAGTTTAGAAAGATATTTATCCTAAAGAAAAGAAGGCTGATAAATCGACCAAATTTTGTAGTTTTTCCGAAACATAAGAGATTATTTTGTTTCTCAAACGGAGCAGAGATTAATAATATCATTTCTCTCAATACCAACGAAAATATGACAACAAATAGTGCTACACAGAAATGGAATTCAAAACTTGCATCAGAGAGTGACATCAGAGCCGCTGTTACCATGTTGGTCAAAGTATACGCTTAGTATTGCAATTACCTTCTGAGCCCTGCTGAAGCAGCTACGCAGCAACGCCACAATCGGAACTCAAACTTACTTCCGTTTACCTCAGGACTTGCTGACTCTCGATCTCCTCCAGGCAGCTGGAGTACCACATATGTGGGAGATTCTGAGAAGAGCAGCCGGTCGCCACAGAGCAGACATCCCCGGAATGTAGTCGCTACAGCACTGCGTAGCAACACCACTGCAGCCCCATACGGCGAAAGAGGGTCCGCGACATCTGGCAGCACTGCTGCTGGCTTCCAAGCGCGAGAAGCTAAACGCGGACGTCTTTACTGCCTGGAGGCCGTAGGCGCGAACATTACAACTCCTGCAACACTGAGGCGTTTCTATGGAAACGTAAAGAAAATAACTTTACGTGATTGTTCGTGGCAGGTGCACGAAGCAACCGCAGCAAGCCCGGTTTGTCAGGCTTTTTCTCTCGCCCTAAGAATTACACCTGGTGGCGCAATAAGCTCATTTTTCCAACACACTAATATTGCATTGCTTCGTGTTGCAGACTGACAACTGTGAAGACCGTAATGAGAGGGAACTGGCAACTATCATGCAGTGTTTCTGAACAGCCTAGCAAGGAAGGAGAACAGGAGATAAAATTCTCCCTCGGAGGTAATATGGAGAGCGCTCGGAGGCCTGTTGTGCTTTCTGCAATTGCAACGAGAGGATCCGTTATAGCTGAGACTCAGAATTATTCGATGCAGTTTAAAATGATGTGACACTTCAAAATATGTATGTGAGTGACATTCACGTGTTGCGACTTTGATAAATTTGTAACATGTACTGTTCGCGCTTAGAACTATTACGCCAACGTGCAAATTTAATAGCTAATGCTTCTTCGAATTTGCATTATCCTGGCACGCAGAAGTAATTTACATCAATTGCAACTGAACATGGCTCGCATGCCCAGTTACCTTTGGTCCCACTAAATTAGACTACTTTCGTGAAGATATGGACTACACTGAACTAAAGTCTTGATGATTGATGTTATTGGAAGATTCCTCTATTAATTTTAAACTTACGTCATGGGTAGCAGTTTCGTGTTAAGAACAGTGTTTACGAGTAGTATTCACTACTAGAGAGAAAATCTAATGTGTATCCTCAGCCTACCGAAAGGAACAATTCTAATATTCCCCCAGTTTGTGTTTTGCTCCAGTGAGTTGGTGATGGATGATTGGTAAGCGACCGAGTGAATACGTTACAAGCTGTTTTAAGCAGTACTTTCAATCGTAATGTAACAGTTATTATATTTTCTGAAGACCTGAATATTTTCAATGTATTTAAGTAACGAGGGTGTGGATCCACCAATGAAGAGATCCTGCCGTTAAGGCGAGCAGCAGCAGCCATACTTGTTTGTACAGTGTTTAATTTAGCCCTTTCCTTACGTGACTTTGTGAAGAAATGAGCAGACCTGTGTGTTCGTCTATTCAGAGCAGTGCTTTTCCAACTTTTTCCTCAATGGTTTTGTGGTTCTCGAGTAAAAGTTTGCAAGGGCAGGGGTGGCCAGAGTAAAGTAACGATACAGTTAGACTGTGTCTAACAACTACTTGGGTTAATGTTGCAAGATGTGTAGAACAACCTAGGTTAACGGTAGATAGGTTTTGTGCCTGCTGTATGTAGACGCGTGGGGAAACAATCACTGCTTGGAAAAAGTTGAAAGCTACACTGGCCACGGTCGACAGGCTTCAGATTGCTGCGCTCGCTACAGCGGCGCTATGGCGGCTACGGCGAATGCCTCTGAACCCCTGATGGCTGTACAATGACTCTGGATCCGTGATGCACCAACGCCCTTCGATACGCTCCACCTGCATCAATAGCGAACAGAAATGAGGCTGCACATCTCTGGACAAACCACGAAAGGGGGTTCAGGGAACGTGCCTGTCTCCTTTAACCTTAAAAACACTTTTGAGGTCTTGTCTGTTGCTGAAAAAGCATCGGGGTCGGCGCGGGGCACCTTATCTTTTGGGATTGGGACCGAGCGTATGAAAGGACCGGACAAGGACAGAAGATGAGTTTGCTGGTCACTGGAGGTCGATTAGGGCGCCCTCAGGGAAATAGCAGGCAGATCAGGGCGGGAGGCCAACACCCATACTGTGTTTGCTTGCCAGGGGTCAGGTTTAGGTCCGAGACGTGGAGGGAGCTCTGCCGGCTGCTGCTGGGTGCACTGGGTGCGGCCAGCTGCAGTCGTGACTCTCGGCCGCAGCACTGCCGCCTCCCTCTTGCGTTCAGAGCCCTGCCTCGGTTCCTACTGGCCAGTGGCTGCACTGCTGAAGACAGGGGTGGAGGCAGCATTCCCAGCAAACGACAGCCACTAGTTCGGAGCAAGCGGGAGGCTTCAGCTAGAGGCTCAGACTATCCTGAAACGATCTAGCCCGCAAATTCCACGACCTCATCTATCGGATGGAGAATTCTAGGCCACCTATTAATATGTCAGATGTGAACGTCACACTGTAAACATATACTGGGAAGCAGGGCACATGTGGTATGCTTTTCTTTAGCCAGGTTTGAAAAATCGCGAGGGCGGGCCAATAAATTACGTTCTGATTTCGGAGAGCGAAGAATATCAACCCCATTAATTACAGCGATCAGAGAAAGCAAGTGATAATATAGCATTAGCTAACTGCCGGAGCTTCCATGGAAAGGGTCCAGAACTCAACATCTATCGAGGGACTATTGATAGATAGCTGGCTACAGCTAGATCTCGATAGGCTCTGAGCACTATGGGACTTAACATCTGAGGTCATCAGTCCCCTAGAACTTAGAACTACTTAAACCTAACCAACCTAAGGACAGCACACACATCCATGCCCGAGGCAGGATTCGAACCTGCGACCGTAGCGGTCACGCGGTTCCAGACTGAAGCGCCTAGAACCGCACGGCCACACCGGCCGGCAGATGCCGATAGAAATAAAATTCTAAACTCCGACTGGACTGTGTGTGACAAAGACAGGCTAAATCCTAATCGTGGAGGCGTGTTTATAGTCGTAAATAATAGATTCCAAACGCGAAATAATGTGGTTTTAAAGTGAACAGTGAAAGTGAGGTGTTAAGTTGAAATGTGTTGTAAAATTCGACGACCTACTGCAACCAGACAACTAAGTACATTTCCAGATCGAAAAATTCATAAGCTGCCATTAAAGATGCTTCACAAACAAAAAGAATTGAATCGCGTGTGACAAAGAACAAACAGCTCTTCATTTTGCTGCATAGACGGATGGCACCTCCAAAAATATACAAGCAACTAAGGAACGACGGAAAACATAAAAAGTGACGAAGATTCGATTTGCTGATCTGGTAGAAAATCCTAAGAAATTTTGGTATTAGGTTGCATCTGTAAATGTTTCAAAGCCATCTGTCCAGACATTCAGTATAATTGCATCGAAGTGGAGGGGGACAGAGAGAGGGACGAAATACTAAACTCCTTTTCAAAATTGTTTCACTGAGGAAGATCGTACCGCTGTACTCTCTTTTAGTAGTGTACTAGCGTCAAAACTGATATCGGAAACTTAAATAAAACCGCTAAACAAAGAAAAGGTGATTGGACCTGATGGGATATCTACGCTATCCTGCATCATGGAACGAAATGCACCAAATGATCGGAAAATGCGCAGTCTCAAGAAGGACAGTCGAACAGACGTAAGAGAAGGTGGGGTAAAGTGGCCACTCTAAGGGAAATTGAATTTTCACCAAACTGTGCTTATCGATAGGAGGTTACCGCCTACACTTTTTGAATATACATATCACAAGGTATCACACCAAGTATTTGTAAGTGAAAATTAAAATAATATATAAAAGTGATTTTCATTTTTCTGAAGGCTTACAAAGTGGCCAGTTTTCCCTACCTAGGGGTGTAATGTGGACAGTTCCATCGGATTGGGAGCCAATGAATGTTGTTCTGATTTTCGGTCTTACTTTCGGTCTTACGTGATGTGCTACTATCTGAAACAGTAACACGTGCCTTGGCCAGATCGTTTTCAATGGGATTTTTGTATTATGTCACATATAATAGAACGGAATCAGCTTAAAATGATATAAATTAAATCAGAAGATAAAATTACAGGCGATAGCTTTTTATACAGAGGGGTTGGAAGTAAATCTGATACGCGTGATATATGGAAGTAGATGCGAGTAACTCTTATCAGGGTAAACAACTTGGCCATTGTTCCGGTTCGGACATCATACCTACATTAGTGATTCACAGATGAAATTATCAACCAGAAACAAACAACAATGAACTACGTTTGTTGCCCGAAAGATTTTGTTGGAACATTGATATGGTAAAAAGGTATTACTTTGAATATAAGTGAGATAGCAAGGCTAGCATAACTTACAACATTACATCAGATGACCAAAATCAGGAAAGTTTTTACATAAGTATAAAGGAATAAACTTCCGGCGTCAAGCTCACTGACAACAGTGATGGTACGAATTAGAACTAGTTTGACCATTTCTGAAAGGCAGCAGCATTATTCAGGGCAAAAAATACATAATGCCCACTTTCAGCGTCCTGGCCAATTTACCACACCTTTCCCTGCACAACTATGACCTTACACCGGTACACAACGCTCGGTTAATCGAGGAAACCGCACACCCAAGTACCCAGACGGCACAAAGTGACAAAACAAAACACGCAACTGGGGACGAGCGAGAGAGACACCGTCTAATGGTGACACGCGACTGAAGAGCTTAGCAGTGGGCATCGGTAGTCAGCTTGTGATCGTAATTACGAGTTGTCATTGATCGTAATTACGAATGATCTGATTGTTGCAACTAGCAAGCAACAAGATCACTGACTGCTTTTCCGATTACTTCGACTAACAGGCAATCTGTTATCGACCTCTTTGGCGTCCGTAGCACTCAAACTATCTCAACATGCTGTCTAAGGGCAGCACCACGTGGCGTGGTTTGAAGGCTGACGGTGCGAGCCACGGAAATGCGTCTTGACAGCAGAAGAAGTCAGGTATGAAGAAAGCGAAACTCTACATCCTTTTTTTGTTCGGGTTTCAGAGAAAACTACTTACGATAGACAGCCTAACTGGTAACAGCGCTCTTCTTTTTGGGCAGGTTGCTTAACGGAGCTAGGTTGCTACATCTGACTTCTGCTATCTGCTAGAACCGCTTCTGAGGCGCCTTCCTGGTGAACTCTTATGTGAAGGACCGTTCAGGCAGCACGAAGGACTCTCTTACAATGGAAACGCAACCAATGTCTGAATTTATTGCCATAATGACAAGCAAAAACTATGGAGAATGCCTCTGAACCTGGGCACCTTTACCGTCTGTTTACTACCTGCCGTTCGCCCTCGCTGTACACATAAGATCAGTAATAACGTTATGGCAAAAATTATTTAACATCAGTAGAAGCGTCAAAGGTTTGTTTATGTCTGATTAGCCTAATTATGATATAGTGATAATACTCCGCCATTCCTGGAGAGTATAACATCGCAACAGTGCTGTAGCTCAGTTAACCTACACAATGTGATCAAAAGTAACCGGACACCTGGCTGAAAATGACTTACAGGTTCGTGGCGCCCTGCATCGGTAAAGCTGGAATTCAATATTAGCCGTGATGACTGTTTCCACTCTCGCAGGCATACGTACAATCAGGTGCTGGAAGGCTTCTTGGGGAATGACAGCCCATTCTTCACGGAGTGCTGCAATGAGGAGAGGTATCGATGTCGGTCGGTGAGGCCTGACACGAAGTTGGCATTCCAAAATATCACAAATGTGTTCTATAGGATTCAGTTCTGGGTTCTGCAGGCCAGTCCATTACAGGGATGGTATTGTCGTGTAAGCACTCTGCCACAGGCTGTGCATTATGAACAGGTGCTCGATCGTGTTGAAAGATGCAGTCGCCATCGCCGAACTGCTGTTCAACAGTGGGAATCAAGAAGCTGCTTAAAACATCAGTGTAGGCCTGTGCTGCGATAGTGCCATGAAAAACACGACCACACCATAACACCACCGCCTCCGAATTTTAATGTTGGCACTACGCACGCTGCCGGCCGCATTGGCCGAGCAGTTCTAGGCGCTTCAGTCTGGAACCGCGTGACCGCTACGGCCGCAGGTTCGAATCCTGCTTCGGGCATAGATGTGTGTGATGTTCTTAGGTTGGTTAGGTTTAAATAGTTTTAAGTTCTAGGGCACTGCTGACCTCAGATGTTGAGTCCTAAAGTGCTCAGAGCCGTTTGAACCATTTGAACTACTCACGCTGGCAGATGACGTTCACCGGGCATTCGCCATACCCACAGCCTGCCATCGTATCGCCACATTTTGTACGGTGATTCGTCACTCCACACAACGTTTTTGCATTATTCAATCGTCCAGTGTTTACGCTCCTTACACCAAGAGAGGCGTCGTTTGGCATTTACTTTCGTGATGTGTGTCTTACGAACAGCTGCTCCAACATGAAATCCAAGTTTTCTCAGCTCCGGCCTAACTATCACAGTACTTGTGGTGGATTCTGATGCAGTTTGGAATTCCTGTTTGATGGTCTGGATAGATGTCTGCCTGTTACACATTACGGCCCTCTTCATCTCTGTCGGTCAACAGACGAGTTCGGCCTGCTCGCTTTTGTGTCCCTTCACGTTTCCACTTCACAATCACATCGGAATCAGTGGACATAGGGATATTTAGGAGTGTGGAAATCTCGCGTACAGACGTTTGACACAAATGACACCCAATCACCTGGCCACGTTCGAAGTCCGTGAGTTCGGCAGAACGCCCCATTCTGCTCTCCTATGATGTCTAATGACTACTGAGGTCGCTGATATGGGGTACCTGACAGTAGGTGGTAGCACAAAGCACCTAATATGAAAAACTTATGTTTTTGAGGGTGTTCAAATGGTTCAAATGGCTCTGAGCACTATGGGACTTAACTTCTGAGGTCATCAGTCCCCTAGAACTTAGAACTACTTAAACGTAACTAACCTAACGACATCACACACATCCATGCCCGAGGCAGGATTCGAACCTGCGACCGTAGCAGTCGCTCGGTTCCAGACTGAAGCGCCTAGAACCGCTCGGCCACCCCAGCCGGCCTTTTTTTTTTTTTTTTTTTTTTGGGGCGTCCAGATACTTTTCATCACATGGTGTATGTGAATTAAATCTGTGAAAATTAAACATAACGAAACATTGCTGCTGTCTTAAAAAGTCAAATGAGCAATACTGCACAATATTCCACTGATAAAACCGGCAACACCATGGAGTGGCACTTACAAATGCATTCTTGCTTAAGTTTAAAATAACTTAGCTATTGCTGCCGTTCAACACACTATGTAGCGAGAGAAGTGAAATAATATTAAATGAAAAAGGAAGAGCCGTATCTGTTTCGATACTGTAATTAAATCACTGAAAATATCCTATTGCTGGCCTCTTTTGACCTCTTTCGTGTATTTTGATCTCTGTAATTGCGTGGGGTAGGTTCAATCCGCCACAGACTTTGACGTCGCTGTCGAGTCTCGGGGGATGGTTTTCGGCGACAAATGAATCGTTTCGGAACGAGCGAGGGAGCGGCTTGCGCCCCAGAGGTCCTCCGCGCGGGGGTGGGACGGCCGGCCTGCAGCCGCCGCCGCCGCCTCCGCCGCCGCCTCCGCCGCCCCCGCGTTTAATTTCCCCAGATGTGTGTTCACAAATCACCCGGCGCAGCCTCGGCGCCGGAGCTTCTGCTACTCAATTTCCGGCATCGAGCAGGGGCCGGGCCGTTTTATTCATGGGTTTAACAGCGCGCTGCGCGGCGCCGCTAGACTCTGCTTGCTGCCGCTGCCGCTGCTGCTGCCACTGCTGGGCATGACGGGCCGTCGGCAGCAGGCGGCCAATTTCTGCAGCGGCACTTCCCTCGCGCCTCAGCGAGCGAAAGCAGCGCCGGAAACGCCGGCGCCGTCAAAGAATAAATTACACGCTTTCACTGTGCCCAGCGGCAAAGCAGGCGATAAATACCTTGTTTGCGAAGCCGCAGCGGCTGCGAAGTCACATTATCTTTACAACAAGTCCAATATACACTCCTGGAAATTGAAATAAGAACACCGTGAATTCATTGTCCCAGGAAGGGGAAACTTTATTGACACATTCCTGAGGTCAGATACATCACATGATCACACTGTCAGAACCACAGGCACATAGACACAGGCAACAGAGCATGCACAATGTCGGCACTAGTACAGTGTATATCCACCTTTCGCAGCAATGCAGGCTGCTATTCTCCCATGGAGACGATCGTAGAGATGCTGGATGTAGTCCTGTGGAACGGCTTGCCATGCCATTTCCACCTGGCGCCTCAGTTGGACCAGCGTTCGTGCTGGACGTGCAGACCGCGTGAGACGACGCTTCATCCAGTCCTAAACATGCTCAATGGGGGACAGATCCGGAGATCTTGCTGGCCAGGGTAGTTGACTTACACCTTCTAGAGCACGTTGGGTGGCACGGGATACATGCGGACGTGCATTGTCCTGTTGGAACAGCAAGTTCCCTTGCCGGTCTAGGAATGGTAGAACGATGGATTCGATGACGGTTTGGATGTACCGTGCACTATTCAGTGTCCCCTCGACGATCACCAGTGGTGCACGGCCAGTGTAGGAGATCGCTCCCCACACCATGATGCCGGGTGTTGGCCCTGTGTGCCTCGGTCGTATGCAGTCCTGATTGTGGCGCTCACCTGCACGGCGCCAAACACGCATACGACCATCATTGGCACCAAGGCAGAAGCGACTCTCATCGCTGAAGACGACACGTCTCCATTCGTCCCTCCATTCACGCCTGTCGCGACACCACTGGAGGCGGGCTGCACGATGTTGGGGCGTGAGCGGAAGACGGCCTAACGGTGTGCGGGACTGTAGCCCAGCTTCATGGAGACGGTTGCGAATGGTCCTCGCCGATACCCCAGGAGCAACAGTGTCCCTAATTTGCTGGGAAGTGGCGGTGCGGTCCCCTACGGCACTGCGTAGGATCCTACGGTCTTGGCGTGCATCCGTGCGTCGCTGCGGTCCGGTCCCAGGTCGACGGGCACGTGCACCTTCCGCCGACCACTGGCGACAACATCGATGTACTGTGGAGACCTCACGCCCCACGTGTTGAGCAATTCGGCGGTACGTCCACCCGGCCTCCCGCATGCCCACTAAACGCCCTCGCTCAAAGTCCGTCAACTGCACATACGGTTCACGTCCACGCTGTCGCGGCATGCTACTAGTGTTAAAGACTGCGATGGAGCTCCGTATGCCACGGCAAAATGGCTGACACTGACGGCGGCGGTGCACAAAAGCTGCGCAGCTAGCGCCATTCGGCGGCCAACACCGCGGTTCCTGGTGTGTCCGCTGTGCCGTGCGTGTGATCATTGCTTGTACAGCCCTCTCGCAGTGTCCGGAGCAAGTATGGTGGGTCTGACACACCGGTGTCAATGTGTTCTTTTTTCCATTTCCAGGAGCGTATTATTAAAAAAAATACATTAAAGATGAACATTCGTATCGAATCACTTTAGAAGAAAAGTAAAGGATATCTTTACATTTTTTTCATACCTAGACGTGTGAGCATACCGTACTCAAAATTATTTAACTGTCTATTCCACTACTGGGAAGCAAGGCGACTCTAACGAGCCGAGTAAACAACTGATTTTTTCGCAGTCGTTTGGCCGAGGTCAGTCCAACGGAGCGCCTTATGCATGGTGTGATCCGCTAACAGAGAGTGAAACGTCCCCTTAGAACAATTATACATATGAAACGTCCACTTTGAACAAATTATACAAGACTGTGCTTAACCTGGCACACAATATTATTTAGCGCAACGCAATCTGACTTTCAATAACCCCTACAAAACAATGGCCCTGACTAACTTTAACCTATACCTTTTACAAATCACTTACCTCACAAAAATCTTCGCTACTCAAGCTACTGCAAAACAGCGAGCGCCACTACTGCCAGCTAAATAAAAGATTCAAACCACTGAAGGTACTAACTACTGATAGGGATAGTTAGCAAATGAAAGATATTAATAGAGAACAAACAATGTATTTACCTTAATATTCATAATTGACATTCAGTCTTACAGATTATCAAAACTCCGCCATCTCTCTCCCCACGTCCACCACTGCTGGCGGCTCACCTCCAACTGAGCAACGCTATGCGCTGTTAACATATAGCTGCCCCTCTACAATGGCAGACAACAATGCAAACTAGCCACATACTGCACACAGCACAGCCACAGAGAGCGCTACGTAACGTTGCCAATAAGAAAACATAAACATCAAACTTACATAAAGAAAACATAAACAGCCTACTTACATAGCCCCCATGCTCCCCACAAAAAATTTTACAAATGTTTTTGGCCAGTGGCCAATAATGATTTGATAAAATTTTTCATAATTACAATCACAAAGATATCAAATGCACACACTGATTAATACAATGTTGGTCAAAAGCTAAAATTTTCTCACAGTCAATAAAGACAGTCCTGATCATTCACCACAGTAAAACTACCGTTTCTTTTATCAAAGTCTGAGCAATAAAAGACAATGCACACGGAAGTAGTGGATGTCCATGCAGTCTTGAAGAAGTAGTGTTGTCCTTCTAACAGAAAGACAGTGCTGACTCTTGACATGCTGACAGGTAATGGGCCACAACAGAGCAAACCCACTGCTGAGTCATTCGAAGTTCTGACGAATATTGGTAGGTAGGTCATCACAGAGCAGACCCACTGCAGTCCTGGTAGAGATTGTGGTATTGGTGGGCCACCAGAGATGCAGACCCACTGTAGTCCTTGTAGAGAGTGTGGACAGGCCCACTGTAGTCCTGGTAGAGATGGCCAGCAGCCATCTGCTGCGACTGTGCAGGTGCACAATCACCATCGAAGAGTCTTGCAGAGAAGATAGCAAGTCCATAACCACCACTTGTGCACTCACAAAGTTTGTGGAATTGTCCTTAGAACCAGCAATGCTGTTATCCAGTCCCTTGCTGAATTAGTAACACACGTGCAAACACTATCAGTCCCTATTTCTCACATATTGTCCATATACTATGACCAACAGAAATGTGTGCAGTGAAATGAATGCTTTCAAGTTAATAATACCATGAACTGGTGACAATTACAATTTTATAACATAAGAATATAATAGCAAAGGTACAAAATACATCATTAAAGAACATAACAATACAGATAACATTTGTAGTACAGGCTTTACAAAAGAATCGAAATAACATATACATCAGTGTTACAAGAATTATGACATGAGTACAAAAATAAAAGATCAGAATAACTTTTGAAACGTCAACTTCACACATGAGCATTAAAACAAAAATAAATAATGTCTAAACATCTTTACAAGGTAACTAACATATTATTAGAAAAAGTCTACAACATAGCTCTCATCAGCTAAACACATAAAGACAGGAAAAACACAAATACACAAGGGCACACAAACATATAGCGGAATAACACAAAAGGAAAGGACAGGGTTTGTTTTCAGTGTAGCATTTGGTACTGCAGTATTTTGCTTGGAGATCTCCCTTCATTCCATAGATTGTTTGTCTTATTTCAACCTTTGCTTCCACCAAAAAAAATCCTATCTAAGCATGCTTTCTGTATTTATATGTTCACACATTGCTTACCTCATTATTTATTTCCAAGATAATCCTACCTATACCTCCTTCCTGTATTCTATTCATATTTCTTTCAAAATAATTATTTCTGATTGTACAATACTCATTGGGGCCCAAATCTTTCTTCGCAATGCATTCTTTACCTATTCTCCATAGTCAGTTTCTTATATAGTCTACCCCCTCTTAAGCTAACTTAAATCTACTGAGCTCAGATATATATACCAAGGGACGAGGCAATGCAGCATCACAACAAATCAACACAAACAGAAATGACAAAAAAAATGCAAATTGGCAAAGCTAGCAGCATAAATTAGCAAAGCAAGTGCAATATTACAACTAATATAAGGCAATGCAGGAAACAAGAAAAACTAGCTTAGAAGAGTAACACAAAGTCAAATTCAGTAACACTATGCCTGACAAACAGCAGCAACTTATACCTAAACATGACATAGCTCAAGCAGAAAAAATATTACAGGAAACAACAATGCAGACAAGGGAAATGCATATTCACATCTTAATGTCTATGTAATTAAAGTGGTGCACCATAACAACTGATTGTAAAAAAATATTACCATGTACCTGAAAAGAAAATTAAGTGTTACTGTTACTAGTTACTTCTTATTGTTCTTTCCTTTCCAAGTGCTCCTTTTTTAAAGAATGTGGATTACAAAATTATCATTTAATAGATCTGTTGACAGAAAGAGTTCACATTAGCAAATGCATCTCATTTTATAAAAGCAATGCTGCAACACAGCTGGAAACCAGATATCAAATGAAATAAGCAATTACACAAACCAAAGCATAAAAATATCATTCAGTAGTCATGTGACATTTCATTTCATAAGTTAATGGCTCTCAACTCTCGTGGAAAGACACTTGTCATAATCAGGTGTGCAGATGTAAAAATATTTCTTGTCATTTTGTTAGGCATTTCAGTAAATATCATAAATTTTTAAGTAACGAGGGTGTCACATTAGCGATGAAAGGCACATCCTAATGGCTTATTCTCCAGGTGTTTGACACAGCTGTGTGCCCACAACGCATTACAAAAATCATATGTTTTCAAGTAACGAGCGTGTCGCATTAGCGATGCCCTCTACAAAGGAATGTCATTAACAGGGGTGTAGGCCTATCTTTGTCCTTCTCTTCCACCTGTGCCTCTGGCACACCCTAATGGCTTTCTTTTCTACCTGAGCGTCTGAAAAGGCTTGTTCTCCAGGTGTCTGACACACCTGGGTGCCCACGTCGCATTATGTGCAGGTGGTCACTTAACTTTCTTACGGAAATATTTACGACAGCAGTTTCCGCTACAGTGACAGTCTCATATAAAAACATTTCACAGGTCAAGAATTTTATTGACATAAACATACCTCAACAGCATAATACACATCGTCGTCGTAAAAATAACATCATAACACCTCAGTCAAATGTCAAAAACGTCGTAGCTTCCTCCAATGATTTCAAAACCTAACAAAATTCTCTGCTCATGTCAAAAGTGTCATCTGCCTCCAACGTACTTTAAAATCATACTCCCTTACCAAATACATCATTCAAAGTTCTCATAGTATCACAATGGTTCCAAAAAAATATGAACAGTGCACAAAGTACAGACAAAGTACAATTTCTTAAGTGTGAAGTAATCCAACTCTGTAATGGCGTAAACATGTGTCACTGACGTAGTAAAAGGATGTTTGTTTCTCTGTTAAATGATCAGATAGGTGTGTAATTTATGTGTTAGAGAAATATGGTACCGATGTGTTAAATTGTATAAGCAAATACCATATTAGCTAGGGCTCCTTGTGCTTGCCAAACACATGGTACACAAAGTAGGCGTGTACCCCCCTGAGGTTTATTGTAATTATACCCTCAGGTGTTACAGATTTCAGCAATGGAATGAAATGTATTGTGAAAAACTTTCTTTGTAATTCAAAAAATCTTTAAAAATAAATGTTTTAAGTACAAAATTAATCACTCAAATACGTGTCCTGTAGCGCTAAATGTGCGTCTTGCTGTAAGATAATCTCTGGGAAGTGTCGTAGTTATTGTCCTCCGAAAGCTAAGTTCTGCAGAAGTCAATGTACTTACCTCATGATAAACAAAGTGAAATGCTTTGCGTATAGATAACTTAGTTATTACGCTTATTGCCGCGATGAAGGAATTATTGTGCTGTAAAGTATTGTTGTGCTACGGAAAAGGCTGTCTCATTGTAGCTATACCACAAAAGTTACTACTAAAACATGTCTCACTTTATAGAAGAATTCAGAAAAAACTGTGCAGATATAAAACAGATACACCGCAAAAGCAACATTGTAAATTGTCACGCATTAGCAACGTCGTGATAAAATCGTGTAGCTGTCACATAAACTAACCACTGTGTCATCTGGCATTTCACAGAAAGCACCTCAAATCCAGAATCCACTCGTAAGCAAACCAAAATGTTGCATGAAAATTTCATTAGCAGTGCTGGTATATGTTCTAAGTATGTAAGCCGTATATTCGTTATGTAATCGTGCAACTAACAAGGAAGAATGTATAAATAACAACACTGTGTCGTCTGTTCGCAATAACAATGCATTCGCAATTACTTGTCTAAGTTACCTATGTTCTTGACTGGATGGTTAGTTAACTTTAAAAACATAGTTGCATGTTAACAGTTTCTCAGTGGGACAAATTGTACAAGTAGCGTGAAGTGACAATTGCAAAGACTAAGTTAAAAAGCAGATTATCTGTCAATAAATGGTTTTACATGAGAAATGTGGTGTAAACCTTTACTCTTCCTAGTACGCAGAGTTTCAACTTCAACGCAATTATCATGTGGTATACGTCGGATTCTGTAAGGTCCATTGTAAACTAGAAAGAATTTGTGACTCAAGTGTTTCTTCTTATGTGACAATGAATGAGCTTTAATGAGAACTTTCTGACCAATATATAATTTCTTTGCATTTGCTTTACCGTGTAGTTTTCTCCTTTTGTCTGCTGCAGATTTTATATTTTTAAGAGCCAAATCAATTATGTCTTTGTGTCGAAGTTTACGTGTATTCGGGAAAGGTACAAGCTCTCTGATTCTGTTCGGAGGTTCTTCATTCTTCAGTACAAGAGTAGGTGGTAAAGCAGTGGAATCATGAGGCATTTCATTCAGCACATTTTGAAATAAGTGTAAATATCTGTCCCAATGCTGATGCTTTCTGTGACAATAAAGTCTGCAAAGCTTATTGATTTCTTTCATAATCCGTTCAGACGGGTTACAATGTGGTGAATACAATGAAATAAAAACAGGTTTGATTCTATGATTCCGAAGCATGCGTGACCAAACAGCAGATCTGAATTGCGGTCCGTTATCTGAAATGACTTTACTAACGTGTCCAACTTCACGTAAAAATTTTTTAACAAAGGCGTTGGATACAGACCGTCCAGTGGCTTTACGTAACGGAGTGAAAGAAACAAATTTTGAAGTAAGTTCAACAACGACTAGAACGTACGAAAATCCATTCGATGTTCTGACAAGGGGTCCCAAGAGATCAACAGCAGCAAATTCTTTTAATTTAGAAGGAATAATAGGAAATAACGGAGCACGATGTGAGATAGTGGATGGTTTCGCCTTTTGACAAAGTTTACAAATAGACAAGACTCTTCGAATTCGCTTTTCCATATTGTTAAAATAACAAGTCGTTCGAAGAATATGATAACATTTTCGTGGACCAAAATGTGCGTAGCTGAAATGAATGTACCAAATGAGCTTATTAACAAAATCGTCTGGAATGCAAAGTACCCATAGCTTGTCATCAACAGTGCAGCGTTTGAAGAGTATGTTGTTTCTAACCAGGTAATAATGCCGAATCTGAGTGTGTGTCTTTTCATGCCATTTACTTTTGATATCTTTCCAAATCGGATCTTTATCTTGTTCATGAGCAATGTCCTTTAAAGATGTGGTGATGAAGTTTTCAAAGGCGTAGTGGTTAGGGACTCTGGTTTGTGAAAAAGGTTGTTGGAAACCAAGAATCGTACTTTAAGAGTTATGAAATGTATGTAAATGCGTGAATGTATTACAATGCCGACAAAAATTTTTTGGACTCTGTTATGTCAATTGGATTTTGTCTCTACAGATTTGTAACGCAAATTCTTGACCTGTGAAATATTTTTATATGAAACGTCCCCTTAGAACAATTATACATATGAAACGTCCACTTTGAACAAATTATACAAGACTGTGCTTAACCTGGCACACAATATTATTTAGCGCAACGCAATCTGACTTTCAATAACCCCTACAAAACAATGGCCCTGACTAACTTTAACCTATACCTTTTACAAATCACTTACCTCACAAAAATCTTCGCTACTCAAGCTACTGCAAAACAGCGAGCGCCACTACTGCCAGCTAAATAAAAGATTCAAACCACTGAAGGTACTAACTACTGATAGGGATAGTTAGCAAATGAAAGATATTAATAGAGAACAAACAATGTATTTACCTTAATATTCATAATTGACATTCAGTCTTACAGATTATCAAAACTCCGCCATCTCTCTCCCCACGTCCACCACTGCTGGCGGCTCACCTCCAACTGAGCAACGCTATGCGCTGTTAACATATAGCTGCCCCTCTACAATGGCAGACAACAATGCAAACTAGCCACATACTGCACACAGCACAGCCACAGAGAGCGCTACGTAACGTTGCCAATAAGAAAACATAAACATCAAACTTACATAAAGAAAACATAAACAGCCTACTTACAAGAGAGTGTATCATATGTTCTTGTTGTTGTTGTTGTGGTATTCAGTCCAGAGACTGGTTTGATGCAGCTCTCTATGCTACTCTAGCCTGTGTAAGTTTCGTCATCTCCGAGTAACTACTGCAGCCTACATCCTTCTCAATGTGCTTAGTGTATTCATGTCTTGGTCTCGCTCTACGATTTTTACACTCCACGCTTCCCTCCAAAACTAAACTGGTGATCCCTTGATGCTTCAGAACGTGTCCTGCCAATCGATCCCTTCTTCTAGTCAAGTTGTGCCACAAACTCCTCTTCTCCCCAGTTCTCCAGATACGTGATTTACCCGTCTAATCTTCAGCATTCTTCTGTAGCACGACATTTTGAAAGTTTCTATTCTCTTCTTGTCTAAACTATTCATCGTCCATCTTTCACTTCCATACATGGCTGCACTCCACAAAAAGACTTTCAGAAAGGACTTCCTGACACTTAAATCTATACTCGATCTTAACAAATTTCTCTTCTCCAGAAACGCTTTCCTTGCCATTGCAGGTCTACCTTTCATATCCTCCCTGCTTCGCCGGCCGCGATGGTCTAGCGGTTCTGGCGCTGCAGTCCGGAACCGCGGGACTGCTACGGTCGCAGGTTCGAATCCTGCCTCGGGCATGGGTGTGTGTGATGTCCTTAGGTTAGTTAGGTTTAAGTAGTTCTAAGTTCTAGGGGACTTATGACCTAAGATGTTGAGTCCCATAGTGCTCAGAGCCATTTGAACCATTTGAACCCTACTTCGACCATCATCAGTTATTTTACTTCCCAGGTAACAAAAGTCATCCACTACTTTAAGTGTCTCATTTCCTAATCTAATTCCCTCAACATCGCCTGATTTAATTCGACTACATTCCATTATCCTCATTTTGCTTTTGTTGATGTTCATCCTATATCCTTTCAAGATATTGCCCATTCAATTCAACTGCTCTTCCAGGTCCCCTGCAGTCTCTGACTGAATTGCAATGTCGTCGGCAAACCTCAGAGTTTTTATTTATTCTCCACGGATTTTAATTCGTACTCTAATTTTTTGTTTCCTTTACTGCTTACTCAATGTACAGACTGAATAACATCGGGGACAGGCTACAACCCTGTCTCACTCCCTTCTCAATCGTTGGTTCCCTTTTGTGCCCCTCGACCTTTATAACTGCCATTTGGTTTCTGTACAAATTGTAAATAGCCTTTCGCTCCCTGTATTTTACTCTTGACGCCTACAGAATTTGAAAGAGAACATTCCAGTGAACATTGTCAAAAGCTTTCTCTAAGTTTACAATTGCTAGAAACGTAGGTCTGCCTTTCCTTAATGTATCCCCTAAGATAATTCGTAGAGTCAATATCGCCTCGCGCGTTCCAACATTTCTACGGAATCCAAACCGATCTTTCCCGAGGTCGGCTTTTACCTGTTTTTCAATTCGCCTGTAAGGAATTAGTATTAGCATTTTGCAACCGCGACTTATTAAACCGATAGTTCCGTAATTTTCACACCTTTCAACATCTCCTTTCTTTTGGATTGGAATCACTATATTGCTGTTGAAGTCTGAGGGTATTTCACCTGTCTCATACATATTGCTCACCAAATGGAAGAGTTTTGTCATGTCCGGCTCACCCAAGGCTATCAGTAGTTCTAATGGAATGTTGTCTACTCCTGGGGCCTTGTTTCGTTTTAGGTCTTTCAGTGCTCTGTCAAATTGTTCACGCAGTATCATATCTCCCATTTCATCTTCATCTACGTTCCCTTCCATTTTCGTAATATTGCTCTCAAATATCTGTACATCACCCTTGTATTGACCCTCTATGTACTCCTCCTTCCTGCTTTCCTTTCTTTGCTTTGGACTAGTTTTCCTTCTGAGCTCTTGATCGGCTGGTCCCGGCGGGGGTTCGAGTCCTCCCTTTTCATAATATTGCTCTCAAATATCTGTACATCACCGTTGTATTGACCCTCTATGTACTCCTCCTTCCTGCTTTCCTTTCTTTGCTTTGGACTAGTTTTCCTTCTGAGCTCTTGATCGGCTGGTCCCGGCGGAGGATTCGAGTCCTCCCTTGGGCATAGATGTGTGTGTTTGTCCTTAGGATAATTTAGGTTAAGTAGTGTGTAAGCTTAGAGACTGATGACCTTAGCAGTTAAGTCCCATAAGATTTCATACACATTTGAACTTTTTTTTTGAGCTCTTGATATTCATATACGATCATAAAATTAAATGTTTAAATATTATTTCAAAATTTGTCACATTATGTAATACTATGGAAAGGTTAAACATTGTGATCTCAGTACGCTTCAGACCCTCCAGTGTGAGGACCCAGCTTACTACGGATGTGGTACCCGCCGGACGGTGGCCCACACCCTACTAGACTGCCAAAATTTTAATGCTTTGCGGCGATAACTTCCTGACACGCTGCCTCTGGCGCTGATTGACTACGCCAAAGTGGCTGCCCTGGCTTGATCTTTCACCCGCGGCCGGCCGCAGTGGTCTAGCGGTTCTGGCGCTGTAGTCCGGAACCGCGGGACTGCTACGGTCGCAGGTTCGAATCCTGCCTCGGGCATGGGTGTGTGTGATGTCCTTAGGTTAGTTAGGTTTAAGTAGTTCTAAGTTCTAGGGGACTTATGACCTAAGATGTTGAGTCCCATAGTGCTCAGAGCCATTTGAACCTTTCACCCGCGAGAAGGTGGTGTCTGTTCATCTCTGTGGAGTGGAGGCACTTTGGCCCCATTCACATCCTGAGGGTTTTGATGGGCACCCCTTCGCCTGGTCTGGCCCAGGGGCTCCCATGGCGGCCCTCGCTCGGCAATCTGGCCTGGTCCCTACTCTTCCCACCTTTCATTCTCCTTGTTTTCTTACGTTTGTCGTTTTTCATGTTTTATCTTTCCTAAAATTTTATCCTCTTGTCTGTGCTGCTCGTTTTCTTGAGGTAACGGCTGGTTAAGTGGTGCTGGTGGGATGCAGAGGGGGCGGAGCATCTCCCGCCTCCGTGGACCTCCAACTGCACTCTGGGCGGAGCGGATCGCCCACCTCACGCCCTCTCACTCCCCTCCAACTTCTCCTTCATTTTATAGCTGCATTATTTACCTACAGTTGGGCTTCTCAGGATTTGCCTTTTGTATCTTTATTCCGAGGATTATTACTGGTCCGATACATAAAGGATCAAGGGATCGATGACCACGCAGTTTCGTCCCTTTAACTCCAACAACCAACCTACCAATCTGTATGGTTCACAAATTAGTTGCTTCAAAAATCTTATTTTTGTACAGTATTAACGCTATAAAGTTCTACTTTCGGATTTGGATGCAGTTTATCCTAAGATCATACGACAGATGTTTTTAGGAAGCTACCTCTTTAACTTTTCGAATTGTTTCATTTTTCGAAATGTTAGAAGCACGCAATATTAAAGTTACTGAGTTTTATTTCTGGACTTAGGATGAGCTTTTTATAAAAACATATGGTAGAAGTTTCCATGAACATATATCAACTAATTCTTGAATTATTAAGAAAAAAACAATATTTGTACCTAAATTTTGTAAAACGAGTTACATTAGCTAATCTCTGTTATTAAGCTAAAAAGCCAAAATCACAGCACTCTATTCATTATATACGAAAATGAAGCTGTACCAAGTTTCAAGATAACACTGTATATTTTAAACGGTACAGAATTAAAGCAAAGACAATTGGAAGGCCACCGTCCACCGTCGGTTCCATCTTGAAAATTCTGGATTTAAAAAATTAAGAGCTGTCGGGCTAAGGCTTTTATAGAATATAAATAAATCGGAGAGACGCCTGTAGAAAAATTGGGGTCGTTATTAATCTTTAACGAACAACGATATAAATAATTTTGTAGTAATAAAAGGTGGTAACTGAGCACTGCCGCCTGCGCTAGAACCAGTTGTGGAGTAAGTGTTCCCTTCGCCGTCCGCACGTAACGTAAAAGTAACGAGGTATCCGCAACTGGGAGGTTATTTGATCGTTTTCAGTCATATGGGAATGTACTACGCTCTTTAGTGATCCTCTTAGTGTCCGCTTAACCCTCGGATGGCATTAATAATGGCTGAAATTACAATGTTTCAGGGAATGATATATAATGTATAGCTCGTCAAACTGTGTCAAACTGAACTTAGTTGGATAGTAAATTTATCCGTTTTTCGTTCTCCATGTTCCCCTTTGTGTGTCACCCGCTGCACAGTGTTACAGAAAACCGAGTGGCAAGTGTTCGAGGTAGTTGTCCATTTTTAAGGCGAGCAATTACCATTTCGTAAATGGGATCGAAGAACAGAAATCACCTTTGAACTGTTTCCACTGCTGAGTACGAGAAAAAACATTAATTCTTTGTGTGTGAACATTAATTATAATATACTGTTTCGATAAACGCCAATAGACTTTTATTTATCATTGTGGTTCCTGACTCCTTTGCTTTATTCTTATAGGGTAAGAACATTTTATTTCAGTTTGGGCGAGCTGAAAAGTGGACCTGTGGAATGAAGACTACGGACAATCTGTTCTCCATCGCTTTTATGGGTGTCCGCACATATAGTTTTCAGGCTCTTGTAACAGGTTGTGCTGTCGCACAAGCCTACCAAACATTTCAACTTATAAAACAGAGTAAATGGCATATTACTTACCCGCCACCCCACATCGCATGCAGATGTCGGCTGTCGCCTTAAAGACCAGCGCACAGCACGATTTTGTAGAATGTGGCGGCTTAGCTTCTGTGTATATATATATATATATATATATATATATATATATATATATATATATATATAGAATAGAGGGAAACATTGCACGTGGGAAAAATATATCTAAAAAGAAAGATGATGAGACTTACCAAACAAAAGCACTGGCAGGTCGATAGACACACAAACATACACACAAAATTCAAGCTTTTGTGTGTATGTTTGTGTGTCTATCGACCTGCCAGCGCTTTTGTTTGGTAAGTCTCATTATCTTTCTTTATATATATATATATATATATATATATATATATATATGTGTGTGTGTGTGTGTGTGTGTGTGTGTGTGTGTGTGAGGGTGGGTGTATCATGATGCGTAAGTGTAGCGGGTGCAGAACGCAATTTACAATTTGTTGTCGAAATAATTAATATTCATCCCACGGAACTTATGTATTTAATATCAGTGTCGATGGTTCAGAATATGTGATTTGAGAATTATACTTTCGAAATCGAGTGTAATTTCGGGAGAACAACAATCAACCGCGTCGCTTCGGTTATGGGACAGGTGACGTATACAGAACAGTTATACATGTGAACAATAAAAGAGGGAGAGAGACATAGAATCGGTGTGACCAAATACGACGAGCGTACATCTCTGGTTCGGATATCGTAACGCCAAACTATGAAACGGCCGCTCCGTGATCGGTTGCGCTTATGCTCGTGAAAATGAACGGCACTAGAAAGGATTAGCGGTAATTCCAAGATCAGTGTCACATTTCCAAACTTATAAGGTCTGTTTGAAGAGTGGATTTTGTGTGGTTGTGCTCCGAACGTTTGAGCTGAGTGATTCATGTTCTGACAACAGACTTCTTTACATTCCAACGGACTACGTGGGTGAAATGGTAATGAATGATTACAGCGATTATCCGTGCACTGGTTGTGAACGATACAGCCCAAAATGTAAGTTGCTTGATTATCAGAATATATTTGGATATTGCAAGTTAAACTTGGATCTCATTGTATGAGTATCTCTTCGATCTCCCACAGCTTAACGTTACAGGACAAAATCGTTAGCTGGAAGTGGAAGGAGCATGAAGACAGCTGCAGGGAAAACAGTTACGCTTTGTTAGGTACGTGGTAGTTAAATACTCAGCCCTAGTTCCTGTCTGTACATGACTTTGCAGTGTAGCAATTGAGAAGGACCGGTACTTTAGGTGCTTTATTCTCGGGCGTCTTACAGACAGCCTGTTTCATTATTCTGCACGTGCATTTACTCCGAAGCTACAGCGCCTCTAACTTGTATCTCTTTCGAGGGTTTTAGAGTCCAGATACCCTTAGGATACACTGAGGTTTTTTATGTGAAATGAGAAAGCTTTTCTGTAAGAGAAAAGTACTTTAATATCAAATGTAGATTCCGTTAGGACGTCTTTCCTGAAAGTGTGCGATTTGTAGCTTTATGCCTTATGTGGAAGCAAAACATGAATGATAATTCAGATAAGAAGGAATAGAAGCTTTTGAGATGTGAAGCTTCAGAATAATGCTGAAGATTAGATGGATATATCGGATAAATGATGTAGAGATCCTGAAATCAGTTGGGGACGAAAGACGTTTGGGGCACAACTTGAAAGGGATGGTTTGGTAGAACTCAGCCAGAGGCATAAAAGAATGTTTAATTTGGTAATGGAGGAAACTGTAGGGGGGGGGGGGGAGTAATTGTGGAAAGAGTACGGGGTTCAGATGGATGTGTGGTGCATTATTTATGCAGATATGGAAAGTAGTGTATTCAGCGATTTGGAGATCCATACCCACGATAGGGTTTGTGCGTATCACCACAGCAGCGCACGGAACACAGCTTTTGAAGCCTTGAATACGTCTCCAAGTCAGCTTTTGCGCCTTGCGCGCTAATTCTTGCGTTCTCTCCTCGATCACTGGTGATACCCTGTCGTCCGGCTGTTACGCGTGTGTCGACTGGACTTTGAGAGGCTTCCTGTGCCGGTCGTATTCGCACCCACAGGTGATAATCGATCACGCGTGGACCTGCTTTCGAGTACTGTACTTGTACCCAGTGTCCTGCGCTCTATCAGCATGGTGTGTACCACGACTCAACGGAGACTCCCAAAAGTTAGGCTATCGCGAAAAGTTGCATGGAACCGATATTTGGGCTGATGACAACAGAAACGACGACGACGACACTTGTAACATTCCTGACTGGACCAGATACGTTTTCATATGCGAAACGCTTGGGAGTTACATTCTCTGAAATCAGGAGATCGCGTTTTTACGTGACTTGAAGCGTTGTAGACTGTACGACGCCGTATACAACTATAGCAGCTGCTGCATTTATAGGCTGTGGAAGACCTGTTATTCCACAGCAGAAGACGGTAAACTTTGATTACTACTAATACCGTTACGGAACAGCTTCCGCCAAAAGGGTGGTCTGGGAAACCACACCAAGGTATTATGGTGTATGTTGTAACGATCAAGCCTCCTATGAATCTATGAGACTACGAAATTTGATACAGAAATAGGAATTGAAATCTGTAGAGGCTGAATGAATACAGAAAAAGTTCTCATTCTGAAAACTTAACCTAGAAATACAGCCTCCTAGCGACTGCAAGTTCGTGAGCATGGCACAAAGTAGAGAACACACTGTAATTTGTTATTCATAGGAGTGGGAGGTCAGACTTGCATGCCAGACCATGACAGGAAACCAATGAGCACATAGGAATTAAAGTAACTGAGATCGAATTATTATTAACAGTGAAATACGACTGCTTATGGTCGATACAAGGCTGACTGACGAAGTGAAATGCGGAATTGATTGTCTAAAAGACAAGAAAATAGCATTAAAAGTAACCAGTGAGTGGGTCAATCTCTCGGTAACTACTGGACGGCGCTATTTGGTGCAGGGCTATACTACTATAATGACTTAATATGCCCACTGGTGTTTTGGAAAGATACACTTGCTTTTATTCCTTAGACAAGAACAGGAAAAAAAGGATTGGTAAGTCGTCTTAGCAACTCAGAAACAAGGATGGAATGTGATTCTAACTGCAATAATTTATTTCCTTTTCAGATTTAGTAATCATTTGTCTTACTGCTTTACTTACGTATACGAATATAGCTCCACGTACTACCATGTAAGCCAGGGAGTTATCATCAGTAACGTAATATGCTGTGGTGCATGTTCTGTACTGAAGCCCGGATGATGAAGTACATTTATGGTCGTAAAAATAGTAAATTACATATTTAATTGAGCTAGTGTTTTTATTATACGTAGGTAAATCAGATAGAGCTATAACTACTAGACTGAACACGAAAAGAGTTGGAGACTGAAAAAGAAAAGGTGTTAATTTTACTCCACCAGTTGTCCAGCGTTCGAAATTTTTAGCACATTATGTTCCGAGACTACGTTATCTTATTATTAAATGATATAAAACAAGAAAGCCCATCACAAATCGCAATAATACACTGACTGACAACAACATAAAAATATTTATGTCCTCCTGTAGCATAACATACCTTAAAGCTTCTATGCCATTAGGCAATTTCAAACGAGCAGCGCGGGTTAGCCGTGCGGTCCGAGGGACCTAGTCACGGTTCGCGCGGCTCTCCCCGTTGGAGGTTCGAGTCCTCCCTCGGGCATGGGTGTGTGTATTGTCCTTAGCATAAGTTAGTTAACTTAGATTGCGTAAGCCTAGAGACCGATGACTTCAGCAGTTCGGTCCCATAGTCTTCACCACAAAATTCCAATTTTTCAAACGAAAACAACACAGCAGGAAACACGCATTGTCAAACGTAAAACTGTTCTTGGAACATCTCATGTTGGAGTGTTGTACTTTCCAGGCGTAGTTCTAAATTAAAGGCAGCCCGCTTTCACCTACCAAAGACAGTACTTCCTTGTAACCATAGCAAGTATCATAGCCGTCAGTGATACCACTGTGAACGATAACATATGTGAATATTATATGCCAAAATTTATTAAATTCTAAAACCCATTACTAAATCTATGTTGCAACATGTCCATCGATTGCTTATCACTTTCACGCGTCAGCAGGTGTTTCACAGAATCCCTTCGAAAGAAACTTCTGAAAGTCCTTACAGGAAGTAGCAATTTGCACAGGAGAGCTACGAGTGAGAGCAGGATATGACAGCTGGAGTGCCTGCATCATTTCTTGAAGCTGACTGGAGTACAGGCCTGGATACTAAATACTTGCGTAGAGCGGTCTCACCACTGCCCGAGACGTCTCTAGGCACGTCTCGGTTGGTCATCGACACTCGGCTCTTAGTGGGACTCGTCACTGAAGACAGTTCAGATCGTAGTGGGAATCATCACAGAGGACAGTTCACCTCGTAGCAGGACTCATCACTGAAGACGGTTCTGCTGCAGTCAATTGGATTCAAGGCTGAAGATGTGTCTCGAGACGCTCTGGACAGTGGTGAGATACCGACCGGACTGTCACCCACAATACGGGCCGTCAACCACTAGTGATGGTCTCATGTGCCTTTTTTTCAGCAGGACCCCTTTGGTTATCATCTATGGCAGCCTTACAGCCCAGTACATTGACGACATTCTATGCACGGCTCTCTTGCCCTTCATGGCAAGTCATCCTGGGCTAACATTTCAGCAAGACAATGCCCGCCCGCACACGGCGAGAGTTTCCCCTACTTGTCTGCCAAACACTGCCTTGACCAGCAAGGGGTAAGGTCTCCGGATCTCTGGGAGGACTCATACAACTATATCAACCAGTGCCGAGCTTAACAACTGCTTGCACAAGGACAAGACGTAGACCAACACTTGCTCAATGTGTGAAGCTCTTTTCTCTTAAATAAATCATCCCGTTTTTTTCTGAAATTGCAATCGTTTGTTTGCCTGTACACGTACGTCACATCTGCCTATTTCCGTCCCATTCGGATAATTCCTTCGTGGTGCGTCCATTTTTTCTATCCGTCTTAAAATGTGTTTCATTCTTATGCATTTCGTCAGATCATTCATTCATTTCTTCCTCAGATCCTTCACATACTATAAATACATCGTCAACATGTCAGCATTGTAGTTCTCGACTACAACACGGTGTAAGGATTCGAGGAAGGCTTACCAATCATCTACAGCCTGAACAAACATACCGTCCTGCAGATGGCGGAAACTGTGTCAAGTGTCCAAAATAGCAAACAGTAAGAGCACATTGGTGCGGCCAGGAGATGAAATGAAACAAGGTGCCCTCTAGTATAAAGAACATGTGCTCAATGTTTCAAGGACAACTTAGTAGTTTAAGCACAGTTTCTCTGAATGCCATTGTTTACTCCGGGAAATAGATTTTTTTACTACCAAAAATACATTAGCACGTTAATACCGCACATTTTTGTGTGTTTTGCTCCTCTTCCCTTCCAGTAGCCTTTTTAGCCTCATTCCTCTTACCACCCTACAGCCATCATCGCTGATGTACACCGACGACCAAATGGTTAATAGCGTGTCGTGTTGGTGTGGCGCTGGAACGTAATAAAGCGGCGATGTACGCGGCACGGATTTGACAAGTCGTTGCTAGTTTTGCGGAGGTATGTGGCACCAAATGTCTACGCTTTGGTCACCCATTTCCCAGGAATCAAAGTGGGTTGAGTATATGGTCTTCAGACCACTGTAGCACGATCCTGGCTTTGTGGCGAGGACAGTCACACTGCAGGAATATGGCCTCGCCGTCAGGCAGACAAGTACATCTAAATCTACATACGTACACCGCATGCCACTGTATGGTGTGTGGTGGGGTAATGTACTCGCCACTTTATTTCCTGTTCCCCTCTCGAATGGAGCGGAGGAAAAATGTTTATATGCTTCCTTACAAGCCCTAATTTCTCTTATCTCGTCTTCGTGACCATTAGGCAAAATGAACGTTGGCATCAGTACAGTTCTTCTGCAGGCAGCTGCAAATGCCTGCTATCTATTCTTTCCCAATAATGTTTCGCGCAAAGAACATCGCCTTCCCTTCAGCAATTCCAATTTGAGTTTACGAAACATCCCCGTAACACTCGCTTGTTGATCGAACCTCCCTGTAACACATGTAGCATCACGACTCTGCGTTGCTTCGATGTCTTCCTATAATCCGACCTGGTGGAGTACTGAAGAATCTGTCGCACTAGAGTTTTATACGCGGTATTCTTTATGGACCAGCTGCACTTTCATAGAAATCTGCCGACAAACCGAAGTCGGCCATTCGCCGTCCCTCCTACTGTCCTTATGTGGTCGTTCGATTTCATATCACTTTGCAGCGCTGCGCCTAGACATTTAACCGACGTGATTGTCTTAAGCAGAACACCACTAATACTGTATTCGAATATTACAGTATTGTTTTTTTTTTTTTTGCTCATCTGCTTTACTTACATTTTTATACATTTACAGCAAGCTGCCGTTCATCACACCATATAGAAATTCCGTCTAGGTCATGCTGCATCCCTCTACAGTGATTCAACAATGATACTTTCCTGTATACTACAGCGTCACTAGCAAACCGTCGCAGACTGCTGCTCATCATGTCCGTCTGATCATTTCTACGTACAGAACACGTGGTCCTACCACACATCCCCGGAGCACTCCTGCAGATAGCCTTATCTCTGGTGAACAATCCCAATCGAGGACAGCTTACGAGGTTCTATTAATTAAAAAGTCTGCGAGCCACTCACATATCTGGGGACTTGTTCGGTATGCTTGAATCTTCGTCAATAGTCTGTAGTAGGATACCGTGTCCAACGCTTTCTGGAACTATAGGAATATGGCACCTGCCTGTTGTCATTCATCCATGGTTCGCAAGATATGATGTGAGAAAAGGGCAATCATGAAGGGATGTTGGTAGTACTCAAATAGTAGTGACGTAATCCGCAGCTGCGGTGGTGCGTTCGATTACTGCTGCATGTCCCGTGGATGAGCAGGTGAATGTTCCCCATGTAAGTAGGCTGTTTAGGTTTTCTTATTGGCAACGTTACGTAGCGCTCTGTATGAAAATCACTGGCTGTGCTGTGTGCAGTCTGTGGCTAGTTTGCATTGTTGTCTGCCATTGTAGTGTTGGGCAGCGGCAGCTGGATGTGAACAGCGCGTAGCGTTGCGCAGTTGGAGGTGAGCCGCCAGCAGTGGTGGATGTGGGGAGAGAAATGGCGGAGATTTGAAATTTGTAAGACTGGATGTCATATACTGCTATGTATATTATGATTTTTCAACACTATTAAGGTAAATACATTGTTTGCTCTCTATTAAAATCTTTCATTTGCTAACTATGCCTATCAGTAGTTAGTGCCTTCCGTAGTTTGAATCTTTTATTTAGCTGCAGTAGTGGCGCTCGCTGTATTGCAGTAGTTCGAGTAACCAAGATGTTTGTGAGGTAAGCGATTTGTGAAAGGTATAGGTTAATGTTAGTCAGGGCCATTCTTTTGTAGGTATTATTGGAAGTCAGATTGCGTTGCGCTAAAAATATTGTGTGTCAGGTTAAGCACAGTCTTGTATAATTTTTCAAAGGGGACGTTTCATATGTCGACCCCTAGCCTAGGATACCTCACTGGAATCTTCTGATTTTTTCTTGTAGTTTGTGTAATTAGTGTAGCTATTGTTTATTGCTAGTGCGTAATTGTAGAGATAATCTCCTTTGTAGTTGCCGTCTTTCATTGTTGTACAGTAAAACAGTTGTGGCATGCATGTAGATTTGCACCAAGTATTTCGCAGCTTTTCACCCATAGTATAATACTGCCCCAGTAACCTGCCATCTGCTGCATGTCCCGTGGATGAGCAGGTGAATGTTCCCCATAGTATAGCCCCTGTGACCTGATTTCGTGGTGTGGTGCATGTTTCGAGCAGCCATTCGACAGGATGAGGCGCTCGGGGTAGCCGCGCGATCTACGACGCCTTGCCATGATGGTTCGAGCGGCTCCTCTGTCGGAGGTTCGAGTGCTCCTTCGGGTACGGGCATGTGTGTGGCCCTTAGCGTATGTTAGTTTAAATTAGATTAAGTAGTGTGTGAGCCTAGGGAGCTGTGACCTCAGCAGTTTGGTCCCATAGGAACTTACCATAAATTTCCCAAAGTTTTCACCTCGGTGACAGTGTACCAGGACGCGACATTCAAACTGGTGTAACAAGAAACATGATTCATCGGATGAGACGACACGTTTCCACTAATCTGGGATCCCGTGGGCACAGAAATCATAATTAGGAGTCTCATTGTGTTGGTTCAAATGGCTCTGAGCACTATGGCACTCAACAGCTGAGGTCATTAGTCCCCTAGAACTTAGAACTACTTAAACCTAACTAACCTAAGGACATCACACACATCCATGCCAGAGGCGGGATTCGAACCTTCGACCGTAGCATTCGCGCGGTTCCGGACTGAAGCGCCTAGAACCGCTCGGCCGGCTGTCGTTGGGTCATCATGGGAAACTGCAGGTGTCGTTTCCTATGGAGCCCCATGTTCAACACTATACGCTTGTTAGGATCCTATATCCTCACATGTCCAAAGATTTGTCACTATGTACAATATTCGAGAGTAAATTTATCGATCTACTTTATCGCAATGACTATGTTGCTGCTGACTATGGTTTAGCTGATGCAAAATTCCAAGGTAATCGCTAATCGCTGACAAAGTTTTGAATAATGTCGGATTGTTATTGCTGGGCGCGAGCAATTAGCGTGGCAGTCTAGCAGGGTACGGTCTGAGGGTGCGAGCGTAACCGTTAAGCTGAAACTATACGTGCTCCGGCAGTGCTAGGATGTGATTACTAATTTGTTTCGAATATGATTATTCACGCCGCGTTTGTTCACTTGAGAGTTTGAGTGTGGAAATAACTATGTCGTTTGGTGGCATGTGGGATAATGCTAACCTACGCATATTTAAAAGTGTCTGCTATGAGTAGCCATTTCAGCAACAAACCGTTCAGTTCGCAATCTGCTAACAATAAGTTCTTAATCGAAACCGTCATTAGCTGATTCCTTACATTATCAGTCATTATCCCCGTGGGCACACTTCTCTCTTAGTTTTCACATCTTTCCATTTCTGTTTTTGAATGTATTTTTAATATTTGAATAATAAACTAATAAAATTGCGTATGTGGTAGACTAGTTTTTTACATTTACAATAAAAATTAAAGCAAACTATTCAGTTTGACGAAGTTGTTTAGGACATGCTACATAATAACCATACACATTCCGTCCAAACAGACCTCTGAAGATCTAACGGTCCGACCGACTGCCGTGTCGTCCTCAGTCGACGCGCGTCAGTGGATGCGGATATGGAGAGCATGTGGTAAGCACACCATCACGCGGCAGCTGTTTTCGTGACCGAGTCAAGTACCTCCTCAATTGGCCTCACAGGGGCTGAGTACACCAGCGCTCGGCAGACATGGACGGTGGTCCATCGAAGTGCTACCCGAACCCAGCAGCGCTCAACTTCGGTGATCTGGTTGGAACCGGTGACACCACTGCGGCAAGTTCGTCGGCGCAGTCATACATACACTGTCGATAAATTTAAATGTCAATGTTACACAACTTTTTCATGTAATCGCAAAATACGTTTTAATTCAGACTTAAATTGTACGCGTTAGGGGTTTTAAGTACTATTGAAACATATGGTCTGAGAAATCCAGAATGTTCAAGAAAGTGGTTTTAGGTCTCTTCTTCCCAAGAAGATCTCCCGTTTGGATCGCCTCTTGATCTATACCGTATCTACTGAGTAATCTCTCCCAATAAATTTGTGCTGGTGACGCCCGTGGTTACAGGCGCCCAGGAAGCTACGGTGTTCCTTGACTTTCTACACCATTCCGCATTGCCACCTGATGCGCGATATACAAGCGCACGGAATGCCAGAGCAACTCTGTGACTAGATTGAAGAGGTTCTAGCAGACAGGACACAGCATGCCAATCTCAACAGAGGGATGCCTTCGGATGCGCAAGTAATTTCGGCCGTGCCCCAAGGAAGTGTTATAGGGACCTTTAAATTTCAAAATATGTGTAAGTGATTACTAGATAAACTCGAAATTTCCAAGAGGCTTTTCGCGAATGACGCTATCGTATACAGAAAGCTAGAAAACAGAAGCGAAATTCACGGGGACCTGCAGAGACTGGAAGCTTGGTGCAGGGATTGGCAGTTGACCATCGAGATAAACAAATGTAACATATTTCGTATGCATAGGCAGAAATACCCATTATTGTATGATTACGTGAATGCCGAACAATCACTGGAAACAGTTACTTCCGTAAGATGGGAGTATGTGTACGGAGCGATTTAAATTGGAACGACCATATGAAATAGCTCCAGGGTAAGGCAGACGCCAGACAGATTCATGCGAAGAATCCTCAGGGAATGTAGTTCACCCACAAAAGAGGTAGCTTACAAGTGCCACCGTCGACCGACACTTCAGTACTGCTCGCCAGTCTGGGATCCGTATCAGACGGGATCGATAGAGCGAATAGAAAAGATGCAAAGAAGAGTAGCACGTTTCGTTACAGATTCATTTAATAAGAATGAAAGCGTCACGGAAATTCTCAGCCAACTCCACAGACTCTGCAAGGGAGGCGTCCTTCATCGTCGTGCTGTTACTGTTAAAGTTACAAGAGGCTACAAGTTAACCAATATACCACTTTCTCCTTCGCAGATCTCGCGAGAAGACCATGGAAGTAGAATTCGAGAGATACCTACACACATTGAGGTTTACCGGCAATCTTTCTCAGACAGGAAAGGGGGGACGTGATGCTGCTACACAAGGTACCCTTCACCGTATGGTGTAACGTGCTGGCGGGGTACACATGAATATACAGCTATGTGTACATGCATGTGCAATTTGAAATAGTCTTAGCAATATGTTGTTTGCCTTTAGAAAGTGTCATCAATAACTCGAGACACTATGATTGTAATAGGTCCGAGCAGATGTAATTTTATGTAAGAGGTCCGAGCAGATGTAATTTCGATGTATTGCTCATGCGCTGCCTGCGATATGCAAGGTATAAGAGAATCTCTGACCAGAGAGCAGTGTTGACTGCAGTAGGAACTGTGTAGCTGTAGCAGTAAGTTGTTGCTAGTCTGCAGTCTGCTCTGGTCTGGTCTGGTGTATCGTGTTGGGTGGCCGGTCGCGGTGCAGCGATACCGGAGCCTGAGTATTATTGTATAAGCTAAAAAGCAGCGTCGCGCATATGTATTAATGTCATCTCAAGTCCCATGTAAATGTTTTTAAAATCTCGTAATAATAATCTTTCTCATAAAAAGTAACTTTTAACAACCATTCATTTCAATTTAAAGAATTTACTAATTTCTCCCATCCATGATCATCCCGTTTGTTGCAAAAGAAAAATCAGTTGCTTCCTTTCATAAATGACAAATCTATCGGCCAGCATTGCACAGGGCTGTGCCAGAAAACATTATTTTAAGAGCAGATATATATGCGTTATCCGGCGACTTCATTGAGGTAACAAATTTTCTCTTTTTTTATTCAGAATGATCTTTCAGGGCCATGACGCAGCACTGCTGACATCCAAAATTTACCAGGTTAAATTAATAGTCAATTATTGAAAAGTCATAAGTGAGTGACAATTTAATTGAGAGGTTAGTTACATTGTATTATTACCAGGTTACTGAATTTATTTATTTTTTGTTGGGACGTTACACATGAATGTGAACGACATAATTATAATTTTTACTGTTGAGAGGTTTAGGAATTTTTTTGTTTTGAGCTTACATTAAATGAGAAAAGAATTTTGTGGGCACGTTAAATGGGAAAGAAATTTTGTTCTGAGGTTACACTAAATGTGAATGAATTTTGTGGGGAGGCTAAATGTGAACGAATTTTGTGTGGAGGTTAATGTGAATAACAATTTTTGTGGGGAGGTTACATGATAGATTTTCCTTTAAAGCAAAACTGTAGTCTCATTTCTATATTCAAAGGATTTATGACTGGTAATGATTGTGACTATTCATGTAAAAATTAATAGTTTCAAATTTCATAAAAAGTTTTCTTGACTGTGTATCTACTTAAACAGCTACAGATTGCTATTTCATTTGTATTTGTATGACCGAATATCTTCGCTGCTTGTTCGAAACTTGTCACCATTTACAGCACGATAGGCTTTCAGTAAGTAATGCAACACATTTTTTCCCTTTTATTAAGGATTCCGGTGCACCATGTTATTCGCCACTCACTTGGCTACAAAACCCTGTTTCTTGACATAATCTCTGTTCGGTGCGACGGCCTCACGCCACATTACTGGGAGGGACTGTAAGCCCGCGTGGTACCACCACAATGGTCAACGTCGGAGCCAGCACCTTGCTGTATCAACAACCTGCCCATCATCCACGTACCGGTTCCAGTGGATTGTATTTTTCATTGGTCTATACAGTTGTAAGGTGGAAGGTGTGAGATCCGAGCTGTAAGGAGGACGAGGATGAACACTCCAACGAAATTTTGAAAGCTCCTCTCGGATGTGCAGACTCTTGTGAGGCCTCGCGTTGTCACGCAGAAAGAGAAGTCTGTTTGCTCTTTTGTGGCTACGAACGCTCTGAAGTCCGTTCTTCAGGTTTGCGCGGCCTTGTTGCGATGACAAAAAACACCTCGCCCAACGACTCGCCGTACTTTTGTTCACGCTAGGTCTCCAAAGACATTCTACAAGTGCCTATAAATACGTGCGATGCTCTGGTTATCCTTTAAAAGAAACTCGAGGACAGCTCCGTGTTTGGAACGCATCTCCATTGTAGACGTGATTTTGAAGAGTACGTACAGCGCCGCCACGTATCGGAAATTCGTGAAACTAAGCGGGAATATTGCACGACGTTCCACAACAAATTCCGCACTTTTCCAACCGAAACTGGCCGAGAAAAGAACTGGATGGCATTACTTATTGGACGCCCTCGCACATGCAGCTGGGACTGCCAAAGTAACAGCCTCGCGGGGTGGTCGAGCAGTCTGAGGCTTCTTCTCATGGTCCCCGCGACCTTCCCCCGCCGGAGGTTCGAATCCTCCCTCGGGCTTTGGTGTGTGCGCCGTCCTTAGCGTAAGTTAGTTTAAGTTAGATCAAATGGTGTGTAAGATTAGGGGCCGATGACCTCAGCAGTTTCGTCCCATAAGACCTTACCACAAATTTCCATATTTTTTCCAAAGTAACCTGTCTGAAAATAAACTGTTGCTATATCCTTCTTGACAAAATGGAGCCCAATATTGTCTGTAAGTCGGTTAGTGATCAGTAAGTGTTCTAAAATGTGATTAGATAACGGACATTTGAGGATCTTCAACCTGCACGTTGACTGAAAGAAACATTTGATCTTCTAACGCGGTTCTTGGTGGCACACGCGTCATCCCCGGAATTCCGCGGTCACTGTGAGCGACGGATGGGTGGGAAGCAGGGTGACTTACCAGGGACAGTCCACAGCGCACGCGCCTTCCGGAGGGTAATTTTAGCGCGCGCGCCAGTGTAACGCAGCGTCCGCCCTGGTCGGCTCAATAATGCACTCGGCCTGTCGATGGAGGCTATTCCAGGCGGCGCGCCGCCCCCGCGTAGCCCACATCCCGCTCGGGGGTCGCCGGTGTGGCGGCAGACGTCACTGGACTCGGTCACACGGGTGGCTGACGTCATCGCGTTAACAGCTGGCGCCGGTGTGTAGTAAAAGCCGTGGGGAGATTGAGAGGGCGGACTGCATCGATTCTCAAGCAAATGTCAGGAGACCGCAGAGTCATGACCAATGCCGTTCTTCTCAGATGTTAAGAAACGGAAGTGTTGTTGCAGTAGGGAACAGTCACAAAATTATCTGAGTATTCAACATCAGTCATCAATTTTTGGAGTTGAAAATGAGGAGTACCAACAGAAAAAATTCAAGAATGGTCTATAATATGCTAAAGACAAGTGTATGCCAAAAAATATTGCGAATGATAGGAAAGACACACCCTTGTTCAATAGCCGTTTTATAAATATTCTATGGATGACAGCAGAGTTTCCCTACAGATTTAAGTGACGTAAATGGTTTGTTAACAAGAAAAGTTTGATCAAGCAAATATAAATAAAAGGCCAACAATGAATTAATGCATTCAAAAGTAAAATTATGCCTGACACATTGACGGGAAATCCAAAGACGCTCGCCTTTCGTAAAGTACATCTACATCTACATCCATACTCCGCAAGCCACCTGACGGTCTGTGGCGGAGGGTACCTTCAGTACCTCTATCGGTTCTCCCTTCTATTCCAGTCTCGTATTGTTCGTGGAAAGAAGGATTGTCGGTATGCTTCTGTGTGGGCTCTAATCTCTCTGATTTTATCCTCATGGTCTCTTCGCGAGATATACGTAGGAGGGAGCAATATACTGCTTGACTCTTCGGTGAAGGTATGTTCTCGAAACTTCAACAAAAGCCCGTACCGAGCTACTGAGCGTCTCTCCTGCAGAGTCTTCCACTGGAGTTTATCTATTATCTCCGTAAAGCTTTCGCGATTACTAAATGATCCTGTAACGAAGCGCGCTGCTCTCCGTTGGATCTTCTCTATCTCTTCTATCAACCCTATCTGGTACGGACCCCACACTGGTGAGCAGTATTCAAGCAGTGGGCGAACAAGCGTACTGTAACCTACTTCCTTTGTTTTCGGGTTGCATTTCCTTAGGATTCTTCCAATGAATCTCAGTCTGGCATTTGCTTTACCGACGATCAACTTCATATGATCATTCCATTTTAAATCACTCCTAATGCGTACTCCCAGATAATTTATGGAATTAACTGCTTCCAGTTTCTGGCCTGCTATTTTGTAGCTAAATGATAAGGGATCTATCTTTCTATGTATTCGCAGGATCTTCTCTATCTCTTCTATCAACCCTATCTGGTACGGACCCCACACTGCTCAGTAGTATTCAAGCAGTGGGCGAACAAGCGTACTGTAATCTACTTCCTTTGTTTTCTGATTGCATTACCTTAGGATTCTTCCAATCAATCTTAGTGTGGCATCTGATTTACCGACGATCAACTTTGTATGATCATTCCATTTTAAATCACTCCTAATGCGTACTCCCAGATAATTTATGAAATTAACTGCTTCCAGTTGCTGACCTGCTATTTTGTAGCTAAATGATAAAGGATCTATCTTTCTATGTATTCGCAGCACATTACACTTGTCTACATTGAGATTCAATTGCCATTCCCTGCACCATGCGTCAATTCGCTGCAGATCCTCCTGCATTTCAGTACAATTTTCCATTGTTACAACCTCTCGATATACCACAGCATCATCCGCAAAAGCCTGAGTGAACTTCCGATGTCATCCACAAAGTCATTTGTGTATATTGTGAATAGCAACGGTAAGTAAATGTATCAAAGTCATTTGTTACACAGTGACGACACTGATGTTGAAACAGAGTATGACGAGTAAGAGTTTCATAAACTGAATTTATTTCTTACTAAACCATTCGCTGGACAAGATTATACTGTGTTTCCTCCTTTCAGTCGTCGCATGAAGGCCGAAATATCGGACACTGCGCAATGATTATCCATGTAGCTAAGGAGGCTTTTGTAGGCCAGTTTTGGATTATTTGCTGGCTTGACAGACCGCAAGTGTCCTACATCAAATTGTTCATCTTGGCTTCTTCTGCACCACTGTGCTATATTTTAAATATAGGATAAGGAGGACCAATGGTTCCAGATACGAGTTGGGGCAGAAGAAATTTAGTGGGAGGTTGAACAGAGAGCCACTGACGACATTTTAAGAGTGTTGCCTTCGGAAGAGTCAGGGAGACTATGGACGAAGATTCTGATTGATTTGCTTACAGCTGTCAAATTGGCAGAAGAAATTGAGGAAACTGGGATTTTAACTGGAATGCAAGGTAGACAAAAAGTGCTTTCAGCCAATGTAAGGTGTTACTAAAATGGACAACCGAGCTTGCAAGAAAATAACGTTGGTAGTCACAGTACAGTGCGAGTAGAAGCAGAGGTCAATATAATAGTAACGGTAGTCTCAGAGATAGGCAACTGGGAAAGATGCAGCTGTTAATGGGAACCCGAGGTCCATCTACAGACATTTCCAGTAAAATTACTGCCACAAAGTCTTATGGAAAGAAGGATTTTGCCGTCAGGGGAGTAGACTTGCGGGGTATTGTTGGACACAGGGTTGCATATGTTCGTTGCCAGTGCAGGTATAGTGGAACATAAGCGATGGAACCCACCCCGGTATAGATTGCGTGGAATGGGAGATGGAAGTTTCAGATCGGCGGACACAGATTTTTGCCTGAGTAAAGTCCAGTCCAGACAACGTGCAGAGACTGTGGCACACCAGAGTGAGGGCTATGACACGAGTCTGGGTTTGGATTTCTTGCGTCAGCATTGGACCAAAATCTATTTTCGGCAACACTTGGTGAAGCCCTACAGGAAAAAGATTGAGTTGGATGAAGCCGCTCGAAGTTTATCGATATCAAGAGGTGAGTATATTGAGTATGACAAACCATTTAAATCACGAACCAACACAACCAGACTCGATTCACACACTTGTGTAATTAGGGCACCATGAAAATGTTAAGTCAGATTAGTGTTATGTCTGACTAAGCAGTACCGCTGTTGTGTGTGGTGAAGTCATTGCACGTAAATTAAGTATTGGTTTAGATGAGTTGTTTAGTGAAAAGAAGTGTTGTACAGGGTCAAGGTGTATGATGAAAAATTTTACCTTGTTTATGAGTAATTGGATATCCTGGAGGAGAAAGAGTGGGATACAGGTGTTTCAGTCAAAGAAAATTGCCAAACGTCAATGACACTTCATTATGGGGGAAACTGAAGGATCTGAAGGTGAATAATATGGAATGGATGCAAGAGTTAATGTTGCAGTTTAGGCATTTGTTTTCTTTTTTTAAGAAACGGCTCTTTTCCAGCAAACCATATTACGCAGCACTGAATAACACCAGGAAATGAATCAAATTGTTCAAATGGCTCTGAGCACTATGGGACTTAACATCGGAGGTCATCAGTCCCTTAGACTTAGAACTACTTAAACCTAACTAACCTAAGGACAACACACACATCCATGCCCGAGGCAGGATTCGAACCTGCGACCGTAGCAGAAGCGCGGTTCCGGACTGAAGCGCCTAGAACAGCTCGGCCACAGCGGCCGGCGAAAATGAATCACTAGATTACCACAAACCAAGCAGAGTTCCAACAAACTTGCAGTCGATTCTGCAGGAATTCATGGATCATAAGATGAAGGATGGGACTATTGAGAAAACATTTCCGTCATGCCCAAGAAATCAGCGGGTGGATCACGAAAATGTAGGTTTCATTGCGATTATCAACACTTGAATGTCAAGACTATAATTGATGCCTTTTCTTTCCCGAACATTTAGGTCAGTGCAAGTATCTTTCAACAATGGAAATATGGAGTGGTTACCATCAGATAGACGTCGTTCCAGAAGACTGACCAAGAGTAGTGTTTTCTTCACCGTGGACGGATTATCAATTCAGGAGATGGCTTTCAGATTGAAAACGCAAATTTCAGAGATTTTTGGACAGAGATACCAGAGGACTGAAAAAGCGTCAGTGCGTGATGTATCTTATGATGTAATAGTCTTTGCTAGCGATATGGAGCAGCACATACAACACCTAGGGAAATTACTGAGAGCCGCGAATTTAATGTTGAGCACAGGGAAGCGTAATTTTGTGTTGGAAGAGGTGCCATACCTTGGTACCATAATTAGTAAGAACATTAAATTTTGGTGTTTCACATTACCTTTATTATTATGATTTTATCTCAGATTATGTTGAGATACCCAAGGTTAGTTAAAGCTATATGTGAATTTTCTGTACTTGATCTGGTGAAAGAACTGCTATTATTTCTGGGAGTCGCGGATTATTATATAACATTTGTGAAAGGATTTGCAGATGTTGCCACACCACTGATACAGTTACAGAAGAAAGATACAAAACTTATTTGGTCAGAGGATTGTCAATGTGCTTTTGGGGAACTGAAAGAAGCTTTGACACTCAGTCCAATTTTGGTGTTTCCAAACTTCAATAACGAATTTGTTCTGTCAAGTAGTGCACTTGGTTGCGTGGTGTCTCAAGAAATAGAGGACATAGAACATCCGGTGGTATGTATCAACGCATGTCAACTGAGCGGAGAAGAGCTATACCACAACAGAAAACGAAATGTTGAGCCTTATCTATGGAATCACCTACTTCAAGTGTTATCTATACGGGAAAAAGTTTCTTGTGTTGACAGACCATACAGCGTAGAAATAGTTGCTGAGGCTGAAGACTCCATATAATAGGTTAACGTAATGGGCAGTACGATTGAGTCATATATACATACATAAACGTGGTAATGTATAAACATGGAAAGAAACATGGGAACGAAGATGGGTTAAGTAGGAAAGTAGTAGTGTTATAAATACGTTGTAGTGCGCTTAAGGAGTGGTAGACAGACCAGAGGATAGATAGCCTATGTAAACAGCTTAGAAAGTAGTAGCAGCATTGTACACAAAATGGGTTGCCATGCCGATAAACTAAGTTGGTTCCATGAGTGGAGGTACCAGCAAAGTACTACAGGATACACATGATCACATTTTAGCAGGTCGTGGGGGATGTATGTCTACCAACGGGAAAGTAATGGAGAGATACTGGTGGAAGAATAGGAAATCGGACGTGGACCCACATGTGCGGGAGAGCATACAGTGTGCACAGAGAGCGGATCCGTGTCAGATGAGAGTAAAATGGCAGAGGTTACCTGAAGCATTAGCAACAATTCAATTGCTTGCGACTGATGTTTTAGGTTCTTTCTACAGAACACCTGTACTCACGAGTACAGAACAGTTTTGCAGCATGTGGAAACAGCCGTGATGCCCGACCAACAAGCAGGGACAGTCCACAAGCGCCAGTAGTCAACTGGACGCTGAAGTTTGGGACGGATGAGGGAACCCATTTTATGTTGGATTTGTTCAAGAAACTTTGTCGGCTATTGTGTGAAAAAATTTGCAGACGAGTTCTTTACACCATAAAGCCAATGGATGAACGGAGTACATAGAACTTTAAGGAAGATGCTGGGATACTATGTGGACGCACACCATTCCAATTAGGATGTTTATTTAAGCTATGTGGTCTCAGCATACAACTCGAAGTAGCACACGAATATGGAACTGATTGTAGCCAGGTAAACCGCCGAAACATGCACTATTTGTCTGTGAAAATGCACGTTGGGTCCGTCAGGTGGAAAGTCAGAATCCATGGAGTGCAAACATTTGGTGTGGGATAGTGAACCACGAGCTCATAGGTCCAGTTTTCATACACGCTACACTGAATGTGCACAAGTTTCACAGCCTTCTAACAGACCATCTTCCACGAATGCTACAAGTTCCTCTGCAGACTGGGAGGAACCTGTAGTACCAACATGATGGCTGTCCAGCCCACAGTGCACAGCACGTCTTCACAAACTGCTTCCAAATCGTTGTACTGGACGCAGAGGACCTGTACCTTGGCCGGCCCGTTTCCCGAATTTGACGCCTGCAGACTTTTTCTGTGAGGAAAGCTGGAAGACGTTGTCTACAAGGACAAAATAAAGTGTGTGAAATCTTATGGGACTTAACTGCTAAGATCATCAGTCCCTAAGCTTACACACTACTTAACTTAAATTATCCTAAGGACAAACACACACACCCATGCCCGAAGGGAGACTCGAACCTCCGCCGGGATCAGCCGCACAGTCCATGACTGCAGCGCCTGAGACCGCTCGGCTAATCCCGCGCGGCTCTACAAGGACATACCAACTACATCCGATGACATGCAGTGATGACGTATTACTGCAGCCTGCTAGGACATCTCCACTGAAAGACTCACGTGCGCAGCAGTCGTTCCATAACAGACTGGAAGCGTGTAGCGCCACTGCTGCTGGTCATTCTGAACGCAAACTGTGACGGTCAGTTGCCTCGTTACCGGTCAGAGTCGACATAACTAGTGCACACACTTACCTTGCTCTTAAGCGTATGCTACCACAGGGATTGTACAAGTGTCGGTTAGGAACGTTTCAAAATACGTTCGAAAATGGCTCTGAGCACTATGGGACTTAACTACTGTGGTCATCAGTCCCCTAGAACTTAGAACTACTTAAACCTAACTAACCTAAGGACATGACACACATCCATGCCCGAGGCAGGATTCGAACCTGCGACCGTAGCGGTCACGCGATTCCAGACTGTAGCGCCTATAACCGCACGGTCACTCCGGCCGGCTTTCAAAATACGATATCTCGTAAACGACTCTCAGTAGAATCCTGCAACACAAACCACTATTTCCGGTCCAGTTGATTCACCTGAGATATACTGTCCTGTAAGACTGAGATTGTGCAGAGTAGTTGCGAAATGGGGAAAAACTTATCGACGGCCAGCGTCTGGTGTGAAGTCTGCCTGCTTATTCTACACACAGATGTAGTGTAACGCATGTAAGGAGGCGAAAAATTTCAGTGTCGTTGAATCATACATCTATGCACATCTACTTGATTCCTCTGCAATTCATACGTAAGTGCCTGGCAGAGGGTTCATGGTATCACCTTCAGACTATTACTCTGCCGTTTCACTATCAACAGCGCGCAAAAAAAGAAAGAATGAACACTTTAATCTTTCCACGCAACGAACGCGCGTCTCGTATCCACGACACTCTCCCTCCTATTTGGCGATAATACAAAATGAGCTGTCCTTCTACGATATCCTGCGTCAATACTGTCTGGTGCCGATCCCATACCGCGCAGCAATACTCCAGAAGAGTATTTACTAGCTTAGTGTAGGCAGTCTTCTACCTGTTGCATCTTCTAAGTGTTCTAATAAAACGCAGTCTTTCTGAAACCCTTCCCCATATCATTATCCATGTGATCGTTCCAGTATAAGTTAATCGTAATCGTAATCCCTGGGTATTTAGTTAAACTGACAACCTTTAGATTTGTGTGACTCATTGCGTAGCCGAAATTTAGCGCATTCTTTTTAGTTCACTTGTGGATAACCTCACACTTTTCATTATTTACAGTCACTTGCCACTTTTTGCACCATACAGGTATCTTGGGCAAATCGTTTTACAACTGATTTTAATCTTCTGACGACTTTAGTGGAAGCTGAATGGTAGCATAATGCTGCAACCGATCTAAGAGGACTGCTCAGATTGTCTCCTAAATCGCTTATACAGGGTACAAACAGCAGGCGATCTATAACAATTCCTCGGGGAACGCCAGATATCACTTCTGTTTTACTAGATTTTTCGGCAGTCGGTACGAAATGTAACCTGTCGTACAACTGAGACGGTTCTTCATGGGCAAGGAATTTTATTAGCACTTGCTTGTGAAGAACTGTGTCAAAAGCCTTTTGGAAATGCAGAAAATAGTGTGAGTTCCCCTGTCGGTAGAACTTATTACTTCGTGTGAACAAAGAGCTAGTTGTGTTTCACAAGAACGACATTTCATGAACCTGTGTTGTGTGTCCGTACATCTTTTTCTTGGAGGGAAATCATTATCTTCGAACTGAGCGCGCCGCGCCGGCTCTTTATCAGTACTGTGCTTGAGTGCGGTGTGTGGCGTAGCCAGCAAAGGGGTCGAGAGGGCGTGTGCATCGACTTACGAGCCTTTTGCAGACGTATTGGTGTCGCGAAGAGGAGTCTGTCTGGCTGTCAAAAAGGAAGGTTCCAGCTGGCAACAGGAGCGCGTAGTCAAAAAAAACACCGACTTGATTATTTATTGTTTGCTTATTAATTGCTTCCACCCATTAGTACACTCATACTCATAAATTGCAGAATGTGGTGCCACACAACATGGCACTACACAGAACTGGGGCTAATAGCATGGGCACATAGGGAACACACATGACACAGTCTATAAGTCCACGGTATTGGTGATAAGTTGAGAAAACCGCCCCGAAACACATGTGCTACAAAACGCCGTGTTTCGTGCGCTTGTAACCCGACATCAATATGGGATATGATCACCATGCACACGTACACAGGCCGCACAACGGGTTGGCATACTCTGGATCAAGTGGTCGAGCAGCTGCTGGGGTATAACCACCCATTCTTGCACCAGTGCCTGTCGGAGCTCCTGAAGTGTCCTAGGGGTTTGAAGACGTGCAGCGATACGTCGACCGAGAGTATCCCAGACGCGCTCGATGGGGTTTAGGTCTGGAGAACAGGCAGGTCATTCCATTCGCCTGATATCTTCTGTTTCGTGGTACTCCTCCACGATGGCAGCTCGGTGGGGCCGTGCGTTATCATCCATCAGGAGGAAGGTGGGACCCACTGCAACCCCTGAAAAGGCGGACATACTGGTGCATAATGACGTCCCGATACACCTGACCTGTTACAGTTCCTCTGTCAAAGACATGCAGGGGTGTACGTGCACCAATCATAATCCCACCCCACGCCATCAAATCACGACCTCCATACACGCCCCTTTCAAGGACATTAAGGGGTTGGTATCTGGTTCCTGGTTCACGCCAGATGAAAACCCGGCGAGAATCACTGTTCAGACTATATCTGGCCTTGTCCGTGAACATAGCCTGGGAGCACTGTTCCATTGACCATGTACTGTGTTCTTGACACCAGGCTTTACGGGCTCTCCTGTGACCAGGGGTCAGTGGAATGCAGCTTGCAGGTCTCCAGGCGAATAAATCATGTCTGCTCAGTCGTCTGTAGACTGTGTGTCTGGAGACAACTGTTCCAGTGACTGCAGTAAGGTCCCGAGCAAGACTACCTGCAGCACTCCGTGGCCATCTGCGGGCACTGATGGTGAGATATCGGTCTTCTTGTGGTGTAGTATGCTGTAGACGTCCCGTACTGTAGCGCCTGGACACGTCTCCTGTCTGCTGGAATCGTTACCATAATCCTGAGATCACACTTTGTGCCACACAGAGGGCTCGTGCTACGACCTGCTGTGTTACCAGCCTCCAGTCGCCCTAGTATTCTACCCCTCATAACGTCATCAATATGTGTTCTTTGAGCCGTTTTCAACACACAGTCACCATTAGCACGTCTGAAAACGTCTGCAAACTTAGTCGCTGCACCGTACTCGGACATGCACCAACACACCTCAGCGTATGTGGACTGCTGCCAGCGCTACCGTGCGACGACCGCAGGTCAAATGCACCGCATGGTCATACCCCGAGGTGATTTAAGCTCGCAAACCGGCCACCAGATCATTGTTTCACTATGTATCAGCATTATCCTTAATTTATGAACATGAGTGTATGTTCCTGTCGCTGCGAGTAAGTATGAAAAGTAATATCCTTTAGGTTTAAAGGTTGAAATTGCCCATTCATTCGTTTGAGTACCGGGATGTACGTGGAGAGTAGATGTGAGTGATATATCTGTCTGAATTTGCTCAGTGTGTCCAGATTTAAGATCTTTATTACGTGAGTACTGCATCTCGTCCTCGATGATGTACCATTCGATTAATTCCATTCTACACTCCTGGAAATTGAAATAAGAACACCGTGAATTAATTGTCCCAGGAAGGGGAAACTTTATTGACACATTCCTGGGGTCAGATACATCACATGATCACACTGACAGAACCACAGGCACGTAGACACAGGCAACAGAGCATGCACAATGTCGGCACTAGTACAGTGTATATCCACCTTTCGCAGCAATGCAGGCTGCTTTTCTCCCATGGAGACGATCGTAGAGATGCTGGATGTAGTCCTGTGGAACGGCTTGCCATGCCATTTCCACCTGGCGCCTCAGTTGGACCAGCGTTCGTGCTGGACGTGCAGACCGCGTGAGACGACGCTTCATCCAGTCCCAAACATGCTCAATGGGGGACAGATCCGGAGATCTTGCTGGCCAGGGTAGTTGACTTACACTTTCTAGAGCACGTTGGGTGGCACGGGATACATGCGGACGTGCATTGTCCTGTTGGAACAGCAAATTCCCTTGCCAGTCTAGGAATGGTAGAACGATGGGTTCGATGACGGTTTGGATGTACCGTGCACTATTCAGTGTCCCCTCGACGATCACCAGTGGTGTACGGCCAGTGTAGGAGATCGCTCCCCACACCACGATGCCGGGTGTTGGCCCTGTGTGCCTCGGTCGTATGCAGTCCTGATTGTGGCGCTCACCTGTACGGCGCCAAACACGCATACGACCATCATTGGCACCAAGGCAGAAGCGACTCTCATCGCTGACGACGACACGTCTCCATTCGTCCCTCCATTCACGCCTGTCGCGACACCACTGGATGTTGGGGCGTGAGCGTGAGCGGAAGACGGCCTAACGGTGTGCGGGACCGTAGCCCAGCTTCATGGAGACGGTTGCGAATGGTCCTCGCCGATACCCCAGGAACAACAGTGTCCCTAATTTGCTGGGAAATGGCGGTGCGGTCCCCTACGGCACTGCGTAGGATCCTACGGTCTTGGCGTGCATCCGTGCGTCGCTGCGGTCCGGTCCCAGGTCGACGGGCACGTGCACCTTCCGCCGACCACTGGCGACAACATCGATGTACTGTGGAGACCTCACGCCCCACGTGTTGAGCAATTCGGCGGTACGTCCACCCGGCCTCCCGCATGCCCACTATACGCCCTCGCTCAAAGTCCGTCAACTGCACATACGGTTCACGTCCACGCTGTCGCGGCATGCTACCAGTGTTAAAGACTGCGATGGAGCTCCGTATGCCACGGCAAACTGGCTGACACTGACGGCAGCGGTGCACAAATGCTGCGCAGCTAGCGCCATTCGACGGCCAACACCGCGGTTCCTGGTGTGTCCGCTGTGCCGTGCGTGTGATCATTGCTTGTACAGCCCTCTCGCAGTGTCCGGAGCAAGTATTGTGGGTCTGACACACCGGTGTCAATGTGTTCTTTTTTCCATTTCCAGGAGTGTATTAGGTTTAAATTATTTGTTAGAGCTGTGGAAACTTATTTTAAATACGGTGAGGTGAGAAAAGTGATTGGACACCGAACTGCACGTACACAGATGGCGCTATTATCGCGTATCGACGGTTTAAGAAGGGCAGTGCAATGGCGGAGCTGTCCCTTGTACGCAGGCGATTCATGTGAAAAAGTTTACCACCTGATTACGACCGCATGGCGCGAATTAACAGGCTTTGAGCGCGGAGTGGGTGACGCGTGGGACGTTCCGTATCGCAAACCGAGATCCTCAGCGTCGAGAGTGTGCCCAGAATAACACATTTCAGGCATTACCCCTCATAAAGGACATCGCAGTGGCTGACAGCTTTCGCTTAACGACGGAGGGCAGCTGCCTTTGCGCAGATTTTTCAGTCGTAACAGATAAGCAACACTGTACGAAATAACAGCAGAGATGGCTGTGGGACGTACGACGAACGTATCTCTTAGCAGAGAGCGGCGAAATTTTGCGCTAGTAGGCTCTGGCAGCAGACGACCTACCCGACTGCCTTTGCTCTCAGCTCCTCTCTTGGGCTCGTGCCCATATCGTCAGTGTGCGGGTTTTATTCCGTCAAGTTGCTCAGTGGATTGATCCGACAAGTACCCTTTGGCTCCTGCAAGAAACAATTTCCACCTCACACTACTACAGAAGTCAGACGCTCCTAATGTACTTACAAGAACAGCTTGAAAAACATTCAGCAGCAAATATCTTCTGGAGCCGTCCGCTGTAATGAAAAGACACAAAAATATTCTGTATATTCTTACATAACTAGTGGGATACCTGGGTACGGGAGTATTGTTAGTTAGTGTACGAAAAACATTAAACGAACGAAAAATACTACTTATTGCAAAAATTCTGAGAAATCAAGTGAAACTCTTTCTATATATATATATATATATATATATATATATATATATATATATATATATATATAAAAGAAATAATAACTTTCCGGGTTCTTTTCGGAACAGTAGATTGCCTCTTATGGATAGGAATGCTATTATTTTACAAAGTATGGAAAGGTTCTTTCCTCCCTTTTCTTTAAGAATGTCATTTACTCGGCAGAATGGCTCAGAGCCGCGCCTACCCAACTTGAATAACTTTTCTAGGTACAGTCAAGGCTGTTGCATGAGAAGTGTATTGGAGTGTACTGTTATGGAGGACAGATGGGGCTAGCATACACTGTAGCGCACAATACCGTGACCTGCAATGACTGCTGACTGCTGCCTGTTGCCTGTGTCGCACGCTGCTGACAAATAACACAACTATCTCTTTCTATCTGGATTGACCTTCACCAGTCAAACTCTCCCTACGCCTTGATGAAGTCAAGGACTCCTATCCGCCCCTAGTCTAACTATTGGCGCGGTACACCAGTCAGATAACCAGTCCACCGTGATGCCACTCAATACTAGATTATATTATATTATATTATATTAGTACTTGCTTGCAGGCGTTTAACTACTACTCTGTCTGTGTTCACACTGCACAATAAGTGTGGCGGCCAACACAGTGAACAAGGCTTAATCGCGGGCGACTCAATATAGAGTGTCACTCCGATTCGCTAACGACAGAGGTGCTCTCCCAGTGAAGTACTGAGGAGAGGCTTCGTTCCTCGCCCTTTGCGTACACGTACGAGCGCACTCACTCTCGTTGTGTGTTCCCGCTCCAAGAGCGACAATGGAATGCCCCCTTCTTCTGGAAAAGTTGCAAGTATATGTGATTCGCTGCCTTCCCTCACTCCTCTGACTCTTTGCGTCAGAAATATTCCTCCAATCAGCGTTGCTCTTTTAAATGGGAGAATGACTTTTTGTTTAAGTCGACTAGTGCGGAAATCTGTAGCATCTCCATTAGATGTATACTGTCCTCCTGTGAGAACTCCGTAACTACACAGTCATTCCGTGAAAAAATGCGTCTTCTGGGTACTCCCACACAATGTAGCGGAATTTGCTTTTAAGTCGAGCATGGGCGTCGTTTTCCTTCGCTCTGCCAAAAACTGTCTTCTGTCTGGGCTGTCGCTTCGTCCGAAGTAGGTATGTTGTTGACCCAGCCCTCTGAAGGAATGGTCTTCCCAGCGGGTTGGTTTCCTCTTTAGAACGAAAATTCCTGTGGCCGTCATGTTGTGTACGCCAGCCTGGACTTTTTTCAACCTCGGTGCACACTTGCGATTTACTTATTAGATTTGCATATTGCTTACACGAATTCATAGAAAATAGACTCTGCCTTATCGAGTTTGGGTTCGAATGAAGCGTTTTGATGTGCAGAGTACGATTGTGAGGACAGAATATGTAAAAAATGAAGGTCAGGGGACGAAGCCGCCTTACAATATCGGCTATATCCTGGATGGCTGGAAAACTGTGCCCTGGTCAGATGAGTCCTGATTCCAGTTAGTGACAGCTGGTGGTACGCATCTGAGTGTAGAGCTGACCCCAAGAAGCCATGGACACAAGTCGTTTACACTACTGGGAATGAGTATTCATGGACTTCATGTTCCCGAACAACGATGGAATTTTTATGGATGACAATGCCCTGTGTTACCGGGCCACAATTGTTCGCGACTTGTTCGAAGAACATTCTAGAATATTCGTGCAAATGATTTGGCCACACCTATCTCCCGACATAAATCCCATCGAATATGTACGGACCATAATCAAATGGTCAGTTCGTGCGCTAAATCCTACACCGGCAACAGTTTCGCAATTTGGACGGCTGTAAAGGCAAATTGGCTCGCTACTTCTGCAGAGGGCTTGTTGAGCCTATGCATTACGCCTGGCGAGCCGGCCGGTGTGGCGGAGTGGTTCTAGGCAACACTACGGTCGCAGGTTCGAATCCTGCCTCGGGCATGGATGTGTGTGATGTCCTCAGGTTAGTTAGGTTTAAGTAGTTCTATGTTCTAGGGGACTGATGACCTCAGGTGTTAAGTCCCACAGTGCTCAGAGCCATTTGAACCATTTTGAACGCCTGGAGAAGGAGGTCCGACACGATATTAGGAGGTGTCCCGGTACTTTTGTCAGTTCAGTGTAGCGTTTTGTACCACTCCGTATTATCTAGACCAGGCGCTTCTATCTGTGCGTGTGTGTGTGTGTGTGGGGGGGGGGGTGGTGAACATTAATAAAACCGACAAACTGTACGGACTGGAACACCCCCGATTAAATTCCTTATTGGGTTTTGTGTAATTTATCGTAGCGGCCAAACAATCAATTATTATGATTATATGACCGTGTGCTTAATGGAAGAAAGGCTATCGGTTTTTCTGCTGGTTTCAGGGGTATTTCAACCGAGTGCGGCTGTTCTGAGATTGAATAGTGGAAATGATAGAAAGTTTGTCTATTATTAAGGACCACAAAGGCTGCGATGTACAAACTGATATATATATTTCCTACTAACACACAAATGCTAAGGCAGTTGCTACCTTCGCCTTACACGTCTAATTACTCTTATATCTGTTATTGGTTGCTGATTTTAGGTATTTCGTCACACGCAATGATGATGGTTAACATCCACAACAATCCTCACTGCAATCCATGGTTGTTGCTGGCCGACGCGGTTGACGCGAAACACGTAATTCGGCACTTGACACTCCCTGTTCCACATAACTCGCGAATCGGTATCGGTGAGGGTCCACCCAACGACGATTAGGGGGACGCGCTCATCTGTCACACTTCGGTGAATTTACTCGACCACCATTCTTGCCCGTCTCTCCGGCACTACTTCTCACTCGACACTCTCTAGTACTACTACGCACTCGGCACTAGTCTCACTGCCTACTGCAGCGCATGACAATCGACTCCTGTCTACTATCGACCTGGGTGTCGGATACTAGCATCTATGTTCGTGGGATCATGGATCCCTTACAGGACGCACTCCTGACTTGAAATGGAGAACAAAAAGTCCTATGAACATGTGTCCGGAAATGGATGATGTGCGTGCAACGGCAACAAATCGTACCGGAACATGAGACTGAATGTGACAGTGATAGTGTGGCTGTCATGCAGGATTATTCGTACTTTTGCTTACACTATTTTGAAGGGCCACTTGCCAGAAGCTTGTACTAATGTTCGTCTCAATATCTTGTAGAATCCGGCCCTCCAAATCCCATCGCCACTCTCCGCCTTCATCTGTCTGAAAGGACGCATGACTACTCAGACGCCCATAAAGGGCGTCAAATGTGAATTGTGGTTGGCGTCTGTGAGGGTACTTCTTTCGTTGTAGCCGTGCTGCCTCTCAGCCTTTTGAAATTGCTTGGCCGTACGTAAACACCATCTCGGTTTGTTCCCGACATGAGTACCGGACAATAGTGCTGCTTACAGTACGGTGCGTCAATCACACGGCCTGCAGTATGGAAGGAACACACGGCACGTGTTCAGAGGAACTGTTTTTCGTCAGCGCCATCTACCGTGGCAACGATGCATTTCCGTACACATATTCATATATAGATATACACTGAAGCGCCAAAGAAACTAGTATAGGCATGCGTACTCAAATACAGAGATACGTAAACAGGCAGAATACGCCACTGCGGTCGGCTACGCCTATTTAAGACAGCAAGTGTCTGACGCTGCTCTTAGATCGGTTACTGCAGCTGTAATGGCAGGTTATCAAGATTTAAGTGAGCTTGAACGTGGTGTTATAGTCGGTGCACGAGCGATGGGACACAGCAATAAAGTGGGGATTTTTCCCGTATGACCATTTCACGAGTGTACCGCGAATATCAGAAATCCGGCAAAAAATCAAATCTCCGACATCCCTGAGGCCGAAAAGAGTTTCTGCAAGAACGCGACCAACGACGACTGCAGCAAAACGTTCAACGTGGCAGAGAAGTGCAACCCTCCCACAGACTGCTGCATACTTCAGCGCAGGGACAACAACAACTGTCAGCGTACGAACCATTCAAAGAAACATCATCGGTATGGGCTTTTGGAGCCGAAGATCCACACGTGTACACTTGATGACTGCATACTGAAAAGCTTTACGTCTCACATGGGTCTGTCAGCACTGACATTGGACTGTTAATGACTGGGAACATGTTGCCTGGTCGGCCAGTCTCGTTTCAAATTGTATCGAGCGGATGGACGTGTACGGGTATGGAGATAATCTCATGAGTCCTTTGGACCCTGCATGTCAGCAGGGCACTGTTCAAGTTGATGGAGGTTCTACAGTGGTGTGGAGCGTGAGCAGCTGGAGTGACATGGGGCCTCTGATACGTCTAGAAACGACTGTGACAGATGATTCGTACATAAGCATTCTGTCTGATCACCTGCGTCCATTCACGTCCATTGTGCATTCCGACGGACTTGGACAATTCCAGCAGGACAAAGCGACACCCCACATGTCCAGAACTGCTACAGAGTGGCTCCAGGAATCCTCTTCTGAGCTTAAACACTTCCGCTGGCCACCAGGGACCCCAGACACGAACATAATTGAGCATACCTGGGATGCCTTGCAACGTGCTGTTCAGAAGATACCTCCACCTATCGTACAATTACGGATTTATGGACAGCCCTGCAGAATTCATGGTGTCAGTTCCCTCCAGCACTACTTCAGACATTAGTCGAGTCGATGCCACGTCATGTTGCGGCACTTCTGCGTGCTCGCGGGGCCCTACACGGTATTAGGCAGGTCTTCCATTTTCTTTGATTCAACATAAACTTCATTTCCGCCATTTTTATTGCTCATGACAACAACACATTGCCTGTTGTACCACTATAGAGCGAGACCTTCAGGGGTGGTGGTCCAGATTGCTGTACACACTGTAGTGGGATGCGAAATTGAAGCGTCACCCATCCACCAGTGTCAGCCCAGTTTGCAGGTGAATATAAGTTTAATTTAGTTTTGTTTATGTATTTCTGTAATGTTTTTGTAATAGCTGTGAATTATCTAAAGTTTTTTGTATTTTTTGTATGTTTCATGTACGGAGAGGGTGGCGCAACGAACGGAGACAGCATCTTCGCTGCCGCGACCAGAGAGGAAATTGCTGGCCACTATACGTCGCAGGTCGACAGCCAAAGAGCAACAGAAGATCCTGGAACCGAGTTGTTGCGTCGTGCTTCTAAAAATTGAAAATGAATTTTTTGTACTCTTTTTGTATAACAATGACGTCATAGAGAGCTTAATCTTATTGAAAATGTCAGTCCTACTTTGTCAACGTTCAAGTTCACATATGTGTGTAGGAAGCTAATAAATTTGTGGATGCTACTAAAGTTGAAACACGTGTTCTGAGGATTTATTTATGGAGAATTATGTGAACTGATTAATAATATATTTGACGAGATTATTGAATTTTGACAGTTTTCATCGCGACTTTGAATCTCAAAGTTTATTTAATGTGATTCCAATATCGATTAAATCAAGATAAAGTGTATCAATATAATTTCTGAGGAGAAACAAACGACGTCAAAAATTGAAAAGTTTACGCAAAAACCAATTGGCCCGAGTGATGTAATTCTTTGCATACGACTCAACTGATGTTTTACAGTTTCGTTCAAGAACCATTCTGTGACAATTTAAAAAGAATATAAATCATTTTGAAGTGGGTTGTAACTGACGTAGGTGACGAAGTCTGCACATGGTCATATATCAAAAAGAAAATCATTTATAAACAAACCTATACGTCGTTACACTACAACACCAGTACCTCTAATATCCAGTAGCACGTCCTCTTGCATTGTTGCATGCCTGTATTCGTCTTGACATACTATCCACAGGATGATCAAGGCACTGTTGGTGCGGATTGCCCCACTCCTCAATGGCTATTTGGCGTAGATTCCTCAGAGTGATTAATGGGTCACGTCGTCCATAAACAGCCCTTTCCAATCTATCCCAGGCATGTTCGCTAGGGTTCATGTCTGGAGAACATGCAGGCCACTCTAGTCGAGCGATGTCGTCATTCTTAAGGATGTCATTCACAAGATGTGCACGAAGGAGGCGCGAATTGTCGTCCATGAAGGCGAATGCCTCACCAAAATGCTGCCGATATGGCTGCACCATTAGTCGGAAGATGGTATTCACGTATTGTACAGACGTTACGGCGCCTTCCATGGCCACCAGCGGCATACGTCGGACACGTATGATGCCACCTCAAAACAACAGGGAACCTCCACCTTGCTGCACTCGCTGCAGAGTGTGTCTAAGGCTTTTAGTCTGACGGGGTAGCCTCCAAACACGTCTCCGAAGATTGTCTGGTTGAAGGCGTATGGGACACTCATCGGTGAAGAGAACGTGATGGCAGTCCTGAGCGGTCCATTCGGCATGTTGTTGGCCCCAACTGTACCGCGCAGCAACGTGTCGTGGTTGCAAAGATGGACCTCGCCATGGACATCGGGAGTGAATTTGCACATCATGTAGCCTATTGTGCACAGTTTGAGTCGTAATACGACGTCCTGTGGCTGCACGACAAGCATTATTCAACATGGTGGCGTTGCTGTCAGGGTTCCTCCGTGCCATAAACCGTATTTAGCGGTCATCCACTGCAGTATTAGCCCTTGGGCAGCCTGAGCGAGGCATGTCATCGACAGTTCTTGTCTCTCTGTATCTCTTCCATGTCCGAAAAACGTCGCTTTGGTTCACTCCGAGACGCCTGGCCACTTCCCTTGTTGAGAGCCGTTCCTGGCACAAAGTGACAATGCGGACGCGATCGAACCGCGACATTGATCGTTTAGGCTTGGTTGAACTACATACAACACGAGTCGAGTACCTCCTTGTAGTAGGCGCTGCTCATGCATGGTTGCTAACATATTTGGGCGGGTTTAGTGACATCTCTGAACAGTCAAAGGGACTGTGTCTACGATACAATATCCGGAGTCAACGTCTATCTTCAGGAGTTCTGAGAACCGGGGTGAGGCAAAACTTTTTTTGACGTGTATTTATATGGAGCACAAGAGAGAGGGGGATATGGAGAAGCAAATAAACAAAAGCCATTCAACGCTAGAAGGAGAAATATTTCTCGTAGGTTACAGCACACCATCGCAAAAAGTGTTGCGATACGTTTCCCGATAGGATCCCACACGAGCTCCATATGATTTAAGTCAGGGGGATGGGTAGGCCAGTCCATTCATCTAATATCCTCTCGTACCAAGAACTCCATCTGTGCTGTTCGAAGTGCTCAAGCGTTGTCATCTATAAAAATAAAGACAGGGCCGAATGCAGCACTAAAGAGACGGAAGGAATGCAGAGGAATACAGTTTGACAGTAACGATGGCTGTTGAGTGTACCGTGTGATTTGGAGGACAGTACGCCCATGAAACATTATGCCTGCCCACATCATGACGCCTGGGTGTGTTACATACCGTCTTATGGCGAGAGGTGAGGGAACGCTATGCACCTTATTTAAAGATAGCGTCACAGAAACCTTAAAAACAGGGCGCCATCGCCTCCATTTACACGTTAGATACGTAATGCCAGTGACCACATTTTAGGTTATGTGAAACAGAGGTGATCGTATTTTGCGTGGTGCTCTGGACGACGTCACAAAGCCCGTGTGGACACATGTCTTGGTGCAAACACTGACAATCAACCCTCGGGTCAGGATTTTTAGTGTGCATAGAGGCTGAGCAGGTGAGATGGTGACGCTACCGCTGCAGGAGGCCGAGGTCGAGAGCTGTGGCGTGTGGGTGTCATATTCCATAACGCTTCACTGACACAGTGTTGTCAGGAAACCTGTTTACTACTCGCGATTTTCCAGCACGGCAGGAAGCATGCTGGATGGCGCACTTGGGCGCGAAACGAACTTGGTGCCAGTGTTTTGTCGGATGCAGCCGTTGTGCAGGCCACAGGACCCAACAGCAATGTCATGCGGGGTGCCGGAAAAGTATTTGCAGGTGTGAGTCTACTGTGGTTCATCAGTCCGGCCCCGACCAGTGCTCTGAAAGACGAACGTGCGCTTAAGCGAGTGCCAGCAACACAACATACAGCGAGGTACCCAGGTGCCCGATGCCTCGCCCAGCAGTTTCCAGACGGTAGTCTGCTGGCGGGACGGCCAGACGTGGTGACTGAGGCTTCTGAGATGTGCGGCTTCTTAAGCTGACCGTAACATCATCGTGGGCGGTGATGCGCTCATTTGCTCTCATTATGCGGAGATGTCAGTGGACTTGTCCCAACTGTGGTTTCTCGCTTCTGGGAAGCCGTGAAGCGGTTGAGCTCGGATGTTACATGTTACGACTCTGTACTGGAAGCCTCGCAAAAGGACGTACTGGCTGCTGTCGAACTGCGCTTTTTGCCCTCCGTGGTCGTGTTGCGAGCGGCGCCCTGCCTTCTGCAACACTGTCACACTCTGCGAGCCCCAGATAATGGCTGTGACACACTGTATGGACCGCACCTTGTTTTGTGATGTTTGCGTCAAGTAATCATTTTAAAAATTAAATGCCCACCCTGGAAGTGGATATGTTGTGCGATAGAACTACCCATTTTTTGCCTCAAGATGGTCACGTTATTGGTGGCAGAGCCACTAAAACTGTGTGACCAAACACGGTTTTTCGAAATTCCTGCACAAAAGAAGACGAAGTAAATATTCCAGAATTGGAATGAAGAGCAACGGCCTACATAAGTAATTCATAAGTAGATTTCTCGACGTAGCGAAGCAGCTGAAAACAGTTAAGAAAGGCAACGCCTCTGGACCAGATTGTACACAGTTAGGTTCCTTTCAGAGGACCCCTATACAACAGCTCTGCACTTAGCAATGATATAAAACCATTCCTTCGTAGAAAGATCCGTACCCAAAGATTGGAAAGTTACACAAGTCACACTAACAGCCAAGAAAGGACATATCCGCTGAATTACACCCCAGTATCACAAACGTTGATTTACGGTAGGATTTAGAAACATATACTGTGTTCGATCGTTATGAATCTCGCCGAAGTAAACGATTTATTGATTATTGGCCTAGCGGTTCTAGGCGCTTCATTCCGGAACCTCGCTGCTTCTACGGTTGCAGGTTCGAATACTGCGTTGGGCATTAATGTGTGTGATGTCCTTAGGTTAGTTAGGTTTAAGTAGTTCTAAGTCTAGGGGACTGATGACCTCAAATGTTAAGTCCCATAGTGCTTAGAGCCATTTGAACCATTTGACAAAAGCCAACAAGGACTGACAAAACATCGTCCTAGTGAAATACAACGAAATAATGAGTCCTATCAACAGGGGACGCCTGACTGATTTCATATTTTTAGGTTTGAAGAAGGCTTTTGACACCGTTCCTCGTGAGTGACCAATTAAATCGCGTGTCTATGCACTATCGTCTCCGCTGTGGGACTCGATTCGTGACCTTCTGTCAGAAACGTCACAATACCTGACGGAACGTTTTCGAATGAACCGGAAGTGATATCTGGCGTTCCGCAAGGACGTGTTAGAGGCTCTCTGTTGCTCCTGATCTGAATAAACGATTTAGAAGACAATCTGAGCGTCCTATTAGATCGTTTGCAGATGGTACTACCATACACCGTCTTACAAAGTCATCTGATTATCAAGTCCGCCCCGATAGCTGAGCGGTCAGCGTGTCAAATTGCCGTCCTGCTGGCCCGGGTTCGATTCCCGGCTGGGTCGGAGATTTTCTCCGCTCAGGGAGTGGCTGTTGTGCTGTCTTCATCATCATTTCATCCACATCTGGCGCGCAGGACGCCCAAAGTGACGTCGAATGTAATAAGAGCTGCACCGAGGCGGCCGGACCTGCCCCGCAAGGGGCCTCCCGGCCAATGACGCCAAACGCTCATTTCATTTCACCAGATTATCAAAACGAATTGCAAAATTGTTTGACTCCAAAAAATGGAAATGGAGTCTAAATAATGATAAGTGTGAAGTAATCTACGTACGTACTAAAAGGAATCCGATAAATTTCAGTTACTTGATAAATCCCACAGATTTACAGGTTACAAACCCAACTAAATTGGAAATTTGTGTCCTATGGGACGAAACTGCTGAGGTCATCCGTCCCTAGGCTTACACACTAGACACACCCATGCCCGAGGGAGGATTCGAACCTCCGACTGGGGGAGCCACGCGAACCGTGGCAAGGCGCCATAGACAGCTCGGCTATCCCTCGCGGCCCCAACTAAATATTTAGAGTGCAGTTAGGAATATCTTAAATGTAACGACCACATAGATAATGATGTGGGGAAAGAAAATCAAAGTCTGCGATTTATTGGCAGATCACTTAGAAAATGAAACGGGTTTACAAAAGACACTGCATACACTACGCATGTCCACCCTCTTCTGGAATATTGCTGTGCGGTGTGGCATCCGCATAAGATAGGATTGACGGAGGACACTGAAAAAGTTCAAAGAAGGGCAGCTCGTTTTGTATTATCGGGAAACAAGGAAGAGAGTACCACGGGTATGATACACGAATTGAGACGGCAGTCATAAAAACAAAGGCGTTTTTCAATCATCATCATCATTATCATTTAAGACTGATTATGCCGTTCAGCGTTCAGTCTGGAGCATAGCCCTCCTTATACACTTCCTCCATGATCCCCTATTCAGTGCTAACATTGGTGCCTCTTCTGATGTTAAACCTATTACTTCAAAATCATTCTTAACCGAATCCAGGTACCTTCTCCTCGGTCTGCCCCGACTCCTCCTACCCTCTACTGCTGAATCCATGAGTCTCTTGGGTAACCTTACTTCTCCCATGCGTGTAACATGACCCCACCATCTAAGCCTGTTTGCCCTGACTGCTACATCTATAGAGTTCATTCGCAGTTTTTCTTTGATTTCCTCATTGTGGACACGCTCCTGCCATTGTTCCCATCTACTAGTACCTGCAATCATCCTAGCTACTTTCATATCCATAACCTCAACCTTGTTGATAAGGTAACCTGAATCCACCCAGCTTTCGCTCCCATACAACAAAGTTGGTCGTAAGTGAAGTGTCGGCAGAAGTGCCAACACTGTTTTGTTGAGGAGACCGAATGCACGCTATAAGCTCACGCCGGCTGGCGTGAGGTCTGAAACAGGATACGTAATGAATGCTATAAAGAAAAGTACGTAGCTTCTGGAATACTTAACTTTAATCCACATTTGTAGAACATCTCTCGTTACTGTACAGGCTTTATAATCACAATATCAATTGGTAATGGCGCCTTGCTATGTCGTAGCAAAAGTAGCTGAAGGCTATGCTAACTATCGTCTCGGCAAATGAGAGCGTAATTCTCAATGAACCATGACTAGCAACGTCGTCTGTACAACTGGGGCGAGTGCTAGTACGTCTCTCTAGACCTGCCGTGTGGTGGCGCTCGGTCTGCAATTACTGACAGTGGCGACACGCGGGTCCGTCGTATACTAGCGGACCGCGGCCGATTTAAAAGCTACCATCTAGCAAGTGTGGTGTCTGGCGGTTACACCACAGAAAGATTGAACGGTGCACAGATAACTTAGTCTTGGTACTGAATTCCTTCTTGCAGAAGAGAGTAGATCGTAGCTGAGCGCTCACTGCATTAGCTTTGCTACACCTCGCTTCCAGTTCTTTCACTATGTTGCCATCCTGTGAGAATATGCATCCTAAGTACTTGAAACCGTCCACCTGTTCTAACTTTGTTCCTCCTATTTGGCACTCAATCCGTTTATATTTCTTTCCCACTGACATTACTTTCGTTTTGGAGATGCTAATCTTCATACCATAGTCCTTACATTTCTGATCTAGCTCTGAAATATTACTTTGCAAACTTTCAATCGAATCTGCCATCACAACTAAGTCATCCGCATCTGCAAGACTGCTTATTTTGTGTTCACATATCTTAATCTCACCCAGCCAGTCTATTGTTTTCAACATATGATCCATAAATAATATAAACAACAGTGGAGACAGGTTGCAGCCTTGTCTTACCCCTGAAACTACTCTGAACCATGAACTCAATTTACCGTCAACTCTAATTGCTGCCTGACTATCCATGTAAAGACCTGCAATTGCTTGCAAAAGTTTGCCTCCTATTCCATAATCTTGTAGAACAGACAATAACTTCCTCCTAGGAACCCGGTCATATGCCTTTTCTAGATCTATAAAGCATAGATACAATTCCCTGTTCCACTCATAACGCTTCTCCATTATTTGCCGTAAGCTAAAGATCTGGTCCTGACAACCTCTAAGAGGCCTAAACCCACACTGATTTTCATCCAATTGGTCCTCAACTAACACTCGCACTTTCCTTTCAACAATACCTGAGAAGATTTTACCCACAACGCTGATTAAAGAGATACCTCTGTAGTTGTTACAATCTTTTCTGTTTCCATGTTTAAAGATTGGTGTGATTACTGCTTTTGTCAAGTCTGATGGAACCTGTCCCGACTCCCAGGCCATTTCAATTATCCTGTGTAGCCATTTAAGACCTGACATTCCACTGTATTTGATGAGTTCCGACTTAATTTCATCCACCCCAGCCGCTTTATTGCACTGCAATCTATTGACCATTTTCTCCACTTCCTCAAATGTGATCCTATTTCCATCATCATTCCTATCCCATTCTACCTCGAAATCTGAAACATTACTGATCGCATTTTCACCTACATTGAGCAACTCTTCAAAATATTCCCTCCATCTGCCCAAGGCATCCACAGGATTCACCAGCAGTTTTCCTGACCTGTCCAAAATACTTGTCATTTCCTTCTTACCTCCCTTTCGAAGACTGCTAATTACACTCCAGAATGGTTTTCCAGCAGCTTGATCCATAGTCTCCAACCTGTTTCCAAAGTCTTCCCAAGATTTCTTCTTGGATGCTGCTATTATCTGTTTGGCTTTGTTTCTTTCTTCAACAGGCTGCCTTGACTGTATCATTCCACCAAGCTGTTTGCTTCATCCTACTTTTACACTCTACTGTTCCAAGACATTCTTTAGCCACTTCTAGTACTGTGTCCCTGTACCTTGTCCATTCCTTTTCTAATGACTGTAATTGACTACATTCAACTAACTGGTACCTTTCTGAGATCGCTGGTATGTACTTGTGCCTGATTTCCTTATCCTGAAGTTTCTCCACTCTTATCCTCCTACATATGGACCTGACCTCTTGCACTTTCGGCCTCACAATCCCAATTTCACTGCAGATAAAATAATGACCAGTGTCATTAAAGAATCCCCTGAATACACGTGTGTCCCTCACAGCCTTCCTGAATTCCTGATCTGTTATTATATAGTCAATGACAGATCTGGTTCCCCTGTCTTCCCAAGTATACCGGTGAATGTTCTTATGTTTAAAAAAAGGAGTTTGTGATTACTAAGCCCAAACTGGCACAGAAAACCAAGAGTTGTTTCCCGTTCCAGTTGGCCTCCATATCCCCTCCAAATTTGCGATAACCTTTTCATACCCTTCTGTTCGATTTCCAATCCTGGCGTTAAAATCACCCATGAGCAGAACACTGTCCTTGTCCTTTACTCTAACAATTACATCACTGAGTGCCTCATAAAAACTATCCATCTTCTCTTGATCTGTCCCTTCACAATGCGAATATACTGACACAATCTTAATTTTCTTGCTAGACACTGTCAAATCTATCCACATCAGTCGTTCGTTTACATACCTTATTGCAACTACGCTGGGTTCCATTTCTTTCCTGATGTAAAGCCCTACATCCCATTGTGCTATTCCTGCTTTGACTCCTGACAGGTAGACCTTGTATTCTCCCACTTCCTCTTCTTTCTTACCCCTTACCCGAATGTCACTAACAGCTAAAACGTCCAGCCCCATCTTACTTGCAGCCTCTGCAAACTCTACCTTCTTCCCAGAGTAGCCCCCATTGATATTAATAGCTCCCCATCTCATTACCATTTGTTTGCCAAGTCGTATCTTAGGAGTCCCTGGTTTGTCAGTTAGAGGTGGGACTCCGTCAGCTCCAAAGGTCCGAGGCATTTTGTTCTGATTGTTGCCAGCATCATATTTAAAGTATCAGGGAAGCAGGTTGCTAGCCTTACTTGCCCCGAGTCCCACTGGGTTTTACCCCTAACGGCTGAGGGACTAACCGGTGGATTTGGTAGTCTTTGCCGTATGAGCACAAAGGTGACCACGACTCAGAATATGTGCGAGATGCCCAGCCTTATTCCAAAGTAACTGGTATCCCGACTGTCAGGACCACTTACTTGGCCACTCATACGTTGCCCATGGTTCATGAACTAGGACATGACTACAGAAACCCACACCATGAACCGCGTTTTTCACTGCGGTAGGATTTTCTCCTGAAGTTTCAATCACCAACCTTCTCCTCAGAGTGTGAAAATATTTTGTTGGCATCATCCTACATAGTGAGAATGATCATCATAATGAAGTAAGAGAAGTCAGAGCTCGCACAGGAAGATTTAAGTGATACTTTTTCTCACACGCTGTTCGAAACTGGAACACTAGAGAAGTAGCTTATAGGTGGTTCGATGGACCCTCTGCCAGGTACTTAATTGTGAATTGCAAAGTAATCATGTAGAAGTAGAAGTAGAAGTAGAAGTAGAGTGTAGATCACATGGCTGTGCAATCCTACATTACCGTGCCAAATACATGTCTGTCCTCTGGAGCTAACCCTGTGCGTCCGTTGATATCCTCCGCATGGCGTTGAGTGTTGAGTGCCGACCTTCCGAAGCCATGTATTCCATATTTTCACGACAGTTATCGGAACTAGTCCAACTAGGACAGAAGTACTGCGAAATGATAATCCGCAGCATAGAGAGGCCACGATATTGCCGCTGTCGAATTCCGACACCTACTTCTACGTTTCTCGTTATTTCATGAGGAATGACACGATCTTTCCACAAAGAAATCGACATTGAAATATGATTTCTGAACGAGAAACCCATTACCTACTTTTTATATACATAAATTACATGGCGTTACTTCTGCCTCAAGAGATCTGACAGCGACCAGAGAGCAGTATCCTCACGATATGCCCTTCCACACCGTATCGACTGACACCACTGGCAACGGATGACACGGCAGTCGGGCCCGATTCTCCTGTCTGGGGCCAGAAAACGGCACTGCATTTTACTTTACCACTACCTACTGCCGCATGCAGCCTACCTAGTGTAGTAATTTTAATGGCCAATAGTGCAGTGACGTAATCCCTGTAGGCTCTAGGAAAGTGTGACATGAGTAATGATCTGTATCCCAAAGACATCTTTAGTCAGGGGAGTGATTTTATAACAGTGAAAATGACGGAATGAATATGCCTTATTAGGAATCGAAAGGTGGACGACATTTCTCAACAAGTAACTGATTTGCCAAATTACACGTTTTACACGAAATATAAAACACTAAACGAATTTCAGGATTGTTCCCCTATAACTATCTCCCATTAACATTAACTAGTTTCTTTTATGTGCTTCAAAATAATTACCTAATCGTCATGCAAAATAAAGTAAGCAATTAAGTAAAACAACCTATAAAAATAATAAGAAAACAACAGAATTTCCGCTCCATCACTTTTCATAATGGTAACTATGTAAACATGTAATATCGCCGATCCACTGTCATCCAAGCTGTCAAGAAAAGTAGTGTACGTACAAACCAACTAAAATCATATACGCGTCGCCAGTGTACATCTGAGGAGAAACTAATAATTCTGAAAAAGACAAGAAATGGCAGCAACGATATTAAATGTAAGGTAAAACTTTTATGATCATAGTTACAGAACATTATATTAAGAACATCGCTTAATTATGTGTTTACAGACCACCTGATAATGGCAATATGCCGAAATTAGCTCATCGTGAATGAATCATAATATAACAATCATTTAAAGAGCTGTGCAGCTGGCTGATATTCCTAATAATCATGTCATTAAAAGACATAGTTTACAGTGCCGGCCCCAAATAACAAGAGTTATACTCTTTATGTTGGACTCATATCCTACCAGTCGTCTTGAGTTAAACACATTCCACTCGTGACATTCCACTCTCAGCAGGATTGAGACCAGGTAGTCTGGAGGCTAAAAATCTTCACATACGTGGAGTGTTCCTCAAACCATTCTGACACAGTTTTGGAGTGACAGCGCGGTGCACTGTGCTGCTGAAATTACAGGTGCTGATGTAAAGTATCGGACGGTAAGTTCGTGTGACGTCCGCGGGGCAGGTGAAAGATAAATGCAGACTTATCAGGGACCTCATATCATCCACGAACCTCCACACCGCAGTGCCTTCACCCCATTCATGAAGCGGAATACACCGTCTGAGGTTATTTTGTACATATTCGCACCATTCTATTGGCCAGAACCAATGCGTACCACGACTTCTCAGTGTAGATGACAGGCAGTGTAAGTTTTTTATCGAGGGGGAAAAGTGTGCAGTGGTTCTGTACATCATAGCGTGGTGGTGGATCTCTTACGACAGACTATCGTATTTAGTTATGTGTTTGTAATAAATGCATCATACCATCCGCAACATATGAATATTGCGAGTAACCGTATAGGAAACTCGGGCCTTATGTAGTTATGTGCAGGAGAATAAGAAATAACTTCCGTGTTGATGACGGACCACTCATTTCATGGAGGAGGACAGAATAGTTCTGCGTGTCACGTGACTTGAATGTGCTCGATGTGCGTGGTAGTTGAGAGCGTGGCTGGACAGCCTTATGATACCAGATCATTTGGTCGCTGCCACATCGCTGGCAACAAACACACATAAAAAATCGTGCATGCACTTGGTTTCTCACGTGGCACCACACCAGTAACAAATCGTAAGTACCACAGCTTAGGACAAGCCGTTCCCCGCTAGAGAACTACCATAAGCAACAACTTGTCAGCACTCACAAAATGTGTCAGCGGATAGACGGGTCAAAGTACAGCAAATCCCTACCGTATTAGTGTTAAACAACAACAGGTGAACCGCACACAGCCATCATTTTGGATCTGGCAGGTTGATATCCTTGATACCCCAAGAGTACTGAAAAAAGAAAATTTCCGTCGTCAACCTGATAAATCATATGGCACCTGTCCAGAGCGTTTTCAATTTTCACTTGCTTGAATATCGTATTTTGTAATTGAAAAGGAGAACAAGCGCATGAAAACCACATTCACTCTAGTTGGTGTATCGCTGTTGACGTAAATTCGATCACGGTATTCATTAACCGCATGTTTCCCAAGTTCATGCTTTACCTGTACTACGTGCGAGTCAAAGTAGAAGCAATTGGCGTTGGCGCATCATACAGTTGGCAGTCTGTCTTTTCTTGGTATTTATTTTCTACTGTAAATGAAGTCCATACTGACATTCAGATAGGTTAATGCTGCTATTAATTTCACTGATAAAATCACACACATGTATATGTTTGCTTTTTGATGTTCAGGGGGAGTGGTTTCAGGAGGCATAGTGCATATTTTAGGAAATGATGGTATAGACTAATGTGAATAAAATATTCTATGTAGCAGGTGTCACATTTTGTTCTAATTACACAGGTACACTTGGTTACAGAGATAGGTTTTCACTTCGTGTCTTGGTACTTGAATTTCAATGGGTTTATTGATCGGTTGTTTTTTTTGTTTTGAATTTTTGAAGTTTTTAATTTAAAAATTTTTAATGCGCAGACCGCAATTTATTTTTTGTTAAACAATTGAAGCACGATAACTAGTTTCTGTTGTTTTCTACAACGATCTTTATATCTGTTAACAAATAAAGGAAAAGTGCAAAATCTTTTGCAATAAAGGAGGACATAAAACAATGTGTAATCAGCGAACAAAATATATAAGGAGAGCTAACTCCAACAGTAACAGTGAACATGTAACAAATCCACTTAACAGCGCAGTATAAGTAATATGTTACTTCGTTTAATATGACATACCGTTCAGACCTCAAAAAAGCGGTGGGTATGCAGTAAAAACTATCATCACTAGCTGTAATCACACAAGTACACGCATTCGTATTGTGAGCCAACAACATTATGAAATTATGTAGTTACAGACATCATCGTGAGCGAGCAGGGTTGTAAACCTGCGAAAAGAATTTCAGACAAAAACCTTTAAAAAGCATATACCTAAGTCCAGCTTAATTTTAAATTATAAGAATAACAAGGGGATGAAGTTAAAAGTTACAAGATTGGGAAGCCGCGTTATGCAGTTGACTGGCAATATGCCACATATAAGAGACAGTTCCTACCTGCCGATGATTCAAGCCAAAAATTCAGAAAGATTCTACATCACTCTAATTTGAAAAGCCATAAATCTACGGGGCAGTCAAATGATGAAAACACGAAAGTACAGCATAGCGCTAAAAATATGAATAACATGCTATAATCTCGTAAGAATACGGAGGTAAAGAAGCTGCATTAGCAAAAATTGCATAAAAACCACGTTATTTGCAATTGTAAAGCAGGTATTATAGTGAGAGGAGTGTATGCAACGGTTACAAGAATTATCAGTTGTTAACATACAAACCTGAGAGTACGTAATGAGTTTATAAATAACGCTATATGCTCAGCGATCATTATATGAGAGAAATAGTGTACGGTGGCTTACACAGAAGTGACCCAGCTTGGCGCATAAAATAGTCATCTTTATAAAATTTGTACAAGCTGAAGAATAAAAGTGAAAGGTCAGAAGCCCAACCAGCCTGCCACGAAACGTCGAAACTAATGGAATTGTGCAAGGGCCCTCGCTGGCCAACAGAAGTATTCAACAAGACCGATAGGTGGCGCGAGGTCGGTTGCATTTACAAAGACTGGCGGACTAAGTAATGAACTGTATCTTTTGTGCACTGCTTTTTTTTTTTTTTTTTTTTTTTGCAAAAGACCATAGTAACGATGATTAAAAATTAAGATATGTTTAATAAGTATCTAATGCAATCAAGGAACTAATTAGACAAAACGCCCGCAGATCGAATCGTCATTAATAAAATACAGGTAAACACAGAGATGACAAATGTCATGGGATACCTCATGTTATCTTGTCGGACTCCTGTCCCCAGACGTTGCCCAACAACTCGGCGTGGACAGACTCAACAAGTCACTGGAAGTCTCCTGCAGGAGCACTGAGCCATGTTGCCTCTATACCATTCCATAATTGCGAAAGTGTATCCGGTTCAGGATTTTGTGCACGAACTGATATCTCGATTATGTGTCATAAATGGTCGCCGCGATCCATGTTGGGCGACCTGGGTGGCCAAATCATTCGCTCGCACTTTCCAGAATGTTCTTCAGACCAACTGCGAACAGTTGTTACCTGGTGACACGACACCGTTGCTTGGAAACACGAGGTCCATGAATGGCTGCAAATGGTCTCCAAGTAGTAGAACAAACAATTCCAGGCAGAGGACTCAGTGCGTTCCACGTAAACGTGGCCCGCGACATTATGGAGCCGCCACCAGCTTCCACCACGCCTTGTTGTTAACTTTCGTCTATAGCTTTGTGAGGTCTGCGCCACATTCGAATCCTACCGTCAGCTCTTACTGCTGAAATCGGGACTCGTCTGACCAGGCCACGGTTTTCCAGTCATCCGGGGTCCAACCGAGGGCAGCCGCGGCAGGCGATGTCGTGGTGTTAGCGAAGACACGCCTGTTTGTTGTCTGTTGCCGCAGCCCACAGACGCCACATTTCGCCCCATGTCCTGGCGGATACGTTAGCCGTACGTCCCACATTGATTTCTGCGATTATTTCACGCAGTGTTCCTTCTCTGTCAGCACTGACAACTGTGCACAAACGCCGCTGCTCTCGGTCATTAAGTGAAGGCCGTCAGGCACTGCGTTGTCCGTGGTGAGAGGTAATGCCTGAAATCTGGTATTCTCGGCACACTTTGATCCTGTGGATTTCAGAATATTGAAGTTCCCAACGATTTATGAAATGGTTGTTTTATGTCTCTAGTTCCAACTACCATTCCGTGTTCAAAGTCTGTCAATTCCCGGTGGGCGGCCATAATAATATCAGAAACCTTTTCACATGAATCACCTGTATACAAATGACAACTCCGCTTCTTTTCTTATTGTATTTCAATTCCCCATCAGGGTGGGATGGCAGCGGCATATGCAGTGCTCTTCAGTCGAAACCCATAGAACATACAATAGAAGACACTTAAAAATACGACGTACATAGATATAAAAAAGGGGGAACATCATGGAAGACAATATACAGAAAGCGGCGACTGTAAAATGGAGAAAAAAATCGTAAAAAAGTAGCACACACAAAAATACCACACACTGGGACAATTAAAAGAACACAAGGTGAAGTATGACTGCAGCATGAAAGTATTGATGGATGGTGTAGCACATAACAATCACTGACAGTAACACTAAGTACAAGATCAGCACACAATTAAAATCACTCCTCTTGATGCACAGGAGAACAGCACCAAACACAACATTGATGTAGCACACTGACGATGATGAGCAAACAGAGGATCTGCCAGGTGCAAGGAGCTGAAGGACAAGGGAAGAAGGGACGGAGGGTTAGAGGGGGGAGATGGGTGGGGGCGTTCCGAAGGGGGCCAGGGAGGGAAGGACATGGGAGGGAAAGAGGCGTCGATGTGGCGCAGGGACTTGGGGGGGGGGGGAAGGAGAAAAATCCGCTCTGGCAGAAGGAGGGGAGAGGGAAAAGGGGGCCCTGGGGAGGGGGGGGAACAAGGTCAGGTTACAGTTGGAAGGAAGGGTATATATCATGGCGAAGTTCAACATCTGGGAGGGGGAGGTGCTGGAAAATGCCCTGATGAAGGAGATGGATGGTGTGGAGCTGGAGAGAGGGAGGGATACAGCGATAGAGGTGCGGCAACGGGCGGGAGGCGGAGAGGAAGGAGGAAACTAGAGGGTGGGGAGGCATCAAGCCTAAGGACAGTGTACGTGATCCTGAGATGTTGGAGGAAAAGGAGGAGGTGGGGAAGGGGATGACGTCATACAGGAGCCGTGTGGGTGAAGGTAGGTGGATTCGGAAGGGAAGGTGGAGCACATGGAGTTCGAGGATTTGGAGGGTCTTGTAAAAGCGGGTGGGTGCAGAGATCCAGACAATGCTGGCATAACAGAGGATAGGACAGATGAGGGGTTTGTAGGTGTGCAGTATGGCGGAAGGATGCAATCTCCATGTACAGCTCCGCTAATGCACTGTGTTTTTATACCTTGTGTGTGCAATATTACCACCATATCTATATGTACATATTGCTTGCCCATAACTGTTGTCACCCTAGAGTATATAAGAAGTGAAACATCCAGATAGTCAGAAGGCAGTAAAAAGTGGGAATTACGATGTTATTCTTCATGTAATTTTATAATGAAGGGAAAAATATATCCGTCTAGGTGAGGCGGCAGCTGATGGTGACGGGCGGGGCGACACCTCGCGTGAAGCAGGAGTTCCACCAACAGCGCTGCAGGCAGGCGCGGCCAGATGGCGAACTATAGCAGAGCACTCAGAACCAGGTTAGAGGATGTGCGGCCGCAGATCAGTAGAAACTAATTTCTCTGTAACATTACATCGAAAATACCGAAGAAATAATTCCATCTGAACTTGTTCTGGTCATGAAAAAATCTCATCAAGGGCAGTCTTCATTCTGGAATAAACCTCTGATTTTTCGAGCACATGTAGGTATAATTTTCTTAGCCCTTTATAAATATCCTGTACCATATGTATTTCAGAGCCAATGTGTGAGACAAAAGCTGTTCTGTTTTGAGAACAGCTATGCTGTCTAAAACGTACATCAAAAGATCGTATAGTAACTGTTAGCTCTCATTGTATATTTCGTTCAGCTATTATACATTGTTTTATATCCTACTTCGTCGTACAAAATTTCCTTACGCTACTTTTCCTCTATTCGTTTACAAATCTCAAAATGATTGTAGAAAGCAACTGAAACGAATTATCGTGCTTTGTTTGAGGAAAAAAATAAGATCCATACATTAAAAAAGTTGTCATCTTGGGTTGTCGGGTGTTCTGCCGGATATCAGCGTCGTACTTGCCCGATATTTCGGTCACGTAGCTCATGACCTTCATCAGGTGCGACCTGAGACTGCTCCTCGAGTGGACCTGGGCCAGTATTTATGTCTATGGCCTTCCCCCTTCCCAATATACCTTGTCAATGTGGCATGTCCTACATTGGCCAGACGACAAGAACTGTGGAGATCAGGTGCAAAGAACATCAGAGGCACACTAGATTAAGACAGGTGACTAAGTCAGCCATTGCTGAACACTGTCTAGAACTAGATCATGCCATGAAGTATGAGGATACCAAGATTCTAGCACAAACACTCAGATTTTGGGACAGTGTTATAAGACAATCGATAGAAATTAAAATGGCTGACGATCTTATGAACCGTGACACAGGGTACCAGCTAAGCAGAGCCTGGGATCCGGCTCTGGAATTGTTAAAGGAGCAATGGGGCCAGCTGCAACACTACACAAACAGAAGAACCAGAGACATGGAGATGGAAAACGAGCCCCTGACGGACTGCCAGGCGCACCAGACCGAAGATGGAACATCCAGAAGGGGGACTGGTGGGTGCGGACCGCAGAGGGAACATCCAGAGCCGCAGCGGACGAAAAACGGAGCGGAAACGCTCCAACAGGTCGTGGTGAGCGGGCGCGGACCGCAGGGGGAACGCTTGGTACCCCAGACCGTAGATGAAACCCCCAGGAGCGGGTTTTGTGGGCGCGGACCGCAGAGGGAACACCTAGAACCGCAGCGGACGGAAAACGGAGCAGCAACGCTCCAGCAGGTCGCAGGGAATGGGCGCGGACCACAGAGGAAGCGCCTGCAGCCATTGGTGGAGGGGGAAGGCCATAGGCATAAATACTGGACCAGGTCCACTCGAGTGCAAGTACGACGCTGATATCCGGCAGAACACCCGACAACCCAAGATGTCATTAGATCGCCGGGAAAGCCTGAAGATTTACATTAAAAAAGTTTTTAAATTAATTTTTTTTATTTCATAAATTACATTAAGGCTGCCGTCTCCACCCTGGCTAAGTAAGGCTTCGCTTGTGAAGTTGTGTTTGAGTTCACATATTTTTCAGCTGTGATTCGTTGGCCAATTCTATTGTATCGTTGAAACATGTCGCATATAGTAACAAAGTCTGAGTATCGCGATATGGTATTTTGCTTAAGATTTTGTAATGGAAACGCTGCTACTGCTTCCAGGGAATACGGTAGATAATTTCCTAACCGCAGCGTGTAAGATTTAAGAGTGTTTGCTCGTGTTTTCACTCAAATGTGTGAGACAATGTGGTGCAGTGCGCGGGTGTCATCGCATCTGAACGTGAATGAAGCGACTCACATCACTCATTTGGTTGGAACGTAGTCCTTCAACAAGCACACACACATATCTACACATATTGGCGTTTCACATACAAGAATATGATGACTACTACGTGTGATCAACCTCTGTGCTTGTCATTTACAGCGAATTTAATACCTCGGAGAAGAAGGTGAAGGTGGACGATGGAGTTTCGTCATTGGCTAGTTGCGAATCGCCGAGTACTGCCATTAATACTGTTTGCAGATGATGCTGCTTCCTCTCATGCGGATGCCAATGACACTCGTAACTCAGATCAGTCGTTCGATGGAAACTCACACGCCTTTGTGAGAAGTCTTACCGAAATGGTACTCCGTAAATGCGCGGTGTCGTATGATAGACACTCTGTTAATTGGACGCCGGAATGGTCAAGATTTTCTTGAAAACGCGCCCGCGTCTCGTGGTCGTGCGGTAGCGTTCTCGCTTCCCACGCCCGGGTTCCCGGGTTCGATTCCCGGCGGGGTCAGGAATTTTCTCTGCCTCGTGATGGCTGGGTGTTGTGTGCTGTCCTTAGGTTAGTTAGGTTTAAGTAGTTCTAAGTTCTAGGGGACTTATGACCACAGCAGTTGAGTCCCATAGTGCTCAGAGCCATTTGAACCATTTTTCTTGAAAACGCGTTACCTTCAGCACTGGAAAAGGATCGTTTGGTTACCATGATTTGTATGTTCTTCCACCATGACAAGCCCCTCCACATGGTAGCACATCATCTGAACATTCCTCGAAAGAGGGATAGTGAGGTCACATTTCTTGCCCATGAGAGTCATCGCATGAGACCCCCTTAGATTTTCGGTTATCGGAATGTTTGGCAGTGGACGTCTGGAAGGAAAAAATGAACAAGAGAGATGAACTGATCAGTTGGATTGCATATAATGCTTCCCTCATAAAAGAGCGCCAAGACGACCTCACAAGAGCTGCAGTGGATTTGTCAAGAGAATTCTAAAGTATATTGAAGTGAGAGGTGGGATTTACAAAAACCAAGTAGTAAGTAAATCACTCGGCCTCTTATCTTCTTCTGAGTGTATTTTTATGGGTTGCAATCCAACAGCTGTATCTCTGTAACTACTGAATACTGGGCAGATGTAATATGGAATATTTTATGAGGATTACTTCATAATACCACCACCTAAATTGTTTACTACTAGCTGACAAACTCGTTACTAACCATGTATTCATTTGGTAATTTTCTATTAGCAACGGAAAAAAGAGGAACATTAATCCCTCACAGTTTCTGTACGTTGCGCGCAGATGCTTCGCTTGCCTACAACGCGATTTTATAAACGGCTCTGTAGCAACGCCTATTCATAGATCTATAGACGGCTACTCTTCTCGCCTATAACCGTATGCGCTTCTGAATTCAAAGATGTCAAACCCGGTGCCAGGTGTCAGAGTTTTCCTTTGACTCCACTGTGCGAGTGCTTTAGTATTAAGACAACGGATGACGCGGCAATTTTTTACGCGTCTCATTGTTTTATGACGTCATATCTCTTGCACAATGAGTCGTACAAGTGATGTATTTGTATAGGTACATTCGGCGATTTACGTCTACATTGTCTGCGAAATATGTTGCGAATAAAATTAGTAACAAAGAAGTAATAAATTTAAAATCAAGCATGATGGAGTTTTTCACGAATCTCAGTATTTATGACGTCGTACCCCCTGATCTATGTTTCATGCAGCGTTATAATTTTGTGCGTACATTCAGTGGCGTAAGTGGTTAGTTACTGTCTGCAAAATGAAAGAAGAAGTAATAAATTTAAATCTCATACCCATTGCGACAATTTTTCACGCACTTCAGTGTTTATGACGTCATACTTCCTGAACTACGTGCGATGCCATGACATACTTTTGTAGATACATTTACCGGCATATGTGGATACTGTCTGCGAAATTTATAGTGAGTAGAATAAGTAGCACTAAAGTAATAAATTTAAACGTCATGAATAATGCGGCTGTTATTCACGCCTCGTCATATCTCCAGATCTGTGTTAGGTAGGTGTTTCCTATTCCCACAGCGATTGTTGCCTGAAAGTAAAGAATATATGTACCAAGTTTGGTTGCAATTGGTCCAATGGTTTAGAAGAAGATTACACAGAAAATATCCAACTGCGACCATGAAACTTGCTTATGCAATAATGTTTATATAGATATTCCCCCTTCAGTGCGGTGCATTTTTCCCATTGTTAGATGAATTTATGGAGACTTTTGTTGCAGAAGTCCGCGATTTAGCTGTTCAGGAAATGTTCCACCTCGAAAATCATCTGTTCGTCATTCTGGAATTCCTCCTGCCTCTCAATGTCTCACCCAACAGAGGAATGAGAATCAAGTACCGCGTGACAGGTTCGAAGAAGATGGGAGTGAGACAAAATTTGATAGACCGAAGGAGCAGCAGCATGTAAGATTGCTGCTGTACAGAAACAGCTGGTGTGTTGTTTCAGAACAGAAACTTTCCCTGAGACAGCTCCTCGCGGTGCTTCGATTAGGCAGCCTCTCGTAATCCGTTCGGTAGTACGTTCCTGTGACGGTCTGCCCTTTCTGAGTACCATCTGACAGCACCAAACCCGAAAAGGAAAGCGTCATCTTGCCAGGTGTAAAGTCTTTCGGCAGTGGTGGATTCTCATGTTTCCACTTCTTGTTGCCCTCCTTTGTCCCAAGGACATAGGGAAGCACCCAGTACATATCCATGGTATTTGGGTGAATAAAGGAATCATTTGGATTGATCCAAAACAGATGTCAACTGCGAGTTAACGAGCAGTGTGCTTTTATTTAAGTATATGACCGAAAGAAACAGCCTTCCAGGAGTTGTGAAACGAGTCCTCGACAGTGTGCCACAAAGAGGGTAGATTCTCTAGGAGATGTGGAAATTCACAGGCGTCTATTGTGCTGAATGAGGCCAGGCTGATCAGGCCTAAGCGCGGTAGTGTGCGAAAGACGAGAACGTACGTCATAGGGAAACCATGCAGGAGCTGTTTGTGCCCAGGGAGACGTAGCGGTGTTAAATAAGGCGGACCTAAGGTCGACCATAAAGGGAAACATTTATGAGAACTATTTAACTCTGTAGTAATTCAGGGAATGAAGCCACAGTAATTTTAATCAGCCATCTTTCTTAATTTTCATATTGATCCCAATAAAACTTTAATATTGATCATATCTGTAATAGTTCAGGATTTACTTTTAAAGTGAAATTAACAAGTTTTGTAACGAAGACCTGAATGCTAAAATATGGATGCTTTGGTCGATCTTAACGATCGATATTTCATATAGAAGCGCATCATTAAAATGAATAATTTTGTAAATATCATTTCTGTAACTTTATTTGTTTAAAAGATATATAAAATTTAAATTATCAGTATTTCAATTAAGCATCAGTACACCACTTCCTTCACACGAAACACATTGAATTATGAGTGCATGTCAGCTTATTGAATCATTAGGTAACAGAATATTTGTTGTAAGGTTTAGTGCACAATTGTTACTTTTGTTCTTTATTTACTTAACAGAATACATATTGGTGGAAGGCTTCTGGCCGCGACATTCAAAGTTAAGAAGGAAACTGTATTAAGCATCTTGTGGTGCAGTCCTTCTTGTTGTCTCCGTGCTTGCTAAGAAAATGGGATGAGAAGTTCCGCCTTATGCAAGACACGTTTTTTCTTTTGTTTCACCCATACATGTTTCAGCACTTTTGTGCTATCGTCAGTGGGTTCTATTTTTATTTTTAACTGTAAATTTGTTGTTAACATATTAACATTTGCGTCGTTTACAACATTATGTAAAAGTTGCATTTGTAACTTAATTGGCGAAAAGTGGGTGTAATCATAAGTAACAAACCTTACATGATGTTATTGTCCACTTGTTTTGGTAGCTGTTTTGCTACACAATATACAACTTGTCATCTGCAAACAGCAAAACGTAATTTATTTTCTGTTTATTATGCTTTTACGAACGGAAATAAGACTGTATCACGTTTTCCTTCTGTAACTTACAGTTTAGACGTTGTGGTTCGTTTTCCTGTGTTGTTGGCGAAGTAAATAGGCTTACTTCTTAGCCTGTGTTCACGTGGCAATGCAGTTTTTTCCGGTTACTCAAAACGTAGGCGGAGTTTTCGCTGCCATTACGTGTTGTTGTGGCTGTGTGGCGTTCATTTGTTTCGTAGCGTGTTCTGCTGGGTGAGGCAGTTTCTTCCGGTCAAAACGTAGGCGGAGTTTTCGCTGCCATTACGTGTTGTCGTGGCTGTGTGGCGTTCATTTGTTTCGCAGCGTGTTCTGCTGGGTGAGGCGCGCGAGTTTGAATTGTATTTGGTGTTAGTGGTGTGTGGTTTGTGTGGGTTTGCGTGTGTGTGATGAGTGCTGGGGCAGAGTGAGTGAGAGAGAGAGAGAGAGAGAGAGAGAGAGAGAGACTGAAAGAAAGAAAGAAAGAAAAGAGAGAGAGAGAGAGAGGATTTGTATGTATATGTATGGGTGTGTGTGTGTGTGTGTGTGTGTGTGTTTGTGTGTGTGTGCTACTTGTATAGTTCTTCTATTGTATTGTTTTTATGCAAAAGAATTTAACGTTTATTATGTAATGGATGTTATTGTTACTTTATTTAGAACGTGAAAGTGGTCAAGCTTTGATCATTTAAATATGTTAAAATGTAAAATAATGTAGAATAACCTGTAGCCAATCAGATGGACGGCTTTAGGAAGGGGAACTTCACTAGTCCGTTGAGCGACGAAGTTCGGCACGCGGGAGACGCGGCCAGAGACGGGAAGAGCGACAGTTCTGGTCTGGACACCGAAGGTGCAGTTAGAACTGAGACGCGAAAGCGGACAGTCGGTCTTTAGGTAGCTAGGCAGTGAAACGACTTAGAAAATTTCGCGTTGTGTGGTATCGCGGGATTTAGTCTCGGAGCGGTGAGCAACCACGCGCCTGGTGTGAACTATAACTTAGTAGTTAATAAGATGGAGTATTGGACTTTTATTTCGCGATATGTTGTGAGTTTCGCAAACTTGCTATCAGCCATACAATTTAACCAAAGGGTCACAAGTGTCTAATTTAGGGCGTACGTAATGCGACACTTGCTGTTCAACCCCTAGACGAGTTTGAGCCAAGATATTTCGACGAAGAGGAACCGCATGTGAACCCGAACGTCTTTCGGATGTTTGCTCGCAATTGGGGAATCGTCCGGGATAGAAAATGTGGAAAGTATTAGTTGAGCGATAAGAATCTTGAAAAGTGTCGGAACAGGATTGGATTTTGGAAAGTGCTAATTGCGGAATATGAACTCTGGAAAGTTTTAGTATTGGATTTGAATTCTGCAAAGTGTTTACAAAAGTATTATCTGAACTTTTATAGGCAGAACCTATCGCAAAAGTTAAATGTGAGATCGGTTCAGAACTGAATATTAGGTTTCTTTAATAGTTGTGAAATTACAATTGTAATTCTCACAGTTAACGACATTATGTGATGTAGGTCCCAAGTCTGTGCCAGTTTAGGCAGTATGCGTGGGGGCTCTGAGCTACGAATGTTGCAACAGTTGTGTGCATCGAGTCTTAGCAGTGTTCAGGAGTTTCAAAAAGTAACGCGGAAGAAGAGGCGACGTCGAAAGCCCGTGGCTCCAGCCAGCAGCGGCACCTTCAACGGCGATTCATAGCGCAGCGGAGGTTGCAGTACCACAGCAGCAGATCTTCAGCATCGGCTTCAACTGCAACACTGGCAACAATACCATGGCAGAAGGATCCCGCAGGACGAAGTTAAGCAACTGCGCTGATAGCGAGATTATGTAGGATTTTGTAGTTCAACTACCAATAATCGACGTCGCTAATGTTAAGCAGTTGGCCAGTTTGTGTGGGTCCGAAAATACTAGCGAACCGCTTAGCCCAAAGTTGGGGCGGGAAAGCGTGATCGGCGGTGATTTAGAAGGCCAAATAGTCCAAAATCAGGCATGGGAGATGAATTTGGGGGAGACATGATGTCTCAATTAATGCAAAGGATAAGAGTATTGGGATACAAAAACGATTCTGTTGAAATCAATATGGGTGACGTAAATTTAAACATTGATTCGGTTCAGTTCAAAAAAGCTTCGGTTGTGAAAGAGGAAGCAGGTAAAATTGCTGGTGGAACCGAAGAATTGATAGACGGAAAATTAAAAACCATTGCTGCTGTTGAAAGTGCTGTTTGTGAAGGTGTTTGTAATGACGTGGAAGTAAAAAGTAATGCTTTATTTCATGATAATGATGTTGTAGCTACTAAGGTCAGTAATTTTAAGGGAGAATACAGTGAGTTTGATTCTAATACATAAAGTGATATTCGGACAGAATGGTATCTTAAGGAGGAATGTGATTTTACTGTAACTGATTGGCGATGGTTTAGTAGAACATTACGATCGTTATTGCCTCATTTGTAGACTTGAGAGAAGTTTAAGATAGCGAGAGGTCTAGAAGGGAGAAAAATGAAATTGGGGTGAAAGAAGCATTTAATGTATTATTTTGGGATGAGTACCAAATTGAGTGGTGGATCGAACAGGATATGTGTACTCTAGAGATGGAAGAGAAGGGTCGAGACATAGGGAATGATTTATTGAGGGAACAGTGTATAGAGTGAAAAAATGAAATTCAGCCTATCATTGAAATTAAAGTAAATGACGAGAAAGTAGACATACTGCTCGATTCTGGAAGTAATGTGTCGGCAGTGTCAGAAGGTTTTGTACATAGCGTGAAGAATAAGAAATTAGTAATACCACCTGTAAATTGTGTAAAAATTGAAACGTCAGTTGGTGGATTAAGTAAACTGATAAGACAAGAAGTGGTCTAGGAATTCAAGTGCGAGAAGAATCATTTTGGTATAGGATGCTTTGTAGTGAATGGACTTGTAAAAGATGTGGTGCTGGGAACAGATTTCTTATGTAAATATAAAACTTCCCTTCACTGCGTGGGAAGGTGGTTGGATTTTGAAATTGAGGGTGAAAAAAGGAAAGTAAAATTGAAGAATCTTTTGATGGGGGACAACCAGATTGCGCACACCTTAATTACACATGGTTGGGATGAAGAGAACAATATGTGTGACAAGATAAAGGAAACGGTAGAAGCAGTCGAGTGTATATCGGAGGTAGAGAAAAAGGAGTTATGTGAATTGTTGTGTCATTATGAGGACATATTTTCCGATCGTCCCGGTAAAGTAACAGACTTCGAATACTCCATTGAAGTGAAGCCGTAAGAGCCGATTAAGTGCAAGCCTTATATAATTCCTATTGCTGATCGAGAAGCTGTCAGGGCCATGTTAAGGCAAGTGCTAGAATGGGATATGATAGAGCAGTGTAGGAGCGATTATTGTAATTGCAAAGAAAAAAGTCAAATCGGTTATAATCGTGTTAGACGCGCTTAAGATATATAAGGTAATTGTAAGAGAACTTGATCAGCCTGGTAATATGGAGGAACTGCTGCAAAACTTCAGGAACAAAAAATTGATGTCTAGTGTTGACTTGGCCTCAGGATTTTGGCAAATCCCATTGGCAGACGAAAGCAGACGTTGCACAGCTTTCTTATTCGAAGGACGAAGCTACCGGTTTAAGGTTGAACCGTACGGCCTCACGATTTCATTGGTAGTATTTGTGAGAGCGCTAAGCCATGTCTTAAGAGAACGCTTGATGAGTAAGTTGGTGATCTATGTGGACGACGTTTTAATAGCGACGGAATCTTGGTACGAACACTGTAAATTGCAGGAGGAAGTGCTTGAGGCCTTAAGCCGAGGTGGGATGACGTTAAAAATTGCCAAATGCGAATTGGCCGAGCGGAAATTCAGTTTCTATGACACACTCTTACATGTGAGGGAATTTTACCGAATACCGAGAAACTAAAATCAATCACGGATTGTAAAAGGCCAACCAACAGAAAGCAATTAAAACCATACCTCGGATTATGTGCGTTTTATCGAAAATTCTTGGGGGATGGAGGAATGAATAACCCAAATATATGTAAATTATTAAAGAAAAACGCATCCTGGAAATGGACCGAGGAATGTGAAAAAGAATTTCAGAACATAAAGGATAAAATGTGTGCGAGTAAAATGTTCTATTATCCCGACATGACACTTCCATTCTGTTTGTTGTTGGACAGTTCAGATTATGGGATGGGCTGCGAAATCTTCCAAGAAAAACAAATCGACGGGAGATAGAACACCGGAGTATGGCTTTCGCCAGCCGCATAAACAAACAGGAACGCGGGTACAGCATATCTGAGAAGGAGCTGCTTGCAATCGTGTATAGGTCCAAAACGTTCCGTATATATTTGGAAGGTAGAGAGGTAACAATGCTATCCGACTCCCTTAGCTTTCTGCAAGACTGTAGAATACTAAACGACCGTTTGATGCCCTGGGCAATGTTCCTGCAGCAATTTAGTTACCATATACTCTACATTAAAGCGACCGAGAGTTGTATTGCAGATGCTCTGTCACGGCTACCTGTTGGAGAGGAAGACAATGAAAGGGGGGGAGGGAGACAAAGAACGAATTTCAGCTGCTGTACATGAAAGGAGTACCAGATAAAAGGGAGATGAGGAGAGCGTAAGATGATGACAATGAACTGAAGAACATCAAAATCAACTTTGACAGCAAGGGCAACGAAAAAATACACCGCTATTTCAAGATCCACAAGGGTGTGCTGTTTCGCAGAAAAGACGAGAAGACGGATCGCTGGAAACCGTGCTTCCCAGACAAATATGCGGAACGGCTGATAGATTACGTCCATGTAAGTCACGGTCATTACGGCGCCCAGAAGTGTACGGAACTTATAGAGCAATACATCCACATTAATAACCTCGTCAGACGCACAGCTGGCTGCCTGTGATCGAGGCCAGCGAGTAAAATATTGCACTACAACACAACAATGGGAAACGCAAAGTATAATACAGACCAAGGTAAGAGAGTTAACAATTTTGGCCCACTGCCCACAGGACGTGGTGGTATGAAGTACATTTTTGTTGTTGTGGACCTCTTTTCAAAATTTATTAAACTTTAGCCGATACGGAAAGCTAACAGCAAGACGCTGATAGCCAAATTAGAAAAGGATTTCTTTAAAACGGTAATCAAACCAGAAAGGCTGTTATCTAACAACGGATCACAGTTTGTATCAAACGTTTGAACAAATTTATGAACTACCTGGGTGTAAAACACATTAAAATATCGGTGTACCACCCGGCGAGTAGCCATTGTGAGCGGTATGTGCGAGAAGTTGGACGTCTGTCTCGAAATTAGGCGAGTGATAGACACTCAAAGTGGGTACGGTTTTTAAGGACGTTCTAAACAGCGTGAAAAGTATCGCAACTGGATATTTGCCCTTGGAGGTGCTGACGGGAGTCAAACTGAAATTTCTGTTAACGGAAACTGTGGAGTGAAGCTGAGTCGGCCGCTGAGAGGAAGCAGGAGGTAAAATCCCGTCTGGAGAAGCTGGCAGCGGAAAGGACGAAACAGCATGATGGGCGGTCCAAACCAATTACATACAAAATAGGAGACAAAGTCCCAGTACGTACGAAAAAAAGCCCAGGGAAGTGGATGGAGAAATAAAAAAGTTGTTTGAGCTGCACTATTGGCCATTTGTGGTGGCAGAATGTCCGCACCCTAATGCCTACCGACTCAAATAACCTGTTTCAGGAAAACGTCTATGATTAAGAAATGTGATACAATTCAGACTGTAGATTAAGAAGCGGAAAGTAGGTTGAGAAATAACTGTACCTGTGTTCAGAATAGAAGGGGTTATTTGCAATGTTTTATTTCAGGATTTATTGTAGCTTGTTTGTTGCTTCGTCTCAGAAGGATCTTTTCTGGCACAAGGACTGTGCTAATACAAAGAGACAGTTTAGACGCACTTTTGGATGCGAGGAGGTCTGGGAACTCGTTTATTTGGTGAGAAGTATCAAGTCAAAAATCAATGCACAACATGCGTGTAAATTATGTTTTAGGGGGTATATAAGGGATTTATTTACGTGTTTGCATGTGTTAGGCTTAAGCTTTTGGATGGTTTTATGACTGTTGTAATTTCCAAGTTATAAGTTATGGTCACGTAGATTTGGGTGCATGGAGGTCGGAGAAATTTGGAAAATGAAAATTAATAATGCTTGCCTAAGAAGACAGATACATGTTTATCTACTTATCTGAGAACATTTTGGGGGAATAATTTATCGTTGTATGGAGTAACGATTTGTGTACGCAGCTTCACTGCATGGAATTAAACGAGGAGTGAGAGTTGTACATATTTGTTGTTAGTGTCTAAGGGAGTTATTTAAATTAAAAGAAAATATTAATTTGTCGATGAAGTCTATTGGGAACCTGTCACGAGATGCATGTCTCTAGTGAGACTTGAATAACGTGTCAGAATCATTGAAGAATTTACGAGCATGTTGTAAACACTGTAAATCAATTGTTTACTGTGTAGTTTAAATCAGTTTGTATCGGTTGCACTGGGGGAGGTGTTCAGTGCAGATCCTGGGTGGTTTCGGAAAGTGTTTGTTTTCTGGTATCTACACCCGATTCGAATTTCAACAGATTTGTTCCCGCAAAACGATGGCAGTCGCGGAACTCTGTGGTCTTGTTCAGAATATCGTACAAGGTGTTTAATACTGACTCCTAAGAGACTTGACCTTTATTCGCACTGTCGCCTCGACCGTGGTACGCCGGTCTTCGAGCACCATAGCCTCCTGTCTTCAGGCGTTTCCCGGTCCTTCGTTCCTCGTTATTCAGACTTTTATTACTACACTGGAAGCGATTGCGGCACCTAAACACTGGGGTATTATTGAACGGCACTTCTAAACTCAGTATGGATAGTTGCAACTTTGCCGCCTTTAAAGGCCTAGAGAAAATACACTCTAGGAGTCCCCCCCCCCCCCACTCTCGCCACCCCAAAAAAAAAAAAAAAAAAACAGCTACACACCACGAAGGAATTATGCGAATGCTATGCAAATCGATAGATGTGATGTAGATTTACGGAATTTTTCAGAAGAGCTGGATGATTCAGTCAACAGAAAAGCCTTCACAAGCTGATTAAGTCAATAACATTGTAGTTCAGCTGTGGGCCTCATGCAAGCAGTTATTCGGCTTGGCACTGACTGACAGACTTGTTGGATGGCCTCCTGAGGGATACCGCACAAAACTCTGTTCAACTGATGCGTTAAATCGTCAAAGTAGCTGTTTGGAGGGCCCTGCCCATAATGTTCGAAATATTCTCAGTTGGGGAAAGATTCGGCAAAAGTTACTGGCAAAGACGGTGTTTGGAAAGTGCGAAGAAAATCAGTAGAAAATCTTGTCATGTATGGGAGAGAATCAGTAAGCCTGGCAGGCGACAGTCAGGTTGGAATCCCACTGCTGTCCGGTGCATCTCCAGAGACATCTGAGGCCTGGAATCTCATTGACTTGATTAGAATCGTGTTCAGGGTTGAGGCCCGCTTCGAACTATGTCCCGATGATAAACGAAGACGCGTTCGGAAACACCAGATACTACGGTGGAATACCTACCTGACTGTCGGCCACAGGAGTGACGGTCTGTGATGAACATCATAGCAGAACACCTTTGGTCGTCATCCTCACAGCGGTACGTCGACAAAATTCTAAGCCTCTTTTTGCTGGCCTTCATGGCAAGCCGTTCTGGGTTTGCATTTCAGCAATATAATGCCCGACGGCACACGGCAAGAGTTTCTGCTGCTTGTGTTCATGCTTGCCAAACCGCACCGTAGCCAGCGAGGTCTCCAAATATCTCTCGAACGTTTGGAGCATTATGGGTAGGATCCTCAATCCCGCTGGGATTTTGATGATCTAATGCGACAATTGGACAGAATTCGGCGCGATATACCTCAGTAGGACATCCAACAAATCTCTTGATCAGTACCAAGCCTGATAACTGCTTGCTCAAGGGCTAGGCGTGGACCAATGCGTTATTCACTTGCTCAGTTTCACTTGCTCAGTTTGTGAAGATCTTTGTCTTGAATAAAGTCGCCCATTTTTTCTGCAATTGTAGTCATTTGTTTATCTGTACATGTACATAATGTCTACCAATTTCCGTACCATTCGAACAATTCCTACGTGATGCGTTGTTTCTTTTGACTTGCAGCGTAAATTTCCTTGCGGGTATACTCTACTTTGTTAATAGCTACTTTATTTCGGCTCATATAGCAGCGTGTTATGGCATTGAATCATAGGGATTTCATTTGTAGCGGCATTACAAAACCGCTTAAAGAAACTACGGTTTGTTGTTTGACTCAAATTAGGTAGTTTAACTACTCGATTATTCCTGTAACACATGATTTCCTGTATCACACATTATTTGGTTAACAAGGCTGAAGCGACTACGACAGAAAAACTGATCAGCACCTATTACGCAAAATGTATGTAGTGTGTGTCTGTAAGGGCTATTACAAACATTTCTCTGAGAAGAGTGTAGAGCAGTGTTTATACTGACGGTATTGCTTTTAAGTGTCAGATAAGTTAGTGCCTTATCTTTACGTAACAGCCTGCACACAAGCAACGTCGACAAAGTATACACGCTGCGTCGGTTCGTTCCACCTGTGGCAAAAGTGGGGGCCAAGCCGGCCATCATTAGGAACACTTGTGGCCCGAATATCAATTTAAAATACACGTGAAACACTTAGCACTGAATGCGGCGTGATAAAATCGACGGTAAAGCAGGGGGTCTGGGGTGCGTAAAAATGATTTACGGTAATTATCCTGTGTGCCGCGTCCGCCGGCTGCGCAGGTGGGGGGCAGCGGCAGAGGCAGAGGCAGAGGCAGGTGCGCGCTCCCGGCGGGCCGCCTTTCTCACTGCCACAACGGCCGACGCCGGCCGGCGACGCGCGCTCGAGCTAGGAAATCCAATTTGCGGCCTAAAATGAAAAAGGAAGGCGGGGCCCGCATTCCTCGGCCGCTGCCCCGTCCAGGCCTATTCACTGCTGCCGCGCTGTTTTGTATTCAGCGTCGTTTATACGGCGTCGCCGTCCCCGGGTCGGCGCGTCGTGACGCCGCCTGCTGTCGGCCAATATATCGAACAGGCGGCGCGCCGGCCCCGGAAAGGCGCCGCGGCTGTAAGTCCAGTTTAGGCACGATCCGGCGAGCGATGCCGTCTGTTTGCAGCGCTCGCGCCCGCGGCTCAGCCTCGAGGCGGCTCGTATTTCAGCGACGACCTCTGTGTTTCGCTCTCCCAGCTCCTGACGTCACTGCCAGTGTTGGGGTAGAGCAGAATAAACGCCCCACGTCTGGCTAGAGAGAGTGAAAGCTGGTGACGTCCCGATGAGACCATTCGCGTGTATTTCCTGGCGGCATATCGGAAACCATTATCAATTAGGATCAGGTAAATATACAGTGAAGCGCCAAAAACATTTTTATAGGCATGCATATTCATAAACAGAAGTATGTAAACAGGCAGAATACGGCGCTGCGGTCGACAACGACTATGTAAGACAGGAAGTGTCTGGTGCAGTTGTTACTAGAGATGGGGGATCCGCTCTTGAACTAATGCATAGAGTTGCATCTTTCAAAGGAGTGAACAATCAGTGATTCAGAAAAAAAGAACGGTAGCTCCAAACGTTTCCCACGGCAGAGAGAGAGAGAGAGAGAGAGAGAGAGAGAGACGGAGCATATCAGCAAGCGCCTCTGCTGGTCAGAGCACAGTGCACGCCACACAACACAGCCAGCGCCGGCCTCTGCCCTGCTTCTACCTTGGCTGCCTGCATTGTGCAGTGCCCCATTGGATTTTGTGTTTCACATATGCCGTGCTGTCTCTGTGCGTCGTCTGCCGCCTGCAGTGTCTGGCGCAGCGTAACTTCGTATCGCACTCTGTCGGCGATCGTTTCAGTCGCACGTCCTGCCTTCTGGGCAGTTGATGCGAGCAACAGGACAGAGAGCCACCTAGCGGATAACATAGGAACTACTTGCAACAACCTGCTCGCAAGGGAACGGACGATTTGTCTCGGAGCGGGTGAGTTCACCGCTCCCCCCCACCCGCGGAACTCGCCCGCTCAACGCTCGCCCCACCGTCTCGACTCTAGCCAGAGCGTTGAGCAAAGCGACTCAGGTGTCACTCTGGTCTCTGCGGTCTCAGCTCACGCAGTAATACAGCTCGCGGCTCCACCTGCTCGACTCAGCGCCTCTGCATCGGAGTTCGTCTCTACTGGATATTGTTCTTCGTAGTAATACCGCTATGTATATTACATTATTATGTTATGTTTACATCAATTGTTTTTATTTTATTTTTCTTTGTTTAAACTGATTAGATTAGGTTCCTGACGACTCCTCTTACTATAGGATTTTTATTATGGACACTCGAATTTACGCTTTAATTACGAGCAAACCGATAAACGTATCGCAAAATGTGATACACCAATATTTTCCTTGTTTTATTCTGCGTAAGGCTATATGCAGCACTTTCGTTTTACAGTCAAATTTATATTTTTTTTTCTTATTCTGGTACGGATTTTGCGATTTTAGGCGTCTTCGGAAGGAAACGTTCACTTTTAAAATATATGGCTTGCGATGTATTTGTATGAGGTTAATGAAATTTTAATACATTATAGCCTAATATATTGTTAATGTAAATCTCAAGTTACAACATTTTCCGGTCACCCAAAAAAGCACGATAGTGCAAAATAAATCAATAATCCAAAACTTTGTCATATCGTGGAAATTTCAATAAACAATACAAAATTCTTACTCATTATCTGTGTTACTTCAAAATAGGATCAAATAAGATCAAAATACAGGTATAGTACTGGAATAAACCAAGTTTAAAGGGCAATGTGCCTTCCATTTATTTTCTATTGTAAATGAGTGGTGAGTCATGAAAAAGAGCTAATTCATTTCAGGGAGTGAACAGTTCTGATCCAATCTCTGAAAAGAACAGTTTTGCCCATCTCTAGTTGTTACGTCGGTTACTGCTGCTGCAATGGCAGATTGTCAAGATTCAAGTGAGTTTCAACGTGGTGTTATAGTCGGTGCACGAGCGATGGGACACAGCATATCCGAGGTGGCGATGAAGTGGGGATTTTCCCGTACCATCATTTCACGAGTGTACTTTGAATATCAGGAATCCGGTCAAACATCAAATCTCTGACATCGCTGCAGCTGGAAAATGATCCTGTAAGAATGGACCAACGAAGACTGCTCAGAATCGATCAGCATGACAGAAGCGCAACCTTTGCTGTAGATTTCAATGTTACCGGCCATGGTGGCCGTGCAGTTCTAGGCGCTACAGTCTGGAACCGCGCTGCTGCTACTGTCGCAGGTTCGAATCCTGTCTCGGGTGTGGATGTGTGTGATGTCCTTAGGTTAGTTAGGTTTAAGTAGTTCTAAGTTCTAGGGGACTGATGACCTCAGAAGTTAAGTCCCATAGTGCTCAGAGCCATTTGAACCATTTCAATGTTGGGACAACAACAAGTATCAGCGTGCAAACCATTCAACGAAACATCATCGATATTTGCTTCCGGAGCTGAAGGCCCACTCGTGTACCTTTGATGACTGTACGACACAAAGCTTTACGCCTCGCTTCGGCACGTCATCATCGACATTGGGCTGTTGATGACTGGAAACATATTACCTGCCCGGACGAGTCTAGTTTCAAATTGTATCGAGCGGATGGACGTGTACGTGTATAAAGATAACCTCATGAATCCATGGACCTTGCATATCAGCAGGGGGCTGTTCAAGCTGGTGGAGGCTTGTGTGGGGTGTGTGCAGTGGGAGTGATATGGAACCCCTGATACGTCTAGGTAGCATTCTGACAGGTGACACGTACGTAAGCACCCTGTCTGAACACCTTCATCCATTTATGTCCATTGTGTATTCCGACGGACTTGGATACTTCCAGCAGGACAATGCGATACCCCACACGTTCACAACTGCTATAGAATGTCTGCAGAAACACTTTCGCTGCCACCTAACTTCCCAGACATCAACGTTATTGAGCATATCTGGCATGGCTTGCAACGTGCTGTTCAGAAGAGATGTCCACCCCCTCGTACTCTTACGGATTTATGGACAGCCCTGCAGGATTGATGTTTCAATTCCCTCCAGCACTACTTCAGGCATTACTGGAGTCCATGCCAGGTCGTGTTGCGGCACTTCTGCGTGCTCGTCGGGACCTAAACGATATCAGGCCAAAGTCTCAGTTTCCTTCGCTCTTCAGTATACCTCTGCCCCACACAGAAACACCTTTTGTAGCCACGATGTTTTCTCTTTTGTGTTCATACGAATAGTTCAGCTGACGTAATGCAACTGCCATCGTTATCTGCGGAATATTTTGGTTTTACGATATTTTGAAATTTCATTTGGTTTTATGTAGGTGTTTGAATCCTTACTTCAGTGCGTTATTAGATTTGTTATTCAATTTTCTTCCAGTGCTTGAATATGAGTCGAGGTTTCAATGCTAGAGTGTGTACGTACACAAATCAGACATTTAGGGGGACTTTTGCTTTTTTCTAGTGACTGCTTGTGTAGTCGACCGTTGGGCACGTGTAGTGATTATACGGATAGCTCTTATTGCAATAAACGAGCTCTCAGCGCCTTGGAATAATTAACGCGAAGTAATGCGCTTCACGCTGAAGTTAAACGTTCAGAGTCTTCATGGATTTGTACGATTGCTGGGGAAAGTGTATCACACAGCAGTTGAATGGCTTGAGGATAATACACTAGAAAAGTTTTTGTTTGTTCAGATTGTATGTACAGCGTGAACTATTGTGTAATTGCATCAGAGTTAATTCTTTCACTCAGACAATCTGCCGGTATCCACAATACCAGCTGTTGAATAGCATCATCTCTCGTGAGTAACAGTTAATCGTATGCAGTAGTAGGAGATGTTTAATCTTGCCGTTTTCTGAGACATAACACTTTTCTGGAACTTACAACTTATTTCTGCTGGTGTGATAGTGCTTCTCTGCCCTCGTGTCGTAGTCTTGCATGCCACCGAACTAGAATGAAGTGAGTGTGCCGATTGATCCAATAAATACACGTGTCTGTGTCCAATTTTTCATATGCTCATTGCCCCGGTACCCTGTCAACGCTCGCCGTACTCGCCAAGTTCATGTACAGAAATAATAACGTGTTCGTTTCACATATGCAACTTTGTGTTATGGTTAACTACAGGCGAGGACCAGTTTTGTTTTGTTCAATGCGTGTATTAATGGGCCAATGTATTCTGTCGATTCAAGAATGGATGAACCCCAGATATGGGTTCACAATAATCTTTGAACCCTAATTCATGATTTTCCAATCTAGTCACTATCCCAGTTAAGTAATTTAAATATGGAGTTCCGAGTCATTTGAATACGTTTGATTTTGCTACAGTAAAGCTGATGTATTCATACCGATAATCATCCAAGTGAATTCTCAATGAGCGGCCTTTGGAAACCATGAGGCAGAATGGGCCGTATCCATTGTAGACCTCGCTCAAATCCCTATCCTCGATCGTTTGCTCAAGCAGTCCTCTCGCCCATATTTAATAGAAAGTAACTTAAATGAAATCTGAAATACATGTGCAGCTATAGTACGTCCCCCTCTCACTAAACATGGGCGTATTTTCTGCTTGGACTTTTTTTTTTTTTTTTTTTTTTTTTTTTTGCTGTCTTGATGATGTAGAATGCTTCCACTGGGACGAATGAGCCTTGGCTTCAATACCGTATCGCTAAGTCCTTTGAAACAAGTTGGTCAATTAGAGTCTGTCAGTCAATGACTGATTGGTTTCATATAATGCTTCTCACGCTAGCCTGATAGAGAAACAATGAGGTCATGAGAAATGACACAAGCAGTTGTACTAGGTCGATGAATAGTTCCTTACAGCATCCCATTTACCACGTAGTTTAGACACATCTCTGCGGAGCAGTGTTTGAGAAAATGTAATCGTTCATAAAGTAAACAGTTTCTTGCTCTCATGTAATATTTTCGTATGGTCACTTCCTGACTGTGTGGAGCCGCTTTCCTTCTTTTCAGACCAGTCGAAAACAGTGTGTGTGTGTGTGGGGGGGGGGGGGGGGGGGGGGGCGCTTTGCCTCCTGTGCACAAAATATTGGTTACGCCTCCAGGCTTGAGGGACTGACGCTATAGAAACACGACGACATTCGCGGCGGGTGTGGTGAGTCGGCGACACGATGGCGCGAGAAGCTGAGGCGAGAAACGCCTTCCCGTTTTGTCTGCCCGGGAACAAGTCAGCTACAAATCTAGGAGCCGCTTTTGTAGTACAGCCAGAGAGGCGTCCTTGCTTGGTCTCGCGCTGATCGCAAGAGCAGGAAATGTGGGTCTTGTTCTCTGGGCAAACCTATTCTTCACGAGCTGTTCATCAGAATGTCACCCTGGCGCCGACCAGATTCAAACCACACCCCCACAAGCAACGGCCTTGCGGTGAGACGTAGCTGGTGGACACATTCCTTCGTTCTCATAATAGCTACTTCCGCGAAAGACTGGCCTATACAGTTCGGTTAAAAACAAACTTTTCCTCTCGTTGTTGTTTTTGTGGTCGTCAGTCCACAGACTGGTTTGATGCTGCTCTCCATGCTACTCTATACTGTGCAAGCCTCTTCATCTACGAGTAACTACTGTGACTTATGCCCTTCTGAATCTGCTTAGTCTATTCATCTCTTAGTCTCCGTCTACGAATTTTACTCTCCACGCTTCCCTAAAATAATAAATTGGTGATCCCTTCATGCCTTAGAACGTAACCTACCAACCGATCCGTTCTTCTAGTCAAGTTGTGCCACAAATTCCTCTTCACACAGTTCTATTCAGTACCTCTTCACTAGTTACTTGATCTATCCATCTAATCTCCAGCATTCCTTTGTAGCACCACATTTCGAAAGCTTCTATTCTCTTCTTGTCGAAACTACTTATCGTCTATGTTTCACCTCCATATATGGCTACAGTCCATATAAATATTGTCAGAAATGACTTCCTGACATTTAAATCTATACTCGGTGTTAACAAACTTGTCTTCTTCAGAAAAGCTTTTCTTATCATTGCCAGTATCTCTACTTCGACCATCATCCATTAATTTGCTTCCCAAATAGTGAAACTGATTTACTACATTAAGTGTCTTATTTACTAATCTGATTCTCTCAGCATCACCTGTTTTAATTCGACTACATTCCATTATCCTCGTTTCGCTTTCGTTGATGTTTATCTTACAACCTCATTTCAAGACACAGTCCATGCCATTCAACTGCTGTTCCAAATCTTTTGCTGTCTCTGACAGAACTCAATGTCGTCGGCAAACCTCAAAGTTTTTATTTCATCTCCCTGGATTTTAATTTGTTCCAAATTATTTCGTTTCCCTTACTTGTTGCTCAGCATCCAAATTGAATAACATTGGGGATAGGCTACAACCCTGTCTCACTCCCTTCTCAGTCACTGCTTCTCTTTCATGCCCCTAGACTCATAACTGTTATGTGGTTTCTGTACAAATTGTAAATAGCTTTTCGCTCCACGTATTTTACCTCTGCCACCTTCAGAATTTGAAAGAGAGTATTCCAGTCAACGTTGTGGAAAAACTTTCTCCAGGTCTACAAATGCGAGGAACTTAGGTTTGTCTTTCCTTCATCTATCTTCCAAGGTAAGTCGTAGGGTCACTATTTTCTCGCATGTTCCGACATTTCTATGGAATCCAAGCTGATCTTCCCTGAGGTCGGATTCTACCAGCTGTTCCATTCGTCTGTGAAGAATTCGTGTTAATATTTTGCAATCGTGGCTTATCAAACTGATAGTTCGGTAATTTTCACAGCTGTCAAAATCTGCATTCTTTGAGTTTGGAATTACTATATTCTTCTTGAAGTATGAGGGTATTTCCCCTGTCTCATACATCTTGCTCACCATATCTATTGTAATACTTATGAGAAATATTAAATAATTTAATGTATCCTTGGCTTACAGTTGCCATTAAGTAGTTAGAATGAGAAAAAAGACCGCTTTCACCATGTTTCATCGGCTGTTTCGATACGTAAGATCAGTAGGTGCGCTCGAAAACTTCATTAACTTTTATTCTTCGTATTTTTGTTCGAAATTCAATAATTTTGGAATAAATTTTGCTGCCGCAGGTTTCATACCCAAAAATTTCGAAAAAAAAATCAATGTCTAAGCCAGTATGTACGTCAAAATCGTCAGCGTCTTCATCGATCGTGATTTGGTGACCGTTTACGATAATTTCTCCCACTTTTTCTACGATTTCATAGGTTGATCTTGTGCTAGGGCATCTTCAGCGTCTTCACGGCCTTCTTCGAAACGCTTATACTGTTGGCAAACTCTTCATTTGCACTTAATACAATAATGAAGAGCAATATTTAGTATTTTTAAGCTTTCTGCATTTTATACCGTTGTTACAGCAAAATTTAAGACAAATTCTCTGAGCAATTTTTAAGCAAAATAATCACCGGTACTACCGAAACGTATGTAACATTTTTTGTCACCCGATAACATAAATATCCGATGAGACTAACACAAGTTCATCAACAATAGTAGTATGGTATTCTGCCTTACGGCAGCCCTTGTCGTGAGTTAAGCCTGTTCCACTTTTGTCTGTCCATAGGCAGTCTTTTCATTTCTGAATATTTGTCTCGTTTTTTATTGTCCAGCATTTGATATCTTCTTTTTCCTCTTCCCCTTTTTCCATCCACCATTCCTTCTATTCCTTCCATCAATAAGCGGTCCCTCCTCGAACAATGTCCAATCCAGTTCCGTTTTCTCTTTCTGATAACTTTAAGCATGTTTCTTTCTTCTCCAGCTCTTCTTAATGCTTCTTCATTCCTTACTCGGTCTTCCCATTTCACTTTTTCCATTCTTTTCCACATCCACATCTCTTGTGCCTCCAATCTTCTTTCGTCTTCCTTCCTCAATTTCCAGGTCTCCGCACCATGTAGTGCAACGCTCCAGATGTAACATTTGGCAAGTATTTTCCTTAGATCTTTGTTTAATGGTCCACAAAGTAATTTCTGTTTCCTCTTGAATCCTTCTTTTGCCATTCAAATTCTTTTCCTAATTTCTGTTGAGCAATACATATCATCCATTATTACACTTCCCAAGTAATTGAAGTTATTCACTTGGGCTATTTCCTCTCCCCCTATTTTCATACGGCATTTTCCCCCCTTTCCTCCAATTACCATGCTTTTCGTTTTCTTCTTGTTAATATTCATTCCATATTCTTCTAATTTTGTGTTTAGATGACTTGACATTTGTTCCATCTCTCTTGCACTCTTTGCCATCACAACCATGGTGTCTGCAAATCTTATACACTCCACTCTCCACTCTTTAGTTGCCCGTTTAAGTGTTGCTGTGTATGTTAAAATCTATCAGACTTGATTGCTGTTTCTTGTTCGGCCTTGTATCGGCAGTGGTTGTCGCGTTGCTGTTCTGCTGGTCCAGGACATCTGCTTCGATGGCTTTCTCGCCGTCGCACGAGTCCTAGGTGATGGCAGGTAGTGCTCTGTTCTCCCGTTCCAGCCTCACGTTTTGAGTAGTATACTGCCATTCTTTTGGTATCGTGTCGCGGTGGAGGTGTCGCCGGATTAGGATTTAGCTTAATGATTTTGGGGAAGCAAATTCCCCAGTGTTTCTATTATTGTAAGGTCCTAGTGGGCGCGTGATGAAAGCATTTGGGCAAACTGAGTACTGACTTTCTTGATTTCTCTAAAAAAAGGTTTAATTTTAATTACCGTTTGAACAGTGTTTCAGGGGCCCGGTAATTTATTTACGTACCTAACTTGATTTATGTGTAACAGCCAGGTTGGCCGTACCTTGTCTATGTGGAAGGACAATAACATTCTTATGACACCAAATTATCGTTATTTGTCTTATTTCCCTAGTATTGTTAATAAAAGGAAAATTTAGCGTGACTGTGAACCTACTAATGGTGAAGTGGCTAATGGACTTTGGATACCTACATTATATGTACTTGAGTCTAATTTCTTGCCCTGGAGTAGGCCTGGAGCTTATTGTTGCGGTGGAGATGTATGCATTTTAATGTCTTTTATTTAACATCTGTTCAACTTATATTGAAGTCCTTGTGGGATCAGCCCACAGTTGTCATGCTAGTCGCACGGGCAGAGTGCCGCAGCAGGTTTATTTAATCAATCAACTGCTTGTAATCAGGTCATCGTTCTATTGCACAGTTGACATGTTCGAGTACCAAAAAATGGTTCAAATGGCTCTGAGCACTATGGGACTTAACATTGAGGTCATCAGTCCCCTATAACTTAGAACTACTTAAACCTAACTAACCTAAGGACATCACACACATGCATGCCCGAGGCAGGATTCGAACCTGTGACAGTAGTGGTCGCGCGGTACCAGATGAAGCCCCTAGAACCGCTCGGCCTCAAAGGCCGGCTCTTCGAGTACCATTTGTAATTTTATGTGTAATGGAAATGTTCTTATTCATTGTGATATTAATTTAAAAACCTTAACTATTTGTATGAATTTGGTAAGAATCTTGGTAACTGTAAGTTGGCTTATAGAACTTTTAAGTGTTACAGGGTTTAGGTTAGCATCTCACTTTTGTAGATCAGAAATGGAGAAAGGAGGAGTTGCCACATTCATCAGGAACTGTCATAAATTTAAGAACATAGACATTCATAAATTTTGCCTAGAACAGCATATGGAAGCATGTGCAACAGAATTAGATTTTCACAAAAAATCTTTCATAATATTAAGTGTGTATCGAGCACCTGCAGGTAACTTTAATCTGTTTGTAAACCACCTTGAAGCTGTACTGGCCCATTTAACAACCAAAAACAAAGAAATAGTGGTTGCTGGTGATTTCAATGTAGATTTCCTTAAAGACTCTCCCAATAAGAACTTATTTGAGTTAGTAACACTATCATTCAACTTAATTCCCACAGTAAATTTCCCCACTAGGATAGCCACTTGCTCACAAACAGCCATTGATAATATCTTTATAGAAAAGTGCAATGAACAAAATTATATTACAAAACCAATAGTCAATGGCCTCTCAGACCATGACATGCAGTTCCTTCTGTTAAATGTTAATACTGAACAGGACATAAAATCTGTTAAATCTGAGCTCAAGAGGGTAATCAGTAAGCCAAAAATTGATTATTTTAGGACACTCCTCAGAGACATTCACTGGACTGATGTTTACAGTGCTCATGGCATGAATGAAAAATATAACATTTTTGCTAATAAAGTGCTTACCTTATTTGAACACTGCTTTCCCCCAAAACTTACCAAGGTTAGAGCAAAGTCTACAAAGAAGCCATGGATTACTCGAGGAATAGGGGTATCTTGTAAAACAAAAAGAAAACTGTATCTGTCAATCCGAAACATTTCCAATGTTGATGCTATAGCACATTATAAGAAATACTGCAAAATATTAAAGACTGTAATACGGATGTCAAAGCAAATATATTACAAGGAAAAGATAGTCATATCAGATAACGAAATAAAGACAATATGGGATATAGTGAAGGAGGAGACCGGTAGAACCAGACATGAAGAGGAACAAATAGCATTAAGAGTAAATGATATATTGGTGACAGATGTGTATAGTGTTGCAGAACTTTTTAACAAACATTTTATAACTGTTACTGAAAAGATGGGGTTGTCAGGTTCGGTAGATGCTGCTATGGATTACCTTAGACCAGACATTTCAAGTAACTTCCATAATATGAATTTGACCCTCACTACCCCAACAGAAATAATGTCCATCATAAAATCTTTAAAATCAAAAACATCTAGTGGGTATGATGAAATAACAACAAAGTTAATTAAAGAATGTGATTCTGAGCTAAGTAACATATTAAGCTATCTGTGTAACCAGTCATTTATCAGTGAAATATTTCCTGAATGGCTGAAATATGCTGAAGTTAAGCCACTGTTTAAGAAGGGACATAAAGAAATAGCATCAAATTTCCGTCCAATTTCACTGTTGCCAGCATTCTCAAAAATTTTCGAAAAAGTAATGTACAGTCGTCTTTATAACCATCTTATCTCAAATAACATACTGTCAAATTCACAGTTTGGATTTCTAAAAGGTTCTGATATTGAGAAGGCTATCTTCACTTACAGTGAAAATGTGCTTAATTCATTAGACAAAAAATTGCAGGCAACTGGTATATTTTGTGATCTGTCAAAGGCATTTGACTGTGTAAATCACAATATCCTTTTAAGTAAACTAGAATATTATAGTGTAACAGGAAATGCTGCAAAATGGTTGAAATCTTATATCTCTGGCAGGAAACAAAGGGTGTTATTAGGAAAGAGACATGTATCAAGCTATCAGGCATCATCCAACTGGGAACTAATTACATGTGGTGTCCCACAAGGTTCCATTTTGGGGCCCTTACTTTTCCTTGTGTATATCAATGACCTTTCATCAGTAACATTACCAGATGCCAAGTTTGTTTTGTTTGCCGATGATACAAACATTGCAATAAATAGCAAATCAAGTGTAGTCTTAGAAAGATCAGCCAATAAAATATTTGTGGACATTAATCACTGGTTCCTAGCCAATTCTTTGTCACTAAACTTTGAAAAAACACACTACATGCAGTTCAGAACTTGTAAGGGGTGTCCCAAGAGTATATGTCTAACATACGATGACAAGAAGATAGAAGAAGTGGACAGTGTTAAATTCTTGGGATTACAGCTTGATAATAAATTCAAGTGGGAGGAGCACACCACAGAACTGCTGAAGCGTCTTAACAAATCTCTGTTTGCAATGCAAATTTTGTCAGACATAGGGGATATAAAAATGAAAAAGCTGGCATACTATGCTTACTTTCATTCCATAATGTCCTATGGGATTATTTTTTGGGGTAACTCATCAAGCCAAGCTAAAGTTTTCCGGGCACAAAAACGTGCAGTAAGAATTATATGTGGTGTGAACTCAAGAACATCCTGCAGAAGCCTGTTTAGGGAACTAGGGATACTAACTACAGCTTCCCAATATATTTATTCCTTAATGAAATTTGTCATTAAAAATATATCACTTTTTCAAACCAACAGCTCAATTCATGGAATCAATACTAGAAATAAGAATAATCTTCACAAGGATTTAAAGTCACTTAGTCTTGTACAAAAAGGTGTGCATTATTCAGGAACACACATTTTCAATAACTTGCCAGCAGCCATAAAAAGCTTAACAACCAATGAAATTCAGTTTAAGAGAAGCCTAAAGGATTTATTGGTGGCCAACTCCTTCTACTCCATTGATGAATTTCTTAGTAAAACCAACTGATTTGTATATAAGTACAACATAACTTCTGCACAATTTCAGTGCAATAATGTGTTCACTGAAAATTTGTGTGTCTGTGTGTGTGTGTGTGTGTGTGTGTGTGTAAGTATAATCTAACTTCTGCACCATTTCAGTGCAGTAATGTGTTCATTGTAAATAAGTATTACAGTAGTTGTATTACATGTTTATTACCTTATAAATAAATAAAAAACTTTTTTATTTTAAATTCAGTGCATTAGTATTTGTAAAATTACTCTTAGTGTTCATTAAAAAATGACGATCATTCCACTTGGGACCTGTGGAATGGTACATTAGCTTATTTGTTTTAGTTGTAAATATTTGTCATGTATTGTTGTTTTTCTGACATGTTCCACATCCTGGAGGACCTCCTCACTACGGATCAATTGGAATGAAAGTAAATCTAATCTAATATAATGATAAAATTGTTATTAATAAAAAATATTGGTTTGGAAATGGTAAATGACGGATCAAGTTGGCCCATCCATTCACTTGTTTTCCTTAAATTAATACCCATCCTTGTCCTGAGTCTTACATGGTTGTAAGATAAAAGACACGTTATGTGACTACGTACACTTTCCCGGCGTATTAAAAGAAGATATTCTTCTAGGGCCTGCAGCTGGATCGCGTCATCACCTGAACACAATATTTCGCGATCCACCTTGCCGCCATCTTCAAGTGAGAACGCTGTATTCTAATGTTCCGGCTACATTAGCATACAGCGTTCTCACCTGAAGACCGCGGCTGGACGGCCCTCGAAAATTTTGTGATCAGATGACTGCGCGGTCGGGCTGCAGACCCGATGAGAATATCATTAGTTACGCTCTGTTTAAACAGTGGGCTGCCTATGAGAAACTGAAACATGTCCCGCTTTCATATTGACTCTTTGCTTTCAGGACTCTGCCGCTCGGTGGTAGCAACAGTGCCCTGGTTATTTATCTCCAAAGAGTCTTCCGACAAGACAGGAAGTTCAGATAAATGTTATTTAAATTTGAAATATACTACCGGCGTTTCAGGGAATTATTATTTTTTTTTTTAAATTTAGTCTTTACCTATCACCAAGCACCTTCCTTCACTATCCTAATCCACATGGGTACTCGTCGTAACTGGAAACGGGTCATCTGCTGACAGGTCGAGTTGTTGGACATGTATAAGCCTATGTCTTGACGGGTGTGTGTCCGATTCGCAACAGACGACACGTAACAAATGTAATCTGCCAGAAAATGCAACTGTTACGTGAATGCTGATTCGAGGCATGCTGCTTCGAGATAGTAGGTCCGCTACTGTATAGTATTGCAGAAAATTTGGTATTTTTTAAATTTTGTGCGTCCCAGTTGCATGAATATGCCATTTATTGCTGCAGTGGTTACTTGTTTCGGTCTGACTTGCCCACTCTCAAACCAGTCGCCTAAAAACTACAAAGTACACGTCGTACAGAAATATTTTCATACGATATGAATATGTATAGACCTCTTACAAGTACTCACACGATTACAGACATATATGGTCTTCAGCTGTAAGTCGTTATACTCGTACAACATGGTGCCGAAAGGCACGAGTAACTTTGTGCAGGGAAGTCAGACTGTGAACAACAAATACTCTCGTGAGAAGACAGCCTGTGCGTCAACTGTTATACGAGAACGACACAACCAGACTGAGAAATATAATTTTTAGTCGTGGACAGTGCGCCTTGGCAGGAATCGGCCTCGCACATATGCACATGCCCACATGGCTACCTATTACTTCGCTATGCTGCTGTTACACCAACTGTCTTTTATTGATAACATTTGTGTAACATAGGAAGCTATCAGTCTTTCATTACAAGAAATTTAACAATTTTATTAGAAAAATGACGTATCACCTAAAATAAATATACAAAACCAGAAGGTGGCTACTAGCGCGTCCTTCCTTATACAACCCTGTATTTTCATTGCAGGGTACAATATTTCTACCAATCTCTTTAGATAATAACACAGTATCAAAAACTGCTACTTCCACACAGGAAGCCAGTGCTAAAAAGTTATGTTATTCATACATTCATTCATACGGACAGTATAGGAATAACACGCAATTTTTAGCATTTAATTGCTGTATGGAATGTCGAAATTTTTGATACTGTATTGTTATGAACTATGAACCTTGCCGTTGGTGGGGAGGCTTGCGTGCCCCAGCTATACTGATAGCCGTACCGCAGGTGCAACCACAACGGAGGGGTATCTGTTGAGAGGCCAGACAGACGTGTGGTTCCTGAAGAGGGGCAGCAGCCTTTACAGTAGTTGCAGGGGAAACAGCCTGCATGAGTGTCTGAAGTGGGCTTGTAATATCACATAAAGCAGCATTGCTGTGCTGCTACTGCGAACGGCTGAAAGCAAGGGTAAACTACAGCCTCAATTTTTCCCGAGGGCATGCAGCTTTACTGTATGGGTAAATGATGATGGCGGTCTCTTGGGTAAAATATTTCAGAGGTAAAATGATCCCCCATTCGGACCTTTGGACAGGGGCTACTCAAGTGGACGTCGTTATCAGGAGAAACAAAACTGGTGTTCTGCGAATCGGAGTGTGGAACGTCAGATTCCTTTATCGGGTAGATTGGTTAGGAAATGTAAATAGGGACATGCGTAGGATGAAGTTAGATGTAGTGGGAATTAGTGAAGTTCAGTGGCAGGAGGAATAGGACTTCTGGTAAGGTGAATACACAGTTATAAATACAAAATCAAACAGGATTAATGCAGGAGCAGGTTCAATAATGAATGAAAAAATAGGAACACGGATATATTACTACGATTAGTATAGTCAACACACTATTATAGCCAAGATAGACATGAAGCCCACGCTTAACACGGTGGTACAAGTCTATATACAAACTAGCTCCACAAATGACAAAGAGATTGAAGAAATGTACGATGAGATTAAAAGAAATATTCAGATAGTTAAGGGAGATGAAACTTTAATAGTCATGGGGGACTGGAATTCGATAGTAGGAAGAGAAAGAAAGGAAAGGTAATAGGAGAATACATAATGGGGGTAAGGTATAAAAGAGGAAGCCGCCTGGTAGAATTTTGCACACACTATAACTTAATCATAGCTAGCACTTGACTTAAGAATCATGAAAGAATGCTACGTACATGGAAGAATCCTGGAGACTCCGAAAGGTATCAGATTATATAAGGTTAAGACAGATTAAGGAATGAGGTTCCAGGGGAAGATATGGACTCCATACACAGTTTATTGGTTATGAACTGTAGAATAAAAAGGCGCTTCACTCTGGAGCCGAGCGACCGCTCCGGTCGCAGATTCGAATCCTGCATCGGGCATGGATGTGTGTGATGTCCTCAGGTTAGTTAGGTTTAATTAGTTCTAAGTTCTAGGCGAATGATGACTTCAGAAGTTAAGTCGCATAGTGCTCAGAGCCATTTGAACCATTTGTAGAATAAAACTGAAGAAACTGCAAAAAGTTAGGAATTTAAGGAGAAGGGGCTTGGATAAACTGAAAGAAACAGAGGTAGTAGAACGTTTATCATTGACTAGAACGGGGGGAAAGAATACAGGGAACGATTGGCAAGAACTGGGTAAAGAAATACAGTAGAAGAAGAATGGGTAGCTCTGTGAGATTAAATAGTGAAGGCAGCAGAGGAGCAAGTAAGTAAGAGGACGAGGGCTAGTAGAAATCCATGGGTAACACAAGATATATTGAATTTAATTGATGAAACGAGAAAATGTAAAAATACAGTAAATGAATCAGTTGAAAAGGAATACAATCATCTCAAAAATAAGATCGACAGGAAGTGCAAAATGAGTAAGCAGGAATGGCTAGAGGTAAACGTAAGGATGTAGAAGCACATATCACTAGGAGTAAGATAGATGCTACCTATAGCAAGATTAAAGGGACCTTTGGAGAAAAGAGAACCACCTGAATGAATATCGAGACCTCAGACGGAAAACCAGTCCTAAGCAAGTAAGAGACGGCAGAAATGTGGAAGGAGTATGTAGAGGGTCTATACGACGACGATGTACTTGAGGCCAATATTATGGAAGTGGAAAAGGAAGTAGAATTAAGATGAGATGGGAGGTATGGTACTGCGTGATGAATTTGGCAGAGCACTGAAAGACCTAAGTTGAAGCAAGTACCCGAGAGTAGACAACATGGTGTTAGGACTACTGAAAATCCTGGGAGAGCCGGCCATGGCAAAACTCTTCCTTCTGATGAGCAAGTGTGCTGGCAGGTGTGAATTACCGAACTGTCAGTTTAATAAGTCGCGGTTGCAGATTACTAACATGAATTCTTTTGAGACGATTGGAAAAAGTGGTAGAAGCCGACCCCGGGGAAGATCAATTTGGATTCCGTAGAAATTAAGGACCACGTGAGGCAGTACTAATCCTATGACTTGTCTTAGGTTAAGGAAAGGCAAACCTACGTTTTGTAGACTTAGAGAAAGCTTTTAACGATGTTGACTGGAATACTCTCTTTCAAATTCTGAAGATGGCAGGGGTAAAATATAGGGAGCGAAAGGCTATTTACAATTTGTTCAGAAACCAGATGACAGTTATAAGCTTCGAGGGGCACGAAAGGGAAGCAGTAGTTGCGAAGGGAATGAGACAGTGTTGTAGCCTATCCCCGATGTTACTGAATCTATATATTGAGCAAGCAGTAAAGGAAACGAAAGAAAAATTTGGAGTAGGAATTAAAATCCAGGGAGAAGAAATAAAAACGATAAGATTTGCCGATGATATTGTAATTCTGTCAGAGGCAGCAAAGTACTTGGAAGAGCAGTTGAACGGAATGAACAATGTTTTGAAAATATAGGATATAAGATGAACATCAATAAAAGCGGAACGACGATAATGGAATGTAGCTGATGCTGAGGGAATTAGATTCGAAAATGAGACGCTTAAAGTAGTAGATGAGATTTGCTATTTGGGCCGCAAAATGACCGATGATGATCGAAGTAGAGAGGATGTAAACTGTAGAATGGCAATGGCAAAGAAAGCTTTTCTGAAGTAGAGAAATTTATTAACATCGAGTATAGGTTTAAGTGTCACTATTCTTTTTTGGAAGTATTTGTATGGAGTGTAGCCATGTATGGAACTGAAACATGGACGATAAACAGTTTAGACAGGAAAAGCGTGAAATAGTTTGAATTTACAGCTATAGAAGAATGCTAAAGATTAGGTGGGTAGATCACGTAACTATTGAGGGATACTGAGTAGAATTGGGGAGAGGAGGAATTTGTGGCAGAACTTTACTAGAAGAAGGGATCGGTTTGTAGGACACATTATGAGGCATCAAGGAATCGCCAGTTTAGTATTGGTGGGAAGCATGGAAGGCAGAGGGAGACCAAGGAATGAATGCACTAAGCAGATTCAGAACGATGTAGGTTGCAGCAGTTACTCGGAAATGAAGAGACTTGCACAGGGTAGAGTAGCATACAGAGCTGCATCAAACCAGTCTTTGGAGTGAAGACCACAACAACAAAATAATTATTATTTTAGATTTTAATACCAACTTGATGTATGGAGTGTAGCTATTTTTGGTTACTATGTTATTATCTCAAGGGATAGGTAGAAAAATTGTATCTTGCAATGAAAATACATGGTTGTGTACGGGAGGATGCTCTAGTTGTCACATCATGGCTTTGTATGTTTAATTTAGATTCTACTTTATTTTTAAAACAAAATAGCTAAAATTTCTTGTAATGAAGATCATCATTAGAAATTGCCCACAAACAATTGCTTTGGAGCATATAAAGTAGGGACATGCATGATATCGTGAGGGACAGCACTAAGATTTTGCAGTTTCCTGACGATCTCCTTATTTATACAACAGGACAGATATTTAATAACTTTTTCATAATGTGGGGCCACACTCATAATATATTTCTTTAAAGTCAGTACCGCCATTAGACTGTTTTTTATTTGCATTGTTACATTTACACGGTCATGATACCGGCTTCAAAGTGCCGTTATCAAGTGTTTTAAATGAAAAAAAAAAAACACACAGTCTAATGGCGGTACTCACCTTAAAGAAGGACAGACATTAAATCAGTGCACTTATACATTAGGACAACTAATGGCCAATTTCTAATCTTGGCTGCTAAACAATTCCTTTGAAACATCTTCTAGTGTGACGTCGGTTTGAGTATTCACTAGACACAGACGTGCAGGCATGAATCAAATAAAACGAGGTCCATAACCCTTTCATTCACGAAAACTGTCAAGTGATTATGCTTGGAAATTTACCAAAAACTGACATGAAGCCAGCATATTGGAAGAATAACACAAAAATGTGAAATAGCAATAAATATTCTACGAGCAGTTAGGGAAATAGTATGCGGGGGCAGATCCGAATGTGAGTCTAAGCATTTATTGAGCAGTTATTCCTCCCTCTCTGGACTATGCCTGCGTCTGATACGGATCTAGAAGCAAGTCCACCATATTTAAACTGGACAAGAAACTGTCGGTACGATGAAACCGACGCCAACACATGCACAGTTATGGGAGACATTAGGACCACCACTACAACTCCGACGGCATTATCTCGCATCCAAAATCATGCTAAAACATAGTTACGAGATCGCTGGTTACGCAGAATATCCTGGCGGTGGCAACTGGCTTTTTTTCCGGACGCTAATGGATCAACAAACAAGCGCCCACATATGTTCCAGATCACTTTGAAATGGAACAACTGCAGCACAGAGTGGTGTGAGCCACACCTGTGCTGTGTTGCGGCAGCTGTTATCACGTATGCCTCACACAAAGCAACGTGAACTATCTGAATTATACCGACAATAAACCCATCACAGTATGTGATGACGATAGGACAAATCTTAGAACATAAAAGGTGTGACAAAATATTATATACGGACGATGGCGAAAATGGAAATGGGATTGGATGTGCATAGACTAGTCAACTCACACTTGGCGATAATTACCTATAGAAATATCTATTATGGTACCAGAGCTACTAGTCATTTTAGAAGCGCTTAAGTACACGAGAAACTGCATTGTGGGCAAAACAGACTCCTGAAGAGGACACATGATCTTGAAAAACCATTATACACAGCGACACAAGAACCAATTGCTTACGAAACTATGTAGAAAGGCCGTAGGCTATGAAAGTAACAAAAAAGTCAAATCAGTATGGGTCAGAGGCCACAGCGGCATACGTAGCTGCGAACGGACCGAGCAATTACCTAAACAAGGCGCAGCTTCAGGAGCGCCATGTCAAAAATGGTTAAAATGGCTCTCACCACTATGGGACTTAAAACCTGAGGTCATCAGTCTCCTAGAACTTACAACTACTTAAACCTAACTAAACTAAGGAAATCACATACATCCATTTCCGAGGCAGGATTCGAACCTGCGACAGTAGCGGTCGCGCGGTTCCAGACTGTAGCGCCTAGAACCGCTCGGTCACACCGGCCGGCAGTGCTGTACCAATGCTTACGTGTCCGCTGCTCGTTTCTGCTAACATAGGACTGATCGCTCCTCCCATTTTCTATAATAACGCAGTATTTCAGAGCAATGCATATGATGCGAATAAAATTTACATGTTCTTTAAAACGAAAAAAATTTTGCCCTGCTGCTATGGCTAATGGATATCTCGGTTTTTTACCCGGTTATTGGTAAAAAAGAAAAACACCTTTTATAACCGATACCAAACAAATACCGATTATTCTGAACTAAATTGCAGGTATCGGTTTTATGCGGCCTCTTTTTCCCATCCCCAGTACAAAGGCCCTCTACGTTACCACTCTTTTGGGAACAACAATCGTTAGGGTATATTAACTTGTATTCACAACTCTCAGGCAATTACGGTGTCCGCATAACCAGCCACGTCAAAACCCAAATTCTGCGAGTACGGCAGTCAGGGAGCGGTAACACGATTACATACAGGAGACCCCACTTCGAGGGGCAGAGGAGAAACGGAGTGAATTGCCTGGAGGACATACCACAGTTACCCACTACATTAGCAAATAAATGGTACACACAAAGAGAAGTGTATGTCTATCATCATCATCATCATCATCATCATTTAAGACTGATTATGCCTTCTAGCGTTCACTCTGGAGCTTAGTCCCCCTTATAAAATTCCTCCATGATCCCCTATTCAGTGCTACCATTGGTGCCTCTTCTGATGTTAAACCTATTACTTCAAAATCATTCTTAACCGAATCCAGGTACCTTCTCCTTGGTCTGCCCCGACTCCTCCTACCCTCTACTGCTGAATCCATGAGTCTCTTGGGTAACCTTGCTTCTCCCATGCGTGTAACATGACCCCACCACCTAAGCCTGTTCGCCCTGCCTGCTGCATCTATAGAGTTCATTCCCAGTTTTTCTTTGATTTCCTCATTGTGGACACCCTCCTGCTATTGTTCCCATCGACTAGTACCTGCAATCATCCTAGCTACTTTCATATCCGTAACCTCAACCTTGTTGATAAGGTAACCTGAATCCACCCAGCTTTCGCTCCCACACAACAAAGTTGGTCGAAAGATTGAACGGTGCACAGATAACTTTGTCTTGGTACTGACTTCCTTCTTGCAGAAGAGAGTATACATTTATTAATTATTTATTTACCAATAGTACATCTTTTTTTGTAACTAACTTTGATTTAAATTTAGTACATAGCTAAGCGTATTTTACGCATACGTATTTTATAAAAATTACGCTTCTTTTGGTATGAATGGATTTAAATTTGGACATAGGTAATACGCAGAACAGACAATTGTTACTGATATGTACATACTATGGTTGCTTGTATGGTCATAAAACGAGAGGTTAATAAATAAATAACAAGGTACACAGTACTGTAAAATAATTACATTTTGGAAGACTTCTTGTTCTCTAGCAACGTTTTTGAAGCAATAAACATGCTCTGCTGTTTAGGTGGCTATATTGGTTTACAGCTGTACCACTGCTTAAATGGAATGATGAAAATGGTGTAAACTATGAGTATCTCATGCTGCCTTCACTCCGTAGCTACAGCACACAGAGAAGGTTCGCCCTTGTACCAGATCCTGACAGTCGATCGTAGGCAACCGTTTCTTGACGTTCCTGTTGGCGTTTTATTTGCAGCTCATCTGTCAAGGATGGAAGCACTGAAGACAGGAAACTCATAATGGGGTTTGAATTTTTCTTCTTTTGTCCGTCTGAACATCTACCACCTGTCGGAAACTTTCGGCATTTAACTTTCAATTAAATGCGTAGGAAACGTGACAGTTACTCCACAAAGACAGTTTACAGTTCTGACAGCTCGCTGCCGGCAGGGGACAGGAGGAACTGACAGGCGATGTTCCCTCAAAACGACTCCTGCCGCCAGGGGCGCAGTGCGCGCGACGCACTGGTTCTGGCGAGAGCTCTTTATGTTCTGTGCTTGTTTCTTTCTGCGTGCTGAGCATTACAGTGAACAGAACGTACAGTTATTTTATTGGCGACGTTCATGGGCGTGCGCGAAACTTAATCGAGGAGTGGGCGAGTTTCAAAAACTGCCGTTCTTTGTATAAATTATTCGATGTGTCTGACAACAAATAGTCCTCCAACAGCTAAATTTGATAGTAATTATGCCAACTTATTTTACTTCAGATGACCTACAGGCATCCACACAACATTTGGAGGAAAAATGCTTTGACACCGTACTATTTACAATATTTAGTTAGTGCATTCGAAAGACATATTTATGCTATTAATAGGAACATAAAATTCACCTTTTGGTTCAAAGACTTGTAAGTGAATCCTTATCGCTAAATTCTGTGTATTCAACTGGTTAATTATAAGAAAACTTTTAATTCATAAACCAATAAAGTTAGTTTTTCACTGGAAATTAAAACAAAGAAATAGATAAAGCTCACTACAATAGAGAAAATACTGTTGGGTAGTAACGAAAACTATCAGGAAGATATAGCAGATGAGTATTCCTCAAAGTGGTAAAACAAAAACAATCTTTTAAAAAACGACACTATTTCCCATCGTGCTCGGCAATGCTAAATCAGCGAAAGTCATTGCTAAAAACAATTCAGAATTTTTCAGTAAATACACCGGTGTTGCGTAACACTTAAGGAAGAAAAAAACTTTCTCGCGGTGAGTAGCTGCCAAGTAAGATATCTCGATGAAATTTGGACGATACGTAGCAAGAGGTGCAGCAGTCAAGTATAGTACAGAACAGTAGAGAAGGCGACGGAAAGAAGTACGCAGTGACACAAACAGAAATGACACTTTTATTCAAAGACAATAATTACACAGAAGTCACAGTAATTCATGACGGTCTTCTGGAGATTACGAAAAGCCGGACATGTAATAATTCTAATTCCAAAGAAAGTAGGTGCTCACAGGTGTGAATATTACCCAACTATCAGTTTGATAAGTCATCTTTACAAAATTCTGACGCGAACAATGTACAGAAGAATGGAAATCTAGTAGAGGCCTACCACAGTAAAGCTCAGTTTGGATTCGGGAGCAATGTTGGGACCCGCGAAGCGATACTGACCATACAATTTCTCTCAGAAGGTAGAGTAAGGAAAGACAAACATTCGTTTATAGTATATACGGATTTCGAGAAAGCTTTTGACGGTCTTGTTTTGAAAGCACTCTTTCGCATTCCGAAGGTAGGAGCGGTAAAATAAAGGGAGCAAAACGTTATAACTTGTTTAGAAACCCGAGTGCAATTATAAGAGGGAAAGAACATGAAAAGGAACAAGTTGTTGAGAAGGTAGTGAGACGGGACTGTAGCTTATCCACTGTATTATTTACGCTTTAAGCTGAGAATTAAAGTTCAGGGAGAAGGAATCGAAACTTTGAAGTTTGCGGATAACATAGCAGTTCTGTCAGAGACAACAAAGGACTTGGAACAGCAGTTGAAAGGAATCGATAGTCTTGAAAGGAGAATGTTAGAATAACGATTAAAAAGCGAAACACGGGTGATGGAATGTAGTCGAAATAAATCAGGCGATGCTGAGGGAATTAGAGTAGGAAATGGGACACTAAAAGTAGTATATGAGTTTTGATATTTGTTCTATAAAATAGCTTATCATGGCCGAAGTAAATACGATATGAAATGTAAAGTGGCAATGGCAATAAAAGCATTTGTGAAGAAGAGAAATTTGTAAACATGGAATACAAATTTAAGAGTCAGGAAGTCTTTTCTGAATTGTATAGTTTCCCCACGCTTCTCCCCCCCTGACCCCTATAAAATTCTTTCACCTGAAATGTAGCACGTCATTTAGACATGTTTTAGTTTCATTTTAAGACCCTAATCGGGTTATCAGACGCTATTACGGGACCAGTTAATTTGATAATTAATGGTGCTGAACGATTAGGTGCATATCTTAAACGCTACTGACAATGAAACTTCCTGGCAGATTACAACTGTGTGCCGGACCGAGACTCGAACTCGGGACCTTTGCCTTTCGCGGGCAAGTGCTCTACCAACTGAGTTACCCAAGCACGACTCACGCCCCGTCCTCACAGCTTTACTTCTGGAAACATCCCCCAGGCAGTGGCTAAGCCATGTCTCCCCAATATCCTTTCTTTCAGGAGTGCTAGTTCTGCAAGGTTCGCAGGAGAGCCTCTATAAAGTTTGGAAGGTAGGAGACGAGGTACTGGCAGAAGTAAAGCTGTGAGGACGGGGCGTGAGTCGTGCTTGGGTAGCTCAGTTGGTAGAGCACTTGCCCGCGAAAGGCAAAGGTCCCGAGTTCGAGTCTCGGTCCGGCACACAGTTTTAATCTGCCAGGAAGTTTCATATCAGCGCACACTCCGCTGTAGAGTGAAAATTTCATTCTAGCTACTCACAATGGTTGGTTGGTTGGTGGGTGATGGCATTTTGCTGATCGCAAGTTTGCTGGGAATAGCCGTGGGTCGAACATAGGTATTTTGCCTCACTCTGGGGAGAAAAGTATTTACACACCCCTAGAGGAGGTGGCGCAGTTCCAGTAACCAGGTTCTGGAACGCCGTAGACAGTACATTTTAAAAGCAGCACGATTGCGAGCACGCCTTTGCGTCTTGCACTGTATGAGGTCTGCATTAGCATCGTGTGAAGTCACTCTGTTGTGCTGGGTGGATTTTTTTCAAACGGAGCCTCGGTCGCCGGAGGGAGTCGCCAGTGAAATTTTATGCTCTGAACATAGGGCGAACACACCAGAAATGAAACTGCGACGCTAAGTCCCATCTCTAACTGGGTGACTGCTCATGCGAAAAAACTCTGTGGGAACTGTCGGCTAGAAGAATGTTTAGGATAGCTTCGGCTCTCGTCAGCGTCCACTGAAAAAAAAATACAGACGGGACGCCTGCGATTGGGTACGCATTATGCCGTGTTAAAAGCGATGATTCAAAATTTTATGGAGGGGGATTTTCCGATGCTAGAATGCGTGCGACTGGCTCACAGATGCGGAACAACGCTCGTATAGGTGTTCTAACATACGAGGGTAAGTCAATTATTATCCGTAAAATAGTTATAAAATTTTCTGGTAATCAAATAGGAAACTTACAAGAACATAATGTTTCGACATAGTCTCCTTGCGTTTCAACGCACTTGGTCCATCGTTTAACAAGCTTCCTGATGCCCTCATAAATGAAGGTTCTCGGTTGAGCTGCGAGCCAGGAATGTACCGCTTCTTGCACTGCTTCGTCCGAGGCAAATCGACGGCCTCTTAATGCCTGTTGGAATGGACCAAACAAGCGATGTCAGAAGGGGCAAGATCGGGAGTATATCGAGGATGATCCAATACTTCAAACTTGAGTTTCTGGAGCTTTTCAGCTATGTGGGCAGCAGTTGCGGACGGGCATTGTCGTGCAACAACACAACACCTTTTGCCAGCAGTCCTCGGCGTTTGCTTCCAATTGCAGGCTTTAGCCTGGCAGTAAGCATCTCACTGTAACGTACACTGTTTACTGTTGTGCCCCTTTCCCCATAATGTTCCAGTCCTGGACCCTGTGCGTCCCATAAAACCGTAAGCATCAGTTTTCCTGCGGACAGTTGAGCCTTGAACTTTTTCTTGCATGGCGAATTTGGATGTTACCATTCCATACTTTGCTGTTTACTCTCCGGCTCGTAATGTGTTTCGTCAGCAGTAATGATCCTGTCTAAGAAGTTCTCCCCTTCGTTACCATAGCGATCCAAAGGTTTTTTGCAGATGTCCAAGCGCGTTTGTTTATGCAACTGTGTGAGTTGTTTTGGAATCCATCTTGCACAAAATTTATGAAACCCAAGTCTGTTATGGATGATTTCGTAGGCAGAATCTTGACTAATTTTCAGACAATGTGCCACTTCGTCAATAGTTAATGGTCTGTCTAAGATAATTATTTCACGTGAACGCTCAATGGTTTCTTCATTTGTGGCGGTAAACGGTCGTCCGGCTCCTTCATCGTCCTTAACACTTGTGCGACCATTTCGGAATTTTTCAATCCATTCGTAGACACTCCGTTGTGGCAAAACACTGTTCCCGAACTGTACCGGAAGTCTTCGATGAAGCCCCTGATACGTCTTTCGACCACAAAAAACGGATCAATGAACGTTGCTCTTCTTTGGTGCAAATAGACAGCGGAGAAGCCACGATTAACAGCACGGCAGCCATAACGAAACTAACCTAGCAGCCTGAAATTTGCAAAAATATAACAACAAATAAAGCATGCATGATCAACGTAAAACGACAGTACTACCTAAATAAACAAAAATACACTCCTGGAAATGGAAAAAAGAACACATTGACACCGGTGTGTCAGACCCACCATACTTGCTCCGGACACTGCGAGAGGGCTGTACAAGCAATGATCACACGCACGGCACAGCGGACATACCAGGAACCGCGGTGTTGGCCGTCGAATGGCGCTAGCTGCGCAGCATTTGTGCACCGGCGCCGTCAGTGTCAGCCAGTTTGCCGTGGCATACGGACCTCCATCGCAGTCTTTAACACTGGTAGCATGCCGCGACAGCGTGGACGTGAACCGTATGTGCAGTTGACGGACTTTGAGCGAGGGCGTATAGTGGGCATGCGGGAGGCCGGGTGGACGTACCGCCGAATTGCTCAACACGTGGGGCGTGAGGTCTCCACAGTACATCGATGTTGTCGCCAGTGGTCGGCGGAAGGTGCACGTGCCCGTCGACTTGGGACCGGACCGCAGCGACGCACGGATGCACGCCAAGACCGTAGGATCCTACGCAGTGCCGTAGGGGACCGCACCGCCACTTCCCAGCAAATTAGGGACACTGTTGCTCCTGGGGTATCGGCGAGGACCATTCGCAACCGTCTCCATGAAGCTGGGCTACGGTCCCGCACACCGTTAGGCCGTCTTCCGCTCACGCCCCAACATCGTGCAGCCCGCCTCCAGTGGTGTCGCGACAGGCGTGAATGGAGGGACGAATGGAGACGTGTCGTCTTCAGCGATGAGAGTCGCTTCTGCCTTGGTGCCAATGATGGTCGTATGCGTGTTTGGCGCCGTGCAGGTGAGCGCCACAATCAGGACTGCATACGACCGAGGCACACAGGGCCAACACCCGGCATCATGGTGTGGGGAGCGATCTCCTACACTGGCCGTACACCACTGGTGATCGTCGAGGGGACACTGAATAGTGCACGGTACATCCAAACCGTCATCGAACCCATCGTTCTACCATTCCTAGACCGGCAAGGGAACTTGCTGTTCCAACAGGACAATGCACGTCCGCATGTATCCCGTGCCACCCAACGTGCTCTAGAAGGTGTACGTCAACTACCCTGGCCAGCAAGATCTCCGGATCTGTCCACCATTGAGCATGTTTGGGACTGGATGAAGCGTCGTCTCACGCGGTCTGCACGTCCAGCACGAACGCTGGTCCAACTGAGGCGCCAGGTGGAAATGGCATGGCAAGCCGTTCCACAGGACTACATCCAGCATCTCTACGATCGTCTCCATGGGAAAACAGCAGCCTGCATTGCTGCGAAAGGTGGATATACACTGTACTAGTGCCGACATTGTGCATGCTCTGTTGCCTGTGTCTATGTGCCTGTGGTTCTGTCAGTGTGATCATGTGATGTCTCTGACCCCAGGAATGTGTCAATAAAGTTTCCCCTTCCTGGGACAATGAATTCACGGTGTTCTTATTTCAATTTCCAGGAGTGTATAACTAAATTGCAGATAATAATTGACTTACCCTCGTATTTTTCTGACTGCTCCACGCGGAATAATGTCGCAATTTTACGGAGCGAACATGGAGCAAGGACACTTGGCCTGTGGGCGCGTGCGGTAAAGACAACACGGCCATGGGACATAGAGAGTGAGGACTTCGCCCGTGGGCATCATAGGAAAAGGAGACTTGGGTCAGCAGAGATGTCGACTACTGAAGGCTACTTGGGCAGGTTGCGGAGCAGCCGGCTGGCCGTTCGAGATTACTTTGGAGACAACGCACTGCGCATTGTGTCAGCTGTTTTCCAGCTTGAGTTGAGGTGCAGGTGAGGTCCTCGCAGCTTAAGCAGGTTAATTCCGCTCAGGAATTAGTTCACGCATATAGCCAACCAGTGAGGTTCAACCACTTTCACTTTTGCATTAATTCGTTAGATTGAATTATCCGTCCAATTCATTAAGAGGAAGTCGCGGAAATCCTACAACCACTTTCTCCACTTTGCCGATTCTAATTAATTTTACTCAATGTATGCTTGTTAATTTCATCAGTCAATATACTTGTCACAATCGAAACTTGTCTTTAATTGGAAATAAACATTTTTGTGGTCCTTCTTGCCGTCTATAATTCAGTTAGACAGTATCGTGATATTATTTTTGAGATGTCACGTTGCCGGGGAAAATAATTTGAGTTATTAAATAGCTAGAGAGAGGAGAGAAATGTAAAGTAATCCAATCAGCGTGCCTGCCCATATAAAAATTTGCATTTAATTCCACTGCGCGCAGATTACAGGTCATTGTTTGGGGGTTGTTTTTTTGTGCCGATGTAAATTCCGAGATAGAAATTTATAGTAGGTACCCCGTGCCTCATTTTAAACACCGCACTTCCACACCTTTCATATGGTTCAACTGGCTCTGAGCCCTATGGGACTTAACTTATGAGGTCATCAGTCCCCTAGAACTTAGAACTACTTAAACTTATCTAACCTAAGGACATCACACTCATCCATGCCCGAGGCAGGATTCGAACTTGCGACCGCAGTGGTCGCGCGGTTCCAGACTGTAGCGCCTAGAACCGCTCGGCCACTCCGGCCGGCTTTTCATCTTTCATCTTTCCCTTATTTGCTTAGTACTGGTTTGCCACTTGAGCTCATTTATCCAAACGACTCTCATTTTTTCCTGTAGTCTGTGTCTATCTTTCACCTAATTATGTATGCTTCTATAGACTTACATTTGAAGTGTAGCCACTCCTGCTTAACAGTTTTTCACTAACCGTCAGTCTCATTTTTAGACTTTTGTACTCCCTTTCGCCTGCTTCATTTGGTGCATTTTTATATTTCTTCCTTTCGTCAATTAAATGCATTATCTCCTGTGATATGCTAGAACTTATAAAAGGCCTTGTATTTTTACTGGTTTGATATTCTGTTGCCTTCACCTCTCAAACCTATCTGTTCGTTTTCTACTGTATTCCCTTCTCATGTTTCAATCAATCATTGCCTAATGCTCCTTTTGAACAACTCTGGTTCTTTCAACTCATGCAGGTCCCATCTCCTTAATTTCCTATATTTTTGCAAATTATTCAGTCTTAATGAGTTCACACACTTCCAACATGCTCGATGGCAAAAGGCAGCAACTCACTACGTTTCGGTGAAATTAAGGCAGTCCAGTACTGCGTGCGGTAAAACCACGTAGCATTGGACTGTAGTACGCAAATAGTACCTTGCGATTAGCCATTCATACAAGCAATGTGGTCAGCGTACACACAGTATGGTAGCACTTACGTCGATGGCTTGATAATGCACTGAGGTTCGAAACTGGTTGCCATCTAAATAGAAACTAACTTCTGTGTAACTTTGACGGTTTCGTAATTTCTCTGAATCAACAGTTCATAGTCAGTACATTATGGTCAGACTCAACCTCTGCCCCTAGAAATGTTTTACAGTTTAAAATCTGGTTCAAAAATCGCTGTCTTGAGATCGTGTAATCATTCCCGCGTCTCAGGTGTCTTCCATATCCACAGCCTTGTTTGATGTTCCTTAAACCAAGCGTTAGCGATGATTGAGTTATGCTCTATGTGGCAGTCTTCCTTTTTCATTCATTTCGCCCAGTCCACATTTTTCTACCGTTCCTCCTTCGCTTCCTCTTTCTACTACCGAATTCCAGGCGCGCATCTAAATTTTTCTTTACCCTTAAATATCTAAATAATATCTTATATCTCATCACACATTCTATTAGTCTCTTCATTATCTGCGGATCTATTTGACATATAACTTGTACTATTGTGGTGGATGCTGGCTTTGTGTCTCTCTTGAGTATGGTAATACGTTCGCTATGCTACTAGTAGTAGCTTAGCCGCTTTGTTATTTTCTCATTCGTTATTAGACCTATGCTGCACTGCCTTCATTTGATTTTGTTTTTGTAATCCCGCCCCATGAACCATGGACCTTGCCATCGGTTGAGTGATTTGCGTGGCTCAGTGATAAAAACAGCCGTACCGTAGGTGCAACAGGAACTGAGGGGTATCTGTTGAGAGGCGAGACAAACGTGTGGTTTCCAAGAGGGGCAGCAGCCCTTTCAGTAGTTGCAGGGGCAACAGTATGGATGACTCCAGAATGAGATTTTCACTCTGCAGCGGAGTGTGCGCTGATATGAAACTTCCTGGCAGATTAAAACTGTGTGCCCGACCGAGACTCGAACTCGGGACCTTTGCCTTTCGCGGGCAAGTGCTCTACCAACTGAGCTACCGAAGCACGACTCACGCCCGGTACTCACAGCTTTACTTCTGCCAGTACCTCGTCTCCTACCTTCCAAACTTTACAGAAGCTCTCCTGCGAACCTTGCAGAACTAGCACTCCTGAAAGAAAGGATATTGTGGAGACATGGCTTAGCCACAGCCTGGGGGATGTTTCCAGAATGAGATTTTCACTCTGCAGCGGAGTGTGCGCTGATATGAAACTTCCTGGCAGATTAAAACTGTGTGCCCGACCGAGACTCGAACTCGGGACCTTTGCCTTTCGCGGGCAAGTGCTCTACCAACTGAGCTACCGAAGCACGACTCACGCCCGGTACTCACAGCTTTACTTCTGCCAGTACCTCGTCTCCTACCTTCCAAACTTTACAGAAGCTCTCCTGCGAACCTTGCAGAACTAGCACTCCTGAAAGAAAGGATATTGTGGAGACATGGCTTAGCCACAGCCTGGGGGATGTTTCCAGAATGAGATTTTCACTCTGCAGCGGAGTGTGCGCTGATATGAAACTTCCTGGCAGATTAAAACTGTGTGCCCGACCGAGACTCGAACTCGGGACCTTTGCCTTTCGCGGGCAAGTGCTCTACCAACTGAGCTACCGAAGCACGACTCACGCCCGGTACTCACAGCTTTACTTCTGCCAGTACCTCGTCTCCTACCTTCCAAACTTAACAGAAGCTCTCCTGCGAACCTTGCAGAACTAGCACTCCTGAAAGAAAGGATATTGTGGAGACATGGCTTAGCCACAGCCTGGGGGATGTTTCCAGAATGAGATTTTCACTCTGCAGCGGAGTGTGCGCTGATATGAAACTTCCTGGCAGATTAAAACTGTGTGCCCGACCGAGACTCGAACTCGGGACCTTTGCCTTTCGCGGGCAAGTGCTCTACCAACTGAGCTACCGAAGCACGACTCACGCCCGGCACTCACAGCTTTACTTCTGCCAGTACCTCGTCTCCTACCTTCCAAACTTTACAGAAGCTCTCCTGCGAACCTTGCAGAACTAGCACTCCTGAAAGAAAGGATATTGTGGAGACATGGCTTAGCCACAGCCTGGGGGATGTTTCCAGAATGAGATTTTCACTCTGCAGCGGAGTGTGCGCTGATATGAAACTTCCTGGCAGATTAAAACTGTGTGCCCGACCGAGACTCGAACTCGGGAACTTTGCCTTTCGCGGGCAAGTGCTCTACCAACTGAGCTACCGAAGCACGACTCACGCCCGGTACTCACAGCTTTACTTCTGCCAGTACCTCGTCTCCTACCTTCCAAACTTTACAGAAGCTCTCATTCTGGAAACATCCCCCAGGCTGTGGCTAAGCCATGTCTCCACAATATCCTTTCTTTCAGGAGTGCTAGTTCTGCAAGGTTCGCAGGAGAGCTTCTGTAAAGTTTGGAAGGTAGGAGACGAGGTACTGGCAGAAGTAAAGCTGTGAGTACCGGGCGTGAGTCGTGCTTCGGTAGCTCAGTTGGTAGAGCACTTGCCCGCGAAAGGCAAAGGTCCCGAGTTCGAGTCTCGGTCGGGCACACAGTTTTAATCTGCCAGGAAGTTTCAGTATGGATGACTGATCTGACCTTGTAACATCAACCAAGACGCCCTTGCTGTGGCGGTACTGCGATCGGCTGAAAGCAAGGGGAAACTACAGCCGTCATTTTTCCCGAAGATATGCAGCTCTACTGTATGGCTAAACGGTGATGGTTTCCTCTCGGAAAGAATGTTCCGGAGGTAAAATAGTCCCTCATTCGAATCTCTGGGCAGGGACTAGTCATGAGAACTTCATTATCAGGAGAAATAAGACTGGCATTCTACAGGTCGGTGCATGGAATGTTAGATCCCTTAATCTGGCAAGCAGGTTATAAAATTTTTAAAAGCGTAATGGATAGGCTGAAGTTAGATACAGTGAGTATTAGTGAACTTCGGTGGCAGGAGGAACAGGACATCTGATCAGGTGAATACAGGGTTATAAGTAGAAAATTATATAGGGGTAATGATGCTTCGGGTTTAATCATAAATAAGAAAACAGGAATGCGGTATGCTACTGTGAACAGCATCGTGAACTCATTATCGCTGTCGAAATAGACACAAAGCCCATGCCTACCACAGTAGCACAAGTCTGCATATCAAGTAGCTCCGCAGATGAAGATATCGAAGAAATTTATGATGAGGCAAAAGAAATTATTTAGAAAGTCAAAGGAGTCGAAAATTTAATTGTGATGCGGGACTGAAACTCGATAGTGGGAGAAGGAAGAGAAGGAAAAACAGTAGGTGAAAGGAATGAAAAAGGAAGCCACCTGTTAGAATTTTGCGCAGAGCATAACTTAATCATCGCTAATACTTGGTTTAAGAATCGTAAAAGAAGGTTGTGTAAATGGAAGAGACTTCGAAACGCTGGAAGGGTACAGATTGATTGTGTAGCTGGTAAGACAGATTTAGGAACCAGGTTTTAAATTTTAAGATATTTCCGGGGGTAGATGTAGACTCTGACCACAATTTGTTCGTTATGAACTGTAGATTAGAACTTAACAAACTAGAAAAAGGCAGGAAATTAAGGAGATCGGATTTGGACACGCTGAAAGAACCAGAGGTTATTGAAAGCTTCAGAGGGAGCATTAGCGAACGATTGACTAGAACAAAGGAAGGAATACAGTAGAAAACGAATGGGTAATTTTAATAGGTGAAATAGCGATGGCAGCAGAGGATCAAATAGATAGAAATCCTTGGAAACACAAGAAATGTTGAATTTAATTGATGAAAGGAGAAAATATAAAAATGGAGCAAATGAAGCAGACGAAAGGGAGTACAAACGTTTAAGAAATGAGACTGACAGAAAGTGAAAATGGCTAAGCAGGAATGTTTAGACGCCAAACGAAAGGATTCAGAACCATATTTTACTATGGGAAATGTAGATAACGCTTACACTAAATGAAAGAGGCCTTTGGAGAAAGGACAAGCTGGTGTATGACTATCAAGGGCTCAGATGAGAAACAAGAACTAACCAAAGAAGGAAAAGCTAAAGGTGCAAGGAGTATAGAGGGTCTTTACAAGAGAGATAAACTAGAAGACAAGAATATAGTAATGGACGTGGACGTAGATGAAGATGGGATGGAGATAGGATACTGAAAGAAGAATTTTGACAGTGCTTGAAAGATCTAAGTCGAAACAAGGCCCGGGAGTAGACAACATTCCGTTAGACCTATTGATAGCCTTAGGAGAGCCGGCCACGACAAAATTTTTCCGCCTGGTGTGCTAGATGTATGAGACAGGCGAAATACCCTCATATTTTAAGAACAATGTAATAAATCCAATTCCAAAGAACGCAGTCGCTGACAGGGGTGAAAATTACAAAACTATAGGTTTAATGAGTCATGGTTACAAAGTCCTGACACGAACTCCTTATAGAAGAATGGAAAAAATTGTAGAAGCCGACCTTGGGGAAGATTAGTTTGGATTCCGAAGAAATACAGGAACATGCGAGGCAATACTGACCCTACGACTTGTCTCAGGAAATAGGTTAACGAAAGGTAAACCTACGTTTATAGGATTTGTAGACTTAGAGAAAGCTTTTGTCACTGTCGACTGGAAAACTATCTTTGAAATTCTGATGGCAGTAGAGGTAAAATATAAGGAGCGAAATGCTATTTACCATATGTATAGAAACCAGACGCGAGTTATAAGAATCGAGGGGCGTGAAGGGCAAGTAGTGGTTGAGAAGGGAGTGAAACAGGGTTGTAGCCTATCTTCGATGTTATTCAATCTGTACATTGAAGAAGAATTAAAGGCTAGCAAAGAAAAATTTCGAATAGGAATTCAAGTTCAGGGAAAAGGCCAATGACGTTGCAGTCCTGTCAGTGACAGCAAAGGACTTGGAAGAGCAGTTGAACGGAATGCACATTGCCTTTAAAGGAGATATAAGATGAACAACGAAAGTGAAACAAGGATAAAGGAATATCGTCGAATTAAATGAGGTGATGCTAAGGGAATTAGATCAGGAAACTTGTCACTTAAAGTAGTAAACGTGTTTTGCTATTTGGCCATCAGAATAACTGATGGCCGAAGTAGAGGATATATTGTACAGATTGACAATGACAAGAAAAACGTTTCTGAAGAAGAGAAATTTGTTAAAATCGAATATTGATTTAAGTGTTAGGAAGTTTTTCAAAAAATGTTCAAATGAATGTGAAATCTTATGGGACTTAACTGCTAAGGTCATCAGTCCCTAAGCTTACACACTACTTAACCTAAATTATCCTAAGGACAAACACACACACCCATACCCGAGGGAGGACTCGAACCTCCGCCGGGATCAGCCGCACAGTCCATGACTGCAGCGCCTTAAACCGCTCGGCTAATCCTGCGCGGCAGGAAGTTTTTTCTGAAATAGTTTATCTGAGTGTAGCCCTGTATGGAAGTGAATCATGGACGATAAACGGTTTAGACAAAATGGGAATAGAAGCTTTCGAAATGTGACTGCACAGAAGAATGTTGAAGGTTAGATGGCATCAAACAATCACCAATTTAATTTGGAGGAGAGTGTGTGCGCGTGTGGGGGGAGGGGGGCGGGTAAAAATCGTAGAAGGAGACAAAGAGATGAATACAGCAAGCAGATTCAGAAGGATATAGGTTGCAGTAGTTACTGTGAGACGAAGAGATCCGCTCAGGATAGAGTAGAATGGAGAGCTGCATCAAACCAATCTTAGGACTGAGGACCACAACAACAACAAAATTTAGTCTGGTACTCGTCTGACCAGAAGTTCTGCTCATCCTGCCAACGAACTCTACTGATTCCCACTATGTTTAAATTCAGCCTATCGAGTTCCCTTTACAAATTTTCTAACCTATCTTCTAGATTATGGGATTTAATATTTTACCCTCTCGTCCGCAGAATGCCTGTTTTGTTTTCCTTTAACATGACAACCTCCGAAGAAGTCCCCACACGGTGATCCGAGTGGAGGACTAATTACTAATGTATATCTGGAATATTTTATCCAAGATGTTGCTATCATTCTTAAGTCGTATAGTAGAGCTACATGTCTTCGGGAAAAGAAATGTCTGTATTTTTCTCCTACTTTCAGCCATTCCAGTACGAGCACAGCAAGGTCAGATGAGTAAACCATCCTAATGGTTGCCGCTGCAACTGCTAAGAAGGCTGCTGCCCCTGTTCGGGAGCCACGTGTCTGTCTGACCTCTTCAGAGATACGGCTCTTTTGTTGCTGCGCCTACGATATGGCTGCCCGTATCACTGAGGCACGAATGCCATACCACGTCGGGAATGTCAGTGGTTCGTGGGGTACTGATCAGAAATAAAATAAGACAGAAACTGATACATGTAGAGGGAACTCCCATGACAAAAGCCTGTGAAATTCGTATATCGATGGATTCAAGGAGACAAGGAAAGACCAAGACGAAAATCCGATGATGGAAGGTGGAGAGATGAGACTAGGAAACGTGCAGGAGCACCGCAGATGCGAACAGCGGAGGCCGTAGCGCATGGAGGTGTGTGGAGGACGCCCTTACCTCGTCCGTGGATGTAAGATGGCTGGTGTTGACACAGAAGGCGTTAACTGAAAAAAATATTATAAGGCACATATTTTGGTAAAGTTCGTATTTAAAGAAGTACAAAGAAATAATTCTGTATAAATAGAGCGACAGCATTAGCCAGTGGGAACAAATAAGGACACGCGTCAAGCTAATTTGCAAATTATACTATGAATACTTTCATCCAATGTTCCTCAGTTCCTGCCTCAGTGATATTTATAATGTAGATAATAAAATTATCTCTTCTTTTCGTATTAGGGATATTCAAAGCTCTACAAAGAAGATGAGGAAATGATTGTTTAACTACAAATATTTTGTTATGAGTTATGTTGTGCTCTCTGGCGGCACATTTAAGTTATCTTAATATTTAGACTATTTAGTAATACAGTAATGTGTTTTAGCACTTAATTTTGTATCTCTAAGGTTTTTTGCGCTGCCTCTTAGCGTTTGAGTAACACTCAAGCAGATGAACAAAATGTTAAATGCATGTCACGATTTCAGGTTTCACCTTGGTGATTGTGCATTACGTTTGGACTAACTGCTACGTTAACAGAGCGACCTTGTGAACAGTAGAGAGTATCACTGGACTGGAATGATGTGAGCGGGAATGGAGGATGTGTAGGTGGTATGGTAGTGAAATTACGGTTCTATTCTTGTGTGTTTGTTATTTGTGATTATTTAATTTGACTTTTTTTCTTTTTAATTTCGATCACTGAGCATATTTTCATTTGTTTTTATGTTCTACGTAAAGTTCACCATCTAGAGAGCGAGTATACCCATTCTCTGTGGTGAGACCACTGTGTCGGTCTCCAGCTGAGATTAATTAATTGCACATGGCTCATTGATTACTTCGACCGACTATGCCTGTATGAGTAGTTGAAATAAATGGGTAAAAGACAGTCGTCTGATTAATTTTACTCAATCACGCCTCTGAAAGCGGAACCGTTCACGTGAATCGCAACAGAACTGCTCTGGGTCGGATGGCATCAGTTCGGTTGTTCTTGCAAGGATGGGGAGCAATAATGTGAGCATTCCAGAACTGAATGATGGCTGGGGGCAGCTGTACAAATTAATTCTTTGGGCTGATCATACAAAAGAATTTAAGAGCGCAGGAATCCCAGAAAGAACTACATATATTCTTAATGACTTTGAATGCAGAGGTTACGATGAGAAGAGCGGAGAATAATCCGTTAAGAGTGGGAGGAATCTAATGAGCAATTGCGCCAGGGTTTTGCTACGCAAAGAGTGTTTATCTGCGTACTGCGTCGTGATTTGCCGGGGAGACAGTGACCTCGGTGATGCATGGGCGCCAGATGGAAAGCAGACGCCCTTCCTTCAAGGAGTCGACGTGTGATACGTCTCCTCTCTAACACTGTCACCGAGCGACTTGGCGCAGTGGTTAGCACACTGGACTCGCATTCGGGAGGACGACGGTTCAAACCCGCGTCCGGCCATCCTGATTAGCAAATGCTGGGATGGTTCCTTTGAGATGGCACGACCGACTTCCTTCCCTAATGCGATGGGACCGATGACCTCGCTGTTTGGTCCCCTCCCCCGAACCAACCAACCAACCAACCAACCAACCAACCAACATCTAACACTGCCCGTCTAGAGGCGACCTGCTGGCGAAGGTGTGCGCTAACGAATCAAGATTATGTCCATATTACTTTGTTATTATTGCAACTCTATCTGTATTCATACTAGTGTGGTGGCGATTGTCTCATATAATCTGTTCTGAATATGCGGAGGCCTTATTCTCGGTCTTCAGTTCCCTCGTGTGTATTTTGTGTCTAATATTAAAGAGTCATTCGAATAATTTTGGCGTAGCTGCTAACACAAATTAATTTAGATACGCAAGAGCTATTATACTTATCTGTTTATTTCCCCACTGCATCTGGTTTATGTTGAACTGAGCTGTTGCCCTTGGAAATTATTTTAATTTCGGAATATACCTGACATTGTCAGCACGTAGTTAAATGAGAAACCATAAATAATTTAAAACTTTGTATAAAACTTTCTATAGTCTCAATCGGACTCGACATTAACATATTTTTACAGAGTGACCAGTTTCTGTAGTTTAACTACCATCGTCAAGTGTGGGAACAGGCAAACCTAAAGAAAAATTACCTTAACTAACAGAGGTACATAAAAATTGCTGTTGCTTACTTTCAAAAAAATCACTGGGAATTAAAATACCACATGTAGTATTATAAATGGTCTGGCAGTGTAAAACACCGCTGCATCGACCACGACATTCTTATATTAAATCTTCGGGTAAAATGTTCTATGTATAGCAACGTAAGGGCAAATGTGCTGATAATCTAATAGCAAGAGTTACATAATTATTTAGAGGCAAGTCTATTTCGTTGAACATACCACACTACCTGTGACAGCAATTGGAACAAAAATCCTGTACAGCGTCATAAAAAGTTTTGTACAGTGAAACGCCCATATAATTATTTTCGTTACAGTTAGTTACTGCAAGCAGTCGCCTATGAAAAGGAAGATGCAAGTGACGAATGTTTGCTTTTAGTTAACAGTGCATAGAAGTAATATGATAACTCAAAACAGTAAAGTATTCGTAGGAAACATATCATGTAAGCTGTATCTGAAGTCAAAAGTAAAACATAAGATATATATATATATATGAAATAGTCACACTGTGTAACTTGTCCGAACAGTAAAGATATATGTACAGTGGGGGACATAAGACCCTCACGTATTCAAAGTTACAGCAAAGCCTGTAACGCCCCAACGACCACCTTTAAGTCAATTAAGAAAGAACATGAAGTAGGGAAAGTTATCTTGCCAGTTACGACATCTTTCCCGATGAGCTAACACGAAAGAATTTTGACAACAACTACATTGTACACCACTGAGCATATTTGTTAGCTAAAGAAAAAGAAGAAACATCGTATTTCAGCAATGGACAAATATCCATGTGACAAATGTGAAATTAATATCTGAAAAGTTAAGTCCAAAGTAAGGACATCAGAGATAACTTTTATTTGGAAGAGAGTTGTAAGCGCAACGAAGAAATTGAATGTGCCTACAATGCTCTTCCACAGAAGAAGTCGCTTGCTAGAACTCATCCAGTGCAGACGTGCGAGAGCAGTTTTGATCTGAATTATTGAGATTGCGAATCGTGACGAGATTGTTTTCGAGTTTAGAAGTTTTTGTTGCGTGACGGGATTCATGGCTTAAGAAACTGATTTTATGAACTGAGACAGGAACAGATAGACTGATTTAACCGTGCACTACGGGTTAACTGAAATTTAATAACGGAATTAGTGAACACTGTACTTGACTTTAAATTAGTTGGACCTTAAGGAGAAGTGAACATTCTATGAACGAATACAAGCAATTAGTCTTGAGTAGGACCCAAGTACACGACATCATGAAGATAAAACAATTACGCTAAAGTGTTGAGTTGTGGTAATTGCCAAGAAACTATAAGTGAATCGGACTGACTTAACTAAACTATTCCGTGTGCGTGTGGTGCGGGAGTTATAAGTATTTAGTGACAAAATAACAATAAACTGTTCGTTACCAGTTAAATACCCGGTGTGGACTACACCATTAAATAGTTTGATAAATGACTAAATGAACGACTACTCATGAAACACTATTTCATTGAAGTACAAATATTCACGTCATTAGTTGAGAAGTGAACTTTAAAATATTTTCGTATTACGACGCAATCTTACAAAGACTGAATCAAAGAGTATCTCAGGATCTCGCTGCATACCAGCACAACAGTTCCATAGCAACGAGAAAACAGCGTAAGAAAAAACTGTTAACTAAAATATTTCCTCGCAATCAGTGGTGTGTGCTATGCGAACGAGAGAAGAATTAATAACTACTGCAAATCCGGGCAATTAACAATACAATATTAATAATAAAAAGCATCAATTATATGAGTTCGCATAAGTGGACACGTTGCGGACTTGTAATTGAGATACAACGACTACGCGAGGAACGCCTTTTTCGGAAGTTTTTCAGGTTTTTTCTCCCGTTAATCTACGGGGACTGACGTTATATCGCATCGTGTCTCTACTCTGCCGCGAGAGCTGTGGCAGTGGCAGCTCTACGGCGTCGACTACATCAGCACTCGGTTGGAGTCCGGGGGCACGCGCCACACAAGCCCAAAATTTTGTTAATGTGCAATACACAAGTTACCAATTACAGAAAGTGCTGGTAGGTGGCGTTTTGGTACATGAGCGATAAATGTTAAAAAATATTTTTCTTTTCCTTTTATTTTAGTTTAGTCCCACGGCATTTATAATCTTGCTAAAACGTAAATTTTGTAAAGCAGTTTCATATTATTTATCTGTTGTAATATGCATTAACATAATTTTAGTTTAATTACTTTCTGTTTTAAAAAAAGATCGGAAAGAAAAATATTTTCCCATATTTGTCGCTTATACACCAAAACGTCAACTATCAACAATCTCTATAAATCTTAATTTGTCTTTGCACGTAAAAGCAACGTTCGGTATTGCTGTGACTGAGTAGGTGGGGTTCTATGTCCCTGCTGTCATGTATCTTTACTGTTGAGGCAAGTTACCCAATGTGACGTTGTATATAATTTTTTTCACGTTTTACTCTTGACTTCAAGTACAGCTTACATAGTATATTTCACTACTAATATTTTACTGTTTTAAATAATCGTATTACTTTTATGCACTGTTAACTAAAAGCAGACATTTGTGACTTGCCTCTTCTTTTCATAGACAAATCTCTGCTTGCACTTACTGACAGGTCTTTCCTCTAAATAATTGTTTCTTATTCTTATTTATTTACACTTATGTTCGTTTGAGGCTGTACATAACACATTTTACCTGAAGATTTAAAATAAGAATGTTATGAACGATGCAACTGTGTTGTATGAGTGGGAACTTTTTTAATTTGAATGGTTCTATGACTGAGGCGTGCGCGGCTATTGTTCATGTCGTTTCTTGCGTGACAGCTTCTCTTTACGGAACTGTCGCCCCGTTTCTTATTCCATTTACTGGCGTCACTAAGTTGCTGGCTTGCCTGCCCGTGAGTGGCAGCAGCAGCGCGTATTGATAAGAACATTGTCGTATTATGTCTGAAGCGACCGCCAGTATTTCCGGCTCGTCGTGTGTCGGGGGTTCAGTCGGGACGGAGCGCCAGTGAGGTGCTGACAGCCAGCACTCGCCGACCGCTCGCGACACACACGTGCACTGTCCGGCGGAAGGAGGCTGGAGCGGGAACGGCCGTCCGTTGGTCGTTCAGTCGGTCGCCTCATCAGGCGACGTGTGTTTGGTCTTTTCACCGTTTCTGGGCCTCGTAAGGTGGTCATCTTGCCGGACGTAGGTCGGTTCCTTCCTGTGCAGAGATGTTCAAATGGTTCAAATGGCTCTGAGCACTATGGGACTTACCTGCTGAGGTCATCAGTCGCCTAGAACTTAGAACTACTTAAACCTAACTAACCTAAGGACATCACACACATCCATGCCCGAGGCAGGATTCGAATCTGCGAACGTAGCGGTCGCTCGGTTCCAGACTGTAGCGCCTAGAACCGCTCGGCTACCAGCCGGCGCAGAGATGTCTGGTGGCCCATGGGCAAGAGTTAGCTCTGCGTGGTTGGGTGCGAGCCAGTGTGCCCGCGTCGCCGTGTCTCCGAGTTCCGAGCGGACACGGAGTTGGGCCGGGATGGAGCTGCAGTGAGGGCCGGACAGACAAATCTCGCCCAACTGTTGCTGACACGTGACTTCAGTGGGGACGACCTTGATTGGTCGTTCGGTCGGTCGTCTCATCGGACGACGTATATTTGTTAGCCGACCGCTCCGGATTCTCTGTGTGTGTCGACTAGTCATTCGTCCTGGATGTTCCACAGTGATTGCTTTTACGATTGTTCGAGTTCTTGTGTGAGCCGTGTGTCGGCTCTCAAGATATATCGCGCTGTTAAGATTGTTCTGAGTCCTTCCCTTCCATCGTTAATTGAGTCTTTCATATTTATCGTTATGCTGCGTACGATTCTGTTGAGATTCCCCTCTGGCGGCGTGTCTGGTCTTATCGATCTTCGAGTCGTTGCTTCCTGTTAGCCTTGTGTAAGGGAATAAGGTCTTTGGGGGGATGGCCGGTTGGTTGCCTAGCGGTCACGAGTCGGTCGGTCGGTTTGTAAAATCGGGAATCGGTTTTTAAAATCGGGAATTAGAGAATGTCGTACTATGAGGACGCACCTTGGCGTGGCGGTGGAGAGTTGGCTGTTGTTCCGAGAAGCCGCGTGGTCTATCCTGGCGGTGCGAGGCGTGTGGGACGGGTTGACGGGACGAGGCTGCGAGCTCTCGCTGTGAGCACCCGGGGGCCACGGGGGTGCTGCCGAGTCACTACTTGGTGGGAGCGGCAGCGGATGTCTTTAAATTTTCCGTCTGGAGGCGGGAATGATGGACTAGTAACTCGCCTAACCTGAGGAGTGGTGTTTCGCCGCCGTGGGTGCATAGAAGAAGGGGGTTCCGGTGACAGGGCGCGTGGCTGCGTGACTGTGCCCAGTTGGGTACGCTGGCGACGTGGACACGGTCCGATGTGAGGAACCTTTGCATCGGAGTTCACCTGCTGTTTCTCTGATAAACTGCAAGTTAAGTTGGTTAAAGGTTTAGATGTTAATTGAAGAATTTTGGTTAGTGCAACCAGCGTCTTTTCTCCCTTGTGCCCTCCTGCGTTAGGGTTTCCTGTCCCTGTCGCCGGTGTAATTATAGACAGTGATCTTTTGACTTCTTATTAATACTGTCTGGGAGAAAGTGTATTTTTGGGCAGGGATTATGGTTCCTGATTTGATTCCTCCTCCTCCCCTGGCCTCGCGTGAGGTTGATGTGCTTGTTGAATGTGAGGCGTTGTGGGTCTGTTAGTCCGCTTCTAGCCTGAGCATCCTTCGGGAGACAATTGTGGCCGTCCTTACAACCGGTCGGTTAATTATTTCTATCCCAGGACATTTTGGTGGCAGGACATGGTATTAAAGTTGTTAGTTATTGCAAAATGTTTAATGGTTGTATTTTATTCTGATTGTTTTTGGCCACTGTTTAAAAAGGTTAAGTTTGTCTTTCATTGGTGTTTTTTTTTTTTAAATTACGTGGCTTTAAAATTGTTAGTCATTGTAATAGGTGAATGACTGTATCTTTTCTTTAATTGTTTTAATCTACTTGGCATCCTTTGAAAATGCTAGTTCTACCTCCCTGTTAGCGAGCCATTGTAATTTAATATCTCGTTGTGCCAAAATTTAAAAGAAGTGGCTCCCTACATGTTCGGTAGCGAAATTGTATGCAAATTGGTCTTTTTGTTTCATTTCTTGAAAAGTTTTAATTTTGTTATTAAATGCTTTGTCAAAGTCTGTTTTAAGTAAAATGGCTTGGCTATTAACGGTAATGTAAAGTTTTTAATTTCATTACTTGGAAAATTTTGATTTGTTATCAAATGTTTTACCAAAGCCGGGTTCAAGTAAAATGGCTTGGCCGTTAACTGTAAAGTAAATTGTTTTGAAAAGGCACTCATGCCTGGTAGCTTTTTTGGATCTGTTCCTGGTCAAGTGGTAAAGAAATGACTTTTAATGGTTGAAGTAATCAACAAAGAAATTGTAAATTTCAACTCGACAGTAACCAACTAATTTTGGCCTCGTTTCCCAACTGAGGGTTTCCCTCGATTAATCGTAACACCCGCCTCATTGTGGAAGTGTTTTCGTGGAACTGTGTCTAGCTTGTGTAATTTCAACTGAGCAGCTATGTTAATGTTGTCTGCAGTGTGGAGTAGGCAGTCGTTCGGTTGACACAGAGCAGCGAGGAAGTCTCCGCGGCGAGGGCGTTAGCGTGGTGTTCCGCTGAGTGTTTTTCCTCGCCGTGTTGATGCTGTCCGGTACTGTGTCTGGTTCGACAGCCTTTGGTGTTGTTCATAATTTTGAGTGGTTGTCTGTTTAGACGCCAGTATTTGAAGACGTAGCTCTGCTCGTGTCTTCGTCCTCGGTGACATTTTCCGTTGTCGGAATTGATTAGGTTGTTGGTCGGTCCTTCAGCCGTCCCTGGGTCGGGTTGCCATCTCATTATTTAGCCTTACATTTCGCTGCCTGTCTCACCTAACTTATGTTAGAGTTACCTCCTCAGGCGACCCCTGGAACACTTCTGAGCACCACTGTTCCGTTGTTTTTATATTCTGATTTTGTCGTAAGTACTGTACGAGGCCTTCAGCCGTCTATTAATTTAGTTTGTTTTAATTTTAAAGTAAGGCCTTCAGCCGACTTAATTAAGGTTTCAAGATTGAATTGTTTAAAACTTATTTTAAAAAAGGAGATTTTTCTCTATTTCAAATATTTCTTATTCAGGCGTTAAGCCTTCAGTTCTTTAATGCTCAGCATGTGGCTTTCAGCCGAGCTTATATGTAAAACTTTTTGTAACTAAGGCCTTCAACCGTGTGTATTCCTTAAGGCAATTTTAATAAATGATAAATCGACATTCTAGCTGCAAACAGACGTTGATATACATCATTGGGGACATGTTGAAAATGTGTGCGCCGACCGGGACTCGAACCCGGGTTCTCCTGCTTACATCTATTGGGCGCACTACGAATGTAGTGGTGTGGACATGTTGAGAATGTGGGTCCCACGGGGAGCGTGCAAGGGATAAGTCCCTGCAGGCGCACTACCCTCTGTGCCCTCGGTGGCTCCGATGGGAGCCGGCACGATAGTTCAGCGTGTTCGGCCAGAGAGCTGGTTGGCCTCTGTAATGAAAAACTGAGTGGAAGGATCAACAAACGAACTTGATCGGATGTCATGTGGCGTCCACAACGACCAAATAACGATCAACAAGGAACAAAATGGAAAAAAAAAAATAAAATAAAATGGATAGATCGTCTGCCATGTAAGCAGGAGATCCCGGGTTCGAGTTCCGGCAGGGGCACACATTTTCAACATGTCCCCAATCATGTATATCAACGCCTGTTTGCAGCTAGGGCGTCGATTTAATTATTTCATTTTAGAGAGGCTGCACGGTCATCAATGGTATCTGTTCTTTCGGGAACAGAGACTACCTTCATATACACAATTTTAATAACTTGTGTTCGGGCCTTCAGCCGTATTGTTTTGAATGATTAAGTGTTTTTAGGAAAATAAAGTTGTGTGTGTTTTGTGCAACTAACGGTAACTGATGTTGGCCCCTTTCCACCACAGACTTAACCTGATCCGCTCTGACCCGCGGAACCCTGATTTAAGTGACTTTAACTTTAATTTTGGATTGGAGTGCATTTATAACACTATATGTGGTACGTCAATTCCCAGTAAATTCTTTAAACGTAAACCAATAGCAATTTTCACCTAACTTTTCTAGTTAAGTCAATTTTTTTTGTTTACCTGTTCTCAGATCTGAAGATGATAGGTAAGCTACCGAAACTCTGTAAAAAGATTTGTGATGTTCAGTGGAAAATTTCTGAAAGTTTTTAAAAGATTTATGGAAAATTTTTGAAACTTTTTATGTTACATTTGATTTTTTTAATTTCATATCTTTTTCTGAAGGCGTTGATAATTATGGGTGAGCATAGTGTAAAAGTAGTGGAGGGACTTAGTTAGAACTACTATACTACAGTACAATTGTCCTCTTCTACCATGTTTAAGTCTGTCACTGTGAGTGTTTGGTAGCTTTGCTACTGCACTCGATGACAGTTTCTCTGCACCCGGAACCAACAGCTATTCAGTTATCCGAACAATTATTCAGATAAAATAACTTATTATTTGTAACTTAAAAGAAGGAAATATTTCAGATCACCTAGCTACAGATGAAATACTTTGTGACATTGGAAACGGCTAATAATAAAACTTACCATCTACAAAGTAGATCCATATAAAATAACGTTTACAGAACTTGTTTGTTCAACAAATGTCAGAGAGTTGCCAGCTAAATATAGTACGATGTGTATACACTCTCCCATCAGGAACGTGTCTCAAGAGGGTCGACTGACGAACTGAACGAGGCAGCCTGCTTTCTTTACTCAGATATGTCTGATATAAATCAGTTAATTACAAAAATATGCGGAAATTACCATAAGCAGTGTTAGAGGAAAGTGAATAATTTTTTTTATCATCATCTTACACACCACCAATAATGGAGGTTTCAAAGAGGAGTAAATAACTTAAGTAATGAATTATGAACCCAACGATAATTAGACATTTACCGCAGATAGATTAATACTCACATAAGGGAGCATTGTCAGGAAATATATTACTTTTTGGGTTCCCCTCACTTGCAGTCATTCTCACATATAACCTTTAGGTCACAGCATCCAGTACTTATTTGTCCCGAGATAGAGAGGAAAAGTAGGTGGGTGGCACACAGTATACGAGTGAAGAAAAGCGTGCAGCTCTACAAAGAAGCTGGAACTGCTCCAGAGGCTTACAGTAATCTCATAACGGGTGTTGAAGGCGCGGCAGAAAATACCACTCCAGTAAAGAAACATTTGTGCTTCACTAGAAGAGCCGTTGACCCGTGGCCTTTCCACACTGTACAATGGTCTGTCCAGCTGAAAAACTGAGTATATTGACGGCACTTTAAGTACTAATCTGTATCAAATTTTCAAAGTAACTATTAATCACAACTGTGGGACGCCTTTCTTAACAGAAACAAAATCGGCAGAAATGAACATCTGGCAATATTTGAGAAAATAAAATAAAATAAAAGATATATCACTAAACACACAATACGGTAATGACTGTACAGGCCATTACGATGGAAATGTCACTGCTTACTAGAACGTGACACAGGGGATCAGTAGCTTACTAAAGAGTGACGTTACACAGTGGATTGGGTAGTGTATTCAAGAATGACGTGACCCAGTGGATCGGGTTGGTTACCAGAGTGTGTCGATGTTTAGAAGAATCAAATAAGAAACATGACAAAAGTTTGGTCTATAGACAAGATTTACGATCTGTATTGTGATTCAGCATTTTCATCTGTAATTAATCCAATTTTCCAAGTAATTCGTAAATGAAGTTAGTGATAAGACTCTGTATTGTTTAGAGAGACAGAAGTATCGTTATTTTTGACGTATGTGGATAGAAAGAAATATAATGTGTTTAGTAATACCTAGATATGAAATTAGAAATTTTATTATTTCTATATTGAAAGTCAAAATATGAAAATAATATGATCCTTTACAGTTACCTAGTTAGCCAATATATAACTGTAAAGATGAAGTTAACAACGTCACACATTTAAATAAAGAAACTGATTTAAAAACCACTTATCGTAAAGGAATAATACAGTTATGTAGAGGGTATCTAAATGTTATAGAGCAACCTAATATTCAAACATTGTACTGTATTCAATGTTTTTGGTTTTAGCGCCAACATTGGTTAGGCATGTGTTTTTACAATGTAATGCTGGTGTTGACTCGAATGTGAGTTGTGTGAGCGTGTGGGTGTTATTCTGTCATTCTGTGCACGGTTTAATCTGAGATGTACTCTTTACCCTGTGGCTCCTGCAAGATGCAATTTCCACCCCCACACTACTACAGAAGTCAAACAGACGGTCCTAACTTTCTAAAGAGAAATACCTAAAAAACTTTCAGCAACAAATAACTTCTGGAATCGTCTGCTGTAAGGGAATGACACAAAAATTCACAAAATTTCTTACGTAACTAGTGGGATGCTTGGGTACTGGAGTAGTACTAGTTAGTGTAATAAAAACATGAAACTATCGGAAATTGTTATTTTTTTTTGCAAAAATTCTGAGAAATCACAATGGCACTTTTAGTTATGAACTGAACAAGTTAGTTCCGGGTTCTTTTCGGAATGTGAAGTTACCTCTTAAGGATAGGATTCGCTAATGAAATTTCTATACAAAGTTTAAGATTGTTATTGACTTGGCTGAATGGCTGAGAGCCGCACCAGCTCAACTTGAATAATTATCCGTTAGAATGTTGCTAGGTACGGTCGAGGCTGTCGCGTGTGAAATGCAGTGAAGTGTACTGATATGGAGGAAATATGGGGCTCGCAAGAGCTGTAGCGCACAATACTATAAGCTGCGATGACTGCTGTCTGCGCCGCTCGCTGCTGACAAATAAGATAACTCTCGTTCTATCTGGATTGACCTTCGCCAATCAAAATCTCTCTACACCTTGATGAAGTCAAGGACTCCTATTCGCCCCTAGTCTAACTATTGGCGTGATACACTGGTCAGATAACCAGTCCACTGCGGTGCCACTCAAAATTTCGCTCGCAGGCGTTTGGCTATAACTCTGTCCGTTCACACCGCACAATAAGTGTGGCGACCAACACAGTGAATAACACTTAATTGCAAGAACTCAATATAGAGTCGCACTCTGATTCGCTCTCGACAGAGGTGCTCTCCCAGTGAAGTACTGAGGAGAGACTTGTTCCTCGCTCTTTGAGTACACGTACGAGCGCACACGCTCTCGTTACGTGTTCTCGCTCCAAGAGCGACAATGGAACGGCCCCTCTCCACGCCAGACGTGAAGGGGTATATCTTTCGATCTCTTCCATAACTCCTTCAGCTAAAGACGTCAGGAATGTCGTCTGCCAATCTGCATTGCTCTTCTAAAACGGAAGAATGACGTTTCGTTTAAGTCGACCTATCTGGAAATCTGTAACATCGGCGTTTGGCGTTTGCTGTCTCCCTGTGAAAACCTCTGAAACTGTGTGCTATGTTTGTAAAAAGGCATAGGCTGGGCGCTCCCACACAATGTAGCGGAATTTGCTTTTAAGCCGAACACGGGGTCGTTCTCCCTTTCACTTGGGCAAACGCTGTCTGCTCTATGGGCGGTCACTGGCCGACATAGATAGGTTGACTCGTCCTCTGAAGGGACCGGCCCCCGGCATGTGGTTTGTCTCTCCCAAACTGAAAGCCCCTGTGACCGTCGTCTCTTGAATGTGTGTGTGTGTATGCCAGCCTCGAGTATTTCAATCTCGGTGCACACTTGCAATTTACTAGTTATTTGTGTATCGTTTACATGAATTCATACAATGTTGACTTTATCTTACCGAGTTTGTGTTCGAATGAAGCATCTTGATGCGCACAATACGATTGTGAGGGTGGAATATGTAAGGAATGAAGGTCAGGAGACCACGATGTCTTACAGTTGTTTTGAGGGGATGTATCAGCCACATGTCAAGTCATGTTGGTCATAGCAAAGACTAATAGTCTGAAAAGCTTATTCATTGGACATTTGTCTGGAATATCTATGAAAATAGAACACATAAGTCAAGAACTCTACTTTTATGTTTATGAGAGATGAATATGTATTAGTAATATTAATGTGGCATGGAAACCAAGATGGACACCGAATCTATTTCAACATCAAGATTTGTTACACTAAGAACCATGGACCTCGCCGTTGGTGGGGAGGCTTGCATGCCTCAGCGATACAGATAGCCGTACCGTAGGTACAACCACAACGGAGGGATATCTGTTGAGAGGCCAGACAAACGTGTGGTTTCTGAAGAGGGGCAGCAGCCTTTTCAGTAGTTGCAAGGGCAACAGTCTGGATGATTGACTGATCTGGCCTTGTAACAATAACCAAAACGGCCTTGCTGTGCTGGTACTGCAAACGGCTGAAAGCAAGGGGAAACTACGGCCGTAATTTTTCCCGAGGGCATGCAGATTTACTGTATGATTAAATGATGATGGCGTCCTCTTGGGTAAAATATTCCGGAGGTAAAATAGTCCCCCATTCGGATCTCCGGGCGGGGACTACTCAAGAGGATGTCGTTATCAGGAGAAAGAAAACTGGCGTTCTACGGATCGAAGTGTGGAATGTCAGATCCCTTAATCGGGCAGGTAGGTTAAAAATTTAAAAAGGGAAATGGATAGGTTAAAGTTAGATATAGTGGGCATTAGTGAAGTTCGGTGGCAGGAGGAACAAGACTTCTGGTCAGGTGACTACAGGGTTATAAACACAAAGTCAAATAGGGGTAATGCAGGAGTAGGTTTAATAATGAATACGAAAATAGGAATGCGGGTAAGCTACTACAAACAGCATAGTGAACGCATTATTGTGGCCAAGATAGATACGAAGCCCACACCTAATACAGTAGTACAAGTTTATATGCCAACTTGCTCTGCAGATGACGAAGAAATTGAGGAAATGTATGATGAAATGAAAGAAATTATTCAGGTAGTGAAGGGAGACGAAAATTTAATAGTCATGGGTGACTGGAATTCGATTGTAGGAAAAGGGAAAGAAGGAAACGTAGTAGGTGAATATGGATTGCGCTAAGAAATGAAAGAGGAAGCCGCCTGGTAGAATTTTGCACAGAGCACAACTTAATCATAGCTAACACTTGGTTTAAGAATCATGATAGAAGGTTGTATACATGGAAGAACCCTGGAGATACTAAAAGGTATCAGATAGATTATATAATGGTAAGACAGAGATTTAGGAACCAGGTTTTAAATTGTAAGACATTTCCAGGGGCAGATGTGGATTCTTACCACAATCTATTGGTTATGACCTGTAGATTAAAACTGAAGAAACTGCAAAAAGGTGAGTATTTAAGGAGATGGGACCTGAATAAACTGAAAGAACCAGAGGTTGTACAGAGTTTCAGGGAGAGCATAAGGGAACAATTGACAGGAATGGGGGAAAGAAATACAGTAGAAGAAGAATGGGTAGCTTTGAGGGATGATGTAGTGAAGGCAGCAGAGGATCAAGTAGGTAGAAAGACGAGGGCTAGTAGAAATCCTTGGGTAACAGAAGAAATATTGAATTTAATTGATGAAAGGAGAAAATATAAAAATGCAGTAAATGAAGCTGGCAAAAAGTAATACAAAAGTCTCAAAAATGAGATCGACAGGAAGTGCAAAATGGCTAAGCAGGGATGGCTAGAGGACAAATGTAAGGATGTAGAGGCTTATCTCACTAGGGGTAAGATAGATACTGCCTACAGGAAAATTAAAGAGACCTTTGGAGATAAGAGAACCACTTGTATGAACATAAAGAGCTCAGATGGAAACCCATTTCTAAGCAAAGAAGGGAAAGCAGAAAGGTGGAAGGAGTATATAGAGGGTCTATACAAGGGCGATGCACTTGAGGACAATATTATGGAAATGGAAGAGCATGTAGATGAAGATGTAATGGGAGATACGATACTGCGTGAAGAGTTTGACAGAGCACTGAAAGACCTGAATCGAAACAAGGCCCCCGGAGTAGACAACATTCCATTGGAACTACTGACGGCCTTGGGAGAGCCAGTCCTGACAAAACTCTACCATCTGGTGAGCAAGATGTATGAAACAGGCGAAATACCCTCAGACTTCAAGAAGAATATAATAATTCCAATCCCAAAGAAAGCACGTGTTGACAGATGTGAAAATTACCGAATAATCAGTTTAATAAGCCACAGTTGCAAAATACTAACACGAATTCTTTACAGACGAATGGAAAAACTAGTAGAAGCCGACCTCGGGGAACATCAGTTTGGATTCCGTAGAAATACTGGAACACATGAGGCAATACTGACCTTACGACTTATCTTAGAAGAAAGATTAAGGAAAGGCAAACCTACGTTCCTAGCATTTGTAGACTTAGAGAAAGCTTTTGACAATGTTGACTGGAATACTCTCTTTCAAATTCTAAAGGTGGCAGGGGTAAAATACAGGGAGCGAAAGGCTATTTACAATTTGTACAGAAACCAGATGGCAGTTATAAGAGTCGAGGGAAATGAAAGGGAAGCAGTGGTTGGGAAGGGAGTGAGACAGGGTTTTAGCCTCTCTCCGATATTATTCAGTCTGTATATTGAGCAAGCAGTAAAGGAAACAAAAGAAAAATTCGGAGTAGGTATTAAAATCCATGGAGAGGAAATAAAAACGTTGAGGTTCGCCGATGACATTGTCATTCTGTCAGAGACAGCAAAGGACTTGGAAGAGCAGTTGCACGGAATGGATGGTGTCTTGAAGGGAGGATATAAGATGAACGTCAACAAAAGCAAAACGAGGATAATGGAATGTAGTCGAATTAAGTCGGGTGATGTTGAGGGTATTAGATTAGGAAATGAGACACTTAAAGTAGTAAAGGAGTTTTGCTATTTGGGGAGCAAACTAATTAATGATGATCGAAGTACGTAGAGAAGATATAAAACGTAGACTGAAAATGGCAAGGAAACCGTTTCTGAAGAAGACAAATTTGTTAACATCGAGTATAGGTTTAAGTGTCAGGAAGTCATTTCTGAAAGTATTTGTATGGAGTGTAGCCATGTATGGAAGTGAAACATGGACGGTAAATAGTTTGGATAAGAAGAGAATAGAAGCTTTCGAAATGTGGTGCTACAGAAGAATGCTGAAGATTAGATCGGTAGATCACATAACTAATGAGGAAGTATTGAATAGGATTGGGGAGAAGAGAAGTTTGTGGCACAACTTGACCAGAAGAAGGGATCGGTTGGTAGGACATGTTCTGAGGCATCAAGGGATCACCAATTTAGTATTGGAGGGCAGCGTGGAGGGTAAAAATCGTCGGGGGAGACCAAGAGATGAATACACTAAGCAGATTCAGAAGGATGTAGGTTGCAGTAGGTACTGGGAGATGAAGAAGCTTGCACAGGATAGAGTAGCATGGAGAGCTGCATCAAACCAGTCTCAGGACTGAAGACCACAACAATAACAACATGAAAAGCTCAACATACACTGTGGGAATACTGCACATACTACAAGCTAAATATTCCATCTTCGAATAATTTCTCTTACCAATATAGGTGATGAAATTTGTATTCGTATGTGGTTTTATGCACGCTGGAGGGGAAAAAATCTAGCTCCTTTGAAAACTTGGAACCCCCAGTAAACAGCACTGATATTATTTTGAACTAAAACGACATGATCCAATTTCGAGGATATTCCTGGGCTATAATGAAGTCCTGAGGTAGCGCCATGTTTCCTGCCACATTGTAATGCTGCAGCTGAGTATGTGTATCATGTGAAGGTTCATGATGAGTGGTGGTAAAGTGTAATATTAATGATTTTACTAATCACAAGGAGGGGAAGAGTAGATCTTCTTGAATGAAATTTTCACTCTGCAGCGGAATGTGTGCTGTTATCAAACTTCCTGGCAGATTAAAACTGTGTGCCGGACCGAGACTCAAACTCGGGACCTTTGCCTTCCGCGGGCAAGTGCTCTACCATCTGAGCTACCCAAGCACGACTCACTACCCGTCCTCACAGCTTCACTTCCGCCAGTACCTCGCCTCCTACATTCCAAAACTTCACGGTAGCTCTCCTGCGAACCCCGCAGAAGCAGCATTCCTGGAAGAAACTTAGCCACAGCCAGGGGAATATTTTCAGCAAAGGTCCCGAGTTCGAGTCTCGGTCTGGCACACAGTTTTAATTTGCTAGGAAGTTTCAGTGAACCTTCTTGTTGCCGGGAACTATGCTGCCGACAAAAGACCATCAAAGAGTCTGTTGAGCAGAACGTTTTCGTCTTACAGGGGGATCGTCACGATTACTGTCACATGACCTCACTCCATAAGACACTGCGGAGTGATTTGGTCATTAATCTGGCATAGCGAACTGTGAATAATTCTTAACGAAAATATATTCCACCTGAATTCGAGCCGACTGTCTCTGGGTCTGGCAGCTAACTTTGTGTCAGCGTATAATGAAATCAGGTCTGAAGATACTAAAATATCCAATTAAACATTTAACTCAGAACCATAATGAAGCAACATTTATCCACTCAAGAGCTGAAAAACCCGTTATTGTAAAAGTCACGATCACAATTCGTAAGTGAAACCCAGAAAAATTGTAAGTTACGAAAATACCATGAACACGTTTATAAGAAACAAGCCAATACTGTCCACGAATTCTAAAAGGTAGGAAACAGCTGTCAGATCTAAAATTTCCGCCATGTTTAGACCTTGCACCAGTAAGAAAGAAGCTACCTCATTCCGACAAATTGAAACAAATGAGCCCTTGGTAACAATTTTTTAGTCTTATTTACCAGGTTTCAACACTTCTGAAAGTGCCTTCATCAGAATTTAGACATTTAAAGTGGTCTGTAACATAATTACAAGTTTATGGGAAGAAAAAAAATTATTATAAAAAAGTGTAAGTACTAACAATACAAGACAGAGACAGGCCAGAAGGGCTTTGTAACAACAACGACGCTGTACTATTGTACATATAAGTAAATTTTTTTTTCCATCTGATTTTTCGATAAACTAGTGTAATTGATGTTCTGATTTCATTTCTTTTTTGTTTCATGTCATTGTGTTAAGAAAACTGTAAACAAATTTCAATGTGAATATTAATGTTTATGTCAAATGTTAAGTAATATTGTAATAGAATTAAAATGTAACAAATGTTGAAACTATTGTAAGATGTTGAAAATTGTAACTGAGCGTCTGGTCCATGCGTAGGCAATGTGTTAGGATATGTAGAATGCAAAACCTCGGGTGAATACCCGGCCTGTCAGGGAGCGGTAAAGGGTGGATGGCAGGAGAGCGCGGGAAAGTGCGCATGGTACTGCACGGCACAACGGGCTCAGCAGTAGTAGTTGGAGTTTGGCATTGGTCTGAGCAACACGTTCTGGATCGAGGAGGCTCTCCTGGAAGACGTGGTTTCACTGAGCCTCGGGTATGCTGTTCCAACACCCACACAGCATGGCAAAATTCCATAGGCACTAAATGGAAAAGTATTACGACGCTAAGAAGAATTAAAGTGCCGATACGTCAAGAGCCAAAGCTGTGGTTGTATGTGTGCTCTGTGCCTCGCCATCTCGCCGCCTGCCAACCGCCGCATCGATACAAGCAGGTTGAAACTTTTAGTACTGTATTCGTATGGACCAGAGAGTGAACGGTTCAATAATAACCTACATTTTACCAGAACCTTCCCCTCACAACTAACCTAGACAGGGTCCTTTCCAAATGTTTTGCAATCCGAGTGTCCCGAAATGAAAAATTAAATTTTGTGTTAATAATAATTACTTGCAGACCTAGTTATGTTAGAATGGTGTTTAAAGAACTGTTTTGTTAATGAACCAGTAAATGAATAACGAAGGTCTAACGAAGTAGAAAGATAACTTTAATATTGATATAGTAATGAAGTTTAATTATTTCGAGACAGATATAAAGGTATTTAAATGAGAAGTAAATAAGATGAAAAGAGTAGTAACTCATATACTGGAAATCTTGAACGCATGATAATTTCAGTAATCATTTTTTTTTAATATAGTGATCATTACAGTTTCAGGGTCCCCCCCCCCTTATTATTCATTTGAATTCTGAAGTGTCCCACATTAGTTTGACCAGCAAAAGTTAAAGTCGGTATATAAGTCAAAATTTATCAGTGTTTTATCTTTATTAAAAATTGAAATTTTGTGTCTGGCTCGAAAGTGCTATTTCTAGGGTAATCTATGCCCGATTTTAATCAGATCAATAGACAGTACGAAGCTTTGTAGTATACATTATAGTGTAGTGTTATGTATTCATGGTTTTTGCATATCAGTACAGAACGTGAAACTATCAGTTCAATAGATTTTCTGGTTCTAAAATTTTATTATATTATGCAGTGTTACTACGTGTTGTTTTGCATGAATATACATCAACTTGTGCAGGGAAGGAACTCAGTTAATGCCTAATTAGACTGGCGACCGTATTATTATCAAATTGGTAGCATCTTCAGTGTTGCTGTTGGTACATACTGACGTGTAATTTCATTTTGAACTTACTTGACGGATCATTGTTATTACAGAGTGGGTGTAAGTCTGATTTGCCACCATACAGGTACACGCGGTCAATATCTATACGAAAATCCTGTCTCGTAAGGTGAACCCCGCTCACTTACCATAGTACAGGCTTTAATGAGTATTGTGTGCCCCAAACGGGCACGTTACAGCTTCACTCACAAAATATTTAACAGGAATGCGTGAAGACGAGCCTCTAGGGGCTGCTCGTACTTGTACAGCCACGGGTTGCAGCGGACTGAGGCGCCCGCGTTAACAGGCGCGGCAGGTGAACACGACATTGCAGCGAGGGCGCCTTGTAGTAGCCGCGGGTACAACTCGGCTATTTAACATTCAAATGTAGACAGGCGAAAATTATAATGCATATTGTTCAGTACATAATGTGATGGGCAATATTTTGTTTAACAGTGACAGATAAAGTAACATTTTGTCTACGTCAGATCTTAGAAGTACAGTTTGGAGCATAAAAACGTCATTATAGAAAAGACAGAAAGGGCTGAATGACAAAGCCTGTAGAAAACGATATAACTTGAAATACAGCCAATATACCTTTTAAGAAATGAAAAATTATGACATGACTTAGATGGAAAAAGACTTTTCTGTGAACTGCACGAGGAGACCCGAAATCAAATCTCAAGTAACGGCTTTACACCGTTGAAGAAATTTTTCTTAAGCAACTGTAGCGGCTCATTGAGAATGAGGCTATCATTTCGAGAAATATGTTTAAAAATCTCTAATTCTTCAAGAATATCTAGTCTACGCCCTTTCTTATCGGTGTGCAAGATGTTGATATCGGAAACAGCTTTAGGCGCATGACCTGTAATCAGAAGGTGGACGGCAAAAGACGAATTTTGGGGGCTAGAGCCACTTTTCCTTAAAAGGTGTTCTTTGTATCTGGTTGTAAAGCACGTCCTGTTTGTCCTATGTAGTAAGAAGAGCAGGTATCGCAGAAAATCTTATAGACGCCAGAACATTCTAAATGGGAATGTATCGATTTTAAATTATGAATGAAGTTCTTTTTCAAGTTACTATTGGTAGAGAAGGCAACGTTGCAGTTGTGTTTATAACGCAGAAGACGTTGGATCTGATAGGAGATTGGTCCCAAGAAAGGAATAGAAAAATATTTTTTTGGGTTAGATTCAGTGATAGAGGTGCCGAGGATGGTAACTCTTTTAACAGTTTTCTTTCTGAGGATGTCATCTACTACGCCAGGTTATACTTGTTATTAACTACTGTCCTTCTGAATAAATTGATTTCGTCGTTTAACTTTTCTTTAGAAAGTGGAATGGAAGTAGCTCGGTGTAAAGCAGAGTGAAAGAAGTCGTTTTTATGAGACTATGGATGCATAGAAGACGCAGGAACGATCTGATCAGTATATATTTATTTACGAAAAATATTGAATGAGATTTTATTTTCTGCTATCGTAAGCGTCAAGTCAAGATAGTTTAAATGGCGGGCCTCGTTTTCAAGTTCGATGGTGAAAGATATTTTCTCATGAAGTTCGTTGAAGAGATTATAAATCCGGCCAATGCCATCAGCAGGTCACTTGTACATGACTAAAATATCATCAACGTATCTGAGATAGGAGAAAATACCTAGTGATGTAGCTGAAAAATACTTAAAAATCTTTTCTTCTAGAAGGTTGATGAAAATATCGGCAAGAATACTAGCTAAGGGATTTCCCATAAAAAGAACGTCGGATTGCTGGTACAGTTGTTCATTAAATTCAAAATACTTGTACTCGACTACGACTGTGATGAGATTCATGAAGTCAGTGACTTGTTCGCCTGACAAATCTTTTTTGAAATGACGTAAATTTTTGTCTACGATTGTAAGCATTTCTTGTACAGGGACATAAGTATAGACATTTTTGATGTCTAATGAAAACAACTTGGTGTCTGAACTGTAATCTAAATCTTTTATTTTACGGGTTAAGGCGTGACTATTGGGAATGGAATAATTGTTTTCGAAAACGAATGATTTTTTTCAGAGTTTCATGAGGAAATTTGGCCAAATCATGGCACGCGCTATTAATACTATTGGATATCGGACGTATCGGATGGTTAGGTTTATGGATTTTAAATTGAGACCGAAGTTTTGGCGGCTGACTGTTCATCATGTTAAGAAGCATTTTCTTCTGAAAGGTTTGTACTTTCGTGCACATCATGAAGTTGTTAATGAGGTTTTTGCTGAACGAAAGCCTTGGAGAACAAAATTCTTTACTTACAGAAAACATTTGCGAATCACTCCTGGTTATCATCCAAATCTAAGAAATCAGTACAAGAGAATTAGGAGACCAGTAAAAAGCAATGAGAATTATTGACGAGTGTCAGTTTGTGGAAGTATGGAATTCTGTGCGTTAAACTCTTGTACAAGAAACGGAAACTATAAAGTTTCTATATAGTATAAAGGTGACTAGTAAACTAGATAAAGCATTTTAAACGTACGCTACAACGAAGTGCAACAATGTGAATATATTTTTTTGGCCAGATGTTATTGTCACACTGTAAATCTAAATTTTGCTCCCTTCTGTACCCAGGAGTGAAGGGTGATGACTTAAGCAGTGATACCGAACTGCAAAGTACATTCTTCTGCCCTTTGCTTTTTTTATTTCAATTAATTTGGATATTTGGCTATTCCGTTAATCGTAAACTCATGGAACATGTCAGCATTTTTGAAAATATTGCACATTTTCTCGTTGAAAATGTGGATTCATGTGGACCAGTTACATAATTGGATTTTTAAACTTAATCGACGCTCTTATATTACTTTCCTTGATAGTCACAATCTTAGGACTAGGTATTATATATCAGTGTACACTGCTCTGAGGGAACGCAAGTGTGTGTTGCATTGCAACATTGATCTCAGCCGTCCTCAAAATTTCGACGAGCAGTCTAAAGCTGAGTGGGACTAAATTTAACACGCAACGTAGGAATTTTATTGGGTTCGTTTTTAGCCTGCAGAGATGTTTTGACGTACGTCGCAAGTGTGCTGGCACGATACTTTTGTAAATCGACGAGGTCAGGTCCCGCTTGCAACTTTCATTGCGACGCAGGTGGTGAATAAATTCCTCTGTGTGTATACATATTTGCAATTTTCAAGCGTGTGTATACACAGCAAACGGTCCAGACCAGTATAAAGTCGATATATCGGTCGACTCTAATTGAAAACAAACTTTACCTACAAAAGCAAAACCACACACGAGCGTAAAAAGCGGAAAAAGGAAGTCTACTGCTCGTATTTGTCTATTTGTACACTTTCAGATTAATTGACGGGTTTCGATGGATATTTTCACGTCGCTGCGGAGACTCGGAGGCTCCAAAGCGGCTGTTAATCGTTGGTTTTAGAGGCTATGTAACATTAATGGAAACATTTACAAGTCCAAAATTATCAGCAGAGGTATTACGAACTTCTATTAAAATTCGTGCAGTATTATCCCGCATATTAAGAGCACACTACATATGAGAATAAAGAAAAGACAGTAGAATAAAAAGCATCAAAGTAATTCCAAGAGTAAAATAATATGCAAAACTGGCCAATATACATCCATCTCTTGCAGAGATCGAACACAGTAGAGAGGTACTGTATGACTGTTATCGTTCGTGATTACTGTGTATGTTAACAGTGTGATTAAAAGTGAGAGTGATGAGGATTTAGTTACTAGGAATGCAGATATATGGGGTACAAAAACGTGCCAAAGCTCTTAATGAACATCCACTGTCCGCAGCTCGTGGTCGTGCGGTAGGGTTCTCGCTTCCCGCGGCCGGGTTCCCGGGTTCGATTCCCGGCGGGGTCAGGGATTTTCTCTGCCTCGTGATGACTGGGTGTTGTGTGATGTCCTTAGGTTAGTTAGGTTTAAGTAGTTCTAAGTTCTAGGGGACTGATGACCATAGATGTTAAGTCCCATAGTGCTCAGAGCCACTTAAGAACATCCACTGTTAAACAGAGATTTAACGCTCTGTTTACAGATTGGAATTAAATGAGCTTCAGCGCTCTATGACGCCGTGCACATCTGAGAATAAAATACTCCATTGTTATCTGCGAACTGTTGTTGTGAATAGAAACTTAGAAAACAGTGATTTATTTGGATGGTAGACACATTGACTAACTGGCTTCACCGTTAGCTAACTATACGAGAAACTTCCTGAAAACCAAAACCAAAAGCAGAAATCTTTCATTTCTAAATCGAAGACAAACGTCTGATCTGCTGTAAGGTACTGAAGTCAATAGAATTAATAAGTTATTAACTGGAAAATGTATGGACGAAAAGTAGCTAATCCTGTTTAAAAGAACGTGTTTACACGACACACATACGCCCGATAGCCACTAATACGAATAATGATACCTAAAGGAACTAATTAACGTCATCATCAATCATCACTACTCCGTCTTTCAAGTCCTCGAATCCGGATCCCACTAGTTCAGCCATGAAGACTTCTCATAACATATTCTCCGTGGATGTTGAATAGAAGTGGTGGTATATTACATCCCTGAAAAAGTAGTCAGAACAACGAAGGGAAATGTTATTGCGACGAATGTAGTTATAGTACTACAGTCTCAACGTAATTTTAACTAATTGTGGAAGGTTCGAAACGGTATAATTAAACTGACCATCCGCTGCATGGTAGATACTTAAAATAGATAATTAATTTTCGATAATACAAGTTCTAGACGCCGTTAAGCTATGGAAACATCTCTTCTGCTGTAATACTGCAGATAAATAATCCTCGCTAATTGTATTACTAAATATGTTGAGAAAGACAAATATGAGGGTAATTTCCAAGAATGATTGCCTATTGAAGTCGCTGGGTCCAAACGATACATATCGAATGTACGAACTGAAATCGATCATGCGAGTCCGGTGGTGGCCGTTATGAGTATGTTTACGTTGGTCACTACAGCAACGACAAAAGAAGAGCGTTACAAAAATACTTCTAATTGCAAAGAAGACGACTTACCTTACTCGTCGTCGGTGTTGGCGTCATGTGGAACTCCATTACGGTGGTCTGGATGGATAATTTGGAAGAGTCGAACCATATATTCTTCCTGATACTCGTTCGTTTTCCGCACTGTCTGCAATGAAATTGTAACGGTATTTCAGCATCGAAACTGTTCTTGCGAAGTTTTACACACTTCGCATCACCACAGTCTACACAGAGAGAAGCGATTATTTCCTCGTCTGGTAGTACTCCATATTTGCGACAAAAGTCGAACAATTTTCTACGCTGGATAAACATGGAATTAGATTCTTCCATGTGAGAGAATCCGCCGAAGAAACATCAAGAACACCAGGAATCCCACTTACTAACGACATAAATCGTCTGGGTTTTCCTAGCAACTCACATATAATTCGCGGAGGTATGTAATTTAGAGCATTTAAGGCAACGACGGGAAACAGATAAAAATGACGATCACAAATAACTGATCACAACACCCGCCACCGGAGTAGCATGATCGATTTCCGATCGTACGTTCGATTTGTATCGTTTGGGCCCTGCGACTTCGATAGGCAATCATTCTTGGAAATTACGAATATGAGATACTAACAGTGCAGAAAGTTCTCTTAACGCCGGGTCTTCCAGTTATCAACTGGATGCAGTGAAAATCTTTGTCAATTGTATATCTCTGGCTTCCACTACCACGGAATAAATGGGTGTGAAGTTTTATAATTATGGGAAAATTTCACTTGCACATTAGATTTGATCTTCAAAATCCCTTAAGTAAATACTTTGCACAGAAACCTATTACCGCTGTGTGTCTTCTTTCAATTATACGACATACTTTAGGATGTGATAATCTAATTCAGAAAACCAGTAACCAGAATAAACGGTGTGGAGTGGAGGAGAACGGCACTTGAAAAGTAATGAGAAACTGAGTTTACACTTTCTCTGGGGTAAAGCCCAGAACTCGAGCAGAAACAAAAGCCCTTCTGTCCTAGAATCTCTAAATGGCTACTCAATAGCGGATATTTTCTTCAAGGAAGCCACTTGAGAGATTTGTTTCAAAGCTTGCACGATGTGTTCCAGTAAATGAAGTTTCATATCTGAGGAGTGTACTGAATATACCGAAGAAGTGAAGCAGAGTACCTCGAAGGAGTCCTATCTTAACATTTACAAGACAGAATTCCTACACCTGGACTACATTAGTTAAACAGTGACCACCTTTTTTAAAAAATAAGCAGACAATTATAACAGAGGTAATAGAAGTTTAAACCATCAGTTATTTGGCCGCAAAGTGGAGGAGTGATGTTTAAGCACTATGATCACAAAAGTATGCTTTCACTTCATCTATCCACTGTGTGTGATGAATTGTAACTGTGATTTAAAGAAGCGGAGGAAGTTGATGCCATATGCAACAACTCGATTTTGAATTTCGTAAGTTTGTTTTTGAGTCTTCACTCTTCTGTCTGGTTTTATGCGGCCCACAATGAAGGTAATGGGATAATGTGGATTCTAGTGCACTCTTGATACCGTATTCACTTGCTAATGAATTAAATTGATTAATTAAACCATCGCATCCCATCCTCCTCCCTTAATCTGTTGTACTGATAAGTGGCTTATGACCCTCTGGGGCTTGATTTATGACTCCCTGGGAATGATGTGTCCTCCTGGAAACAGCCAACCCTCCCCCTCCACCTCCTCCTCTCCCACCTCTCTGAGCAAAGGGTCACTGTTTCATCACCACTCCCCAGTTCAGCTCTGAGCCGCTTTTCCCCTGCCGGTAAATCCCCCTACTCTCCTGTCCATTTCCCACTTCCCCCTCTCCACACCCATCCTGAAATTAGCAGGAAAAAGCTTAGTCTGTGGAGTATCGCGTATGAAATCATGATAACGTGCTCCATTGAGCGTAGGTGGAAGAACAAACTAAAATGAGAGCTCTAACATGGAAATTAAGCGTTTCCGGATACGTGTCCACATAACATATTTCTTTATTTGTGTGTGAGGAATGTTTCCTGAAAGTTTGGCCGTAACTTTTTCTAACACCCTGTAGTGTTCAGTTCAGTTTTCATATTCTTTATTTAATCAGTTTCCAGGAGAGAGAGCTCCTAACTGGTAGGAAACAGCTCAATTGCTGCATCTTCACTCTTATGTCACCTCACATCCTGTTCGTGGATACTGGTGCAGCTAGGTAAAAAGCCTTACTGCATCGATCCCACAACCCTGCGGTTCCCCAGAAATATTGAGGCACTTTTGTTTGACCACTACAGGTCGTTTGCAAATTTGGAGGGAAATGTCTCATACAATTGAAGGAATGTGAGGAATATTGAATTTTTGGGAAAAAAGCTTGCGTAAAACACTCACCAGCACCCGTATCAGACGAAAAAAATCCATGAAATACGCCTTCCGCCAACTACAGGTGTGGCAGGAACCGATCAAGCCGGGCATCACTGCCTCGTGCACACTCTAGTGTTCAGCCTGCACTTGTGCTGACCCTCCTGATAGTTGCCTGTCCATCTCGCACAAGCTCTTTGCAAGACCACCGCTTGACAGGAGTTGTTCGAGCGCAGCATTCCTTCTCTATCAGTCTAAGGACGTTATCCTACAGCACCTGACATACACCCTGCAAGTTTCTCTCCGACACACTATAGCGACAAACTTCAAGGTGATAAAACGATTACCTTGAAAACGAAAGAAAACACCAGTTATATGAAACGAGGTATTGGCGTGTGTCGCTAGTCCACAATACCACTTGTAACTGTCTTACAACCGATGCTGTAAGCATTTTCTGGGGAACTGAACTGACAGTTACCCTACAGCCCTAGAGCTTCAAACACGCACAGATCATTGTTCAACACATACTACCACAAGTATCAGAAAATACATTTTTTCTTCCCAATCTGTGTAACTGACGTTTTCAGAGACGTCCATTCCTCTTCAATTCAACTGACTACTGAGTTATTCACTACCGCAGTATAAATAGCCTCACAGAACTTCAAGCTTTCTGTTCATTCCTTAGTACTTCCGTATCTCCCTTTTTTGTGCATTTATTCATCCTGAGTAATCTCTTAAACTTCAGTCTACTGTTCATCATCTCTTAATTTCGATATGAGTCTATATCTGCTACTAGGTATGCCTTGCAATAGAACATCTGACTGTGGAATCTCCGTTTGACCGTTATATAAACTAACCGGTATCTTCCTCTATTCCCCGGTCTTTTCAAACTGTACCTCCTCCTCTTGTTCTTGTGATTCTTGAGTAGAGTATTCGCTGCTACTGACTGAAATTTATTGCAGAACTCAACAAGTTTTTCCTCTCTCTCGTTCCTAGTGCCAAGCCGATATTCTCCCGTAATCCCTTCTTCTACTCCTTCCCCTACAACAGCATTCCAATCTTGCATGACTATTAGATTTTCTTAGATTCTCTTCTCCCTTTACGTACTGAATTACCCGTTAGATATTCTCACATACATTCTCTACCTGCTCATCTTTTGCTTTTGACGTCGACATGTATACCTAACTATTGTTTGTGGTGTTCCTTTGTTGTCGATTCTGATGAGAACAATCCTGTTACTGAACTCACATTAACTTACTCCCTGTCCTACCTTCCTGTCCATTACGAATACTTCTCGAGTAATATTTTCTTCTGTTGTTGATATTTCCCTCTACTCGTCTGACCAAAAAACCCCGCCTTTTTTTTCCATTTACTTTCACTGACACCCACTGTATCTAAATTGAGTTTTGCATTTTCCTTTCCAGATTTTCTGGCTTGCCTACTATGCTCAAACTTTGGGCATTCCACGACGTGATTCATAGAACGTTATCTTTTCGTTGTTAATTCCATCTTTATCTCGTGTTCACCTTCCCCTTGGCAGTCCCATCACGGAAATTCGAATGGTGTATTAGTGCGGAATATTTTGGCAATGGAAAGATCATCCTATCTCTTTTCAGCTAGAACCTACATGTCTGATGGATACACATTATGTTCCTTTAATGCAGTGGTTTACATTGCTTTCTCGGTCCCCATGTAATTTTCATTGCTAATTCTTTTGCCTTTTAGCGGTAGTTTCCCACCCCAGAGGCAACAGAGTGCCCCGAACCTCAGTCCGCTCCACACTCTGTTGGCAGAACAGGGGTGACTTTTCCATCGGAAGTCCTCGGCCACCCCATTGACGATGAATTTTATTCAAAATCTGAGCTGTAGTGAGGTTCGAATGCAAGACCGAGAACGTTTTGTTTACTAGTCGGAGACGCAACTCTTAACCCACTGGTATCAGGCCACGATTTATCATTGACATATTTTTCATGTCACTAGCCTTATCATCAGATCTTAGTACTGTACACCACATTCAGCTAGGCGATAGGCTTGTGGTCCCGATACAAGTGACAGATATTTAAGGAAATGTATACAGGGTGTTACAAAAAGGTACGGCCAAACTTTCAGGAAACATTCCTCACACACAAATAAAGAAAAGATGTTATGTGGACATGTGTCCGGAAACGCTTAATTTCCATGTTAGAGCTCATTTTAGTTTCGTCCACCTACGCTCAGTGGAGCACGTTATCATGATTTCATACGGGATACTCCACCTATGCTGCTAGAACATGTGCCTTTACAAGTACGACACAACATGTGGTTCATGCACGATGGAGCTGCTGCACATTTCAGTCAAAGTGTTCGTACGCTTCTCAACAACAGATTCGGTGACCGATGGATTGGTAGAGGCGGACCAATTCCGTGGCCTCCACGCTCTCCTGACCTCAACCCTCTTGACTTTCATTTATTGGGGCTTTTGAGAACTCTTGTCTACGCAACCCCGGTACCAAATGTAGAGACTCTTCGTGCTCGTATTGTGGACGGCTGTGATACAATACGCCATTCTCCAGGGCTGCATCAGCGCATCAGGGATTCCATGCGACGGAGGGTGGATGCATGTATCCTCGCTAACGGAGGACATTTTGAACATTTCCTGTAACAAAGTGATTGAAGTCACGCTGGTACGTTCTGTTGCTGTGTGTTTCCATTCCATGGTTAATGTGATTTGAAGAGAAGTAATAAAATGAGCTCTAACAAGGAAAGTAAGCGTTTCCGGACACATGTCCACATAACATATTTTCTTTCCTTGTGTGTGAGGAATGTTTCCTGAAAGTTTGGCGGTACCTTTTTGTAACACCCCGTATGAGACGAAAATACCAGTATGTTTTTGAGATATACTTACATTTTACTGTGTTGTGTGAACAAATTCCTTACGGTAATGTATATCTGTCATGGATACCACGAGATAGTGCAATGTACAGAGGTTGGACCAAAATATAGAAACACCGCGCGAAATGCATGCCTGAACGTAAATAAAGATACAAGCCAAGCCCGCAGGTTCAGCTGCCGCAGTTGTCCACGAACGGCCCTTGTACAGAGTCCTCAATATGTTTTAAGTGTCAGTCGTGGTTGAAACAGCGTTCTGTGTAAAGTGAGTGCATTATGTCGGAGATAAGATTTATACCGCATCCAGGGAAAATAGAAAAACATCATCCGGTAAGTCACAACGTGTTGAGTCATAGTGACAGAGGGTCGTTGAAGGGGATTGTGACCAACACTTAAAGCACGTCGGCTACAGAAGTCACTGCTCAACTAAATGTCGCCCTCGTGAACCCTGTCAGCAGCAAAACAACACGAATGGAGCCCCATAAGCAGGAAATTGCAGGGCGAGCTTAAATTCCAAAACCATACAACTGCCCGTTACGAGAAAGCGTGGTGCCGATGCCATACATTATAGAGATACCTAAGAAAATTATTTTGTCTTATGAGTCTTGCTTCTCACTGTTTACAACTTCTCGCCGAGTTGATGTTCCAAGAGTGAAACACGGCGAGGCGTCGGTGATGTTTTGGACAGCCACATCGTGATATTTCATGGGCAGTACTGCCAAGTATTATGTGGCCATTTTGGGTGATCAAGCCTATTTCGCGGTACAGTGTTTATTCCTCAGTGGTGACACTAGGTTCCAAGGCGACAGGGCACCTGTTCACACTGCTCGCATCGTCCAGGACTGGTTTTACGAACACAAAGATGATTTGTCGGATCTCCCCATCCCAGCAAAGTCTCACTGTTATTGAGCCTTAGTCGTCTCCTTTGGAGAGAAAGATGCGTGATCGCTGTCCATCTCCATCATCGTTAACAGAGCGTGCTACTATCATACAGAAAGAATGGTATAAAAAGCATGCAGGACTTGTATTTATCCTTTTCGAGAGACCTGGAAGCTGTTTTGAGTGTCAGAGTATTCCCTACACCGTTTAACGCACGGTAATGTGTTGTGTTAGATATTATCATATTTTTAAGGAACTTAAAACCTTTTAAACATTACTGTTTCGCAAGCTTTTCGTTGAGTACAATACCTAGTTCGTGCACGCACGCACCACGGCGGGTGTGTAAACGATAGGAGTTGCAGTTATCTGCGACAGATGGAACAATCCCCAGAGTTTCTTAACGTTGCTCGTATTTAGTGCTGTTACCAATCCTGTTAGGGTGTATGAAAGTAGAGAACTGCGTCAGAAGTTGAGTGATCACTGCGAAGGACAAGGGGCTGCCGCGTACTCGCGTAAGACGCCGTTATAAGTACACACATTTAAAAAAAAATTTGCATCACATCGGTTCCGAGACTTCCGGAACCCGTTTAGAAAATTGGAATAGAGAAAAACATAAACATCATTTCCGCCCTTTTTACTGCTCATGAAAACCACACATTGCATGTTGTACCACCATACAGCGAGACATTCAAAAGTGGCGGTCCAGATTGCTGTACACACCGGTACCTCTAAATACCCAGTAGCACGTCCTCTTGCATTGATGCATGCCGGTATTCATAATATACACAAGTTCATCAAATCACTATTGGTCCAGATTGTCCCACTCCTCAACGGAGATTCGGCGTAGATCCCTCAGAGTGGTTTGTGGGTCACGTCGTCCATAGACAGACCTTTTCAATCTATCCCAGGCATGTTCGATGTCTGGAGAACATGCTGGACACACTAGTCGAGTGATGTCGTTATCCTGAAGGAAGTCATTCACAAGATGTGCACGATGGGGGGCACGAATTGTCTTCCATGAAGACGAATGCCTCGTCAATATGCTGCCGATATGGTTGCACTACCGATCGGAGGACGGAATTCACGTACCGTACACGACCACCAGCGGCGTACGCCGGCCGCACATTATGCTACTTCGAAACAGCAGGGAACCTCCACATTGCTGCACTCGCTGGACTGTGTGTCTAAGGCGTTCAGCGCTACCGGGTTGCCTCCAAACACGTCTCCAACGATTATCTGATTATCTGGTTGAAGGCCTACACGACACTCATCGGTGAAGAGAACGTGATGCTAATCCTGAGCGTTGTATTCGGAATGTTGTTGGGCCTGTCTCCACCGCGCAGCATGGTGTCGTGGTTGCAACGATGGAGTTCGCCATAGACGTAGCGAGTGAAAATGGTTCAAATGTCTCTGAGCACCATGGGACTCAAGTTCAGAGGTCAAATGTCCCCTAGAACTTAGAACTACTTAAACCTAACTAACCTAAGGACATCACACACATCCATGCCCGAGGCAGGATTCGAACCTGCGACCGTAGCGGTCTCGCGGTTCCGAACTGTAGCGCCGAGAACCGCACGGCCACTCCGGCCGGCTCGCGAGTGAAGTTGCGCATCATGCAGCCTATTGCGCACAGTCTGAGTCGTAACACGGTGTCCTGTGGCTGCACGAAAAGGATTATTCAACATGCTGACGTTGCTGTCAGGCTTCCTCGGAGCCATAGTCCGTAGGTAGCGGTCATCCACTGCAGTAGTAGCTCTTGGGCGGCCTGAGCGAGGCATGTCATCGACAGTTCCTGTCTCTCTGTATCTCCTCCATGTCCGAACAACTTCGCTTTGGTTCACTCCGAGGCGCCTGGACATTTCCCTTGTCGAGAGCCCTTCCTAGGACAAAGTAACAATGAGGACACGATCGAACCGCTGTACTGACCGTGTAGGCATGGTTGAACTACAGACAACACGAGTCGTGTTCCTCCTTCCAGGTGGAATGACTGGAACTGATCGGCTACCGGACGCACTCCGTCTAATAGGCGCTACTCACGCATAGTTGTTAACATCTTTGGGCGGGTTTAGTGACATCTCTGAACAGCCAAAGCGACTGTGTCTGTGATACAATATCCGCAGTCAACGTCTGTCTTCAGGAGTTCTGGGAACGGGGGTGATGCGAAACTGTTTTTGAAGTGTGTACATTAGAGGATTAGGAAGGGGCGTTATTGTGAGGGTGGTCGAATCGTATACTGTCCAGATTTGTGGGGATTTCGAATGTGACTGTGGCCCGATGTTGGACTGCATCTACATCTACATCTACGTCCATACTCCGCAAGCCACCTGAAGGTGTGTGGCGGAGGGTACCTTCAGTACCTCTATCGGTTCTCCCTTCTATTCCAGTCTCGTATTCGTGGAAAGAAGGATTGTCGGTATGCCTCTGTGTGGGCTCTAATCTCTCTGATTTTATCCTCATGTTCTCTTCGCGAGATATACGTAGGAGGGAGCAATATACTGCTTGACTCCTCGGTGAAGGTATGTTCTCGAAACTTCAATAAAAGCCCGTACCGAGCTACTGAGCGTCTCTCCTGCAGAGTCTTCCGCTGGAGTTTATCTATCATCTCCGCAACGCTTTCGCGATTACTAAATGATCCTGTAACGAAGCGCGCTGCTCTCCGTTGGATCTTCTCTATCTCTTCTATCAACCCTATCTGGTACGGACCCCACACTGCTGAGCAGTATTCAAGCAGTGGGCGAACAAGCGTACTGTAACCTACTTCCTTTGTTTTCGGATTGCATTTCCTTAGGATTCTTCCAATGAATCTCAGTCTGGCATCTGCTTTACCGACGATCAACATTATATGATCATTCCATTTTAAATCACTCCTAATGCGTACTCCCAGATAATTTATGGTATTAACTGCTTCCAGTTGCTGACCTGCTATTTTGTAGCTAAATGATAAAGGATCTATCTTTCTGTATATTCGCAGCACATTACACTTGTCTACATTGAGATTCAATTGCCATTCCCTGCACCATGCGTCAATTCGCTGCAGATCCTCCTGCATTTCAATACAATTTTCCATTGTTACAACCTCTCGGTACACCACAGCATCATCTGCAAAAAGCCTCAGTGAACTTCCGATGTCATCCACCAGGTCATTTATGTATATTGTGAATAGCAACGGTCCTACGACACTCCCCTGCGGCACACCTGAAATCACTCTTACTTCGGAAGACTTCTCTCCATTGAGAATGACATGCTGCGTCCTGTTATCTAGGAACTCCTCAATCCAATCACACAATTGGTCTGATAGTCCATATGCTCTTACTTTGTTGATTAAACGACTGTGGGGAACTGTATCGAAAGCCTTGCGGAAGTCAAGAAACACGGCATCTACCTGTGAACCCGTGTCTATGGCCCTCTGAGTCTCGTGGACGAATAGCGCGACCTGGGTTTCACATGACCGTCTTTTTCGAAACCCATGCTGTTTCCTACAGAGTAGATTTCTAGTCTCCAGAAAAGTCAATATACTCGAACACAATACGTGTTCCAAAATTCTGCAACTGATCGACGTTAGAGATATAGGTCTATAGTTCTGCACATCTGTTCGACGTCCCTTCTTGAAAATGGGGATGACCTGTGCCCTTTTCCAATCCTTTGGAACGCTACGCTCTTCTAGAGACCTACGGTACACCGCTGCAAGAGGGGGGGCAAGTCCCTTCGCGTACTCTGTGTAAAATTGAACTGATATCCCATCAGGTCCAGAGGCCTTTCCTCTTTTGAGCGATTTTAATTGTTTCTCTATCCCTCTGTCGTCTATTTCGATATCTACCATTTTGTCATCTGTGCGACAATCTAGAGAAGGAACTACAGTGCAATCTTCCTCTGTGAAACAACTTTGGAAAAAGACATTTAGTATTTCGGCCTTTAGTCTGTCTTCCTCTGTTTCAGTACCATTTTGGTCACAGAGTGTCTGGACATTTTGTTTTGATCCACCTACCGCTTTGACATAAGACCAAAATTTCTTAGGATTTTCTGCCAAGTCAGTACATAGAACTGCATGAGAAGATGAGAGCTGGCATATTGTCGCCAAGGATCCGATCGACCACGTCTGAACAACATAAGCAATCATCGCTGCATTGTGGGTCAAACACGTCGTAAGTGTTTCACACTGGAGAACAAGTGATGGCCATGCCGCTGTCACAACGCAGCGCTGGTCGGGGACTGTCAGCAGCGACGCTACGGACTGCCACCCCGTGCCCAGGCTGCCGTTAACTCCACAAAACAGACGGCTGCGTTTGAGGGGCTGCCGTGGCTGGGAAGCGTGGACTGCTGAGGAATAGCATCGCTTTACGCTGAGCACCGAATCGCGGTTCTGCACTTACACTGGTTGTCGACAAATTTGGCGGCGACCTAGATCCAATTCCTCCCAAGTTTTAGGGAGGTACAGCTGTGTTACGTCTAGGGAAATGGCAAGGGGAGACATCTGGCATGATTTCAGGTCTTAGCTGTTAGTGATTGAGGTATCTCTGACGGCACCAACGTAGGTATCGGACGTGCTGTGTCCTTGTGGGTTACCTCTCATGTGACAGTAACGTGGTGTCATTCTTGTACTGAAGAATGCCCGTCCGCACATGGCACGTGTCTCTATGAACGGTCTGTACGATGTTGAGGTTCTCCGACGGCCTGCTAGATCGGCACACCTGCCCCCGACAGAACGTGTTTGAGATCCGCCCGGGCGCCACCTTCATTCCAGTGCCTGCACCCAGGCTGTCACGGTCCAGTTGCAACAGTCGTGGACCAGCCTATCTCAGGATGCACCGACTCTATGACAAGCTTCCCAACTGAATCAGTGTGCATCCATCGAGACAGAGAGGGTACAAGGTCATACTGATAACTGGCTGACTCTACTAAGTACATGGAAAATTTGACTCGATGATGTAATCACACACATTGTACATCCTCTCAACCCCTGAAGTTTCGTTTCGTTTTCTGCTCCCATTTCAAGTGCTTCACTGTCTTGTAAGGCATTGTACGAGGGTTGGAACTTTAATAGTGGCAACTATTTATTTATAGCTCGTACAAAATAGAAACGTGTTTCAAAGTTTTACTGACCTTCGCAGTAGTCACCAGCACTGTGTATCATTCGTTGCCTGCGACGCGGAAGTCGTAGAAAACTCTTAGCAGCGCCAGTTGTGCTGGCAGTTCGAGCGGCGCGGTCTCTTGCCTGACGAATTTTTAGCAGTTCTGAAGCGAATGCCGTGAAGTGTTTCCTTCAGTTTAGAAATCGAGTTGAACTTACGAGGGCTTAAGTCAGGGGAGTGCCGTAGGTGGTACAGCACTTAGCAGTTCCATCAGTCAAACAAATCAGTACCAGCTTGCACGGTACGTGCTTGAGCATTGTCCTGCAGAATGATGGTCAGATCCTGCAGAAAGTGTCATCACTTCTGTCTCTATGCTGTTCATTTTTGGAATACAAAAAAATTGTTCAAATGGCTCTGACCACTATGGGACTTGACTGCTGAGGTCATCAGTCCTCTAGAACTTAGAACTACTTAAACCTAACTACCATAAGGACAGCACACACATCCATGCCTGGGGCAGGATTCGAACCTGCGACCGTAGCGGTCGCGCAGTTCCAGACTGAAGCGCCTACAACCGCTCGGCCACACAGACCGGCTTTTCGAATACAACATACGACCAGCTAAGAGTATCCTACGACTTCCACATTGCTGGCAACGGGTTATGCACAATGGTGGTGACTACTTTGAAGGTCAGTAAAACTTTCAAACACGTATCTATTTTGTACGAGCTGTAAATAAATAGTTGTCACTATTAAAGTTGTACACTAATGTAGGCGCCCCGGTGGTCCCGGTCGCCTACGGTGGACTGGATGGCCGAGCGGTGACCTCTCCAGTTGTCAGGATGCTAGGAAATGACTGTGGACGCGTCAGAAACGCCAAAGAAACATTATTAATTCATAACACCTTCATTCCTGCCGAGTACAACGTGGCTTTGTGATATCAACGATCTTCCCCAGGTTCTCGCTGACTCGTAGCGATGACACCAGATCCGGGCCGCACCAGTCTTGCTAGCGCAGCGCCGCGTGCTGTCACGTAGCGGAGAAATGTCCTTACTTCGTACTTCGGCCGCGCATGGCTGCTGGCGCCCGGCTGGGCGGACAGCTAGCTGCTGCGCGTAGAGGCTCTGGGTTGGAGTCCCCGTGCTGTCGGCACGAGAGGCATTCTCGTAGTGCAGAGTGTACTCTATCCCACCCCGTCTTCTTCCCTGCTCCTCCTGGTGGCTCGTCCGCGGTGGTCGGGCGGAACGGGCTGCAGTCCCCCAGCGTCGTCGGCTCACCCGGTTGTGACGGCGGATGCACAGTGCCTAGGCCCCGCACGATCTCGACGACGGCTCACTGATGTGGTCACCATTGGCAGCGAGCGAGTCTGCCGCGACGTCTGCTAATCGTGGGTCGATGATTGACAGCGGCAGCAGAGAGGACCAGAGCTGGTACTGTCCCCTCACGTCTGCTGATGGAGGGGCCGCCCTTACTGCAACATCTCCTTAATAAAGATAACATGTCGATCACCGAGCTGAGCGCTACGCAGCGACCCAGTACACATCTGACTGCAAGTCTAACTGTGAGTGCCTTGTTGCTATCAAAGCTGCCGTATTTAAAGGAAGCACGAGCGACGTCCTGACGCCATGCTCGTTTGTAATGAACCCATTCGCTGCACTTATACTGCTGATTCATCTGTCGTACTCGCCCCTTAGGTGTTCTTGCGACAGAGTTACGTGTTGTTACGGCAGACTTACGTGAAGTTGTGAAATGCAGTACAGCTGACGCTGTACCTCCGTCTTGCACTCTACGACAGTCTCTGTCTAACAGAAACCCGCGTGCTAAGCAATTCTCTCTCGCCTGTTGTGTGTAACCAGGCCATTGCCCCTGCGTGACGACACATTCCATACATGCTCAATCCTCTTACCTCTTGGCTAACCTACTGCCTGTGGGTCTCGGCATAGGCAACGAAACTTTGACAATATTTCACGTTCCCAACTCTTTACTATTCCGCGACACTACACTGATCAGCGAAACCTGCTGAGTGATGTGATGCAACGCAAAGAATCTGTGGCAGCCAGGCGGCTTTAACGAAATTCTGGCTTTGTTTAATGTCTTTCTGTACTTTTATATGTGTTTATCGTTTAGGCACGTCTGTGTTGCAAACCTAAGATGTAAGATAACAAAAGTCATTGAAACAGGTATAGGTAAGGTTAATTGCTGATAAATATAATATGAAGACGACGTACACCTCAAGACTGATGTCACATCCTTCTATTCAAATTATAAATTTAACCACCCAAAGCATAGATAACAAATAAACATACAGTTTCCTTCCCGCGCTGAAACGTAAACTCACTACCATTTCTTATCGTGATGATAGTATTCCATAGCCAATTACTAATATAATTTGGTTTTAATTATTGCTTAATCCTGTACACATAAAATGACTTTTAATCACTAATTTATTTGAATGCCGATGCCTCCTTGTAGCTGCGCGGCACACAGTAGTTCATGCGTTGCTTGCTGGTTCACTGTTCTTGTTACTGATGGAACGTGCATAAAATTCTGTCATTAAATGGAAAGTGGTCTTTTCTAAGAATAAGCATCAAATGACAGTTGACGTGGGACCGAGCAAGAATAAGCATCAAATGACAGTTTACTTGGAACCAAGAAACTTGACAAATAATAAGCCAGAGATTCGAAGAGCCACGATGTCGTGCAAAAACGTATAGAAAGTTGCGTATATCCAGCATGGACTGATAGAAAAAAAATAATGCTTGTAAGTCCGTTAATTGCTGGTACAGAGTCTACAGAAGTAGGCCTTAATAGAAACGTTCTGAAGCACACCAAATATGGGATACTTATGCAAAGATTTAGGGGATGACATTTTCTTCAAATTCACTATCAGTGTACCATAAAGTTATCCCCCTGACTTTATGTGATGGGTTCTGACCAATACTTTGTTAAATTAGATTCTGGACACTAAATACAAAGTGATTAATAGCTCTAGACCGTGCTGAACCTGTGACACAGTCCTACTGAACTCAGAATTTTCACAAATCCGAGATCGACACCATGGACTTGTAAAAGTCAGAAATCCAGCTTATTGCTCTCAGCACGCATTTTGGCGGTCTTAAAGTGTTCGCTCGTATCTCTAAGTACTTTCGTAAGAAGACGTCACTCAGTTGCGGAACTGTGAAACTCCCCAGTAACAGAATTGCGGCAATGCATGTCCACGAGGGTTCCGTCAGCTGTGCTAGCACAGGAACGGGCTGGCATGCGACACATCGCGCAGAACTGGGAGAACGACCGAGCGAGCAAGCAAGGTGAGGGGCTGGCCTCGACTGTTAACGAGCAGCCCAGCAGGACGGATCTGACAGGACTCACGGTAGCCGCGGTCTAGTCGGCCGCCGATGAGAACGGCGTGCTGTCGGAACTGTGGAAGTACGGCACGCCTGGTTCTGTTTGCTGCAGAGCAGTCTGTTCCTGACGGTTCCTGGAAAGCACAAAGTGGGGCAGCATCTGGAGCCATGCGACTGTGTTGTCATACTCCTCTTCCGTCGCTCTGGCGCAAGTTGTTGTCTAGCTTTCTCCCTTGTATGACCAGGATCATGCTTGTAGGAAAGAGCAGAGAGTGTTATTGGCGTGTACGTAAATTCTTAGTTTGTGCAAGGGTGACTATTATTGTGCGACTGTTAAGCAATTTTACAGTCGATTACCGCTGGTTCTAGTGTTGCTGAATTACAGGTCTTGTTCCTCTTACAATGAGTGAGTTATGAACCTTACGTATTCTTATTAATGTTATTGCCCATGAAGCCGATTCTGAGTACAAGGCCTGAAACTACTTCGGTAACTTATTTCGAAACTTCATGTTGTTGCAATTTTGAATTGTAACGAAATTTGTTATACCTTGTTTTATTTCTGATGTCTTGTCACTGTGTTACTTTGCAGAGATACGTCACCTGAAAACTGCATGCCAAATAATGACAAGGCTAGAGAAACTTTAACACAAGTATTAACTGTCCAAGTAGCGCCCAACCACTGACAGCATACGGAGGAGAAGATGCAAGAAGAGTGTGGAGGAGATCTCGCTGGCAGCGGACCGTGTAACGCCGGAAATGCATATCCTCTTATTTCCATCTAGTGTACTGTAATTTTTTTCCTTGCTTTGTTACCTCAAGATATGACATTTCTGTCTCTTTGTATATTGTAATTGTTTTACTGTTTGTATATATATATATATGTATATATATATATATATATATATATATATATATATTTATACATTTATGTCGATGTATTATTGGTTGTTTTGTAAATATTATTTGTATTTTACGCTGGGTCTTGCCTAGGGAAAACTGCTATCGAACGATTACATCGATAGGTCGTGTGAAGATTCAAAGTGTGTAGGATCTTTGGTAGTGTTAACTCTGCCGCGTGGAGCGCGGGCTGAGCAGTTGGAGTCTGGCTGGAGTAGCGAGTGGAGCAGGTGTGTTGTGTGACGCTCCCGCGAGTTGCCGCGCTTTCGGGGTTTGGCAGCATGTAATTGCGATCGACTTGCGATGATAGTTTCTGACATGGTGTCGCGGACGGGAAACATTAACTAGCGCACATCAAGAGCCCGTTTCGTCTGGTGACCGTGTCGAGAAGAAGGCGCGCCAACATCCAGCTTCTGCAACAGCGACGGGCGACAATGAGTGACTGTCGCCACCTCCTTGACCGACGGCTTCAAACCATCAATCAACCGACGAGGAAGACTGGACGCACGTAAAGTTTTAGAACTGTATGGCAGACCTCAGCTTTTCAAACTGTTCCATTTTCGTCACTATAATTACAGCAACTTAGCATGAACGTTTGTTGCTCATTGTCCCAATTGCATTACCAAGCAGGGTCCCTTCCTTTTCCGAAATGAACCCGAGTGTCGTTGAAATTCAAACGCCAGCATTAAAGTAATATAGCTAACTCGTTTTCACTGCTTTAATTTCAAAATTCGGTTAAAGTATTTATAGCTGGCTACACTATTTAGATTACATAAGCACAAATTAAGAGTGCGAGTTTTGTTACCATATTTTAGCCTACCTGTGACTGCAGCTCAGCTTAGTACGTACTAAATTTTACTATTGTTAATTGTTCGGAATCATTCAATTCAAGTTCAAAGTTAAATCTCTTATTTCTAAATTGCGTAGATTCAAGTAGTTTTTGAAATGATTGTTGAGGTAGTCCAAGACTAACCGTATTTTACTGAATTTCGATGTGCTTCAGAAAGAAAGCTCACTATTAACTTCAGTCACTAAATTAACTTTCGATTTTCCGGTTTTATTAATTCTTTTGTTAATTAAGTCAGGGTGTAGCGAAATTTATTACTTCTGACAAACTTTCAGTTTTCACACTACACGTGTCAACCTTCAGTTGCCACGCTTCTAGTGCTAATTATATGTGTAATAACCTTTCTTTTTCAGTTACTATAATAATTGTCCTTATGACTGGCGACCGTGATTTCCCCCAAATCTCAAATACCTAATTACCGCTAGTTAATTGTTAACGTAACGGCTGCACATTTACTTTCTTTATTAACTTTACCCCTTTTCAAAATTAATTTCCACCAGTTTCATTAGCACAATTCCTTTCATCTAGATGTAACCCTTTCCTCCCTCTTTACCGACAGGTTAACTTCGGTGACGATTGCTTTTCCAAAACTCCCATTAGGTACACGCAGTTTCATTTTTCACTGTCATTAAGGTCGGTAAGTGAGGGGGAGGTTACAACCGACGTATTCGTATTTTGTGGCTGGGCACTGGCTGCAGGCGACAGTGGCACGCTTGCTTGGCCCGCCGCTGCTGGCGCCAGATACAAATGCTGTGGTGGCGCAATGCATGGGGGCGCCACTACGTCCCTTCCCTGCTCTGCCGAGCCGCTACCACAGGCGTTGGCGCTCAGGAAACAGGACCGAGTCCGTCAAATTGCTTCTGGCGTGTCGGCATGAGCGAGGAAGCTATCCAATCCGCCAAGGGGACCCGATGACGACGACAGCAGTGATGGCCGTGGCGCATCAGCAGCTACGTGGAGACAGGATTGGCTTCCATCGGCTCATACACATCCGAAGAGCCATCGCCCTCACGTGGAACGGCCGTCAGCTGCCTCCAATCTGCTGGGGTGTACAGGTGGGAGTGGCCCAGGCGGCGGGGTCTCTGTGGACCATGCAGCTGCAAGACAGGGCAACGTCCGCCCCTGCTGGCGTCTGGGCAGCCTCCGGCAGACGGTCAAGGGCGGCCATCGGCACCATCTTGTTCCGTCGTTGCACGCCGGCACATCAAGGGAAGGAGCCTCCACTGTGCCTGGTCCCTGGGAGGGGCAGGGCCTGCAGGACGGCCCTCCAACGGCGTCTGCTGTGGCTGCAGCGGACCATTGTCCCACACTGGGCTTAACTGATTCAGATCGCACCAAGTGTGATGCCCGGAATTGTAGCCGGCACCCAACACAGCTGCGGTACAGAACCGAGCAGATGTAGCAGCGTCCGCTTGTCGGCCATGGAACCTCAGCTGGGCTGTGGCTATTCATCAGGGTGGTCCTGTAGGTCCTTAGAAACAGAGTCAATATCGTATTAGCAGGGGAGTCCATCAAGCACTTTGCTCACGGTGTCTTAAATGTATGCACCGTGTGCTGCATCTCAGCATTTGACAGGGGCTGTAATGGTGCTAGCATGAAGTTAGTAACTTCATTTCACATGCAGAAATGGCGAAACAATGCCGAGGTAAACTGTGGGCCGTTATTGGAGACAATTGTCCGTGGCAATACTTTGATCGCAAAAATCTGCATTAGATCCTTAGCTTCTTCTGAGTTGGAGCGCATGCACGTGACATGTGGGTAGTTTGACAGTGCATTCACCACAACTAACCACATGAAACTATGGAAAGACCCTCAGAATCGATATGGACGCGGTCCCACCTGTGATTGGGAGTGGGCCTTAGAGCAAACATTCGTGAGGGTGCTTCCTGATGCTTGACATATTGTTTGCACCTGCAGGCAAGCTTCTCAATAACCGAATCAACGCTGGGTCAGTAGACAAATGCCTGACTAGCATTTTCATGCAAGTTATGCCCCAGTGGAAGCCGAGGGCAAGAATCCAGGACCACAAGTGCCGTGGCATGACATTGCAGACTTATTCCGAATCCATACTACGAAGCAGTGTTCCATCAAGCACCGCCAACTGATTTCAGTGAAGGAAAAAAATTGTGGAGGAGGCATGACTCGTTAGAGGGCAGCCATTGGCGCCTCCCTTTACACACAAAATGAGACACCTGATTTAGCACTGGATCCTGTCGAGTGGCTAGCTCTATGCATTTTGCTATGACTGTGAGCATATGCAACGCGTACTGCAGATGACCATCGATATGGAAACACACAACTTCTGTTTTGTCGAATTTTGGCTCAGGGCCAGTGGGTAAACGTGACAGCGCATCTGCATTGGCAGGATAAGCAGTGGAATGATAACGAGTGTCATACTAATACGAACTCAAAAGGAAAGCCCATCACTGAAGTGTTTGTTGAGTTCTGTCAGGAAGTCGAGAAAGGGGGACGAACAGCACACAAGTTATTAACGGTCGGCGATGAGACGGAATTTGTTTCCATCCAAGGAAATGTCGAACTTGCGGCCTGTGCAGACTACTGCCAACGCTTCCTGCTCTATTTGTGAATAATTACATTGAACAGCTGTCAACGTCTTTGTGGTACATAGCAGAGATTGTTCAGCTCCATCAGTGTCTCTGTGAAACAAAACCATCCCAATTCCATGCTGGGAAATGTTGTTACAAGAACCAGCTGTTTACACAGTTTTAAGGTACTGATGCATAGGGAAGAAATTAGCAACAGCCTGATATGGGCGAACACTTTGTCGCAGTCTACCGTCCAAATAAAGGGAACACTTTTTTACAATAAGTCGTTTAAAGGACGAATGACATCTGCCCCACTGAGGATTCGTAACTGGCTTTTCCCTAAAATGCTTGCAGTTCTTTCGGGTTTCGGCACTTAAGATTGGCAGTAGCTGCTAGATGATGCTGCATAGGAGGGACGACACACGTCTAAAGAAATTGGACCACATGTTCTTCTTCTCCAAAAAAAAAAAAAAAAACCTAGACTTCCCTGAGTTGAACTTAAGGCCTGTCTCTTGCACTTTATTGAAAAGCGTCTGAAAGTTGCCAAGACGGTAGTGTCGTGAGGACCCGTGGGTGATAATGTCATGAAGATAGTTTGCACAACAAGACGTTGCCTGTTAACTGTTCTAAAATGGCGGGGGCACTTGCGATGTCAAACGGCAAATGCGTGTAAAGTGTAATCAGAGTGGGGTGTTGATAACCATAATCTCGTGTGAAGCAGAATCCATATGAAGCTGTAGATATGCCTCCGCCATATCAGTTTTCGAAAAATATTCCCCCATTGTCCAGACGTGACCATTTCGGTGATACACAGGTTCTGAAACCTGTCAAGTTCCTTCCTGACTGCTGATCTCAGGATGAAGAAGAGTGGCCGAGCATGACAAAATTTACATTTGGCCATCGAGTTGAGGATAATGTGTGCCTCGAAATCATTTACCATCCCCAAACCTGGCGAAAACGGACCAAACTCGTGGTGGGCGTCATTTCATGGAATGGAACTGACCTGTGCTGCGGCTCATGTTGGTGGTGTTTGTAGGTTTCCGCCCTCTCTTGGAGGCCAGACGGTATCGTTTAGTTTGCACGGTTGCGGTTGTTTGTCTTCTTCTCGTAGTGACTGGCGCCACTCGGTTTCGCAAGCGTGTCCTGTCTGCTAGTGGCAGCAGCGGCGGTTATCGGTATGTAGTAACTGTTGCTCTATCTTTGGGGCGACGTCGTTGTTTTTCCGGGTCCTGTGAGTGGGGCAGTTCGGTTGGGGACTCACGAGGAGGCAAGTCCGCCCTGTGCCAGAACACGCTGGGACCGCTAGTGGCGCACGTGGACTGCCGGATGGAAGGGCTGTGGTCACGAGCGTGAGCGACCTCGTCGTAAACCGGATCCAGCAAGCTTTAAGATGAGTGCATTTCAGTCCAAGTAGAGAAACCTCCACCATTGTGGTACCTCGCAATTCTCCAGTGACTTGGGTTCGTGTTGCTGCTCGTAGTGTCGCCGAGGCGAAGAGCAGCGAGTGCAGTGCTTAGGGAATGGCAGTGATTCCTTTCTCGTTCCAGGCGCTCTAAAAACTCGATTCTGGGGACGTAAGGCAGACTGTCGGTTCCGGCTTTGCCGTGTTGTTCCATCGTTGCATTTGTTTTATCGGATGTCAGGTATCTTCAGCAAGATTATCATTAGTCATTCGTTAGACTGCCGCTAGTGTGAGTTACCATCTTGTGGAGTGAATGTAAGTCTTGGCTGCCTATCTCATAGCTCGCGAAAGTATTTGTTGCCGGACCTTCTCAGAAGTCGATTCCTGGAGCACCGTCTGTGACCCCTTGGTTCCTGTAAGACACGTGTGTTCTAAAAGGAGGTCTGATGGCCAGTAGTTCAGTGTAACGCTCCTTCAGCCCACGCCTTCTGCTGTGTTTGTGGCGACTTACCTTTAATATTTCGATACCTGTAAGTTGTAAATTCTAAATTTATTGCCATTCTTAACGTGTAAGGCCTTCAGCCGTGATAGCGGTCACTTGCCTCAAAATTCTAATTTGGTATTTGTATAATTTTGTATTAAAACCTTATTTACTGCCATTACTGGCGTCTGATGCCTTCTGTTGTGTTTGTGGCGACTTGTCTTTAATATTTCAATACGTGCGATTTGTAAGTTACAGCGAGTTTTAAACAATTCTTAATTTAATGTCATTTCTGGCGTGTAAGGCCCTCTGCCCAGATCACAGTGGCTTGCTTTCAAAACATTATCTGCTGTATCTGTATTTACTAAATTGTAACTCACTGAAAACACTATTATTTACACAGTTGTATATACCTTCATTAATAACGTGTAGTACTTTTATTTATTGTTGAGTGTGGAATTACTGGTTTAAAATAAATCGTGTGTAACTGTGAAAGGCAACCAATAGCAACTGAAAACGTCCCCGTCCACAATCGTAACCGAATCCTGCCTTCCCTTGACTATCAGGTTTCAGGAACAGAGTTGGAAACAAGATATGCTGCGTCTTGAATTTGAAACTCGAAGAGTGTGATGCATCAAGAACAAAAATGTTCTCTAGCGTCGCACTGTCTACTGCGAAGAACACGATCGCCCTCGTGACGAGTTGATGCTCGAAGTCGATCGTGAACTCTCCTTGACAGGAATGGACTGCTTTCCATAACCGACCAAACGGCTATTTGTGGAGGACAGGGCAGATCGACCCAGACGACAATATATTTCCAGGTTTATGAGGAACACAGAAAATCCGGTGACGACCTGTAAAGGGAACGGTTGCTGCTGAATCAAAAGCGTGATGTAAATCTTGCTCGGGAGACGAGCTCTTGGCCACGGACTAGCGTATCACTACGAATCTTTGTGAACTCCACAGCCGTGTCCGAGGCCCGGCCGCGCGGGAAGCTACGACAGGCCGTCGCCACGTGACCTTGTTGAAGGCAAGCTGCACTCATGGCTCGCGTATGCGGGCAGCGCTGCTGGGAATGTACAGGGAAACAGTAAGAAATCCGCGGCAGGAATCAGCGACATACGATAGCGACCCCAGTGAATTAGAGGAACAAATGGAGGGCGTCAGGGAATGCCGCCGATGTTCCTGATGCAACGTCCATTACAACCTAAAGCTCTTCAGATGCAGCTTGTGATACTTGGTAAGCCTTAACGACAGCCAAAAGCCGTGCAACCTTTGAATCTTCTTGTTACATCGTAAAGTCAAGCGCCGGCACTCCAGTCGGCAACGACAAGTAGAGAAGTGAGAAGGAGTCAGCCAATCACCAACCCCCTTCCAGGACGACAGCAGCGGCCCTTATGTGAAGAGGACATAAGTGCCGCGACCGACTGGTGGTGGCCCAGTTCGATAGCAGCTGCAAGATTAGACACTTGGATAGCAGCATCAACGTTTGGCACTTCGTAGCAGTTCAGGAAAGACTTTTGTCAGAGATCAGCAGTCACTGCAAAGACTGATTATCTCGTACATCGCCCTTCTCTTGCAATCCATCTGTGTAATTGCCAAAGTTAAGTATTGTATCTTTCCTTATTGTAATAAAACTCACTAATCCGAGTTGTTTGATTGTCTGTGTAGCGAGCCGAGTATGCGGGCTTCCTAGACACTACAAGATTGGTGACGAGACTAGACGAAACACTTCTAAACGTAAAGCATTCGGAAGAACCTCTCTGTCTGGGGTAGAACGAACAATGACACTGTGAACCAGAGTGCACATAAATTTACAATTCCTACTTAGCCCACGGAGTTCGGCTACCTATCCTTGATAGGAACGGCCTGGTTGCTTCTGCTGCTGATGGAACTCCACCCGGCAAACCATCACATGAGTTTTCTTAAGATAATAATCTCTAAGTAAGTCATACCTTTCAGAATATGCCAATGCCGATGGGTCTTTCAGTGGCGCAAGTTTTCGGAGTAGATGATATTGTTCAGGTGTAATCCACGGCAATAAAACAAGCTTTATGCAACGATGGATCCTTTACCTGAAATGATGCAGCAGGTGTTGCGCAGTTGCTTCAGTTGAGAGCGCAAAGTGATCACGTAGAAACGCCTAAAAAAACAGTGTCTCACACCAAGTATGTGGATCTGGTGAAAGACTTCGCCTGATGCTTTGCAGCCAACGAAACATAAATGTCATGCGATTCTTTCTTCAAGATAATTTTAGCCGCATTCTGCGGGGGCAATGAAGACGCTACTGCAGCGTTTTCGATGGGCAGTGTTTGAAGACCCACAATACAACCTTGAATTGGCTCCCTCCCTTGTTCATCTCTACTCAGTTGAACTGGTGGCTGCGAAGACAACATTTTGGCACAAACAACGAAAGGCAGACCAGCGTAGAGAATTGGCGGAAAGCACAGCCGGCTGCTTCCTGTGACGAGAGTACTGCAAAGTTTGTATAACGCTACGACAGATGTCTAAGCGGGAGCGGCGACTATTTAGAGAGGTAGGTGGAAGGTGTGACTAACTGTTGCGAATAAAAAGTTTTTGATTTTCATTGTGGTTTTCATTTCGCGCCCGATCGGACTTTAATTTTAGAATAGCCCTCGTACATCGGCTGATAACAACACGCCGAATAATGATAAGGTTAGAGAAACATAAACACAAGCATTCACTGTCCGAGTACAGAGTCCTATCAGTGATTACTGAATGCACACCGGCAAGGAGCGTGACTGACTCGACAACGTTTGCATACGACGGAGAAAATGCAGGTGGACGAGGCCCAGCTGGCAAGCGGCCCGACGTTGACGCACGTGCCGCCTGGGGCGCTGCCTGCGGGCGACGCTGGCGCTCTAGCTTCGCGCGACCACCGCCGGCGACAGATACAGTGGCGGGCTGGATGGACACACCACCACAGTTTTACCTTCCCCACCCATTTGTGCGAAGGTTATATTTTAGAGTTATAATCCCATGTCTATTTGTCAATGGTTCCTTTCAGTATATCTGTGAGTATTTCTTATGTTCTAAGACCCTAAACGTATTTGTTATAGCTACCATTTGTTTTCCATTCTTAGTTAGAAAGTTCCTCCTCCCATTAATGTATCTATCTGAGTGTTGTGGTACCCATTATTTCATGCTTAATTGGGCTATCGCTATTAAAACTCGTTTAAATAAGACGTTTCTCTTGTATGTCAGTGTCTTTGTCTTAAATTAATTTGCATGATTAAATTTTGTCACTAGAGTTTGGTCTCCTGCGCCAGGATTCCGAACGCTGACAGTTTTCTGACATATGTAACCATCTTTTGAGCACGAAACGAGGACACATGCCAGTACAACTCAGCGCCAGCCAGTGCGATGCTGTCGGTGTTGGACTACTGGTTATTCTTCGAATTTTACTTACCTGTTAATACATACTGAATTGATATTATTTCATTCCCTAATTTTAAAAGAGATACGTCTTGATAAAACGAATATCACACTAGAGTAATCTTGGACCCTTCCAAAAGAACAGAAACGATTCGTGATCCTGCAGCCGTACATATACAAGATGAAATGAAATAATTTCTGACACGGCTCTATCGAATGGGCACATAAAATTCCGCTTTAAAAATCATTTTGTTCGTAACTGGAAACACGCCAACGATTTCAGTCGATACGGCGTCGAACGAAAGACTTGACGAGGAGTATTTGTTTGAGAATACTCCAGCTGTACACTGCAAAAACTGAACTGCAAGTATCTGCTGTTACACCAAAGAAAATGCGCGTGTCGTTTAGTAGTCGTCTAGTAGAAGGGACACAGTGTGTGTGTGTGTGTGTGTGTGTGTGTGAGTGTGTGTGTGTCCTCTCTTGCGCAGCAACTCTAATGACATCTCGTAGCATATTCTGGGTTCGTATCTCTACTAATGCCCAGTTCGTCCGTATGAATATGTCATAAGCTACCACACGATGAAAATTCGCGAAACAGCAAAAATAGCAGAAGAAACTGTCGGCCACCGAGTCATGAAACAGTAGTGCTCCATCAAAGTGATTCCCATTGACAAACGGCTTTATTTTAACTTAACTGTTATACTACATACAACTTATAGCTATTCTTGAAAGGCACAAGAACGTGATTTCTCAAATGAGATCCAATTATTACATTTTATTTCTGCCGGCAACTGCTTTGAGACCACGTCATTGTAATGTGAAGTAATATTAAAGTAGTTATTATTACTTACAAATACTTGTGAGACTTGCGCTGCCATATGTGGAGAATTACAGCCCCATTCCTTGTGGCCAGCGACACTTTTCTGGTTCCCGGGCCTCCACTGCAGACGGTGGCCGCATTCTTGGCAAATACTTCACATCGCTTCGTGCCGATTGTTATTGCCCCGCCATCGCTTCGAACGAATTCCGAGTGCCGACGTGGCGTCACAGATGGCTGAGAAACCATCCGATTGAATGAAGGAACAAGTAGCAGGAAAGGGGAACTAACAGGGGCAGTTCCATAATCATTTCTGTGATTATAACACAGTTTCTAAGACTTTCTTACGTCAATAAGAAATGCAGCCATCGGAAAGTGAAATCTCATTACGAGATCAGAGTCCTGTCATTTTTTTGGGATCGATTACTCACTCTACGACTCTGAACTAAAGAATATTCTAACCACGTTAGTAATTAACGTTGTACCTGAACGGGAACCAGTAAAATCCGGAAACGTATTAAGAGAACGGAATGTTTTTGTCTTCTGATGCATGTTAACTAAGGTACATCCTATTAACTGTGAAGCAGGTCTCGATTATATGCTTTTATTTAATTATTCTCTATTAAGTTATCCACTACAATGCTATGACATATTTGTCTTCCCGCTGTTGCCATATGACAGGCAATTTCTGTTGTTGAAAGACAAGGCAAAAAGTCTCGCAAATGAGTACTATTCATCTACATCTAAATAGATACTCCACAAGCCACCGTACGGTGCATAGTGGAGGGTACCATGTACCACTGTTAGTTATTTTCTTTCCTGACCGTCTACTTGCCTCCGTATGAGCCCTAGTTTATCGTATCATATCTTCGTGGTCGTTACGCACAACCTATGCTGCTGTCAGTTGAATCGTTCGCAAGTCAACTTCAATTTCCGGTTCTCTAAATTTTCTCAATAGTGTTTCTCGGAAAGAACGTCGCATTCCCTCAAAGGATTCTCATTTGAGTTCCCCAAGCATGTTCGTAGCACTTACGTTTTGTTCGAACCCACCGGTAACAAATCTAGCAGCCCGCTTCTGAATTGCCCCGACCTCTTCCTTCAATCAGACCTGGTACGGATGCAAACACTCGAGCAGTATTCAAGAATAGGTCGCACCAACGTCCTATATGCGGTCTCCTTTACATGTGAACCACTCTTTCCTAAAATTCTCCCAGTAAACCGAAGTCGACCATCCGCCTTCCCCACCACACTTTTCAAATGCTCGTTCCACCTCGTATCGCTGTTCAGCGTTGCGCCCACATATTTAAAAGACACTAGTAATACTGTAACCGAACATTACAAGTTTGATCTTCCTACTCATGCACGTTAACTTAGATTTTTCCACATTTAGGGCTTGAAGTTGACGGGCGTTGATATATATCAACGGGGACAGGTGAAAATATGTGCCCCGACCGGGACTCGAAGCTGGAATCTCCTGCTTCTATGGCAGACACACTATCCATCTGAGCCACCGTGGGCACAAAGGATATTGCGACTGCAGGGACTATCTCGCTCACGCCTACCGCGAGACCCACATTCTCACCTTATATGTCCACACACTACATTCGTAGTGTCCCGACCCAACATGCTCATTACTCGTGGAAGACATTCCTACCAAGTCCCGTAAGACTTCGGGCAATATGTGTGCATCCGCACAGAAGAGGAAGGTCATGGCCGGTATTTATCATTTAGCTACAGTATAGCAGGTCAGCAACTGGAAGCAGTTAATACCACAAATTATCTGGGAGTACGCATTAGGAGTGATTTAAAATGGAATGATCATATAATGTTGATCGTCGGTAAAGCTGATGCCAGACTGAGATTCATTGGAAGAATCCTAAGGAAATGCAATCCGAAAACAAAGGAAGTAGGTTACAGTACGCTTGTTCGCCCACTGCTTGAATACTGCTCAGCAGTGTGGGATCCGTACCAGATAGGGTTGATAGAAGATATAGAGAAGATCCAACGGAGAGCAGCGCGCTTCGTTACAGGATCATTTAGTAATCGCGAAAGCGTTACGGAGATGATAGATAAACTCCAGTGGAAGACTCTGCAGGAGAGACGCTCAGTAGCTCGGTACGGGCTTTTGTCAAAGTTTCGAGAACATAACTTCACCGAAGAGTCAAGCAGTATATTGCTCCCTCCTACGTATATCTCGCGAAGAGACCATGAGGATAAAATCAGAGAGATTAGAGCCCACACAGAGGCATACCGACAATCCTTCTTTCCACGAACAATACGAGACTGGAGTAGAAGAGAGAAGCGATAGAGGTACTCAAGGTACCATCCGCCACACACCGTCAGGTGGCTTGCGGAGTATGGATGTAGATGTAGATGTAGATGTAGATATTGCCAGAACTACATACTTATATGGATATGGTGTCTGTTCTTTCAGACACGAGTAATGAGTGTGTTGGGTAGGGACACTACGAATGTAGTATGTGGATGTATAAGGTGAGACTGTGGGTCCCGCGGGAGGCGTGCGCGAGATACTCCCTGCAGTCGCTCTGTCCTCTGTGCCCTCGGTGGCTCAGCGTGTTCGGTCAGAGGGCTGCGTGCTCTCTGTAATAAAAAAAACTGAGTCAAGGAATCAACGATCAACTTGAACGGGTGTCTTGTGACGTCCGCCTAGACCAAACGCAACGAACTATATCGAACAAAATGAAATAAAAAAAGAAAGATGGATAGAGCGTCTGCCATGCAAGCAGGAGATCCCGGGTTCGAGTCCCGGTCGAGGCACACATTTTCACCTGTCCCCGTTGATATATATCAACGCCCGTCAACAGCTGAAGGTATTGATATATAATTCCAGTTTCGTTCTAGACGGCTGCTGGTCATCAATGGTCTTGTATTTTTCTACAATGACTCAACTTCGACACCTTACCGTGCACCATAGCATGGTCAGCAAACAATCGCGGATTGCTCCCCACCCTGTGCGCCAAATCACACATGTATGTAGTGAACAACAGTGACTCTACCACACTTCCCGGGGCACTCCTGCCGAAACCATTGTCTCTGATGAACACTCGCCGTCGAGGACAACGTATTGGCTTTTATTATTTAAGAAGTCTTCGAGCAACTCACGTATCTGAGAACTTATTCCATAACCTCGTATCTTAGTTAACAGCCCGCAAAGAGGCATCTTGTCAAACGCTTTTCTAAAATCTGAAATATGGAATCTGCTTCTTGCCCTTCATCCATAGTTCACCGTTCATCATGTGAGAAAAGGGCAAGCTGCATTTCTCAAGAGCAACGCTTTCTAAAACCACGATGATTCGTGGACATAAGCTTCTCAGTCTCAAGAAAGTTTATTATGTTAATACTGATAATACGTTCAAAGGGTTAATCTGCAAACAGAAGTCAGGAACGTTGTACAATGAAGGCTTTCACGACCGGATGTTTCAGCTGCCGAGAATTCTTCCGGGTTGTATGGCCGTGGTCCATGGAACTCTTCTATCCCTGACGTTTCGTCCAAAGCTACGTTGGACATCTTCGGAGGTGCTTCCGGTTGTGCAGAGTCTTGACGACGGTCGAGTCGGACGTCGAAGAACGGCCTAAATACCGTGGAAAGTGGTCGTGGTCTGGATTTCATGTGATAGCAGAGATAAACCTTATCAACGATAAAATATAAGTATCAATCATAGCACGTCAAAGATAAAAACTTCTTATCGAATCTGCAGTGCCACTGTCCATATATCTCGAGTTTCATAGTTTCTCCTTTTCTGTTAAAATTATCCCCATGTTTATATGTTTAGATGGCTTCTCTATATAGCCGCAGATAACCATCATAGTACATAAAACTTCAGTTTCTGAAAATTTCACAACGTGATCACCCGACTGCAGAGCATGTTCCGCCACGGCTAACTTGACTGTTTTCCCTAGTCGGCAGAGACTTCGATGTTCCTTCAACCGTGTATTCACACTTCTCTTTGTAGCTCCAATGTAGACACTACCGCCGGCCGCGGTGGCCGTGCGGTTCTGGCGCTGCAGTCCGGAACCGCGGGACTGTTACGGTCGTCGCAGGTTCGACTCCTGCCTCGGGCATGGGTGTGTGTGATGTCCTTAGGTTAGTTAGGTTTAAGTAGTTCTAAGTTCTAGGGGACTTATGACCTAAGATGTTGAGTCCCATAGTGCTCAGAGCCATTTGAACCATTTTTTTTTTGTAGACCCTACCGCATGTACACGGAATCTATACACCACTTGCAGACAGAGGGGAACGCTTATCCTTAACGGAACGAAGTGCTTGGTCAATTTTTTTAGTTGGTCTGAAAATCGGTCGAACGTTATGTTTCCTTAAAATCTTGCCGATTTGATCCGTTATTTTTTTGATGAAGGGTAGAGAAACCGTGTTCTTCCATCGCTATGTCCTATCGTTGTCCATAGGCCTCCGGTTATTCGGTCGCAAAATATTTATTTCCTTACCAGGGTACCCATTCTTCTCAAAAGCCTGCTTTAGATGTTTTAACTCAGCGTCCAGGTATTCCGGCGCACAAATCCTTTTAGCTCTGTCCACAAGACTTTTAATTACACCTCTTTTCTGTTGTGGATGATGATCGGAATGCTTATGTAAGTATCTGGGGATGTTGGTCTCTGATTTTGCCGGTCCGTTCGTTTAGCTTTCTTATGTTCTGGAGTCACCTTCTTTTTTTTCCAGTCGCATGGAACTTCGTACTGAGCTAGAGATTCACTATAAATGCAAGCTAGGTAGAGGGCCAGTGCCGTGGAGTACTCTTTGTAAAATAGAACTGGGATTCCATGCGGGCCAGGTGATTTATTTGGTTTCAAATCCTTCAGTTGTTTCTCTACGTCAGGTACGCTTATTACTATGTCGTCCACACGGGAATCTGTCCGATGCTCAAATGACGGTATATTTGACGACACTCCAATGAGAACGATTTCTTGAACATGAAATTTAAAACGTCGGCTTTCGTTTTACTGTCTTCAAGTACCACACCTGACTGGCCAACAAAGGACTGATTGGAAGTCTTGGACCCGCTTACCGATTTTACATACCACCAAAATTTTCTCGGGTTCTTTGCCAGATCTTTTGCTAATGTGTGACGATGGTACTTGCTGTGTGCTTCGCGCATAGATTTTCACAGACGCATGAGTCTCTGCCTACCACAGCCTCTGCTTCCTCAGAATCCACCGAGTTTCGTTATTAAACCACGGTGGGTATTTTCCTTCCTTTATCCACTTACTAGGCACGTAACTCTCCCGACCACGATTTACAGTTTGCTTAAACTTTGCCCATAATTCCTCTAAACTTATATTACTGGAACTAATTTGATGCCAGTTCACTGTCTAAGTAAGGTATTAATAACTGCTTATCTTCTCTGTCTAACAGAAACACTCTTCTAGCCCTCTTGACTAATTTATTAACTGTCGTAATCATAGTTGCTAGTAATGGCGCCATGATCGCTAATCCCCCCTTTCTATACTGACATCGTTGATGAGGTCCGGCCTATTTGCAGCTACAATGACTAAGATGATCCCATTGTGTGTGGGCTGTCGAGCTAGCTGCTCAAGACAGTTTTCAGAAAACGTGTTCAAAAGTATTTCGCATATCTGTCTATCTGTAGCTTCCGCAAGGAATCTATAGACAACCCAGTCTATACTGGGTAGGTTAAAGTCCCCTCCAACTAGTACTGCATGATCTGGGTATTTACGCGCTATTGACCGTAGAGTTTCTTTGAATGACTCTAGAACTGTCACAGCATAATCGGGTGGCCGGTAGAAACATCCAACAATTAACTCGGTTTCAACTACACCTGTTATACGCGACCACATGACTTCAGTGTCACATACAACCTCGACCTCAGTAAAGACTAAAGACAATATTTTTGTCAACTGCAATGAACACTCCCTCTCCTATGGTCTCTGATCTGTTTTATGATATACTTTACACGACTCGCTAAATTTCTCAGAGCTAACCAGTTCAGGTTTCAGTCAGCTCTCGAACTGCTGAAGCACTCTCTAATGCCACTTGAACTAACAACGTTTTTTTTGAGTCACCAATCTTCTGACTGGTTTGATTCGACCCACCACGGATTCCTCTCCTGTGCTCACCTCTTCATCTCAGAGTAGCACTTGCAACTTACGACCTCAATTATTTGCTGGATGTATTCCAATCTCTGTCTTCCTCTACAGTTTTTGCCCTCTACAGCTCCCTCTAGTACAATGGAAGTCATTCCATGATGCCTTAGCAGATGTCCTATCATCCTGTCCCTTCTCCTTGTCAGTGTTTTCCACATACTCCATTCCTCTCAGATTCTGCGCAGAACCTCCTCATTCCTTACCTTATCAGTCCACCTAATTTTCAACATTCATCTGTAGCACCAAATGTCAAAAGATTCGTTTCTCTTCTGTTCCGGTTTTTCCACAGTCCATATTTCACTACCACAAAATGCTGTGTCCCAGAAGTACATTCTCAGAAACTTCTTCCTCAAAATTTAGGCATATTATTGATAATAGTATACTTCTCTTGGCCAGGAATGCCCTTTTCTTCCTGTGCTAGGCTGTTTTTTATGTCATCCTTGCTCTGTCCGTCATTGGTTATTCTGCTACCTAGGTAGTAGAATTTCTTAACTTTATCTACTTCCTTACCATCAATCCTGATGTTAAGTTTCTCTCTGTTCTCATTTCTGCTACTATTTATATCTGTCGCCTTTCTTCGATTCACTCTCAATCCATATTCTGTACTCATTAGAGTGTTCATTCCATTCAGCATATCATGTAATTGTTCGTCACTTTCACTCGGGATAACAATGACATCAGTGAATCGTACTACCAATCTCCTTTCACCTTTTCTTCATTTCCATCACTGCTACTTTGATGTACAGATTGAACAGTAGAGGCGAAAGACTACATTCTAGTCTTACACCTTTTTAATTCGAGCACTTCGTTCTCGGTCATCCATTCTTATTATTCCCTCTTGACTCTTGCACATATTGTATATTACCTGTCGCTCCATATAGCTTACATCTATTTTTCTCAGGATTTCGAACATCTTGCACCATTTTACACTGCCAAACGCTTTTTTCAGGCCGGTAAATCCTATGAACGTGTATTGATTCTTCTTTAGTCTAGCTTTCATTATCAACCGCAGCGACAAAATTGCTCTTTGGTGCCTTTACCTTTCCTAAAGTCAAACTGATCGTCATCTAACACATCCTCTATTTTCTTTTCTATTCTTCTGTATATTATTGTTGTCAGCAACTTGGATGCATGAGCTGTTAAGCTGACCATGCGATAATTCTCGCGCTTGTCAGCTCTTGCTGTCTTCTGAATTGTGTGGTTGATATTTTTCCGAAAGTCAGATGCTATGCCATCAGACTCATAAATTCTACAAACCAACGCCAATAGTTTTATTTCCACTTCCCCCGATGATTTTATAAATTCCATATTTGATCTTAAACCATCCAGAGCTCTCTTAAATTCTGATTCTAATACTGGATTGCCTGTCTCTTCTAAGACCACTCCTGTTTCTTCTTCTATCTCATGAGACAAATCTTCTCCCTCATAGATGCCTTCAGTGTACTCTTTCCGCCTACCCGCTCTCCCCTCTGCATTTAACAGAGGAATTCCCGTTGCACTCTTAATGTTACCACCCTTGCTTTTAATTTCAACTAAGGTCGTTTCGACTTTCCTATATACTGAGTCAGTTCCTCTGACAATCATTTCTTTTCGATTTCTTCACACTTTTCAGGCAGCCATTTCGTCTTAGCTTCCCTGCACATCCTATTTATTTCATTCTTCAGCGACCTGTATTTCTGTACTCCTGTTACCCATGGTTTCTCGTAGTTACTTTCTTCGTACCTATGTTCTTTTCCAACTTCTGTGCTTGCCATTTTTAGAGATGTCCATTCCTTTTCAACTGTACTGCCCACTGTGCTATATTCCTCATTGCTGTATGTACAGCCTTAGAGAACTTCAAGCGTGTCTCGTCATTCCTTAGTACTTCTGTACCCCAGTTCTTTACATATTGATTCTTCTTGACTAATGTCTTAAACTTCAACCTACTTTCCATCACTACTAAATTGCGATCTGAGTCTACATCTGCTCCGGGTAAAGTTTACAAACCAGTATCTGATTTTGGGATCTCTACCTACCCAAGGTGTAACCTGACTGAAATCTTCCCGTATCACTCAGCCTGTTCTAGGTATACCTCGTTATCTTGTGATTCTTGAACAGAGTATTCGCTATTACTAGCTGAAATTTGTTACAGAACTCAATTATTCTCCTCTCTGATTCCTTGTTCCGAGCCCATATTCTTCTGTAACCTTTTCTTCTACTCCTGCCCCTAGAACTGCACTCTAGTCCCCCATGACTATTAGAGTTTCATCTCCCTTTATGTACTGTATTACCCTTTCAATATCCTTATGTACTTCCACTATCTCTTCATCTTCAGCTTGTGACGTTGGCATGCATACCTGAACCATCGTCATCGATGTTGGCTTATTATTGATTCTGATAAGAACAACCCTGTCACTAAACTGTTCACAATACCACACTCTCTACCCTGCCTTCCTATTCATAAAGAATCCTACTCCCCTTATACCATTTTCTGCTACTGTTGATATTACTCTATACTCATTTGACCAGAAATCCTTGTCTTCACTGACCCCTACTGTATCTAGATTGAGCTTTGGCATTTTTCTAGCTTCCCTACCACGTTCAAACTTCTGACCTTCCACGCCCCAACTTGTAATACGTTATCCTTTCGTTGTGATTCGATCTTTTTCTCATGGTCACCTCCCCTTTGGCATTTCCCTCCTGGAGATCGGAATGAGCGACTATTCTGGAATCATTTGCCATTTGAGAAATCATCATACACTTTTCCAATTAAAGGCCACAAGTCGTGTGGGTACACGTTACATGTCTTTAGTGGAGTGGTTCCGATTGCCTTCTGCATCCTGATGCCACTGAGGACCCTGATCCCTCCACCTTTCCCACTCCAAGGACAAGAGGCTGCCCTGGAACTCTGGCTGCCCCTCCGCCCTCTTTGACAGAATGAGAGCGGCTTCTTATGCCTGAAGCCTTCGGCCGCCAATGCTGATTATTAATTGAAATTTAAGCAATGGTGTGTTTCGAACCCGGAACCGACGACGTTTTGATTGCTACTCAAAGACGCTACATTTAGACCACGACTCTAGCACTATAGCTGCTATTTTTCCGTGAACGGTGGTCTGTATTCAATTCCGGTGCAAGCGGCAGTTGTGGCTTTGCTGCAGAAGCTTAGTGTAACGTCACCCAAGAAACTGTTCATCCTGCCACACGGGTGATTTAAAAATGAAACCTACGATTATGGACACAGGGATGAAAGGTGAAAGGTTAGGGCCCATGTGCCATCATGTGTCGTTTCCTGTTACTACCTTATTGACATAAATACCTCTGAGACAGGTAGGCCTTTAGCAATCACAATTTCACTTAATTAGATTGAGTAAGCTATTAGATCTCAATAATACGGCAATAATAGTAGGTAGGCCTTCAATAATAAGTATTTCAGGTAACTCAAATATGAAATAGCTCTCGATTTAATTAAAAGGGAAAAGGCAGGTCTTCAATAATAACAGCTTCAGTTAATTAAAATTACCAATTAGAAAACAGGCAGAGCTTCAGTGATAACAGCTTCAGTTTAGTGAAATTACCAAACAGTAAACAAGTAGGCCTCCTTTAATAACCGCTTCAGTTAAGTAACACCACTAAACATAAAACAGGGGGCCTTCATGAGTAACTGCTTCAATGAAGTAAACAAGAGTTTGAACTTCCTCCTCACAAGAGGTGCACCAGAAGGCTTATACGCAAGGAGCACAAGATCACATCATATAGGAAGGCCAGAAAAGGTACTACGAGAGACACAAAGCCCTTTTTGTTGGGTACAGACCGGCAAAATAAATATTAACACAGCAGGCTTAATCACGTGAAAGCAACAGTCCACTGCAAGATACCGCCTCTACAACGACGGCGAAATGAACGAAAGAAAACTAGGCTGTCAAACCCAATTACACAGCCTCAGAAATTGCAAATTTTGCGATCCAGGTACCTCCTAAGCCAATATAATTAACAGAGCGATGACATCTGCAATATCCGAAGCTATCTCGAAACTGGCACCCGGCCGTATTACAAGAGAAAGGCACTTATCTGGTATTCGAAGACGTTTTGCAGGAAGGTCAGCTAAAAACCAGCCATCTAGGTATTGTGTGACGTCGGGGGATTCCGGCCACAGCACAGAAGAAACACATTATTGCTCCGGCTCAAGAAATACCATCAGCTCACGTATTTTAAGATATCCTGTTAACAAACAACCAAGACCAGTAACGACTCAGGAAAAGCAAACAGCACCCACAACTCAAGGAACCAACTCTTGGTGAAATAGATCAGCTAAGAAATCGCAATGCTCGCAGCAGACCTATAGGTATCAATAAGAAAATAACAGTTAAAGACCTCAGAATCCAAAAGAACTAAGTTCACGAATCGAAGCTGAAGCTTGCCGGTTGAAAAGGTGGCCCAGAATTGAGCACAGCGAGACTGGCTTCAACTCCCTCATCGGTGTGCCGCGTCCCAGAGCTGGCTGGCCAGGCTACGCACGAAGACGGCACTCGGAGTCAGCCACGGATTCAAAGCGGCTCACAAGTTCGCCCAGCAACCACTCGCCGGACTCCGTGCCCGAGACACTCGCCTTCCTACCCCGGCGGACCTCTCACACCGGACATCGCTACTCCCCAACTCGCCACGCCACAACACACCCCGTGCACATCATCAACCTCGAGCAAAGATCTTAGTCGCCTCAAACTAGAGGGACATCGCGTGACAGATGGAGCTAGTGGCGTCAGGAATTCGAGAGGCAACGCCAGCAACCCAGCTATGGTTCAGCCAACCTGGGTAGTTCAAATGGTTCAAATGGCTCTGAGCACTGTGGGACTTAACTTCTGAGGTCATCAGTCCCTTAGAACTTAGAACTACTTAAACCTAACTAAGCTAAGGACATCACACACATCCATACCCGAGGCAGGATTCGAACCTGCGACCGTAGTGGTCTCGCGGTTCCAGACTGCAGCGCCTAGAACCGCTCGACCAGTTCGGCCGGCCAACCTGGGTAGTCCTGGAAACCGTCACACCATAAAAAATAAGAAACGCGACAAAATAGTGCAGTGCAGTGAGCTTCTGAGATACTGCATTGACAATCAACAGCCACGTTCCATTAAAAACGAACTCTAAAACTGCGATTACTGGTCCCGCATCAGCTTTAGAATATTTCTGAACAAATGAAATTTCGTACTGGACCAGGAGTCGAATCCGGATTTCCCGCTTGTCGCCAGTGTTCGTCTTCATAATTTTTTTTTTGGTCGGGGGAGAGGGGGGAGTGCATCAAAGATTTTTTTGTTTGTTTGATAGAAAACTTCATTCTGTTTACCTTCACGTGAAACATGCCATTTGAAGGAAAGGACATGTTTCAAATGCTTTTACTTGAACTAGAGACAGAGGTTTTACTCATACACAAGAAATTTCATTTTCCTTCTTCAGACAGTTACATCAACATTTAAACATGAATAAAAGAAAATAAGAGACTGTTTTATGCTGCAGTGTACAGAATGAGATTAACAATTAATTTGTTTGAAAGCTTACCAGTACAACAGATAACGAGACTGACATGAAACTAACACTGTAATGAAGTAGTATACGTACTTTGGAAGAAACCTCAGAAATCGAGAAACACAACAAAAAAAGTTTCAAAAAGAATTACGTCCCAACTATGCGTCAAATTTTAATGAATATCTTTCACATATCACACTAAAAAATTAAATCAAATTGTGTTACACGTGTAACAGTTGAGTAAATTTAAATTTCAGTAACAACCCTTTCATTGTCATACTACAAATAATACTTCTGTACTACTTGAAGCCAGCCGGAGTTGCCGAGTGGTTCTAGGCGCTTCAGTCTGGAACCGCGCGACCGCTACGGTCGGAGGTTTGAATCCTGTCTCGGGCATGGATGTGTGTGATGTCCTTAGGTTAGTTAGGTTTAAGTAGTTCTAAGTTCTACGGGACTGATGACCTCAGAAGTTAAGTCCGATAGTGCTCAGAGCGATTTGAACCATTTTATTACTTGAAAGATATATATAAACTTAGCACTATCATCGCATAACGTAAGGAAATAAACACGCAGCAAAATGAAGAATTTGATTTCCAATCTCCCGACGCTCTTTCGTACGCATATGCTTCTGGTAAGTAAATAGCATTCACCGATTCTTACCTTTCGTTCATTCTTTCATCGAAGTGATAATTTAACTTCTCCTAACGTGGACGTTCCAGCTACGTGGGGGGGGGGGGTTTGAAATATATTCCATAAAAACATACAGAAACACTGTCGGTATTTAGGATTTAACACGATGCTCATATGACGTTCCTGTAAAAAGGTGCGAAAATCCAGCAACTTCTTCGGGCCATCTGAACAAAAAGAGCACCGTCTGCTCCGACGTCACATTACTACACTCGTTTTAGTACGGGGTAGCACGTCCCGTCCAGGTAGGATGCAATCCCCAGTCCAGCGCCGTGTTCAATTCGAAGGAAGAAAGCGACCATTTGTGTCATCAAGCGCTGCCGATAAGCAATAACGTTATGTCCAGGAAACCCCTCAAGATCAGGTACACTAATTGCAAGACTATTACGCCTAACAAAATCTCCTGTAAAATAAACATTACCATGAGCGTGTGGGAGTCGCCAGCAGAACATCCGTAGGCGCACCGTGAAGGATAGCAGTATTCTGTGGCGGTGCGCACAAGGGACAGATTGTTTATTCTTTGACTATATATAATAGTTCTGTTGTTATTGATTCAATGTTAATATCAGCTTTTCGTTGCAATAAAACATAAAATATTATAGCCTAACTACTTCGTGAGTCTTTCTGAAGATCGTAATAAGTAGTACATGGCTAAAGTGGTGATCCCGTAAAAAGAATTTCGTTGTGGACGAACAAATTCAGCCCAGTTCAATTTCGTCTACCAGGAGATCGGAGAGTCCGCGCGGCACACAGAGTGTTACGGATCGGCGCGACGTTTCGCTAAAGAACACTGAGGAATTAGGACGCGACATTGAAGAACAAGAAAACGATGTGTTGAATTTTTCTACGCCATCAACTAGCGGCCTTTCGACAGAGAACAGTAGCAAGATGAAATTACGCCCACCGCAGTTCATACTTGATAAACCTAAACTGTGGCTTGCAATGCTTGATCTGACTTTCCAGCATCATGGCAAAATTTATGATCGCCGTTAGTGCGCTTGACAATAAAACAGCAACGATCAACGCAGATATAATACTTCAGCCGCCCGCCACGCCCAAGTATACGCGTTTTAAGCAGTTGCTCATTGAGCGACTACGTCGGCCAGTGGACCAACGTATCCAGGAAGTATTGCACGGTGAAAAGAGAGGAGATAAGTCACCTTCGGAATTTTGGCGGCACCTGCGAAGTTTAGTCAACGACACCGAGTCGCCAGATACGACACTGCAACATGTATGGCGTGTGCAGTTGCCAGAGGCAGTTAGAACGGCTGTGGCGCTCTCAGACGCACAAGACACCTCGTCGTCGATCTCATTAGCCGACAAGGTCTACACCTCGTTAGACGCAGCGCATACGTCGACGGTGCTGTTCGGGCACAACAGTACAGACTCACAGGAAACGGCGGCGATACAACGACTCCAACAGCCGGACGTTTCTCAACAACTGGATGACCTACGAAAACAAGTTGACGGATTGCAGCAGCAGATATCGACGTTGCTCGGAGGCAAGACAGGCACAAACAAAAAGAACAAGGAAGATGACATTGTGTCTAAGGAGCGTATCTGCTGGTACCATCGACGATTCGGAAGCGAGGCGACGCGCTGCACATCACCCTGCAGTCACCCAAATGGCGACAGCGGCCGACGTTAGGCGCCGCCGGTCGCGAGTTCGAGGACCAGCGCCTACTGTTACGAGGTGAGATCGACGAGGTGCAGCTACGGGTGAGTAACCTTTCTTCTTTACCTTCACTGTCCCATCAGCTGTTTGTTACAGATGTTACGTCCGGCCGTGCTTATCTTGTCGACTCAGGTTCGGACGTTAGGGCATTGCCTGTTATGAACTGTGATGTGAAGCTCCCTCCATCTCAGTCGAAACTCGCAGCAGCAAACCAGACGTCGGTAGCGACTTATGGAGAACGTGAGATAGAGGTAGACCTCGGGTTCCATGAAAATTTACCATGGACTTTCGTAATTGCCGATGTGTCAGACGCAATATTGGGTGCAAATTTCTTGTTTCATTATGCACTTTAGGTATCTTTTAGCTCAGTGAGCAATCGACGGGGGACACAGTGCATTAGAGGCACCCTAGGACGAAGCCCTATGTCCACGTCTGATTGCAGACAAGTAGCAAACTGCGAATCCATGTCTGGTGGGCAGACAATAAAGCACAATACGGTACATCACGTCAGGACTACACCCGGTCAACCAGTGTCTCAACGCCCACGCCGGTTAGCTCCGGATCGTTTTGCTGCAGCGAAGTCAGAGTTCGAAGAATTATTACGCTCGGGAATCGCCCGTAGATCCGACAGTCCGTGGTCATCGCCACTTCACCTCGTAAAGAAGAAAGATGGGACTTCGAGACCATGCGGAGATTACAGGGCACTAAGTACTCGTACCATCCCCGATCGTTATCCGATAACAAATGTCAGGGATTTTACGCACACACTTGCAGGCGTGACCATCTTTAGTGTCATTGATTGCAAAAAAAGCGTATCACCAGATACCGGTCGCACCTGCTGATATACCGAAGACGGCTGTCACGGCACCATTTGGTTTATTCGAATACCTACGTATGCCGTTCGGGTTAAAAAATGCGGCACAAACTTGGCAGCGTTTCATTGACGAAGTCCTCAAAGGTTAACCATATTGCTTCGGCTACCTCGACGACGTCTTGGTTTTTTCGTTGTCTGAGGAATTCCACGAACTACATCTAAGGACTGTTTACCAACGTATTGAGGCATATGGCATTTCGGTCAATGAATCAAAGTGTTTACTTCGACGACGGCAAGTGCCATTCTTGGGCTACTCAGTGACAGCAGCCGGAATCAGCCCACTGCAAGACAAACTCGACCTTATCGAAGAGATGACTCGCCCCATCGACTATCGCCAACTTGCAGCAGTTAACTTCTACAGGCAACATCTGCCTAATGCTGCGGCCATTCAAGCACCTTTGACGTCAGCACTAGTCGGCAAGGATGCAGTAGGCAAACGACCTTTACAGTGGACATCAGAGATGCAGATGGCATTCAACAAGATCAAAACGTGTCTACATCAGGCAACAATGTTGGCACATCCGGCTCCTCAAGCTCGACTGGCAATTGTTGTGGATGCTAGCCAGCAGACAATAGGTGCAGCTCTACACCAGAAGGTGGGAAACAATTGGCAGCCCATAGGTTTCTTCTCCCGCAAGCTTACACCATCACAAGTAAAATGGAGTGCCTATGATAGGGAGCTACTGGTAATTTATGAAGCCATCAGACATTTCCGACCGAGTAGAAGGCAAACCATTCACTGTTTTCACAGACCACACGCCAATTACCTTCGCCTTTAGTAAGAACAAGGATGGTTGCTCACCACGACAATTTAGACAACTCGAGTTTATCGCCCAGTTTGCGACAGACCTGCAGCACATAAAAGGAGCTGAGAACGTCGTGGCAGATTTCCTGTCTAGGTTGGAAACAATCTCTCAGACTATTGACTACAAGGAAATAGCTGAAGCACAGGAAACAGACCAGCAACTAACTAAATTCTCTCGTGACAGTACGTCCGGCGTTACGCTTGCAAACAAATATAACCTACGGGTGAACACTTCCGAGTTTGGTGTGATGTATCGCAAGGAAAACCGAGACCGTTCGTACCTGAGAGATTGCGACGACAATTATTTGATAGCATCCATGGACTGGCTCATCCGGGAATAAACGCCAGCGTCAAACTAATGACAGACAGATTCGTGTGGCCCGGTATAAATAGAGACTGCCGTAATTGGGCAAAAACGTGCCTGGATTGTCAGAGGGCCAAGGTGCGACGACACGTGCACAAAGCGGTAGGAAACTTCCCACTTACCACACAACGTTTCACACACGTGCACCTGGACATCGCTTTTGCCGTCGCTTTTGCCGTCGGAAGGATAGCTTTATCTCCCCACCGCGGTGGATCGCTTCACCAGATGGGCAGAGGCGATTCCGTTATCACATATTTCAGCTGAAACGGTGGCACGCGTATTTCTTTCATCTTGGATCGCACGTTTCGACTGCCCTTTAGATGTCACCACAAACCAGGGGCGTCAGTTTGAACCTACGTTGTTCTCAGAATTGGCCAACCTCTGCGGGTTCGAACATTGTCGCACCACAGCGTACCACCCAGCAAGCAGTGGGATGGTGGAACGCTGGCATAGAACATTAAAAGCTGCATTAATGTGCCATGCACAATCTCGGTCGTCAGCGTTACCACTAGTTTTGTTGGGCCTACGCACAGCATTGAAAACGGATTGAGGGGCATCCACAGCAGACTTAGTTTATGGTGAACCCTTACGACTGCCTGCAGTATTCTTCACCGATATAGAAGGGGCACGACAGACCGAATTGCCGTTTACATTGCAAATGGTATGCGAGCATATGGCCAGACTTCGCCCATCTCCTCTCTCGAGACATGGAGCGGTAAATACGTTCGTGCACAAAGACCTACGCTCATGGACACATGTGACGGACGCTGTCAAGTCACCGCTGCAGCCTCCATATTCTGGACCTTACAGAGTACTCTCACAGGATGAACATACCATGCAGATAGATCTAAATAGAAAGAGCCGAGTGGTATCATTGGAACGGCTCAGACCTGCACATATGTGACCGACTGAAGAGGACGCAGAGGTCAGGTGCCGAGCGCCACCTTCCACACCACTGGACCAGGCTGACACCACCTCACCACCACAAGAGGAGGCGGCACCACCACTACCAGCAACAGAAGCTGAAGAAGTTCAACCAACGCCTTCAGTACACACAAGAGCTGGGCATCGGCTGAAACATAAATACCCCTACATTCCCGGAGCTCCGCTCTATCGGAGGGGGCCTGTGTGGGAGTCCCCAGAAGAACATCCGTAGACGCACAGTGAAGGACAGCATTATTCTGTGGCGGCGCGCATAAGGGACAGATTGTTTAAAAAAATGGTTCAAATGGCTCTGAGCACTATGGGACTCAACTGCTGTGTTCATAAGTCCCCTAGAACTTAGAACTGCTTAAACCTAACTAACCTAAGGACATCACACACATCCATGCCCGAGGCAGGACTCGAACCTGCGACCGTAGCGGTCGTGCGGTTCCAGACTGTAGCGCCTTTAACTGCTCGGCCACTCCGGCCGGCACAGATTGTTTATTCTTTGATTATATATATTAGTTCTGTTGTTATTGATTCAATGTTAGTATGAGCTTTTCGTTGCAATAAAAAATAAAATATTATATGGTTCAAATGGCTCTGAGCACTATGGGACTTAACATCTATGGTCATCAGTCCCTTAGAACTTAGAACTACTTAAACCTAACTAACCTAAGGACAGCACACAACACCCAGTCATCACGAGGCAGAGAATAAAATATTATAGCCCAACTACTTCGTGAGTCTTTCTGAAAATTGTAATATGTAGTACGTGGCTAAAAGCGTAATATCTAAACTAAAATTGAAACTACTACCAACAAATCAGATGGACCATCAAGTTCAGCGTGCGCAGCCACTGATTTAATAGGTATTTTATTCTTCTTATCGCCAGATGTAGTAGTCAGCTCAATATTGCCTATACACTTGTATGCTGTATGCCTTAAATGACGACGAAATCTTCTCCGAGGAGGCATGTTGGCATTCGCTGCAGTTGCCTGTGCAGCAACCCGATCCAATGTTGAGCTGACTATTACATCCTCAAACAACTTCAAATGGTAGCTCGAACACTCTGACAGTTCTTAATTAAAGCCCCACGTGATCAATAGCCACCGATTGGATATGGCTGTCAGAGTGTTTAAATTTAAGTCCTTATTTATTGTCGCCCACGATCTTGTCACACATTAAGTCATTGATCTGTCTGACGTAGACCACACTGCTTGCGATAAAGAAGTGGATCCCAGTCATATCCCGAGGTTCAATTTTAATCTGTTCTCGTGTAACTCGTTCGACTTCAAATACCTTTGGTCGTGCAAGTTAATTATTAAAGCTGATCTTGACGGTAAACTGCCAGTACGAATGAGTCATTGTAGCTCGAAGCACTATCGAAGACTATCAGGAAGTAGACGAAACTCCGCTGCAGGGGCGTAAACAGGCGTCTGTGTCACATCACTACCGAAAGCAGACTTGGCCACTTCGACTAGCCGAGCAAGCTTCTACAATCGGCGGAAATCTCCATTTGCATTGGTCTCTACACTATATAATAAACGCGCTTCCTGTTGGTGCTGAAAACTATACACAGACCTCACTTGCATCTAATCTGGCCATTTCCATTCATCGTATGCTCACGTGCATATCTCAACCAGGAGCGCCGAAGCGCGTCTTGTCTAAGACTAGCCTTGCACCAACCTACACAAGTTACGTGTTGCAATCATCAAGGAGACTGTACCGTGTACTGTCACAGTATTCCACGAATCCCACGAAGAGCAGTGTTTCGGACTTGGAAAGAAGCCACAGATGAGGATATTATCTAGATGACTTAAAATAATTACATGGAAAATTAGTAAATTATATTTTAATCAAACCCTTTACTTTCAAACCGTTGAAGACGCGCTTCAGTGAAACTTAAGGAGGCGGCCAGGAGGAATTTTTCCTTCACTTTCGAGGTACAGAATGATTTCCAAAACTCTCTCCGAATGATACTATTCTAGCTGAAATACAAGCATGAAACGGTCTGTTAAATACGCACATTATTTTTTCGGAACAGCTGCAAAGAAGTTTATTGTTGAAATTTTCACTATATAATATAGTTTTGTTAAAAATTCAGGGCTGCGAGGCTTTGGTCGATGCATAAAACTATTCGCTAACGTTTCGTCCCCATTTTCGGACATTTTCACAGATGAATCTTTGGAAACTGCACACCGGCAACTGTGGAACTCCGTATTGAATACGAAATATGCTATATAGTTAGCAGTTTGTGGCTGAGTTTCATAAAAAGGTTGGTATACAATGGATGTAGTTCTACAATGTTTTTATCTTTCTCGCAATTCCTGCAAATATACTGTCCGAAATACATTTATGTATTGCATCCGACTTGTTGCTGGCGATGTATTATCTCTGCGTTACCTCATGGAATAGGAACATCTGCGGAATGAGCACAGTGTACTGGTCATATCACTATCATGAAATCGGAATTGTCACGTGACTTCAGTGTAACACTGTTCTCGCTTTCAATTCATATGAAGATCTAAATAGTACAATTGCCTGCCTGCCTATTCATTTATTAATAACAGTAATGATGAATTATTGTTGATATGAAGGATGAAAAATGGAATACTTCAACGGTGAAAAGGTTACTTTTACTTATTACCACCACTAACACTAGGAAGACGCGCTCCACGTGTTGGAAAATATTGAGATGCAGTTGACAAGGACATAAGTGGTAATTTAGTGAGTGTATGATCATATTGTTGGGAAACAAATGTTAGATAAATTCGTTTGTGTGTGTGTGTGTGTGTGTGTGTGTGTGTGTGTGTGTGTTGGAGTTGGGGGAGGGGGGGTGGCTGGCGGGCAATCCGCTCAGTGGTCACGTGGTCAGTGTACACATTTCGAGCAGTTTTCATCTCCAGGACATATAGGTCTCCAAACCGTTGTGCTTATTTGAAACTTGGCACAAGGGGAAATCGTAGGACTAGTACGTAAACAATATACACTCCTGGAAATTGAAATAAGAACACCGTGAATTCATTGTCCCAGGAAGGGGAAACTTTATTGACACATTCCTGGGGTCAGATACATCACATGATCACACTGACAGAACCACAGGCACACAGACACAGGCAACAGAGCATGCACAATGTCGGCACTAGTACAGTGTATATCCACCTTTCGCAGCAATGCAGGCTGCTATTCTCCCATGGAGACGATCGTAGAGATGCTGGATGTAGTCCTGTGGAACGGCTTGCCATGCCATTTCCACCTGGCGCCTCAGTTGGACCAGCGTTCGTGCTGGACGTGCAGACCGCGTGAGACGACGCTTCATCCAGTCCCAAACATGCTCAATGGGGGACAGATCCGGAGATCTTGCTGGCCAGGGTAGTTGACTTACACCTTCTAGAGCACGTTGGGTGGCACGGGATACATGCGGACGTGCATTGTCCTGTTGGAACAGCAAGTTCCCTTGCCGGTCTAGGAATGGTAGAACGATGGGTTCGATGACGGTTTGGATGTACCGTGCACTATTCAGTGTCCCCTCGACGATCACCAGTGGTGTACGGCCAGTGTAGGAGATCGCTCCCCACACCATGATGCCGGGTGTTGGCCCTGTGTGCCTCGGTCGTATGCAGTCCTGATTGTGGCGCTCACCTGCACGGCGCCAAACACGCATACGACCATCATTGGCACCAAGGCAGAAGCGACTCTCATCGCTGAAGACGACACGTCTCCATTCGTCCCTCCATTCACGCCTGTCGCAACACCACTGGAGGCGGGCTGCACGATGTTGGGGCGTGAGCGGAAGACGGCCTAACGGTGTGCGGGACCGTAGCCCAGCTTCATGGAGACGGTTGCGAATGGTCCTCGCCGATACCCCAGGAGCAACAGTGTCCCTAATTTGCTGGGAAGTGGCGGTGCGGTCCCCTACGGCACTGCGTAGGATCCTACGGTCTTGGCGTGCATCCGTGCGTCGCTGCGGTCCGGTCCCAGGTCGACGGGCACGTGCACCTTCCGCCGACCACTGGCGACAACATCGATGTACTGTGGAGACCTCACGCCCCACGTGTTGAGCAATTCGGCGGTACGTCCACCCGGCCTCCCGCATGCCCACTATACGCCCTCGCTCAAAGTCCGTCAACTGCACATACGGTTCACGTCCACGCTGTCGCGGCATGCTACCAGTGTTAAAGAGTGTGATGGAGCTCCGTATGCCACGGAAAACTGGCTGACACTGACGGCGGCGGTGCCCAAATGCAGCGCAGCTAGCGCCATTCGACGGCCAACACCGCGGTTCCTGGTGTGTCCGCTGTGCCGTGCGTGTGATCATTGCTTGTACAGCCCTCTCGCAGTGTCCGGAGCAAGTATGGTGGGTCTGACACACCGGTGTCAATGTGTTCTTTTTTCCATTTCCAGGAGTGTATTAATTTGCTCCATCTCATGGCTCAAAATTCGACTTTCTTCGGGACATTTTCACTTTGGCGTACCAGGCAGTCAACTTGAAATGCCACCTCAGCGAAATTTGCTGAAACACAGGCGCATCAATACGATTCATTGCAGGAAAAACTATGGCTATCCCTTCTTTTTCTATAACAAAAAACACTAGCTACCGACATGTGTGCTGTGACATCTGTCGGAAAAAAGTGAAATGTCCTTGCACTTACCTCATCAAAGGTTTAAGATGTTCATTTATGGTATCAAATGGAGATTATTAAGAAGCCTATTAAATGCGTGCATACAATTCACAGTACTCTACAACAGAGGGTCTGTATGTAATAGCGATTTAATAACATTCAAAACCTGCAGAGCGCTTACGGGAATGCCTTGCACTGTACTTTACCCAGCTGATCTTGGGGGCAATCTATGTTGCGACTGTGAAAGTTCACTCCGTAGATATTCGTACTCTATGAGTTATCCTCGAAGATCATGGTGTGGAATGTACCTTTCTCCTTCCGTATGTAATATTTTCTAGTGCTACGGCACCATTCCGCGCTCACACCGTGTATTACAGTACGCTACTCGCTCTTCCCTGCATGATATCCTTTTGTGTCACTGGCTTCCCCATACGCTTCACTGTCATAGTAGCGTTTAATAAACCTTCCATTTTTTAAAAAGCAGTCTCGGTTGCAAAATGGTTTTTTATTAATGCTAATTATGTCTTTAGCCCTTTTGTCGCATCATCAACTTATCTGAAGGGAATAGAATGAAATTTTTTCATTGTAACAAACGGTAACGTAATGAAGCATGATTCTAAATTGTGCAGCCTTGCGTACATGGATAATAAAATATTAATATTTTTTTGTGGGGGTCCACAGCCTCAACGTGTTTCGGGAAAGAAAACACGGTCCAAGTAGGCTGTAGTCTGTTAAGTATCAGTGCAATTAGTCATTGTCAACCGAGGGTCATTTTCAAGAAAGTATTTTAACCTTTGCGCTTCGTTTCACATTTTACTACATCGCTGGTACAAGTGGACAGATTTGCATCGTATTTCTATGTGTATGTGTCGGCTAATGGATGCAATGAAGTACACTACTGTATTGTTTTTGTGAAGCATACGCACAGAAATACGATGTACACCAGTCTACAAGTACCAGTGATGTATTATAATGTGAAATGAAAGATGAAGGTTAAAATATTTGCTTAAAAATGACCAGTTGTTGAAATTGGATAATTTCACGGATAAGAACAGATTATAGCGTACTTGGACCGTGTTGACATACTTAAAAATGTCATTTGCCACAATAGGGCATAAAATAAGAACAAAAAACATAGTGATAAGGCATCCAATCGTCAAAAGTCTTATCTGAGACGGATAGAATCCAAACGGGGTTGAAAATAAAAAGTAAAAGTAATGGGATTCAATAAAAATGTAAAATCGTAAACAGGTAGCTAGCTTACATATGCTAAGACCAGATCAGCTTGGTATACACAGTGTAGAAACACGCGTACAAATGCATACTGCAAGGTAGAGAGCGTTCCGGTGAAACAGACCAAACACTACAGCAAAAGCTGGTGTGTGGTATGCGACAGGACGTAGAGTACTAATATCACCGGTGTGGGCTAGATGGTGCAAGTGTCACCCAAAAGTGACTGCACCGAATGCATTACGTAATTCCGTGCAAAGTTAAAACAATTAAAATTTATGTAATCACATTTGCAACGGGAAGAGACAACTTACATTATTAAAGTAGTAAAATTTGATAAAAAATTGCTGATAACATTTTGGGAATATCGAAAAGGAAGTGTGAAGTAAAACCCTGCTGTTTACAAAATTGGTGAGAAGGGAAATCAATCGCCACAGTGTGCCACGAAATTTAAATTTCGTAGCCTTATTTTATTGTCGTACAACCTGTTTGGTCAGCCACTCTCTCCTGTGCGGCAGTGGCACGCGGAGCTTCCCTGGGACGGTGCGAGGCAGCCGCGGAGAGTCGAGAGTCCGGAGCGCCAGCAGCGGCAGCGGCCTGGGACAGCGCCGGAGGCTGCTGAGGACAGCGGCAGACGAGCTGTGGGTCAGCGCCACAACCTGGTACGGCACCCCGGCCACACTTGTTTGCTTCGGCACGGCTGGCCCGAGGAGTTGCCACAGCAACGACTGCGGTCTGACGGAGAAGCTGGTCAGCGGAGCGGTACGGCGGGGGCCGCTTCTATGTCTTCTGGTGCCAGAATCCACCGTGTGCAGCGGCAGACGAGCAGCAGGTGTAGCACTGCACCTGTGTGGCCCGTCCACCGTACTTGTCTTCATATTCGCGGTGACTACTCAAAGTGTGGCTGTGATCATCAGCGAAAGAGAGGAGTGAATGCGCTGATTATGTCCCAGCTAAATACACTCCTGGAAATTGAAATAAGAACACCGTGAATTCATTGTCCCAGGAAGGGGAAACTTTATTGACACATTCCTGGGGTCAGATACATCACATGATCACACTGACAGAACCACAGGCACATAGACACAGGCAACAGAGCATGCACAATGTCGGCACTAGTACAGTGTATATCCACCTTTCGCAGCAATGCAGGCTGCTATTCTCCCATGGAGACGATCGTAGAGATGCTGGATGTAGTCCTGTGGAACGGCTTGCCATGCCATTTCCACCTGGCGCCTCAGTTGGACCAGCGTTCGTGCTGGACGTGCAGACCGCGTGAGACGACGCTTCATCCAGTCCCAAACATGCTCAATGGGGGACAGATCCGGAGATCTTGCTGGCCAGGGTAGTTGACTTACACCTTCTAGAGCATGTTGGGTGGCACGGGATACATGCGGACGTGCATTGTCCTGTTGGAGCAGCACGTTCCCTTGCCGGTCTAGGAATGGTAGAACGATGGGTTCGATGACGGTTTGGATGTACCGTGCACTATTCAGTGTCCCCTCGACGATCACCAGTGGTGTACGGCCAGTGTAGGAGATCGCTCCCCACACCATGATGCCGGGTGTTGGCCCTGTGTGCCTCGGTCGTATGCAGTCCTGATTGTGGCGCTCACCTGCACGGCGCCAAACACGCATACGACCATCATTGGCACCAAGGCAGAAGCGACTCTCATCGCTGAAGACGACACGTCTCCATTCGTCCCTCCATTCACGCCTGTCGCGACACCACTGGAGGCGGGCAGCACGATGTTGGGGCGTGAGCGGAAGACGGCCTAACGGTGTGCAGGACCGTAGCCCAGCTTCATGGAGACGGTTGCGAATGGTCCTCGCCGATACCCCAGGAGCAACAGTGTCCCTAATTTGCTGGGAAGTGGCGGTGCGGTCCCCTACGGCACTGCGTAGGATCCTACGGTCTTGGCGTGCATCCGTGCGTCGCTGCGGTCCGGTCCCAGGTCGACGGGCACGTGAACCTTCCGCCGACCACTGGCGACAACATCGATGTACTGTGGAGACCTCACGCCCCACGTGTTGAGCAATTCGGCGGTACGTCCACCCGGCCTCCGGCATGCCCACTATACGCCCTCGCTCAAAGTCCGTCAACTGCACATACGGTTCACGTCCACGCTGTCGCGGCATGCTACCAGTGTTAAAGACTGCGATGGAGCTCCGTATGCCACGGCAAACTGGCTGACACTGACGGCGGCGGTGCACAAATGTTGCGCAGCTAGCGCCATTCGACGGCCAACACCGCGGTTCCTGGTGTGTCCGCTGTGCCGTGCGTGTGATCATTGCTTGTACAGCCCTCTCGCAGTGTCCGGAGCAAGTATGGTGGGTCTGACACACCGGTGTCAATGTGTTCTTTTTTCAATTTCCAGGAGTGTAGGAGAGGAGAGGGCCACGAAACCGAGCAACATGGTACATCAGCGGTTTGCAACGGTCAACAAGTGATGTGGACAGTGTATGCAAAAGTCGTCGAATGGGTATTGGGTGGTATCTTCTTATCGGTGCCTAGTAGAAGACAGAGCTCATAGCCAGTGAGGAGCAATGGTAAAGAAGTTTGTTGCGGTAACACAGTGCAGAGCACAAGGTGGCGTGTACTTTTCTGTGCGGTATCTGTTAGTGGCAAGCAATTAAGGTTTTTCACCAATTAATTTACACTGCGGTGGGGTGGGCCGAGATGCGTGTAGTCTAAAGGTAAAATCTTCTGCGTTGTTACGCCGCGTCATATATCCTTCTAAAATAATCGACGTTTCGACCCCTGTTCTGGCATCTTCTTCAGGATATTTCGGTGTCCACTATTGCTACAACACTAGAAGAGCTCCAGCAGCAGTGGACATTGAAACATTCTGAAGAAAATCGCAGCAGAGTAGTCTAAAAGTCGATTACTTTAGAAGGAAATATGACGCGGTCTAACAACCCAGAACATTTTAACTTAAGTGACAGTGGCCACTAGATTCAAAATGGTTCAAATGGTTCTGAGCACTATGGGACATAACTGCTGTGGTCATCAGTCCCCTAGAACTTAGAACTACTTAAACCTAAGTAACCTAAGGACATCACACACATCCATGCCCGAGGCAGCATTCGAACCTGCGACCGTAGCGGTCACGCGGTTCCAAACTGTAGCGCCTAGAACCGCACGGCCACTCCGGCCGGCTAGTGGCCACTAGAGCCTGAAGTTCTACATCAGTGTAGTCTACTTGCACCTTTATGGTTGCATTGATGAACAGCGAGGCCGTGAAGAACAGAAACCAAGTGAATTGCAAATCTGCACGGCAGAGCCTCGTAAAATTATACACAAGGCGAGACTGTGGCTCCATGATTACGCTAGTGTACAGCTTTTCTAAAGGAGCCTTGAAACACTCTACGTTTATACAGAATACCGAGCCGGCAGCGGTGGTCTCGCGGTTCTAGGCGCGCAGTCCGGAACCGCGCGACTGCTACTGTCACAGGTTCGAATCCTGCCTCGGGCATGGATGTGTGTGATGTCCTTAGCTTAGTTAGGTTTACGTAGTTCTAAGTTCTAAGGGACTGATGACCACACCTGTTAAGTCCCATAGTGCTCAGAGCCATTTGAACTATTTGAACAGAATACCGAGTACTACGCAATAATATTGAACGTCTAGAATCGGTATTGGTGATTTGCACAATAGATTGACAAGGACTGCAGACATTTTAAGTACTGATAATCGTTCAATGTACAGTGAGGTGGGATGCAATATGCAAATATGCAGATGGCGTCAGTGTCGCGTACACAAAGTATAAAAGGGCAGTGTATTAAGAGCTGTTATTTGTATTCAGGTGATGCATGTGAAAAGGTTTCCGAAGTGATTATGGCTGCACGACGGGACTTAATAGACTCTGAACGTGGATTGGTAGTTGGAGCTACTCGCATGGGATATTCCATTTCGGAAATTATCATGGAATTCAACATTCCGAGATCCACAGTGTCAACACCTTGCCGAGAATACCAAATTTCAGACATACCTCTCACCCCGGACGAAGCACTGACCGACGGCCTTCACTTAAGCCGGCCGCTGTGGCCGATCGGTTCTAGGCGCTACATTCGGGAACCGCGCTGCTGCTACGATCCCACGTTCGAATCCTGCCTCGGGCATGGATGTGTGTGATGTCCTTAGGTTAGTTAGGTTTAAGTAGTTCTAAGTCTAGGGCACTGATGACCTCCGATGTTAAGTCCCATAGTGCTTAGAGCCATTTGAACCATTTGAACCTTCACTTAGTGACGCAGACCAGCGGCGTTTGCGTAGAGTTCTCAGTATTAACAAACAAGCAGCACTGCTATAAATAACCGCAGAAATCAATGTGGGACGTATGACGGACGTATACGTCAGGAAAGTGCGGCGAACTTTGGCTTTAATGGTCTACGGCAGCAGACGACCGACGCGATTGCCTTTGCTAACCTCACATTTCCTGCAGTGCCTCTCTGGGCTTGTGACCCTGGACGGCTGGAAAACAGTGGCCTGATCAGATCAGTCTCGATTTCAGTGGGTGAGAGATGAAGATAGCATTAGAGTGTGGCGCAGATCCCGCAAAGCTATGGACCCGAGTTGTCAACAACGCACTGTGCAAGCTGGTAGTGGCTCTGTAATAACGTCGGCTGTGTTTACACGGAGTGGACTGGCTGCTCTGGTCAAACTGAACCGATCATTGACTGGAAATGGTTATTTTCAGCTACGGGAACACCTTCTGTAGCCATGCATGGACTTCATGTTCCGAAATAACGATGCAATTTTTATGGATGACAGTGCACCACAAATCCGTGCACTTCCAGTTAATCATGTCCGCCTTGTAGCACATTTTCTTCAATACGTATCTACATATGTCACAGTCAACCGTGCCTGCTCCCGCATCTTTCACTACGGTGTAAGAGTGCCTCAGGGCTCTGTCCTTTTACCCCTACTTTGCGTCCTGTACACTGCAGACATTCCCGAATCGCCTCCTGAAATACGCTGATGATAGCACTTACCTAGCCATTCATCACACCCTTCAGCTCTCGCGTGCGTCCCTCCAACGCTACGTGAATCTCCTAGTCGATTGGTGTAATGCATAGAAACTTCAAGTAAGTTCACTGAAAAGCCAAGTGAACATCGTTTGGATTTCCATCTCTCCATCTACAACCCATCTCCCTCACTAACATAGTAAAGTATTTAGGACTAACTCTCGACAGAAAACTAAGATGGAACACACATCACCTTACCATCCAACTTAGAGCCCTAAACCGACTAAAACTACTGGTAGGCCGCATCTACCGTCTACATTCTTCTACCATTATCCTAACCTATAAATCCCTCATCCACCCTATCCTAACCTACGCTAGCTTTACCTGGATCTCTGCGTCAACTAAATTCTATAAATCCCTTAAAATCCTGAAGGACACGGACTTCTCATCGCCTTACGCATCTACCTACCTTTCCCAACTTGCATCCTATATCAAATCCAGTTCCCTCACCTTTTTCTCTTCCTAGAGCACTTTCGGATCCGATGCATTAACCGCAAAACCCAGTCCCAGCACCCAGTTTCCCACCCACTAATCACCAATATCGGTACCCTACTGCGACGCTACATCCATATTCCACCCTCCATGCACTTCCATGTCTTATCCGTCCTCTCTCGGCAGAATTTCAACCAAGTCGCACTACCCAACGATGAAATCCGTCCCGAGACATACGTCTCTTTCCAGCCCTAATCACAACGCTCTAACACACACTATCCTCCAATTCTCTCTGTCCCCATTCATACAGCTTGCTGAGAGGTATTGGCTGCGTGCCATTCTACAGGGCCCCATAGTCACATTCATCATCGTACCTTAATCATGACAATTTTTTCAGTTGTTACCTAGCATCACCATTACACCATCATACACGTTCTTCAGTGACTTTATGTTAACTGTTATATAAAATAGTCAAACTTGTTTTAAAACTATCAGTATTCTCTATCTATGTGTATTTTAGAAAATCCTCATATACTGTCATATGTTTTTATGAAAAATTGTCGATATCATCCACCTATGTACTTTTTACAAAATCATCTTTTATATTTTATGCAACTTTAAAAATATTTTTGTGACGTTCGGCTGAAGAGCGGTCTTATCCGCTGCTAGCCAGCCCTTGTGAAAAAAAGACGTCCACGACAATCATGCTTAGGCCCTGACGACGACGACAGAGGCAGTAAAAGAAAGCTCGGTGTTTCATCCAATTCTGACGCGGCACGAAACCGGAAAACTTTTTATGGAATTACTCATTCGGCTTCGTGCTACGTTTATTAAAGCACTGACCAACACAGCACGCCGAGGGTAAAAAGTTACTGATTTATCCAAACATCGAAACAGAGATCGGGAACAGGTCGTATAGTGTGTCCAACAAACTCTTGCCACACAAAGAAAGATTTCTCGGAGTACACGCCCCGTGCTGGGGATGGCGCTGCAAGCAACGCTGGACACAGAGCGCCAACACAATCTGTTGAAGTAGAGGGAGGCACCTCAGTAAGCGCCATTTCATTGTTTTCATCATGAAGTAATCCAGCCAATCAGACGTCGTCGTCGTCTGGGTATAAATATGGCAGCCTCGGCAGTTCACGACTCTCAACGCAACTTCAACCAAATTCCTCTGCCGGACAGTGAGATCCGCTATGATATTTATCCCTCCTACCAATTTTAACTCTTCCTCACCTATCCCACACCACATTAGGAACCCTCTCTCCTGTTCTCCCTCCATCCATCCCTAACCCTTTCCTCGTTGTAACCTTACCATACCCACACTACACTGCTCCTCACCTAACCTACGCCGCGCGGGATTGGCCGAGCGGTCTTAGGCGCTACAGTCGTGGACTGTGAAGCTAATCCCGGCGGAGGTTCGAGTACTCCCTCGGCCATGGGTGTGCGTTTGTCCTTAGTATAATTTAGGTTAAGTACTGAGTAAGCTTAGGGACTGATGACCTTAGCAGTTAAGTCCCATAAGATTTCACACACATTTGAACATTTTGAACCTAACCTTCCCATTGCCTGTATTCCCCCTATCAGCCTCAACTCCTAACTTTCCATCGTTTCCCTACCTAAGTAGCCCCTTCCTCTTTACCCACACCCTTCATCCCTATAGAATATATTCTCTCCTCCGACAATACTTCTCACCCAGTGGAGGTCGTTCAGATTTTACACGAAAGTGCAGTTCTTAAGTTTTTTATTTTATCAGAAGGGTTTCACCTTTCTCTGATGTGTAAGAAAGCCTGAAAAACAGAAGGTATTTTGCCCAGATCGCAGTTGACAAGTATCATGATTATTAATTTCGACAAAGCTATACTTCTATCTTCAGCTCATAGGATACGTGAATCATAAAGCCACTACATGTGGTACACTACCATCTACGGCAAACTCACAGAAAAGACACTCCCGTGCAACAATAAGTACAGTAAAATAAAAGCCGTAACTATATCAGCAAGGCACTGAGATGTCAGATACATCAAACAGGGCACATAAACTGCTCTCAGATGTGTATATGTTGACAAACGGCTGCGTAAGTGGTAGCTAAGAATTTAAGGCTTGGGCACTTGTGTTAAAAAGAGAGACCTTCTCCCACCTCCTTGAGAGACATACACACGAAACTTAGCAAAAAATGTTTCAAATGGCTCTGAGCATTATGGGACTCAACAGCTGAGGTCATCAGTCCCCTAGATCTTAGAACTACTTAAACCTAACTAACCTAAGAACATCACACACATCCATGCCCGAGGCAGGATTCGAAACTGCGACCGTAGCGGTCGCGCGGTTCCAGACTAAAGCGCCTAGAACCGCTCGGGCCACACCGGCCGGCGAAACTTAGCAAAACTGTCAATAGAAACCCAATGAAATCCATTCAAAATAACTGTAAGATTTTTTTGCCGTACCCCCTCTGAAATACAATCCTTTCTTCAGCATGTTTACTATCGTTTTATCTTCCACGTGCCGATATTTCGACACAACTGTTGCGTGTAACTAATTTAATCGGGGCAAGCCGATTCGCTTAGAATCGGCGCTGGTGTGAAAGTTTATTACTGCTCATCTAGGAACGACTTGAAGCAGCGTCTCGAGATAACCGAGGATCGCTTCGAGCACTTGGCTGGAATCCACGGCCCGCTGTGACCGATTCCGTTAATGGAAAACTGGAGTCAGCTCCTCGCGGCCTGTTGCAGTCGGCGGCGCATTCAATATGCGCGAGCTGGAAGAGCGCCAGGCCGTCCCAAGTTGCAGCGCAGCCAGCCGGTTTAATACTGCGGGAGGCGCGGCGCGGCCCCGCGCGGCTGTGTGTCGGGCGCGCGCGAGCAAACACCACGCCCGCCGCTCGCCTGCAGACTTGGCAGCGGTCGAGCGAGCCTCCCCTGCCGCATCTGCCACCCGCCTCACAGCCGTGCTCTCTGGGCGGCCAGGCACCAGGCGCGAGTGTTTGTACGGAGAGGGTCGCATTGTCATATGTGGCGTTTCCTTCTTTTATATCTGCATACGTTCTGAGCAAGCCACTGTGTAATCCATAGTGAAGAGTGCTTCGTACTGTCATTTGGCCCTCCTGACCTTCTTCTATTGCGAATGGACCTCGGTAAAAGTCTGCCCCATATGCCAAATTTTATATGTTTTTAAATGGCTTGTAAAGTAAGGAAGATATCCTAGTTTTAATAACACTAACTACGCCCTATAAAATACAATCAGTAGAAGATTTATACAACAAATATAATAAATTTGTACCCTGTTCACGTAAACGATCAAAAGTATCACACCAAATTTGTAATGACGTTGTTGATGTTGTGGTCTTCAGTCCGAAGACTGGTTTGATGCATCATTGATAAATATTCGAAATAATATACGCATGCTATACTTATTCAGATTGGTAAAATGAAACACAATGAAAGAGCCAGAAACCAATCAAATTTGCAACAAACGGTGAAAGAGTTTCGAATTTCGTTAGGTATGTTTTTAATACACTGTTTTCTCATTGATAAACTGGAAAATGATGACAACAGTTCTTTTCAGAATCATTGTGAGATACTGCCCTAGCTGAGAGTCGCATCTGATGTGTAAAGAGCTACACGTTAAAGAAATTTCGGATATAGAGATCAACTATTTATTGCCACATCTACACGCATACCTTGTTTTCAAAAAAATGGTTCAAATGGCTCCGAGAACTACGGGACTTAACATCTGAGGTCATCAGTCCCCTAGAACTTAGAACTACTTAAACCTAACTAACCTAAGGACATCACACACATCCATGCCCGAGGCAGGATTCGAACATGCGACCGTAGCGGTCGTGCGGTTCCACACTAAAGCGCCTAGAACCGCTCGGCCACCCCGGCCGGCCCTTGTTTTCATCTTTGCTACATAGTCTCTGTTATTCCTCACTTTTTGTTTGAAGCGCACTACGCCCTTCTCTGATTTTAGGCAGTACAACCATAAATTGTAAAGTTTCACCTTCAAAGCATTAAGAAGAGAGCCATTAATTTAGATTTAGAAAAACGTCACAATCTCTGGGTGCAGTATGAAAGGTCTATGATTCTAGTGCCCAAAACGATTTCACCTCATGGTACAAATCGCCTGCGCCGACTGGGTGACAGCGTTTAGGGGTTCATTGATCATGCCAGAGCAGCTCTTAGTACTCGTGACTTTAGTTTAATGACACATGTCGCTTTCGAAATTATTTGACATTATAATTTAGAAGTTATTGATGTTCTTATTTCATGGTGTTCGGTGGAACTTGTGTTACTTGCATTTCTTTAGGGTTTGCTCAGTTTGACTGACACTGCTCCATGGACATTCGTGAAAGAAATTCAGCCTTTATTACCCGTGGAAATATAGTCTCTTTTGAGATGGGAAAACAAATCACTGGCAGTAATACATAAGCAAGGGGATTGTGTAATCTCCCCACGGAAAATTACCCTCTACCACGCAATAATTAATAATGGTCAATCAAATCATCCACATTTATTTACGTTTGAAAAGTATCTGAGCAGATTTTCTAGTAATATATGCGCCGACAGCTCGTCGACGCCAAGGTATTTTTCTAGTACGTTTATTCTTTGGAACAACAGAGGTACAGAGATGTATGCTCCATGGTGATTATAGAGAGAGAGAGAGAAAGGAACAGCTTCGGAAAGTATCGGTTGGAAGATTTTCGGATTGCTAAAGGAGATTTATTTACTCTTCTTCGCGCTAAAGCGAGATAGGAAAGTTTGTGCCGCTAGCGTGGTAGATAAAGAGAAAGAAGGACTTGTAAAAGTAAATTGCGTGAGACTTAAAATCCACGGAAACGGAACATGTACGGAAATGGATTCAATATACAGTTTTCCTCAGAAATAAGGTTTGTGACCATTTTATTCTAGAGTGAATGACGAATGCGTCCTCTGTCTGAATCATTGATGATTGTCTGGGCCCTGTAATTAATTGGGAAGTTTCAGCTGTGACGAAGAGAGCCTGCAATCTCTGAGTTTTTTTGAAATCGTCCAAAAGGCTTCGTCCACATCTGAAATTTTAGATCTGTCGTAAACTGAACGAAGTGTTCAAACGATCGATTTTCCCAACTGAATGCAGCGCTTAATAATAATAACGTATGTAAAGATCTTTTCTAGGAAGCCAGCCGCTGAATATTAAGACGAAGGGCTCCACCAGAGATTCTACTAGGCTGATTTCATGTAACTTATATTTGAACTGTACACAGATAAAGGACACACAGAGAGAGAGAGAGAGAGAGAGAGAGAGAGAGAGAGAGAGAGAGAGAGAGAGAGAGCGAATGGAATTCTAGAAGTTACTCAGAATCCTCCCATTAGTATAATTTTTTTTGTCTGTCTTTGCATGAATAAGCCTGATAAGAAAAACTAAGCCCTTGACTTTATTGTACAGAATTGTGTGTGAGGGTGAGAGAGCGATAAAGGCGACAGATACACTTCTGTACAGACAAAACATTACACCAAGTTAGCGGCAAGCTGCATACACACACACATACTTTCATCAATTACAGTAAGAGAATTCATTAGAATTGTTCATTTTCACAAACATTTTAATTCGCTGTAACACGAAGAGTGGGCAACAACAACATGAGATACTTGGGGTACTAACACATGGAGGATCTACACATGCGAAGAGGTCGTTGTGGCAGTGTAGCGTACATTGACTGACCAAGACAAATTGCAGCACCATGAAGGAGTCACCAGAGAAGACAGGCATAGCCGAAGTTAATGTACATGAAAGAAGTAAGGTTCCGAACTAACGCCAGCTACAGAAAAAAAATCGACTAGCAACTGAAAAATCAATAGAATAAGAAGTGCTGATTCCAATATATGTGAAGTGTATCAGGAAACGTATCTTTTAGCTTTGTTGTTTCGAAAATAATGTCAGTTGCTTTGAAAAACTCTCTCTTCATTTCTGTGCAACATCGATGATCGTGGGCTGTGTCTCTCTTGGTAAGCTCTGTGGTTGCCTGTCGCATATATTACTGCAAGTTTTTCAAGATTTGACGTTTTCAGTAACAGATTTTACGGTACACCGGAACAGTAGTCACAAAACGATAAATAAAGGAAGTGAAGGAGGGATTTCCTTGAGAGGAAAAAAGGGGGAAAACGTGTTACAATGCCATAACTGCGTCTTACTTATCCGTAGCCTTCATATTTAGGAAAGCAAAGTAGGCACATTCCGAGAAAATTTCAGCAGTCTACCGCAATTCCAACGTCATTATGAAAACAACTGCAGTTGTACATGTTTACTGCTACAGTGATAAGGAAATTATCAAGAAAAATCTTTTTACGTTCGCTTTATGACCATCAGCTGTCTCAAGATCGTACCCATTGATTAAAATCTTTCTCGGTTAAAAACTGTTAACCATATTATGACTCGTAACTTGATTACGACGCTACTCCAGCGCTACAAACATTTTGTGTCAGTGTGAAGAGTGAGAGCTTTAGAAGACAAAATTACTCTGCAGAAACGTGATAGAGTACAGATCAAAGTGCCTAGCGCTTTCTTTGGCCGAAAAACTAACACTATGTTTTGTCTCCCGCAGGTTTTACGTCGAACTATCGAATCTGAGATACGATTGATAATGTTTGATGTATTACCTACCGTTATGACTGTAAGTATTTTACAAAACTGCTGTTGGTATGGACAACTACGCAACCTTAGACTTTGTTCGCATGGCTCGCTTTAAGTCAGATGGAGCCGGCCGCGGACCGTCGCTTTCGAGCCAACATCTTTAACATACAAATACTCATCGAACCTTCAAATAGTAGATATAAAAGCGTTGCCAAATGCAATAAAATTACAAATAAAAAATTTAACTTAAATAGGTGGGGTAATAATGTAGGCTGAACCAGTCAGTTAAAAGTTCAGTTCCAATGGACATTTATAAAACGAATATGCAAGTATATGTGAGTGGTGGCCTCACATACATTTATGGATCAAATAATGATAAAGCAGTTGAACAATAGTTAACTAAATAGTGAAAACTGTAGTTATGTACTGCAAGCAGAAGAGTTAAATAGAGTAACATGTCCGAATAAAATCCATAAAACAGTACATTAATTTTCGAAAATAACCAGCAAATGCTTAAGTTTCGACACCACAAAAATCTAGCTATGAAAAGTAAAGTTTGTTAATCTCAGCCGGCCGTAGTGGCCATGCGGTTCTAGGCGCTTCAGTTTGGAACCGCGCGACTGCTACGGTCGCAGGTTCGAATCCTGCCTCGGGCATGGATATGTGTGGTGTCCTTAGGTTAGTTAGGTTTAATTAGTTCTAAGATCTAGGGGACTGATGACCTCAGATGTTAAGTCCCATAGTGCTCAGAGCCATTTGAACCATTTTTTTTGTTAATCTCAATCACTATCACAACAAAACTTCTAGGATATTGCTCGCACTGTTATAAGTAATACGTCTAAAGATATGTTACATTTACAGCTGTGTGAAATTGTTCAGACGACGTTAAATTCGCGTAAACGCAAAAACATATCACTTAAAATCAAGCAAGTAATTCTAAGTCCAGTGAGAATTTAGAGTCCGATTCCCACGCTCACAAAATTATTCATTTAGCATCTTCAAGACATTTCTAAGGTTCAAAGAACCCTAATGGCACTCTGCCCGCACAGTACCTCACCAGCCTTCCATAGGAAGCGATTTCAACAAAAGACACTGCATGCCAACCGTTGCAAACATCTGCAGTATACTATAATCTAGAGAACATTTCTGACATTTAAAGATCGACACGGCAGTATGCCTGCCGCTTGTTCATTTGTCATTACGGCCAAATCAAATGAAAAAACAAAGGATACGCCTAAAAGATTGACGGCACCAGTTCATTTTAAGTGAAACTTTTGGGAATGTGACTTATGTAACATGTAGGTGAGCTATCACCATTACACACGATGCACCTAACACACAGCTCTCCATGCATATCATCAGAAAATTTTACTTCGCAAAAAATGGATTGTGCGTCATCAATGTCTTGATTGTATTTTCCAGCAGCGAAGTCTAAATCACTCAGGTTGCCATCAACGAATGGCGTGGACGGTTCATCTACCTGTGATTTGTCTGAACTATCTTCTTGTTTTATCGTCCATTTCCATTTGCTTTTTTTTCTGACCCTTCACTTTCTTGGATGAGATTTCAGACACTTTCTGAAACTACATTTTATTTCTGACAGCCTTTCGTCTGCGAAGATCAGCACAAATTTTTTCTTCAGTAACACCCTTTTGTAGCACTGTTTCGCAAGTAGTGCAGGTGGACCTGTTTGGCGAGGTTAACGAATTAAATGAGCTGACACGACGGATATTTCCGACGTCGGATTGTTCGAAGTGGATGGAATCTCTTGAGAACTTTGTCCCCATTCATTTTATCTGATGATTACCGAATTACCTTGGTGATATCTGTTTCATTCCATTTCTTCCTTTTCCACTGCGGAATATATTTTGGCTTCAGAATGATGAATCTAGCTTTGTTCTCGGCATTCTAGAACGAAAACGCCATAGGGTATATGGAGAAAATCGTCCAAAATCTGGGTATAGACAAAGTTCAGACCATATGTAATAGCTCAGTTTTAGACCATTACCACTAACTATGTTTTAAGATACTTACAAAACGACGACAAATAGTAGCTACTAAAATTACAGGTATTCTGAAAGCTGATATTCCCATTAACGTGTTATACTAGAGAGAAGGCTATTCGTAAACGCAGAAGCCTGCGTGGAAAATAATGAGTGCACACCTGCAGAAGTTTTGTAGTTGTGTTGACTGTAGTCGCATGCGATGATGGACAATCGTGGAGGTTTTACAGAACAACTGACGCGGCCTAAAGCTATGATTTACATTCTTTTCGCTAGACTACAGAATCTCCCAGATTTAGGCACTAGCCGAAATTAGGAACACTTCCTTCATACATAGAAAACTTAGGTTATAGTGATCACACGTCAGTCACTTAGATGTGGGCAGCATGAGAATGGAAAGAAAAAGGTATTACCTCCAGGAATCGTGTCTGAATCTGCTTTTACCAACTGCAGAAATGACTACATGGAATACGCTGTGGGAGGGGATCTAATCAGGTCTTCAAGGGAACTAAAATAATTCAGTCGCAAACCACGAAAGCAAAAAAACTAAGAAAAATCTTTAAAATGGCACTTATCAAATTAAATGGCGCTGTGAAGACCTTAAAATCAGTCGTTGCCTCATCGATCAACGGCCTTCGCATGTTCGGTTCAAGCCAAATTCCAAGGCGAAGCTGCGCCTACCGATCACGTTGAGCTGCGTCCGGGCAGGCAGGCTGTTGAGCACCTGGATCTTCGCCATTCCGCTGTGGAGCGCCTGCATCTCTCCCGTTTGGCCATACAGTAGCGTGTCTGAATCCCTGCCCGGTCTTTCTAGAGTGCCGAAAAACTTTGCTTTCTCCTCGTGCTGGCGTCCCCGTGAACAAAAATGCGCGTCTCCCTCACACCAGCCAATCACAGCTGTGTCAAGTGGTTGCCCCGTGAAACCAGAAAAAATTCTACACCTGAATCAAAATCTATACTTCGCAAACCCCCGTGAAGTGCATGGCAGATGATACATCCCATTGTACCAGTTATAAGGGTTTCTTTCAGTGCCATTCACATATGGAGCGATGGAAGGATGATGGTTTGAATTCCTCTGTGCGTTCAGTAATTATTCTAATGCTGTCCGGATGATTCCTATGTGAGTGATAGGGGGTTGTAGTATATTTCTAGAGTCAACATTTAAAGCAGTTCTTGAAACTTTGGTGATAGACTTTCTCAGGATATTTGATGACTGTCTTCAAAAGTCTTACAGTTCATTTCCTTCAGTATCTCAGTGACACGTTCCCACAGGTAAAACAAACCTGTGACCGTTAGTGCTGCCCTTCTCTGTATACGTTCAATATTCCCTGTTACTTCTTTATGGTACGGGTCCCACACACTTGAGCAATATTTTAGAACCGAACGCACCAGTTCACATCCCTACAAAGTGTTACACCCAGGTGTTTGTATGAGCTGGCTCATCCAAACAGTGATTCACTAATATTAAAGTCAAAGGATATTACGTTTTTTCGTTGTGTGAAATACATTTTACATTTCTGAACATTTAAACCAAGATACCAACCTTTGCACCACTTTGAAATCTTATCAATATGTGCCTGAATATTTATGCAGCTCCTTTCACATAATATAGGTAACTACAACATCTGCACAAAGTTCTGAGGCTACTATTATCATTTTCTGTACGGTCGTTAATACTCAAATGGCTCTGAGCACTATGGGACTCAACTGCTGCAGTCATTAGTCCCCTAGAACTTAGAACTAGTTAAACCTAACTAACCTAAGGACATCACAAACATCCATGCCCGAGGAAGGATTCGAACCTGCGACCGTAGCGGTCTTGCGGCATTAATACTCATCCAAGATAATACGCTCTGTCCTCCCTACCAAAAAGTCCTCAGTCTTGTCACAAGTTTCAGCTGATACCCTATATGATAAAACTTTTGACAACAAGCGTAGGTGCGGTACTGAGTGAAATGATTATCGAAAACCAAGAGATACTGCATCCACCTGACTGCCTTGATCCAAAGCTTTCGCTATATCTTGTGAGAAAAGAGCGAGTTGTGTTTCACATGATCGATATTTTCGGAATCCATGTTGGCTGGCGCTGAGGAGGTCATTCTGTTCAAGATATCCCATTAGGTTTGAGCTCAGAATATGTTCTAAGGTTCTACAACAAGATTCTACAGCAAATCGATGTGAAGGACACTGGATGGTAGTTTTGTGGATCATTTCTACTACCCTTTCTGTAGATGGGTGTGAACTTCGTTTTTTTCCAAGAACTGGGCACAGTTTTTTGTTCGCGGGATCTGCGATAGATCATAGTTAGAAGAGGAATAAATTCAGCCGCAAATTCAGTATAGAATACGACACGGACTCCATCGGCTCCTGGAGATTTCTCCAATTTTAAAAATTTCGGCTGTTTCTCAACTCCACTGACACCAATACATTTTTCATTCATCTTTTCAGTGGTAAGAGAATTAAACTGGGCAATTCTCCTGGGTGTTTTTTTTGTAAAGGAACACTTGAAAGCGGAGTAAAGCATTTCAGCTTTTGGTTTGCTACCCTCAGTTTCGGTTCCTGTCTCATTCGCTAGGGACTGGACACTAACTCTGGTGCCACTAGCAACCTTTACATACGGCCATAATTCTTTTGGGTTTTGTGGAATATCATGTGATAATACACTCCTGGAAATGGAAAAAAGAACACATTGACACCGGTGTGTCAGACCCACCATACTTGCTCCGGACACTGCGAGAGGGCTGTACAAGCAATGATCACACGCACGGCACAGCGGACACACCAGGAACCGCGGTGTTGGCAGGCGAATGGCGCTAACTGCGCAGCATTTGTGCACCGCCGCCGTCAGTGTCAGCCAGTTTGCCGTGGCATACGGAGCTCCATCGCAGTCTTTAACACTGGTAGCATGCCGCGACAGCGTGGACGTGAACCGTATGTGCAGTTGACGGACTTTGAGCGAGGGCGTATAGTGGGCATGCGGGAGGCCGGGTGGACGTACCGCCGAATTGCTCAACACGTGGGGCGTGAGGTTTCCACAGTACATCGACGTTGTCGCCAGTGGTCGGCGGAAGGTGCACGTGCCCGTCGACCTGGGACCGGACCGCAGCGACGCACGGATGCACGCCAAGACCGTAGGATCCTACGCAGTGCCGTAGGGGACCGCACCGCCACTTCCCAGCAAATTAGGGACACTGTTGCTCCTGGGGTATCGGCGAGGACCATTCGCAACCGTCTCCATGAAGCTGGGCTACGGTCCCGCACACCGTTAGGCCGTCTTCCGCTCACGCCCCAACATCGTGCAGCCCGCCTCCAGTGGTGTCGCGACAGGCGTGAATGGAGGGACGAATGGAGACGTGTCGTCTTCAGCGATGAGAGTCGCTTCTGCCTTGGTGCCAATGATGGTCGTATGCGTGTTTGGCGCCGTGCAGGTGAGCGCCACAATCAGGACTGTATACGACCGGGGCACACAGGGCCAACACCCGGCATCATGGTGTGGGGAGCGATCTCCTACACTGGCCGTACACCACTGGTGATCGTCGAGGGGACACTAAATAGTGCACGGTACATCCAAACCGTCATCGAACCCATCGTTCTACCATTCCTAGACCGGCAAGGGAACTTGCTGTTCCAACAGGACAATGCACGTCCGCATGTATCCCGTGCCACCCAACGTGCTCTAGAAGGTGTAAGTCAACTACCCTGGCCAGCAAGATCTCCGGATCTGTCCCCCATTGAGCATGTTTGGGACTGGATGAAGCGTCGTCTCACGCGGTCTGCACGTCCAGCACGAACGCTGGTCCAACTGAGGCGCCACGTGGAAATGGCATGGCAAGCCGTTCCACAGGACTACATCCAGCATCTCTACGATCGTCTCCATGGGAGACTAGCAGCCTGCATTGCTGCGAAAGGTGGATATACACTGTACTAGTGCCGACATTGTGCATGCTCTGTTGCCTGTGTCTATGTGCCTGTGGTTCTGTCAGTGTGATCATGTGATGTATCTGACCCCAGGAATGTGTCAATAAAGTTTCCCCTTCCTGGGACAATGAATTCACGGTGTTCTTATTTCAATTTCCATGAGTGTATTTTACTGTGGCAGTAACTGAAGCATCACGCATTGCTTTCATTAAGCACCTCTCTGGCTATAGACCAACGCTTTGTTTTATACCTTTTATGCAGTAATCTCTGTTTCTTTAAAAACATCTTTACAGTGACTGTATATCATGGACGCTCCCTTCCATTATGAATTATTCAACTGGGTACACATCGATCCAGTTCATGGTCCAACAATTCTTTTAAACTTGAGCCATATTTCTTTTACATGCTTCTTCTCCGTGCCGAAAGATTCACTTTCCTCATTGAGATTTGACACTACTGATTTTTTTTATCTAATTTACACACTAATTTACAGGAGATTATCCCAGAAGACTGGAAGAAGGGAATAATTGTCCCGATCTTTAAGAAGGGAATTGGAAAATGGTGCAAGAATATCGGGAGATAACATTGATGAGTTATTGTGCGCAGATTTTTGAGAAAATTTTGAAAGCACGAATTCGGGCAAAATTAGAAGGAAGAATGAGGGAAGAGCAACGTGGCTTCATAACAGGAAGATCCACGGTGGATCTAATTTTTGAGAGTCAGCGAATATACTGCTTCCTACTACGCAGATCTCGTGAAAACACTGTGAAGGTAGAATAGGAAAGTTTCGAGCATACACGGAGACTTACCAGCAATCGTTCTTCTCGCTGACTATTCGCGACTCCAACAGGGAAAGAGGGAATTAACAGTGGTACACAGGTTACCCCCGTCACACACGATAAGTTGCCTTGTGGATTATATATGTAGATTTTGAGCAGATGTGGACAGCTTTCATAACGCACAAAATGAGAAAAAAAAGTTATTGTTTAACTGTGGCTTATTCCGCGACTGATTTGTTGTATACAATATTTTCACTGAGCTCGTTGCTTCAGTTGCATAGAAAATTCCGTGATTGATACAGCCCTCGATTGTATCGGTTACTGCGTCGGTGGTCTCATCACGACGCACAGCATTGTGCAGTTCTCTCTTTATCAAGAATCTACCTCAACGAACCGAACAATGCGTAGGCTGGATGTCTGCTCAACCTCTTACTGCGAATTGTAATTTCAACAGCCTCTTTGGGAAGCCAGGTCAAAAATCTTTTCAGACAAGATAGTCAGCTTATAAGGAAGGCTGTGGACTGGCACAGTAGAATTTTCTAGAAGGTACTGAAGAATTTTTCAATCTCTCAAAAATAATAATGATGCTGTTAGCTCTTTTCCTCCTCGAGATCTGTCGAAAGAAGTATTTTTACGGTCCTGCACTGTAAACATTGAACATCTTTGTTAAAATTTCAGTTCTGATAATGTCTAAAATGGCCCTATAAAAGTCTGTGACCTAGATATCACTATTCGTTTTGGATTTTCTCCGGCTCCTAGCACAGGTAAGTATCGAGTAAACAGCTATTAAGCCATTCATCTTGGAGAACAAATTTTCAATATAGCTTTCCGTATATTTACTCCAGCAAACAGTCTGAATGGAAACCGTGACAGTGACTGTGCGTCTCCTTCCATTTTATAATATTAGATTCAGGTTCTCGGAATCTCTAGTTAAAGCGAAAAGTTGTTACGCTGACGCAATCTTCCTGTTGTCAAGAAGCTCTGACGAAGTAGTTTTGAATTTACATTTATATAACAGAGCTACCGCGCTGGGACTGACGAGGCATGCTTCACACGAGTGTTCTCCATTTGTCACGCAGCTTACTTGCTTATTTTCCTCAATGTTACAATTTCATTCCTTTTGCTATTGTCCTCTGTCTGGATGGAATTCAGACGTAGGGACACAGGTGTATTTCTGTACAGCTGAATGAAACCACGTTTTTGGAAAACTAACTGTGTCCTTCATGAAGAACTTAAAATATTGTCATTATAAAGTTATTTTGACGCTGTCTTATCAAACATATTTCATAACGCAGACGAGTCGTCACAAATAAGTTCTTTTTGTTGCCTTAAGGCAAATACGGTAACCGATGAATTTACTTTTAGAAGATATGGTAATTTTGCATTTGCTTCTCCGACTGAAAAAATGAAACTGTTTCTCAACGATCACCCAAACGGAATATCATCTGCTATATTGACTTAATCACGAAACTATAACCAATAGCATACAAATGCGTAGAGACTGACCATGTAGGCCGGCCGTTGTGGCCGAGCGGTTCTAGGCGCTTCAGTCTGGAACCACGCGCCCGGTACGGGCGCAGATTCGAATCCTGCCTCGGGCAATGATGTGCGTGATGTCCTTAAGTTAGTTAGGTTTAAGTAGTTCTAAGTTCTAGGGGACTGATGACCATAGATGTTAAGTCCTATAGTGCTCAGAGCCATTTGACCATGTAGGCTAGTGAAACTGGCTCACGTAAATAAATTGCCTGAAAGACTTATATTCATCTTCATCTGGAGGTTATTATTCTTCATGCAAGCTCTTTCTTTTTTCTGCTGATGTTTGTTTTAAGAATAAGTGTGGTTTGAAACAATTTCCTACAGCAAACACAATTCCTTCTTTTTACATCCGTACTATGTGTTTCGGTGATAATTCACCATTTCCGGTAGATTTCATTTCCTTTTTTGTCGGAACAGCCGGCCGATGTGGCCGAGCGGTTCTAGGCGCTTCAGTCTGGAACCACGCGCCCGGTACGGGCGCAGGTTCGAATCCAGCCTCGGGCATGGATGTGTGTGGTGTCCTTAGGTTAGTTAGGTTTAAGTAGTTCTAAGTTCTAGGGGACTGATGACCTCAGATGTTAAGTCCCATAGTGCTCAGAGCTATTTTTTTATGTCGGAAAACAGTTGAATGCTACATGGGAGTATATAAATTTTTGGCATTTTGGTCATTACACCCAGATATTTTGAGAAAAATACTTTTTCGAGTCGCATTAATGTGACCGATTGTTAAAAGCCTGAATATCCTCCACCTTCTGCATCGCAGACTGCTGCGAGACGTGCGAGAACAGAGTGAATGAGCTCTGGAAAGTACTGACAAAGATGTGCAACCCTGCGGACACGAGCGCCGTGGCCAGGTGCGCTAGGTTCCTCGGCTGTGGATCCATAGTGCGAACAGACCGCCGCGCGGGGTGGCCGCGCGGTTTGAGGCGCCATGTCGCGGATTGCGCCGCCCCTCCCGCCGGAGGTTCGAGTCCTCCCTCGGGCATGGGTGTGTGTGTCGTTCTTAGCGTACGTTATTTTAAGCAGTGTGTAAGTCTAGGGACCGATGACCTCAGCAGTTTGGTCCCTTAGGAATTAACACACATTTGCGCACAGATCGATCGAGATGGTCTCACAGATTCTCGACTGGGTTTAAAGCCGGAAAGTTTGGTGGCCAGGAGGCTACGCTGAACTCATCCTAGTGCTCTTAGAATGATGCACATACACTTTGATCTGCGTGACAGGTCGCATTGTCCTGCTGGTAGATGCCATTCTACCGATGAAAAATAAGCTATATGTAGTAATGGACAAGGTCACCAAGGCTGAAGGCACACTTTTGCTGATCCTTGGTGTGTTCAGAATGACGACGTCACCTAGGGAATCCATGAAAACATTCCTCAGACCATAATACTCTTAACGATTGTTGCAGGGTGTTTGCTTTCAGACGTTTCACGGCGAACACGCAAAAGGCCAGCTTCCTGAAGGCCAATAAAACGAGATTCATCTGTGAAAGTTACCTGTCGTCGCTAAGTGGACGTCTAGTTCTTGCGGTACTGGCGTGCAAATCCCAGCCAGCCTTCGTCGTCGATGGACAGCACTGGCCATGGCCGCCTGCTCTGGAGGCCAATACGCAACAACTTTCGCTAAACGGTCATTGAGGACCCACTGTCGGTAGCCCCTTCGCTCAACTGGGCGGTCAGTTGCTCAACTGTTGCATGTCTGTTCGCCCGTACACATCTACGCAGCCTTTTTTTTTCTTTATTGTTATTTTAAACATGTTCTACAAAGGTGGGCTGTCAGCAGCATAGTACGCTGCTCTTCAGCCGCGAGTGGTACAATACAACACATAAAGGAGGTACAGATGATACAATACAAATGGCGGATAAAAAACTGTAGACACGGAAAACAATATACACGAAGCCGTTTACGCTGGACAAGAAAAAACACTAAAACCTGTTGACACGGCGCACAAAACACGGACGACTGCGACGGCACAGGTGAACGGTGGGGCGTGACGGCGAGAGAACACTAAACATAAACACGAAGGAACACACACGAGACACTGATGGCGATGATCTCCGGCGCGCGAAAGTCCACTGAGCGTGTTCGAGTCCGGGGACCTGCCAAGAGGGGAGGAGGGGGGGGGGGTTCCGCAGCCTTCGTTCAGCCCCGTCTTTTATGTCTCGTGGTGCACCACAGCTACATCGGCGCCGGTTTTGGGTAACGCCGTTCCGGCATTAGTGCGGCAAGCGAGCTATTTACAAACTTGGCCATTTCGGTAATACTTCCACCCATGGTCAATTCTCATTGCCTTTGCGCTTCAGATAAATCGCTACGTTTCCACATAACAACAAGACTGCGCTGTTTTCCGCGTCACCATGACTCGCCTTTGTACCCTCCACTGCTGGTGCTGCCATCTGCCGTCTGTGAGTGCTTACTGCCCGTTGACGTCGAACATCGGCGGTGGTCACCTTCATGTGACTGAACGGTGTATTTGGGACTGCACTGCAGTTTCGGCATTTACTTTACAACCGATGGAAACTGCATGGGGGCTTATTTTATATAAATAATGCAAATATTTTTAGTAGCTGTGAGTCTGATTACGCTGTTTCGTAAACGGCTGGCCCTGACTAGTTTTTGTACGCAATCTGACTGCATGTAACAACCACAAAGAATGAAATAAAATTTGAGTTAATACAATTAATTAATTAAGTCCCCAGCAACTATAAAACCTACGAAACCAACAAGGCACAAGTGTAGCTGTTCTGTATGTGGTAGTATGACTCAACGCACATCTGGCACGGTTCTTCTTCAACAAGACAAGAATTTTTAAATACCAATTATACTGACGTGATAAAAGAAAATTACAAATACTATAATTGTGCAAGAAAACCAAAATTACACTCTAATACAAGAACACACGCCAGATGCTTGTTGACTGAACCTGTAATGACACATTATTCAGGTCACTGAAATAATGAGAGAGAAGAATAAAAGTAGTTTGTTACCTTAATTTGTATTGACGAAATGCACTCTACTCATTACAATGTCTCCATTAGAATAACATCTGCTATCTCTCCCATCACATAGCTGCATAAAACATGGAACAAACACTCACTACTACCCCATCTCACTCCAACTTCAGCTACAAGCAGTGTCCACCACAACTTCTCGGCAAGAACTGCCTGTCGCTGCGTCTCAATAATCACTGCCAGTGGAGGCGGCGGAACAATACTCTCTGGCGCGATTTCTGGCGCTGTGGCTCAGTGTAGCCACCTTTCATATGCCCTTCCTCCACGGGCTAGAATTTTATGGTATTTTTGCCAGCATTGGTGGTGAAAATACCACTAAATTCGTCAAAAAAAATACAGACAAAAATAAAAGATAATATTAATACGTAAGTATGATATAACTAGATAAAATTTTGGCTTTGCACTGACCTTACAATAGCCTAATATATAAAATACAGTAAGGAATACAAATTCTTTCATACATATGACTTTATATAATAGTTTACACAAATATCATGTGGTTAAACAATTCAATCGATAGCGTCAGCAATGACGAATATGAGCAGGTAAGAGCCTTATAACTTTTCACAAACAGTAATACACAAAAAATCAGTTTATACAAATATTCACATAAAATGTTTTCATAACAAGTGGTTGACAGTTCCAGCAGTAGCACCCAGCAATGTTGAGTAGGTGCAGACTCCATCAGGTGACATCATTTCAGTAGAAGCAGTCCATCAGTGGCACCCAGCATTGTGGAACAGGTGCAGACTCCAACAGGTGACATCATTTCAGTAGAAGCAGTCCATCAGTGGCACCCAGCAATGTTGAGTAGGTGCAGACTCCAACAGGTGATATCATTTCAGTAGAAGCAGTTCATCAGTGGCACCCAGCAATGTTGAGTAGGTGCAGACAGCAAGAAGTAACATCATTTCAGTAGAAGCAGTTCCATTTGTGGTACCCAGCAATGTTGAAGAGGTACACACAGCAACAAGTCACATTTCTCAGTAGAAGCAGTTCATCAATGGCACCCAGCATTGTTGAGTAGGTGCAGACACCGACAGATGACATCATTTCCATAGAGGTAGCTCCATCTGTGGCACCCAGCATTGTGGAGTAGGTGCAGACTCCAACAGGTGACATCATTTCAGTAGAAGCAGTCCATCAGTGGCACCCAGCATTGTGGAAGAGGTGCAGACTCCAACAGGTCACATCATTTCAGTAGAAGCAGTCCATCAGTGGCACCCAGCAATGGTGAGTAGGTGCAGACAGCAGTCCATAATATTCACTATCACTGATCACACAGTTCATCAGCAGAAATTAAACATGTCCTAGTGGCACCAATCATGTAGAAAAAGTACAAGTAACAGTCCATAATTTCACCATCACTAATCAGACAGTTCAAGCATGAACAATAGTTTGAATGCACATACAAATGCTTTTACAATGCTCTTACACTAAACATACAAATCATAACAAACACACAAATGATATCAGATAATTGTCATATTACTATTACAAATACACAAACATCAGTAAACCTATAATATTTATGGGTGTCAGTGCAAGCCACTACAAACAAATAAAATAATATTTAGGAGATAGGTGGGTAGGATTAGGAAAGGAAAACACACAAAACACACTCACTCATCTTTCATCCACATTAAGTACTACTGTGTAATTGAATAGTGTTAACTGTGTGAATCCACATCTGTCAAAATTTCATGTTCATCATGTGTATCAAGTAGTAGTGACAGCAATGTATAACAGTCAATAATAGTTAAGTCAACGTCATAGTCATCATGTCAAGACCAATGTTTGCCAAGCCAGATCAAAATGTACGGTTGCTGAACAACTGTCAGTGTGCCAAGATATGCAACTTCCTCTCTCCAAAAAAAGTACATACTGCTTAGTGATTTAACAAAGTGTGTGTAGACAATCTTCCTTCCATTTTAGTGTTCTAGTCTGCTATCTTCATCCTCCTTGTTCCATATAGACCAAAAAAAAATATGCACCTCACTTATTTTACCTCTTATACACTAAAACTCCAATCAACTTCATATAATCTCAATACCTCAATAATACCTCTTCAATACGTCGATACATATAAACCTTATTGCCAGTATCATTTCACTCTTTCCTCTAGTCAGTCTCCTCGAACAAGTACAGATAAAATCCTAATGCAAACCTCCTCATCCCATACAATCCGAAGACACACTGTCAACACACAACCTCTGTGTAATCCATCTGACCAAAATCTTCTACTCATTATGAATTATAAACCAAGAATGCATACATGACCTCTAACAGACTTAGTTCGAATAACTCTCAGTAATTAAGTACGATTACGGAGTGTGAATGATCCTAATATTTCGCAGTGTGTACACCACTTCAAGAATTATGGCAAACAGAAGCAAACATGTGGAGTATTTCTTGTGTCAAGTGTCACTTCCTATTTCAATTGCTCACGAAAAATGCAGTGTAATAACTGTGTTGGTATGTCATGTCGTTAGCTTCCTTCCTATTGGCATACATTTATACAGCTTTCATAAAACCTCCAGCTCATGTGACTTCTATGATGTTTCTTGTACTAAAGTCGCTCGTCGAATTACTGCAGTTCATTTTCTTATGTTAAAATATAAAGCACTGAGCGTAAGCAAAACAAGCAACAGCGAGTAAATATACCAGTAGTGAACAGAATGTCAACAAGTGGATGCAGCACAATTTCTATAACGAGGCTTCGCCAAGCGAACAATCCGTAACCCATACCATATCGTAACCCACACTCCATGTCCGTACTCTGTACATCAGCATTGCTATATACCAAATTAAAGTATAGTTATGACAACAAGCAGAAATGTGTAAATGTGCAATCCATACGCATAGCAGTAAACATATATCTTACGTACTAAACAGGTCATTAGCATCGTATCTTAATAAGTAAACATGAAGGCGCAAGCAGATAAATCACAAAGTATAACTTACACACCTAACCACATCAGCACAATTAATCAGGTTGAAACGTCCCCTTAGAACAATTTATACAAGACTGTGCTTAACCTGGCACACAATAATTTTAGCGCAACGCAATCTGACTATCAAAAATCCCTGCAAAAGAATGGTCCTGACAAACATTAAACTATACCTTTCACAAATCACTTACCTCACAAAAATCTTCGTTGCTCGAACTACTGCAATACAGCGAGTGCCACTACTGCCAGCTAAATAAAAGATACAAACTACGGAAGGCACTAACTACTGATAGTCTTAGCAAATGAAAGATTCTAATAGAGAACAAACAATGTATTTACCTCAAGATTCATAATATATACAGCAGTTCATGACATTTTTCAAAACTCCGCCATCTCTCTCCCCACATCCACCACTGCTGGCGGCTCACCTCCAACTGCGCAACGCTACGCGCTGTTCACATCCAGCTATAGCAGTTCATGACAACAATGGCAGGCAACAATGCAAACTAGCCACATACTGCACACAGCACAGCCAGTGGTTTTCATACAGAGAGCGCTACGTAACGTTGCCAATAGGAAAACCATAAACAGCAAACTTACATAAAGAAAACATAAACAGCCTACTTACATAGCCCCCATGCTCCCCACAAAAATTTTTACAAATGGTGTTGGGCACTGGCCAATACAGATTTGACAAAAATTTTTCATAGTTACAGTAAGAAAGATATCAAATGCACACACTTATTGATACAATGTTGGTCAAAAGCTAAAATTTTCTCACAGTCCATAAAGACAGTCCAGATTGTTCATCATAGTAAAACTGCCGTTTCTTTTATCAAAGTCTGAGCAGTAAAAGACAATGCACACGGAAGTAGTGGATTTCCATGCAGTCTTGAAGAAGTAGTGTTGTCCTTCCAACAGAAAGACAGTGCTGACTCTTGACATGCTGACAGGTAATGGGCCACAACAGAGCAAACCCACAGCAGAGTCAGTCGACGTTTTGAAGAAGATTGGTAGGTAGGTCATCACAGAGCAGACCCACTGCAGTCCTGGTAGAGAGTATTGGTGAGGCAGCAAAGGTGTAGACCCACTGTAGTCCTTGTAGAGATGGCCAGCAACCATCTGCTGCGACTGTGCAGGTGCACAATCACCATCGAAGAATCTTGCAGAGAAGATAGCAAGTCCATAAACCGTCACTTGTGCACGCACAAAGTTTTAGGAATTGTCTTTAGAACCAGCAATGCTGTTATCCAGTCCCTTGCTGAATTATCAACACACGTGCAAACACTATCAGTCCCTACTTCTCACATATTGTCCATATACTATGACCAACAGAAATGTGTGCAGTGAGATGGAACTTACAAGTTACTTAATTTGATGAACTGCTGTCAATTACAATTTTATAACATAAGAATACAATGACAAAGGTACAAAATACATAATTAAAAACATAACAATACAGATAACATTTGTAGTACAGGCTTTACAAAAGAATAGAAATAAACATATACATCAGTGTTACAGAAATTATGACATGAGTACAAAAATAAAAGATCAGAATCACTTTTAAAAATTCAACTTCACACATGAGCATTAAAACAACACAGAATAAATAATGTCTAAGCATCTTTACAAAGAAAATAACAGAGTATTAGAAAAATTCTACAACATAGCTCTCATCAGCACATAAACACATCAACACATAAAGACAGGAAAACCACAAATACACAAGGGTACACAAACATATAGTGGGATAACACAAAAGGAAAGGACAGGGTTTGTTTTACTGCAGTATTTTGCATGGAGATCTCCCTTCGTTCATCATTATTCCCAAAAGTCCTATTTATACCTCCTTCCTGTATTCTATTCATATTTCTTTCAAACTAATTATTTCTGATTGTACAATACTCATTGGGGCCCAAATCTTTTTCATATAACTTCGTAATGCATTCTTTACCTATTCTCCATAGTCAGTTTTTTTTATATAGTCTACCCCCTCTTAAGCTAACTTAAATCTACTGAGCTCAGATATATATACCAAGGGACGAGGCAATGCAGCATCACATAACACAGTTAATATAAACAGCAATGAAAAAAAACGCAGATTTGCGAAGCAAGCAGCATTAAGAAATTAGCAAAAGTCAAATTCAATAACACTATGTCTGGCAAACAGCAGCAACTTATACCTAGACATGACATAGCTCAAGCAGAAAAAATATTACAGTAAAAACAACAATGCAGACAAGGGAAATGTCTATTCAAATCTTAATGTCTATGTAATTAAAGTGGTGCACCATAACAACTGATTGTAAAAAAATATTACCATGTACTTGAAAAGAAAATTATGTGTTACTGTTACTAGTTCCTTCTTATTGTTCTTTCCTTTCCAAGTGCTCCTTTTTTAAAGAATGTGGATCATAAAATAATTATTTAATAGATCTGTTGACAGAAAGTGCTCACATTAGCAAATGCATTTTATTTTATGAAAGCAATGCTGCAACACAGCTGGAAACCAGACATCAAATGAAATAAGCAACTATGAAAAGCAAAGCATAAAAATATCATTCAATAGTCATGTGGCATTTCGTAAGTCAGTAGCACTCAACTCTCGGAGAAAGACACTTGTCATAATCAGGTGTGCAGATGTACGAATATTTCCCATCAATTCATAAGCATTTCAGTAATTAGCACAAAGTGCGAGTAATCATATGTTTTCAAGTAACGAGGGTGTCGCATTAGCGATGAAAGGCACACCCTAATGACTTGTTCTCCAGGTGTTTGACACAGCTGTGTGCCCACAACGCATTACAAAAATCATATGTTTTCAAGTAACGAGCGTGTCGCATTAGCGATGCCCTCTACAAAGGAATGTCAAAGGCACACCCTAATGGCTTGTTCTCCAGGTGTCTGACACAGCTGTGTGCCGACGACGCACGTGCAGGTGGTCACTTAACTTTCTTATGGAAATATTTATGACATTTTTCCGCTACAGAGACAGTCTCATATAAACATTTCACAGGTCGAGAATTTACGTTGCAAATGTGTAGAAACAAACTCCTATGAATATAACAGTGTCCAAAAAATTTTCGCCGGCATTGTGATACATTCACGCATTTACACACACATTTCATAATTCTTAAAGTACGATTCTCGGTTTCCAACATCCTTTTTCACAAGTCAAGAGTCCTTAACTTCTATTCATTATTCATATACATATAAACACGTAATCACATTCCTCATATATGGTAGCATCATCTTATTGACATAAACATACCTCAACAGCATAATACACATCGTCGTCGTAAAAATAACATCATAAAACCTCAGTCAAATCTCAAAAAAGTCGTAGCTTTCTGCAATAATTTCAAACCATAAGAAATATTCTCTGCTCATTTTAATAGTGTCATCTGCCTCAAACGTACTTTAAAAATCACGATCTCATACCAAATACATCATTCAAAGCTCTCATAGTATCACAATGGTACCAAAAAAATATGAACAGTTCACACAGTACAGACAAAATACAATTTCGTAAGTGTGAAGTTATCCAACTCTGTAATTGCGTAAACATGTGTCACTGACGTAATAAAAAAGTTTGTTTCTCTGTTAAATGATCAGATAGCTGTGTAATTTATGTGTTAGAGAAATATGGTACCGATGTGTTAAATTGTATAAGCAAATACCATATTAGCTAGGGCTCCTTGTGCTTGCCAAACACATGGTACACAAAGTAGGCGTGTACCCCCCTGAGGTTTATTGTAATTATACCCTCAGGTGTTACAGATTACAGCAATGGAATGAAATGTATCACGAAAAACTTTCTTTGTAATTCAAAAATCTTTAAAAATAAATGTTTTAAGTACAAAATTAATCACTCAAATACGTGTCCTGTAGCGCTAAATATGCGTCTTACTGTAAGATAATCTCTGGGAAGTGTCGTATTTATCGTCCTCCAAAAGCTAAGTTCTGCAGAAGTCAATGTACTTACCTCATGATACACAAAAGTGAAATGCTTTGCGTATAGATAACTTAGTTATTACGCTTATTGCCATGATGAGGAAAGTACTGTGCTGTAACGTATTGTTGTCCTACGGAAAAGGCTGTCTCCTTGTAGCAATAGCACAAAAGTCACCACTAAAACATGTATAGAAGAATTCAAAAAAAAACCTGTGCAGATATAAAACAGATACACCGCAAAAGCAACATTGTAAATTATCACGCATTAGCAGCGTCGTGATAAAATCGCGTAGCTGTCACATAAACTAACCACTGTGTCATCTGGCATTTCACAGAAAGCACCTCAAATCCAGAATCCACTCTCAAGCAAACCAAAATGTTGCATGAAAATTTCATTAGCAGTGCTGGTATATGTTCTAAGTATGTAAGCCGTATATTCGTTACGTAATCGTGCAACTAACAAGGAGGAATGTATAAATAACAACACTGTGTCGTCTGTTCGCAATAACAATGCATTAGCAATTACTTGTCTAAGTTACCTATGTTCTTGACTGGATGGTTAGTTAGCTTTAAAACATAGTTGCATGTTAACAGTTTCTTAGTGTGACAAATTGTACAAGTAGCGTGAAGTGAAAATTGCAAAGACTAAGTTAAAAAGCAGATTATCTGTCAATAAATGGTTTTACATGAGAAATGTGGTGTAAACCTTTACTCTTCCTAGTACGCAGAGTTTCAACTTCAACGCAATTATCATGTGGTATACGTCGGATTCTGTAAGGTCCATTGTAAACTAGAAAGAATTTGTGACTCAAGTGTTTCTTCTTATGTGACAATGAATGAGCTTTAATGAGAACTTTCTGACCAATATATAATTTCTTTGCATTTGCTTTACCGTGTAGTTTTCTCCTTTTGTCTGCTGCAGATTTTATATTTTTAAGAGCCAAATCAATTATGTCTTTGTGTCGAAGTTTACGTGTATTCGGGAAAGGTACAAGCTCTCTGATTCTGTTCGGAGGTTCTACATTCTTCAGTACAAGAGTAGGTGGTAAAGCAGTGGAATCATGAGGCATTTCATTCAGCACATTTTGAAATAAGTGTAAATATCTGTCCCAATGCTGATGCTTTCTGTGACAATAAAGTCTGCAAAGCTTATTGATTTCTTTCATAATCCGTTCAGACGGGTTACAATGTGGTGAATACAATGAAATAAAAACAGGTTTGATTTTATGGTTCCGAAGCATGCGTGACCAAACAGCAGATCTGAATTGTGGTCCGTTATCTGAAATGACTTTACTAACGTGTCCAACTTCACGTAAGAAATTTTTAACAAAGGCGTTGGATACAGACCGTCCAGTGGCTTTACGTAACGGAGTGAAAGAAACAAATTTTGAAGTAAGTTCAACAGCGACTAGAACGTACGAAAATCCATTCGATGTTCTGACAAGGGGTCCCAAGAGATCAACAGCAGCAAATTCTTTTAATTTAGAAGGAATAATTGGAAACAACGGAGCACGATGTGAGATAGTAGACGGTTTCGCCTTTTGACAAAGTTTACAAACAGACAAGACTCTTCGAATTCGCTTTTCCATATTGTTAAAATAACAAGTCGTTCGAAGAATATGATAACATTTTCGTGGGCCAAAATGTGCGTAGCTGAAATGAATGTACCAAATGAGCTTATTAACAAAATCGTCTGGAATGCAAAGTACCCATAGCTTGTCATCAACAGTGCAGCGTTTGAAGAGTATGTTGTTTCTAACCAGGTAATAATGCCGAATCTGAGTGTGTGTCTTTTCATGCCATTTACTTTTGATGTCTTTCCAAATCGGATCTTTATCTTGTTCATGAGCAATGTCCTTTAAAGATGTGGTGATAAAGTTTTCAAAGGCGACTTTCTGAATGTAAAGAATACTGAAATTTTTCTCGAGGTTGCCTTCTGTGTTACTTTTCTCAAGCCCAGCCGGTGCGCGTGACAGCGCGTCCGCAACAATGTTCTCCTTGCCGGGAATGTAGACTATTGTGAAGCGGAATTCTTGCAGAAACAATGCCCAACGTTTTAACCTATCATGTTTTAATTTTGAAGACATAAGAAATTGTAATGCACGATGATCACTGTATACTTTTACGTGCTTACCAGAAAGAAAGAAACGGAATTTGTTAAATGCCCAAACGATAGCTAAAGCTTCTAATTCAGTAACGGAATAATTTTTTTCAGATTTTGTTAGCACTCGGCTAGCAAAAGCAATGGTTTTCTGAACAGTAGTGTCATTTTCTATGGCTTCTTGAAATAAGTGGGCACCAAGACCGACTTTAGAAGAATCCGTACTAAGGCAGAAATCTTGTGACAGATCTGGATGAGCTAGTATTGGCGCGTGAAGTAACGCTTCTTTCAAAGAATTGAATTCCAACTGTGCTTGTTCGTCCCAGTTCCAAATAGTATTTTTTCCAGTGAGAGAACAAAGTTTTGGTGTAACTAGAATTTGCATATTCAGAAAACGACGGTAAAAATTTACGAGACCTAGAAAACTGCGGACTTGTTTCTTTGTGGAGGGAACTGGAATGGCTCTGATTGCTTCTAACTTTTCAGGATCCGGCTGAATGCCTTCAGAAGAAATAATATGTCCCAAAAACTTCACCTTTGTCCTACCGAATTCAGACTTTTCCAAGTTAACTGTAATTCCAGATTCTGCAAAAATACGTAACAAACTGTTGAGGATGCGATTGTGTTGTTCCCATGAAGCTTCTGCTATTAGAATATCGTCAACATATAAGGTGATGTGACGTTTTAAGAACTCAGGTAGTATGGAATTTAACCCACGAATGAATGCTGCCGAAGAAATGTTCAAACCAAAAGGAAGTTTCCGAAACTGATAACAAACGCCGAAACAAAGGAAAGCTGTGTATTTTCTGCATTCTGGATGAAGTTCGATCTGATAAAAGCTGGATCTGAGATCAATGGAAGACAACACTTTTACACCATTAAAATTTTGAAGAAGTTCTTCCATCGTCTGCGGCCTGTCTGTTTCAGGAATAATGATAGTATTGATTTGTCTCGAATCTAAGACAAGTCTGATCGATCCATTTTTCTTCTCAACAACATGTAATGGATTGTTGTATGAGCTTACTGCAGGCTCAATAATGCCCTCGTCAAGCATAGATTGTATTTCTGTTCTAACACGGTCCCTATAATGTGCTGGAATTACGTATGGTCTAACACAAAATTTAGTATGCTCACGAACACGAAATTGGTATTGAAATCCCTTGATTGTTCCTGTTTTGTGAGTAAAAACTGTGGAATGTGCTTGTAAAATCTCAAAAAGGTCCTGCCTATCAGTGTCATTACAATTCTCAATTGTTTGAATTTTATTCTGAATTAACTCATTAATTTCAAATATGTCGTCGATGTCATCCCTGTCAGTACTTGCAGAGTGATTGTTAGTGTCTAGTTCCGTAGAAAATTCCGAACTGTTATCTAACAGAAGGTAAAGCCGATTAATTTCCTCATCATGGTTTGAGAGCCAGTCTTCAAATTTCAAAGCTATTGACTTACCTTCTTTCTCTAAACTTATTTCAGCATCGTGAAAGCTTAAGATTGCTTTGTATTCATTCAAAAAGTCTACTCCCAGAATAATTTCCGTCGACAATAATGGAACAATAAGAAAGTTCATAGAGAAGCTGTGGCTTTGGCAAAAGAATTCTAAATTGGTTTGTTGGCGTACATCTACACTTTTTCCAAAGATTGCACCTTGTAATTTAATCTTACGTAACGGAAGTGTGGGGCAATTGTTCGATTTGTTGCATTTGCTAAAAGCTGTTTCACTAATTACTGAAATGGGACTGCCAGAGTCAAGTACTGCCGTAAATTTTACGTCATTTACAGTAATGTGAATCACAGGATATGCAATGTTGTTATGTTTTACGTCGTGTTCCTGGAGTAAGATGTCCCTAATGTCTTCCATTTTTACGTAATTACTAGCTACGGCAGCTCCGTCGTCAGTTTCATAAGTACATATTGTGGCTGCCAGCGGTGTGAGTCATTGCCTATTGTCTCTTTGTTGGCGCGCGTCGTTATTGGGATTTGGAGACCTAACTTCTACAAATTCACGTTGCCCAGAGGGCCCAGCTCTGTTAGAAACCCGCCAGTTCTGATGAAATTCACGTCTGTCGTTTTGTCGGTAGTTTACATAGTTTCTTTCTTGTCTGTCACGTGGTGGAGAATTTCTCTCTGAGTCGTAACTGCGTGCTGGACCGTTGCGTCTAAAGTTATTCTGTCTCCCTTGATAATAGTTATATTGGTTCCCATATTGTCTGTTTCTCTGATTGTCTCTGTGATAGTCATTACCGCGGAAAGGTGATCTTCCCCTGTAACTATTACTCTGCCAGTGGTTGTCATATGGGTGGTGTCTGTTTTGGTCACGATTTACGTTGTAAGAATAAGTTTGTCGTGGCCATTTATTATTTCTGTCGTCACGGAATTGTGACGGATGTGACCTGTAGTGATTGTTTTCCTGTTTTCGCATCCCGCGACTGTCTGTGTCAATTTCCAGTTCTTGTAACAGTCCCTGAAAAGCTTCAATGTCGTCTTTGCAACGTCCTGCCAAAATAATATGCCGTAAGTGTTCAGGTAATTTGATTAAGCAAATGCGGATGAGTTCTGAGGGGCTGTATGGGTTTGACAGGTATTGATTCTTGTGCAACATGTCTTCAAAATATTTCACAAGACTGGAAAATTCAGATTGTTCGAAGTGTTTCATCATCATGATGCTATGTTTTACTCGGTCCTGTGTGGCTTGAGACCAATATGCTGAGAGGAAGGCATGGTAAAATTCTCCTTCACTGTGGCAATCGTGAATGACCGATCGCATTCTTACAGCTGGTTCATTCTCTAAGTAGCCACACATAAATTCTAACCTGTGCTCCAATGACCAGTTGGGAGGGAAACAATGAGAGAATTGATGGAGCCACGCTTGTGGATGAATGTCGTTGGCAGAATTCTTAAACGTTTTGAATTTACGTGTAGTAATGAACAGCTTATAGTCAAAACCATCGTGTCGGCGAGTAGCATATCGGTCATTGTTACGTCGTGTCGGCGGTTCCATCTCAAACTTCGGTGTACCTTGCCAATTTCTTTCATAATTACCGAAATGCCCTGTGTTATTATTTTGTGGCTGTTCCGTATTTCTATGTCCCTCTTCCCGTATTGGGGCGCGAGTGTCCTCTGAAATACGTAATTCTTGTATTACCTGTGTCAGCTGTTCTTGTACTTCCCGGATTTCTCTTTGGTGTTGCGTATTAATTTGATTCAGATTTTGTTTCAGTTTCCTAATTTGTTCGCACTCTTCTGTGTCATTAAAGACTACCGGTTTTGTGTCATTCAGATTATCATCTACCTTCGTAGATAAGTTAGTGACCTGATCCGAAAGTTCGGCTACTTTCTCTGATAATGAACTAATTTCCTCCATGTGTCTTTCTGAACCAATTTTCAGAGTATCTACTGTGTCCTTTAAGTTTTCCTGAGTTTTTGCAAGTTGCGTAACCGAATCGGTAGATGCAACTGAGTCCATTTTAGCTTGCAAGGTCTCATGATTTTCATGAACAATAGTTTGCAGTTCTTTTATGGCTGCTTCGTGATTCTGTAATGCATTTTCATGCCGCGAAAAAATAGGCTGAAAATGCTCACAAATTTGTGTTTTTACGTCATTACAGACTTTTTGACATTTCGATTCAATGTTATGTAACTCAGTAGTTAGATCTTCACGTGTTTGTTCAAGTGTGGTGTCTAACTTCCGAAGATTTTGTTCCATTGTGTCCAACTGTTGCAGCTTTTGCTGTGTTTGTCTCTGATTTTGTTCCATTATGTGTAACTGTTGCTGTGTTTGTCTCTGGTGTTGTTCCATTGTGTCTAACTTTTGAAGATTTTGTTCCATTGTGTCTAACTTTAGAAGATTCTGTTCCATGGTGTCTAACTTTTGAAGATTTTGTCCCATTTGTCTCTGATTTTGTTCCATTTGTTGCATTAATTGCAATAATAATGTATTAGTGTCTGGAATCTGTTTCTCTATGCTTTTTGGCAGTGCATTTTCACCGGCAACATTCACATTTTGACAAGCAGAAAATGTGTCTTGACTCATTTGAGAAAACGGTGAGGACGCAAAACCTGAATCTACAGTATTTGCAAAATTGTGTCCTATCATTTCGGATTCCTCAGGCGAGCTGTTGCCGACCGATCGATCGATAATGCTTCCCTGTTCACTACCTGTTTGACTGGCTACACCATTGTTTGACGCCCGCTCCATTTCCCTATGCACAGTTACCAAATTACTACTTTGAATGTTAGTTAATTCATTACATGGTGGGGCCAACACACTGCTTTCGTCTTCACTGTCATTTCTTAGTTTACTTTGGAGCCGAGTGTTACGTTTTTCACACGCCATTATTGTCACAATATTTCACACGATAACACAGAAAAGCACAATTTGAATAGCAAAAATAAGAGAACACATTAACATAGCACTGAAAATAATATGTAGTTAATTACAAGCGCAGCTGCGAAATACTTGTTGCAAATCTACATGCATGCCACAACTGTTTTACATTACAACAATGAAAAACTGCAACTACAAAGGAGATTCTCTCTACAATTACGCGCTAGCAATAAACAAAAGCTACACTAAATAAACAAACTACAAGAAAAAATCAGAAGATTCCAGTGAGGTATCCTAGGCTAAGGGTCGACATATGAAACGTCCCCTTAGAACAATTTATACAAGACTGTGCTTAACCTGGCACACAATAATTTTAGCGCAACGCAATCTGACTATCAAAAATCCCTGCAAAAGAATGGTCCTGACAAACATTAAACTATACCTTTCACAAATCACTTACCTCACAAAAATCTTCGTTGCTCGAACTACTGCAATACAGCGAGTGCCACTACTGCCAGCTAAATAAAAGATACAAACTACGGAAGGCACTAACTACTGATAGTCTTAGCAAATGAAAGATTCTAATAGAGAACAAACAATGTATTTACCTCAAGATTCATAATATATACAGCAGTTCATGACATTTTTCAAAACTCCGCCATCTCTCTCCCCACATCCACCACTGCTGGCGGCTCACCTCCAACTGCGCAACGCTACGCGCTGTTCACATCCAGCTATAGCAGTTCATGACAACAATGGCAGGCAACAATGCAAACTAGCCACATACTGCACACAGCACAGCCAGTGGTTTTCATACAGAGAGCGCTACGTAACGTTGCCAATAGGAAAACCATAAACAGCAAACTTACATAAAGAAAACATAAACAGCCTACTTACAAGGTGACAATTATAATTTAAATAAATAAGCACAGCAGGCACATAATAAAAAAATATAACATCAGTGAAAAAGCAGTGCAGCCAAGCGATGCATAATATACACAAGTAACAATCCAGTTCATTAATAATCATTGTAAAAATCAGTTAACGTACGCAAGCACGTCGCATCACAAGTAATTTCATTGAACATGTAATTAGCACAAAGTATGAATCACGTAATCGCGAGCAGCAAATTACGTCTAAAGTACGTACCTAAGTGGAAATATGTTACCTAAAAAATAAACTCAATTAATAATTACCTTTTTAGTTTATTACTTTCTTCTTCGAAATGACATTTTTCCTGAAATTTTCTCGAAAGCAAGTCGTCTTAACGTCGGACACGCACAGAATTTACCTGAAGTTCTTAAATATTTTATAGAACCGTATCCTGAAAAATACTGAATGTTAATAACATAATTCATCAAGTCATTATAGCTTTATACTGAATTTAGTCGGAGAAATTAGACTGTGTATTTATTTACGGCTGTCAGTGCATTCGCACTGAGCGCTCGATCAGCTGTAGGCGCGTGACGTAGGAAGTGATTGTTTGCGGTCAATGACTGCCTTGTGCGGCGCGCAGACTTGAATGTTGCTTTGAGTATATGCCGCCGCCAAAACACAGCGCGGTATCCTTGTACTCTCCGTGTGTTTACATACAACTGTTAGTTTCTCAAAAGTATGTCATTCTACAAAAATTTTTCAAAAGTATATCATTCCACAAAAATTTTTACGTTAGATATATGATGTATTCCCTTAGAGCGTCGTGATTTAAGAGTTTCTACTTCGACAGTGTTCTCATGAATAATTTTGCGAATTCTATATGGACCGTTATAAAGCAGAAAAAATTTCCGACACAAGCCTTTTCCTTTGTGAGACAATCGATGAGACTTAATTAACACTTTTTGACCAACTGACAAGATTTTTAAACGACCAGGACGCTTAGCTGATTTCTCTCTTCTAGCAGCTGCAGATGCAATATTTTGTAGAGCCAGGTTGACAACTTCAGAATGCCGCAGTTTCCATGAAGGCGGAAAAGGAACGATTTCAGAAATGCGATTTGTCGGTGTTTTGTTTTTTAATATCAGTATAGGCGGTAAAGAAGTTGAGTCGTTAGGAAATTCATTCAGAATGTTTTGAAAAATATGAAGATACTGATCCCAAGTTCTGTGATTCTGATGACAATAAAGACGACACAATTTATTGATTTCCTTCATCCATCTCTCTGAAGCGTTAGATTGAGGGTGAAAAAGTGAAATGAAAATTGGTTTAATTTTACGACGCCGTAGAGTACGAAGCCAAATTTTAGAACGAAACTGTGATCCATTATCTGATATAACCTTATCAACATGACCCACTTCTTTAAGAAAATGGTTATTGAAAGCATTAGATACTGAACGAGCTGTTGCTTTGCGTAATGGTGTAAAACACACATATTTTGATGTCAACTCCACTGCTACGAAAATGTACGCAAAACCATTAGTAGATCGAACCACTGGACCGAACAAATCAACTGCAGCCATGTCCTTTAATTTTGCTGGAATGATAGGAAACAACGGTGCTCTGTGAGAAACTGTCGGCGGCTTAGCCTTTTGACATAATTTGCATTTGGCAAGAACAAATCGAATACGTTTTTCCATATTATTGAAGTAGCAATTTTCTCGTAATTTATGAAAGCATTTTCTGTTACCAAAGTGTGCATAACTGAAATGCGTATACCAAATCAGCTTATTAACCCACTCATCAGGAATACAAACTAACCAAACAGAGTTGTCGACCGATTTTCGTTTAAAAAGAACTTTCCAGATAGATCGCAAAAACGAGGTGTGACCAAATTGTCCAATCTAACAAAGCGTCTAAGAAAATTACAGACACCAAGAAAACTACGAACATCACGTTTTGTGGTAGGAACAGCATAATTACGAATAGCGTCTAATTTTTCTGGATCAGGAAGAATACCTTCTGTAGAAATAATGTGACCGAGAAATCTCACCTGAGAACGACCAAATTCAGATTTTTCTAAGTTCACTGTAATGCCAACTCTTGCAAAAATACGTAATAATGAATCCAAAATTTTGTTGTGCTCACTCCAAGAACGTTTAGCAATAAGAATGTCGTCAACATATGAAGTAATATTGTCACGAAAATAAACAGGTAAAATTTCATTTAAACTACGAATGAATGCTGCTGAAGATACAGTAAGTCCAAACGGTAATTTCCGAAACTGGTAACAGTTACCAAAGGCTAAAAAGGCAGTATATTTTCTACAATCAGGGTGGAGTTCTATTTGCCAAAAACTTGCGCGCATATCAGTCGTGGATAAAACTTTAATTCCATGAAAATGTTGAAGAAGTTCATCTAAATTTTGTGGACGGTCAGTTTCAGGAATGATGATATTATTTATCTGTCTGGAATCCAGAACCAAACGAATTGACCCATCCTTTTTAAGAACAACGTGTAATGGGCTAGTATAAGGACTGACTGCAGGCTCAATAATGCCCTGATCTAACATGTACTGAAGTTCATTCTTAACCTTGTCTCTGTAAGCCAAAGGAATAGCGTACGTTTTCCCGCGAAATGGTGTGTGTTCTTTTACTTTAAATAAATATTGTAAGCCTTGTATAGTTCCCGTGTGATGACTAAATACTGTAGCATGTGAAGTCAAAATGTGGTGCAGCTCTTCTCTTGCAACGTCATCTGGCACTTCAGCTTTCTTAACCTTTTCATTAATTAATTCTTCGCTATTAATTATATCATCCATCGCGTCTCTGTATCTATTGTCATTGTCATGAATAAACACATTTTCGTCATAATGCTCAACGAAAACATCAGAAGTAAGAAACCTTAAACATTTTGTATCTGACTCAGATCTTGTTAAACACTCGAAAAATTTCAAACATTTCGGCATTCCGGCAATAGTCAAATTCACACTTCCTTCTTTAAAGTTCAAAATTGCCTTATGTGCGTTAAGAAACTCCATACCTAATATAATTTGTGTACTGAGTAATGGAACAATAATAAAATTAGCAGAAAATTCGTATCCTTGACAATTGAAATTTAGGTTGGTCTGTTGTTTAACTTCTACACCTTTTCCAGAAATCGCTCCTCGAATTGTAGTTTTAGAAATAGGTAACACAGGACAGGCAATAGTCCTTTCACATATACGAAAAACTGATTCACTAATGACGTTCAATGGGCTCCCAGAATCTAAAACTGCAGTGAACTTATTCTTACCCACACATACTTCAATAACAGGATGTAAAAATGCGTCTACATTATTTTCCTTTTCGTCTAACAAAATGTCTCTCATGTCTTCCAGGCGAACGTAGTGTAAAGCCGTAGTGTCATTACTTTCTGAACCGTCTATATTGCTGCCAGAAGCCGAAGCTGCTAGTCATTGTCGATTGTTTGCGTCACGTCTTTGATTATTCGCGTCATTTCGCGGATCCATTTCTACGATTTGCACTTGTCTCTCTGAAGTTCTGTCACGTGGAGGATGCGAGTTAGGTCCCTCCTGTCTGTTAGATACAAATTCTTGGTTGTGTCTGTTATTAAAATTCCTGTTTTCCTGTCTGTCTGCATAGCTACTTCTTGTGTAATTTCGACTGTCACTTCTGAAATTATTGTTGTATCTACTACCCTGATTATTTCTGTAGTAAGAATTTCTATTACTGTTTGAATAATTTCTGTCTTGATAATACCGATTACTGTTTCCGTATGATTGATCATTCCGGTACGAATTACCGTTATTATAATTGTCTGTGTAATTTCTGTTAGAACGTCTGTTATTGTCATAAGGCTGGTATCTATTGTCCTGTGTGTTACGTCTGTCATTCTCAAAGTTACCCATATAACGCCCGTTCCGATCACTATCCCTTTTCTCTGAAAATCTATTGTAATTACTGTTACTGAAAAAGTTACAAGAAGTCCCGTCGTCGTTGTCATACTCAAGTTCTTGCAACAAAGTCTTAAAAGTCTCAATGTCGTCTTTACATCTTCCGGCTAAAGCAATTTGTCTTATGGATTGTGGCAGCTTAGTTAAACAAATGCGAATTAATTCAGTCGGGCTATAAGGGTTGGAAAGGAACTGATTCTTTCGAATCATGTCTTCAAAATATTCTGCCGGCGTGCGGAACTCAGACTGTTTGAAATTACGCTGCATAATCAGACTATGTTTGACTCTATCTTGCGTGTTTTCGGACCAATATGCCGATAGAAATGCATGATAAAAATCATTCAGATTATTACAATCTCTAATGAGTGCGCGCATCCGCGTCGCCGGTTCGTTTTCTAAATATCCACACATAAATTCCAGTTTGTGACTTAGTGGCCAATTTGGTGGAAGTGCGTACATAAATTGATCTAACCATGAACATGGATGTATGTCATTCTTAGAATTGCGGAAGATCTTAAATTTCCGAACAGTCAAAAAGTGTTTATAGTCAAAGTTTTCGCCTCGTGGCGACAAAGACCTACCGCGTCTGTCCCAGTCCCAATGCCGATTATTGTCAAGTTCGCGCGCCTGGCGCTCTCTTGTTGCATCCCGTAAATGAAACAAATTATTTTCTTCAAACCCCTCTGGTATCTGTGATTCTAAATTTCTTCTGCTATCTTTTCCTACGATTTCGCCTTCGATCTGTTTGACTTGCTTTCGTAATGCCTCAACTTCCCTTTTAACGCGTTCATTAAATTTTCCCTGATTTTCAACATGCTTATTTATGTTCTGGTACTCTTCGGTTTCTGCAAATGGCAATGGTGCTGTATCATCTGAATCTCTGTCCCCATTTAAACTAAGACTTGTCAATTTATCTGAAATCTCCTCAACTCATTCCGATAAGTCACCAATTTGTTCTTTCTGTTTATTTACGTCTTCCGTAAGTGTCGCGACTCGCGTTTCGGTATTAACACATTTGGTAGTTAACTGTTCACATTGTTGTGTTAGGTTATTTATTCTGTCATTTGGTACGGATTCCTCGATTCTCTCAAATATTTCTTTCTTATCGTGTGCACGTTGTAAATTTAACTCTGAAAATTTCTGTACTATCACGCGATCTCTTTCTTCCTGTTCTCTATCCTGTTCCTTTTGTCTGATTTCTACTGCGATTAATCTATTATTGTGAGCATTCAAAATTCGTTGTACTTCTTCTCTGATTTCTTTCTTTAATTCATCTTTCATATTTTTGAAACATGTCCCTATTCGTGAGTCTAACCGTGTTTCCAAAGTTCCCATCTCTGTTTTTAATTCAGATCCAAACCGTGCTTCCATTGTTCCCATTTGTGATCCCAGTGGGTCTAACCGTGCTTCCATTGTTTCCCTTTGTGAGTCTAACCGTGTTGCCATTGTTTCCCTATTTATTTTTAATTCAGATCGTAAATTCAATATTGCACTCATCAACTGCTCCATGTTAACTTGTTCGAAATTATTTTCGCCCCTAACATTTCCCGCAAAACCAGCTTCGTTCGTCGTAGCTGTAAAGCTATCTGTGTTCGATACTATTCCAGAATCTTCTGTTGTTAATCTCGGATTCTGTGAATTTTCTGATTGAGAAAAATTTTGAAATGGTTCCGGACTATTTTCCCGACTTATTACATTGTTTTCCACTTCATTATTCATCACACTGTTCTCCTGTGTTGGCGAGTTCGCCATGTTAACAATTTCGTCATTCTCACTATTCATCATTTTTGCCTTTTTCATTGATCGCGTAATCATTTACAAAATATACAAAACTCGTCACTATATGAAAATTACACCCAATGAATCTTTATCTCCAACAATACCATTTACATGAAATGTTTCCCTCAAACACGATTAATCGAACAATTGAAATAATTGCACTAAATTGTCAAACGCGTATACAAGACAACAAATCAAATTCTGAGAAAAAAAATACCATTAGAAGAATGACAATTACCAAATCTACACATGCAAAATAGACTACAATTACTAAACTACAAATTACTACAACAATGCTGCGGTCTACTATTTTTACAATCAGAAGAATTCCAAAGGACTATCCGAAGCAGCGGTCGACACGTGCATGGGGGCTTATTTTATATAAATAATGCAAATATTTTTAGTAGCTGTGAGTCTGATTACGCTGTTTCGTAAACGGCTGGCCCTGACTAGTTTTTGTACGCAATCTGACTGCATGTAACAACCACAAAGAATGAAATAAAATTTGAGTTAATACAATTAATTAATTAAGTCCCCAGCAACTATAAAACCTACGAAACCAACAAGGCACAAGTGTAGCTGTTCTGTATGTGGTAGTATGACTCAACGCACATCTGGCACGGTTCTTCTTCAACAAGACAAGAATTTTTAAATACCAATTATACTGACGTGATAAAAGAAAATTACAAATACTATAATTGTGCAAGAAAACCAAAATTACACTCTAATACAAGAACACACGCCAGATGCTTGTTGACTGAACCTGTAATGACACATTATTCAGGTCACTGAAATAATGAGAGAGAAGAATAAAAGTAGTTTATTACCTTAATTTATATTGACGAAATGCACTCTAATCATTACAATGTCTCCATTAGAATAACATCTGCTATCTCTCCCATCACATAGCTGCATAAAACATGGAACAAACACTCACTACTACCCCATCTCACTCCAACTTCAGCTACAAGCAGTGTCCACCACAACTTCTCGGCAAGAACTGCCTGTCGCTGCGTCTCAATAATCACTGCCAGTGGAGGCGGCGGAACAATACTCTCTGGCGCGATTTCTGGCGCTGTGGCTCAGTGTAGCCACCTTTCAAAACATCCACAAAACTTCGGTCTGATCCAGAGAACAAGAATTATTTTCATTCCAATTTCGGGACAATGTGTCACAAAGTAAAAATGTGAACCCTAGTGTGACGCTAGACACCCCGTCCTGTTGCATCGAAGTGGAAGGACGGAGAAAACCTGGGGTTGAACGTCATCCGCAAAACTTATATCAAAACAGCATTTATTAATGCCGAAAGGCATATGGTAAAGCAGGTTAATAACCAATATATGATAGTCAGCTGAAACAGATAAACATTTACTCGAAGCTGAAACAAGAATTTAATTAGACAGTTTAAGGCAGTTCATTTCAAAAGTATCATCTTACTGCTTATTAAAACATGAAATAGGTTTGAAACATTAATAACATTTAGTTACATCCAAAATGTAAGATCCGGTCATCTCAGTAGAGAGTTCTAAAACAACATCGACTAACATCACCCAAGTTATGCACTAGAAGGACAAGGTGTCCAGAGCTTAATTTTAACGAAGCTCTAGTCAATAGAATTTGAACAACTCCAGTTCGATTGACAATACAAGATAGTTAGCCCACAGTGCTCGCCACCACTGGCCCAAACTCAGGACAGTTAGCAAATCGGACGGCTCAGAATACCGGCTCTCGCCTCTTAAAATGCACCAAGTAGACACATGTGGCTACGCAGATACATAATATAATCTACACATACACAAGTTGAAATCAGGGGGAGGGAAAGACAGGTTCAGATGGCTCTAAGCACTATGGGACTCAACTTCTGAGGTCATCAGTCCCCTAGAACTTACAACTACTTAAACCGTAACTAACCTCAGGACATCACAAACACCCATGTCCGAGGCAGGATTCGAACCTGCGACCGTAGCGCTCGCGTGGCTCCAGACTGTAGCGCCTAGAACCGCTCGGCCAGCCCGGCCGGCGGAGGCTGTGTTAGAAAGCACCAAAAGGGTCAAGGCAATTATAATGGGAGACTGACATGATAATTGCAAATTTAGCAAATTTACCCTTTTTAGAATCGTGGCAAGGAACTACTCGCGTGGTGTACAGTCTGTGAACACCACTAAGATCAATAATAATAAATAAATAAAGGACAGCGTTGGACTTTGAGTAATTTCTAATAAGAACCTATCCAACCGAGGGTACAAATCTAGCAGACAGGATTCTGCAGACCGAAATAAGTTCTGATGCCAAGTGTTAATCAAACACTGCATCCTTGGCGCTCTCGTCGCGCTACCGGAACAAGTCCACGAGTCGGCACGCAGAACAGCCTTAACTCGCGCGCTTAAAAACTACCGAAAGGCTGTGTGTAGAACTTACTCCTAGCTGCGACAGGAAGTTTTAAGCCGGGTGCTAGTAATTAATGGTTCACCAAATTACTATATAATGCTTCGAGATTTCTTGACACATGTCAGTCCCGGCTGGGAATCACAACAAGAATTCAATAGTAATACACTCCTGGAAATTGAAATAAGAACACCGTGAATTCATTGTCCCAGGAAGGGGAAACTTTATTGACACATTCCTGGGGTCAGATACATCACATGATCACACTGACAGAACCACAGGCACATAGACACAGGCAACAGAGCATGCACAATGTCGGCACTAGTACAGTGTATATCCACCTTTCGCAGCAATGCAGGCTGCTATTCTCCCATGGAGACGATCGTGGAGATGCTGGATGTAGTCCTGTGGAACGGCTTGCCATGCCATTTCCACCTGGCGCCTCAGTTGGACCAGCGTTCGTGCTGGACGTGCAGACCGCGTGAGACGACGCTTCATCCAGTCCCAAACATGCTCAATGGGGGACAGATCCGGAGATCTTGCTGGCCAGGGTAGTTGACTTACACCTTCTAGAGCACGTTGGGTGGCACGGGATACATGCGGACGTGCATTGTCCTGTTGGAACAGCAAGTTCCCTTGCCGGTCTAGGAATGGTAGAACGATGGGTTCGATGACGGTTTGGATGTACCGTGCACTATTTAGTGTCCCCTCGACGATCGCCAGTGGTGTACGGCCAGTGTAGGAGATCGCTCCCCACACCATGATGCCGGGTGTTGGCCCTGTGTGCCTCGGTCGTATGCAGTCCTGATTGTGGCGCTCACCTGCACGGCGCCAAACACGCATACGACCATCATTGGCACCAAGGCAGAAGCGACTCTCATCGCTGAAGACGACACGTCTCCATTCGTCCCTCCATTCACGCCTGTCGCGACACCACTGGAGGCGGGCTGCACGATGTTGGGGCGTGAGCGGAAGACGGCCTAACGGTGTGCGGGACCGTAGCCCAGCTTCATGGAGACGGTTGCGAATGGTCCTCGCCGATACCCCAGGAGCAACAGTGTCCCTAATTTGCTGGGAAGTGGCGGTGCGGTCCCCTACGGCACTGCGTAGGATCCTACGGTCTTGGCGTGCATCCGTGCGTCGCTGCGGTCCGGTCCCAGGTCGACGGGCACGTGCACCTTCCGCCGACCACTGGCGACAACATCGATGTACTGTGGAGACCTCACGCCCCACGTGTTGAGCAATTCGGCGGTACGTCCACCCGGCCTCCCGCATGCCCACTATACGCCCTCGCTCAAAGTCCGTCAACTGCACATACGGTTCACGTCCACGCTGTCGCGGCATGCTACCAGTGTTAAAGACTGCGATGGAGCTCCGTATGCCACGGCAAACTGGCTGACACTGACGGCGGCGGTGCACAAATGCTGCGCAGCTAGCGCCATTCGACGGCCAACACCGCGGTTCCTGGTGTGTCCGCTGTGCCGTGCGTGTGATCATTGCTTGTACAGCCCTCTCGCAGTGTCCGGAGCAAGTATGGTGGGTCTGACACACCGGTGTCAATGTGTTCTTTTTTCCATTTCCAGGAGTGTACATTAGAGTTCAGTAAACGGGAAAGGGATAAAAATAACTTGTCAGACTTCAAGGCAAATGAGACGATAGTGTGGCCCACCGGAAGGCGGACAGGAGGGACGCGCGAGGTAACGTGGACGATTGCTATCCAATCTGGATACAGTCCGTGGGCGGCCACCACTCAATTTTAAACCAGGAGGCTGAGCTGAAGCAAGAACCGGAAGGCAACGCACCTCGGCATGTCGAGTCACAGAGTAGAAGGCAAAACAGAGTCTCTTATTGCAACAGGGACACTAATAGCACCAAATACTGAGACACGGTCACCACTGAGAAATAACGCCTGCTTGTTTAAAATTAGCCCCGACAAATATCAGCCTTCACAATCGTGCTCGCCGCGAAGATCTTGCGAGATGTCAGCAGACAGATAACCAGCGGTGTCGCCCCAAGTTGGGGTGGTGCAGCAAACAGCTCCCTCCCGCTTGGTCCCCTCAGAAATCCCCTGGGTTGCCTTAAACGTCTTCCTGGGGAACACGCTAAGCGTGTTTAGGGGACCAATCAGTGACGAACCGAGAACCCGCAACACGTTGATCCACCGCCAGCACAAATGCCGAACTCAAACCTGACTCTTCTGCCGCGCCTCGTCGCGAGCTGAGTCCTCGCCGCCCGATATGAGTCGCTCTCCTCGTGGCTTCGCCTTCCGTGCGGCCGTCACTCCAAAGATAAGCCTGTACGGAACGTAGCGTGATCTATCGATTCGCACAACCTTTCACTTACCGTATACATCAGTATATTTGTACCTGTGCAGCTGATTTGCAAGACGTGTAAGATGTAGGTACGTCGCTGCTGATCCTCATACAGAGGGAACCTTTATGGAGTCGCAAACATCAAATGGTAGGTGCTACGTGATTTCTGGTATAGCCCTCTTTGTATTTTCTGCCAAGAGCTGAACTTTAATATTAATACTGTGCGAACAGTTTTACGCATTTATTTGTTTAGTAACAACATGGGTGAATAATTGCTGTTACTACGGATGCCACCCGAAATGTGGGAAAAGAGAAGGTTCTGTCACTTCTCGTAGGAAAGTACTTTAGTATCCAACAGTGACTCAGATTTCTCGTCCATGACAGATCAGGTATACTCGTCCTACGTACTCCTACCGCTGAGGTCGCTGCCGCAGCGACGGGTCCCACCTGCGGCGGTCTGCTGACGCGGGGGTGCCGATGAGTACCGCGGCCACACGCTTGTCAGTTAACTCTCACTATACTACGAAGCCCTCCATACGTATCATTAATAGTACAGTGACATATCTTGCCTGTGTTACGTTTACATTCGGATGGTTCCTTGGGCTATTTGTGCCCGCTTACAACGACTTTCGCTACGCTCTGGATTTCGTTTTTGTCAGTAGTTCACTTAGGGTACTTCGCTGCTTTCGACAATAGCAGCCACCTGCTATTTTCACCGGTCACCGGTATTTCAGTCACTGGCAGCACAAATAATTTCACTTTGCTCTTCCTATGCGTGGGATACAATAAAGTTTGACGGTCACGCGGCCTAGGAGGAAATGCGTTCTGTTCTGAGCATCTGAATGCTCCCTCCTGCTGTAAGCTCACTGCAGACAGTTCAGAGTCTCAAAGAAGTGATGTCATGCAGTTACACACATTCGAGAGGTCCACGATTCATATCGTCATTTGGTTATCCAGACGCAGGTTTACCGCCTCTTCCTTAAATCGATTAACGAGAATTTCCAAATGAATCCTTCAACGGCCTTGTTCTCTCTGAACGTCGTCTCGAATATCTCCACCATCTACAGGACGTTAAACCCTGATCTTTTTTCTTCCAAACTCGCCATATCTTCACAGAAAAATTCTCAGCATACATAGTGGTAGAGAATAAATGCACGTGAAATAAAATGTATGACAGTATTGAAATAACTAAAATGTATATGTTAATGAAATATATCCTATTATGGTATCCTTTCGTAATCGAACTTTTTGCTTCAGTTGAATGTGATTGTCGCCTGAGCAAGTATTCATCTTATCCATTGGACACCAAGCTTACGCCTGAAGTTCGATTCACATTCGACGTCAACGGAACGGAACATGGAGAAAATGCATTTATCTCTCCTCTCCTGTAGCAGAAGACACTTGAACAAAAACACCCAAGTGTGACGAGACGTTTGCAATGTGCTGCGACAACAGAGCGAAATAATAAAATAAAGAATAAAGGCTAAGAAGACAAACAAAGCACTGAATCCACTGCTGTAACGTGAATGACTGTGGCTGAAACAGCTCAGCTTCCGTTGTTAGCAGGCGACGACTCCATCCTACCCCCCCCCCCTCCCCTTCCCTCCCCCTCCAACAAAAGCCAAAACTTTCTTCCTGAGAGTTCTTCTCGTCGAAGTCCCGTCCGTCAAATTTGAATCGACTTAATAAGTTCGCTCACAAGGCACTGCTTGTTCCACGTATTTGCTATTATTTTGTACGTTTAGTTCCTTAAAAGTTTCATTTTGGCCTGAATGTCATATCATTGTCATGAAGTTCGCGAGATGCTTTCATGGTGGCGTAATTTGACAAACAGTCAACTCTAAGGAGACAGTTTAAATTGAAAATTACTGTGTACTGCTCCGATAGTTTACTCCAAAAGAATAGCCCTTTCTTCAGATATTACCGCTTGCTTATTTTCTGTTTTCTAGTTTTCTTTTTCGAGTCACTTACAGATATTGAGAACATTGACTTCAGATTTTGATATGACTGGAAGTTCGAAAATAGTGCTCGCTTTGCTGCAGAGTGAAAGATTCATTCTAGAAACAGATTTATTGAAAAGCGTCTGGGGAAATGCAGTGCACTTTTTTAGGAAAATGCAAATAAAATGTTAGGGCGACCGGTTATACAGTGCTGTTGGGGCTGTTCCAGGGTTTGGGGACCCTATTAAGAAGGCATGACAACAGGTATCGAATTCAGACACATGCTTCTAAGATCGTAACAGCTCAGTTTAGCCCGTACCAAATTCTAACAGAAATGCTCGGGGAGCTTAAATGGGAATCCTTGAAAGGAAAGTGACTTACTTCTTGTGAAACCCTGTTGGGTAAATTTAGATAACCTCTATTCGATTAGGAAGGCTGGGATCATTCTGCTGCCGCCGACACGTATCTCACCCAGGAAAGGAGAAGGTAAGACAGATTAGAGTGCTTACCTAAACGTATAAGCAGCCATTTTTCCTTCACTCAGCATGCGAATGAATTAGGACAGAAATAGCCAATATGGATACTATCCACTGCACAATGACTTACAGAGTATGTTTGCAGGTTTAAATACACATAATATATTAAGTATCTTTCCGTGATTCCTCTCTTCGCCCCCTTTTCGCCCTCTCTCTCTCTCTCTCTCTCTCTCTCTCTCTCTCCCTCCCTCTTCTCAGCTACTAACACTACCTACTCCATTTTCAGATGCGGGAACGACTTTCGCTATGCCTCCACGTGACCAGAATTTACTGAATTTACCGTCGTAGAATTTACGACACGTGTATTTCCAAAGGTGTAACGTGTTTATTGACTTGACTGCTCTCAGAATTTTGAGTGTAGCCTTTTTTGTGATACACGAACTCTGCCACCATTATAGGTTCAACTCTTCTGCGATGCTCTCACATTAACTAAGCAAGCTTGTGACGAGTCGCGTATCGCTGTCCCACTATTTATTTCTTACTTTAACTGGGCTATTAACGATTCTAGACTGGTGAAATGTTCAAGAATTTGTTGGTATCCTGTTTTTAAGTGACTAGTTTCGAAACGAAACTAAACTTTATTAGCATTCTTGAAATAACTCACAGTATGGCTTATTGCTGTTCAACTTAAATGACATGACGAAACAACAAAATGGTTCAAATGGCTCTGAGCACTATGGGACTTAACTTCTGAGGTCATCAGTCCCCTAGAACTTAGAACTACTTAAGCCTAACTAAGGACATCACACACATCCATGACCGTAGCGGTCGCGCGGTTCCAGACTGTAGCCCGTAGAACCGCTCGGCCACCCCGGCCGGCGACGAAACAACATTAATGATTTTTTTGTAATTTCTTTGACGAATTAATTTCATGTCTGCATGATGGATAACAATGATATTCTTAATATTTTTCTGTCCATATATTGTGCTTAGGATCATTCGTGTAATAGATACACTATTGACAGTCGCCATTAATGAATTTCTAATTAAACTAAAGTTCTGTGAACTACTACGACGCTATCTTCGACGGAATTTATCCGATTTGTGTCAGAAATTTTAATGCTTATTTCAGAATACAGCCTGATTAAAAGGTATGTAGTGGTTTTATTTGGCGATACACAACTTCGTCAATACGATATCCTACTGCATCTCATAGATATTACGGACTGATGCAGAATAGATCTATAGTCAGAACCTACAACCACGGTCACATTTATTTCGAGACGTACTATTACTCTCTTACGAACTCTTTTATATCTACGCCCACGTATTGGACACCATAATTCACTTTTCATCAAGATATTTGTAGTTGCACACGATGGGATTCCAGGCGATCTATGGAGATCGGTTAGTAACTTCTTCAGAAATTCCGGCTTCTGAGGTTACTTGCAACATCATCGCCTAGCAGACTAGCAGATTCTACAGAAAGCTATACGACGAACACTAGCAAACTGCTATTGTTGCTACACTGAGATACGCTATAAAAATAATAACAACCTGTGCTAGTGATACAAACAGAACGTATCTTCCCGAGGATTAGTTTCAAATCTCAAGCAAAGAATCTTCCCAAGATTGAACCGTAAATAACACTTTAATTTTTGAATGATTAATAATCTACAGAGTCTTTCCAAATGAGACCTGCAGAGTTATTGATTTTAGCAGACACTTTTTTTCCTTTGACTTGAAATAAGACCAGTATTAATTAGTCTCTTTGGGAGAGAGATATATTGTAAAACAGAATATTAATGTCGATGAACTAGTTTCAATAGCTACTCATCAATAATTCTAAATAAATCCGGATTGTGATTAATTCCATTCGTTATAAGGAGACGGTTTATTCAAACAAAGTCGGACTTTTCACTTACTTACGCCGACTACATTATATTTATTTAAGTACAGTTTCGAGGAAAGTATATTCCATTCTACTTCTAAAAGATTGTTAGTTTAGTTACACATCCAGTTAAATATACCTCAGTTATGTTCGTAAGATATTTTCAGTATTCATATAGGCATCTGATAGCGTCTGTTGAAGAAGGGTCTGGGAAGCACTAGAAAATAAAAAAGGAATGGTAAAGAGGCAATAGGCAGAGTGATGGACATGTACTGTGGAAGCCTGAGTTATGTGAAAGCAGGAAATAAAAGGACGGATTGGTTCCAGAAAAAAGAAAAAAAAAGCATTGCAGTGCATTGTCACCTCCCCTCTTCATTGTGGTCTTGGATAAGATAATGATTGAGGTGTCAGGAATACTAGAGAAAACAATATGAAGTCAATGATGTTTGGAGATGACCTGATAACCTGGGGAAAAGGGGAGGAGGAGATTCAGGAGCAGCAGGATGCTTGGAAGTAACTGTGAGACAGAATGTCATGAAACTGAATGTAAAAAATGTGAGATCCTGATTACAATTAGAAAGAAAAATAGACCAACTAGCGGAATGAGGACTGGAGGTGCATAAATGAAGAAGATGGAATGTGGTAAGTATTTGGGACGTGTGATAGAGGAAAATGGTAAAAATAAGGAAGAAATGAGTGAACATGGCAGATATGCGGAGGCATTCCTGCAAAGCGTTAGGAACCTGGTTTCGAACAGAGACATCCCCAAAACAGCAAAGAAGTCACGGACAGAAGTAACCACATCCCAATATTAATCTACGCATCTGAAAAATGTGTAATGACGAAAAGAGATGTAAACAGATTACAAGCATGTGAAATGAAATTCCTTAGAAGTAGGATAGGAGTAAAAAGAGATAGCTGGGGAATAAAAACGTAAGGGAAATAGTGAAAGAGAAACCTTTGCAAAATGGGATAAACATGAAGGCTAAGATGATGTGAACACCTAAAGAGAATGGAAAACGAGAGGATTCCCAAGAAGATACACGAAATGGAGATGAGAAGGAAACGACAAAGAGGAAGACCAAGGGTTCCAAACACACCTAGCCCGGTGTTGAAGATGATGATGTAGTTATAAGTAATGTTTTAGTGAAATTGGAGCTAGTGACAAGTAGGCTTGCCTGTTCAGCAAGGAATTAGATAGGTAAAAAGATAAGCATTGTGGCACGGACGGCGCCTAAAGAAATGAATGAAGAGGTAACGCGCGACTTTGTGCGATCCCTCCGGGAAGATGGCGACTGCTGCGCGAGGCAGATAAGAGAGCAGGCGGGCCATCAGCTTCGGGACGTCGTTCCGCCTGACTGAGGCAGTGGGGGACGGAGGGCGACTGCCTGGGACACCGTGCCTGGCCTGCTCTAAGTCCAGGCGCCGAGGGCCGCAGACTTGGCGCGCTTAACTTCCAATTAGGTATTCCGTCTGTCCCGGGAGCACTGCCCCTGGCAGAGCGGCAGCCTCACGCACAAGGCCGAGGCGTTCGCAGACAGCGTTAAACTGTTCGCCGGCAAATGGCGTGTAGGTGCTGCGTCCTTGTTCGTGTACGCTGCGCTATCGACGCTCGTGATCTTTCTTCTTTGCTGTTATATCATGCCGCTCGCACCGTAAGGGCCGGAAATTGCCTACCAGCGGTACAACATCCCACTCTTCCGCTAAAAGCTTTAAAATATACACAGAGACGTTACAGGCATAACTGAATCGGTGAATGTTAAAGGGCAGTAGTCCACTAGGGCCAACTTGCAGTAAAATGAACAAAACAGTCTCATTCCGGAAATACTGGAAAATTGATCTATTAGGAGGTGATATCTATGGGACCAGCATTTGGGAGAGATACTGTAAGACGTGTATATTTCTATTGTCTATTGTCAAACCACAATTTATGAAAGATGTTTATATTTTATTAATAGGATTAAGTAGGAATAATAAATAATTGTCATGTTGGAAGTAATTGTGGTAGCAGGGAATGTCTGCACCAAAGTATTGTTGGCAAGAGAGGCTGTAAGTTGATATAATTTTAAAAAGGGTGGGAGAGACCGCGTATGGACACATTTTAAGAAAAGAGCGGGAAAGACCGCGCATTGATACATTTTGTAACGGTAGCAGGGATTGTCTGCACCAGGAAGCACTGTTGGCAGGAGAGACCGCACTTTAGCGTTCGTAGGAAGTCAGTAGTAAGCGAGAAGTGAAGCGAGTTGGTAGCAGGTCTGAAGCGAGAGGTTGAGAAGAGTGGTGTGCCTGCCAGCCACCAGCTATGATTTACAAGAGATTATAAACGGATGTACAGAGACATCAACTAACTAATATTATTGAATTATTTTCTTTGCGAAACTCAAGACTACTAAAGGTATGTTTGCGGAATGCTAGTTGTAAGATTATTCTAAAAAGTAAGTCCCATTTGAACGTTTGTAAAATCATTTCATTAGCGACAGTAAATATTTGAAGCGTTTTCAGAATATAATTAATTTTTGTCAGCAATGTTGCGTTACTGATTAAAATCCATTCCAAAAACCATGAACATAAAACTTTGCAAAAATTTTATTGTTGTCAAGAAAAAGTGTTTCTATGAACTACGTAACTTTAGTCTAATTAATTAAAGAATAACGTCAGCTTTATTAATAAAGAATAACGTCAGCTTTAGTAATAAATACAGCCACTTATTATGACTCCCCACCAGCAGCTAATAGAGTATAGTAAACCAGAGTAAGTATATTCATGTCGCAATTCGATGTAGCAGCCAGATGGCGATCCAGTTACAGTAAAAAAAGGTAAGGAACAGTTTTGGGTTATTGCAGATAACGACTGAGGGCCACTACGACGACACATTCTATGTTTCGTCGAAATAATCAGGAAATCACTTTTAATAAGCAGCAGTTAAATTTGTATGCGAAGATTGAGAAAGAGAATAAATTTCAGAGGGAAGATTTCATTTGTTATTATTGAGCAAGAGATAGAAATCCTAAGGAAAGGTTTCATAGTTTATTGTAAAAGGGAAGTTTATCATTAACAAAAGAGGTATAGAGGAGACGGGAAGGCTTCAATACTTGACTGGAAACATAATTTTAATTCAGGATTTCTACATTAGACCCGTTTTCAAGGGTCGAGGACTACTGCCCTTTTAACATGCCACGAAGAAATCAAAACAATTTTGTTTGGTTTTTCCGATGAATTATGGGAAAGCAAAAGTTTTTATGACAAATCAACGTTTCTCTAGTGAAATGGACGTTTATTATGTGAAAAGACAATTGAAAGTATGAGAGACAGCTCAAAACAAATATAAAACGTTCAATAAACCGCATCATTGTTTAATCACTGTACTGTTTTTGCCTCAAGTGAGCCATTGAAAGGCAATTTCCTGATAGTTCTCTGTCTTCCTCTGTGATGTACTCCAGGATTTTTTTAAAATCTTCATGTAGTTCTGTGTTTATCGGGACTTTTCCAGTGGGGTGTGCTACACCATTATGTAAGATGATCGATGTGGTTGCTGGGAGTCTTCTTGGTGAGGATGAAGTTGTGTTTTCATCTGAATACGGATTTGAAGGCTTCAGAAAACACTTTTTTAGTTAGCACTTCCTGTGGCTACAGACTATCGAACTGAAAGTCAAATAACTTCGACGCTGGGGAGGAGAGGATGAGTTCCGTACCAGCTAGAGACAAATGAAGTCTGCACAAACATGCAACGACCTCTAATAGTTCATGAACTGGCGTTCTGCCAGGCGACCGCCTCGCCTCTCGTTATGTCAAAGGGGCGTTGTCCAACCTACGCCCTTTTAACTGGCTAACCTCGGAAACTCGTACTTATTAGCCGCCGCTACGCCTCAAAAAAGTGACAGGCAACTGTCCTTTCAGCACGAAACGATGCAGCTGCCCATGTCGAACCCTAAAATGCAAACAAATGAAAATCGTATAAACATGGGCTACTGTCCTTTCAACAACCACCAATTCAATTTATGTATGAAAAATTAAGAAAAAGTTTTTGAAATGTATAGAAAAGATAAAATTTTTATGTTATTTACATAAAACTATCCTGCTGTTTTTTGTTAAAATTTAAAAATAAAAAAGAGTTAAAGATAAAAATAAAAATAAATTTTAAAATACTTTGAAAAACTGGTGATATTCCTTCAAAAGGAGTACTATATTTTCCCCAAAAAGTTGGATCAGAACTGGAAAAAATCGTTTTGGGTAGGGGAAACAATTGGTGTTCTGTCGCTTGAGCACTGGGGTATAAATATAGGAATCATTTGGTGATACCTGTGGAAATGAAGACAGGTGTCGCGGTGAACACTGAAGAAGACAAAAAGGGACACGGAATTTATCGATACATTCATGTGTGTATTAAAAACTTATCACTGTGAAATCATCGCACTTATAATGCTTCGTTGTCGTATGCTGACAACACTGGGTTTTTATCTATCACAGAAACATGGAAAACGTAGTAAAGACTTGGAAAACGCATTTTATGAATGACGCTTTCTGAGAGTCACATTAGTTTTTTTTTAAATGGTAGTCGAAGATACAACTGATTAACGTTTAAAAACAAAGGTTTTTCAGTTATAATATTTGTGTATTTCAATAAGGGCATGAAAGCTATGAATGTCAGTGATGCACTAACCAGGGAGTGAAGAGCGCTAGAGCCTACACGAGGTAATATATCTTTCCAACTGTGCAACTACACTACTGGCCATTAAAATTGCTACACCACGAAGATGACGTGCTACAGAGGCGAAATTTAACTGACGGGAAGGAGATGCTGTGATATGCAAATGATTAGTTTTTCAGAGCATTCACACAAGGTTGGCGTCAGTGGCGACACCTACAACGTGCTGACATGAGGAAAGTTTCCAACCGGTTTCTCATACACAAACAGCAGCTGACCGGCGTTGCCTGGTGAAATGTGTGATGCCTCGTGTAAGGAGGAGAAATGCATACCATCAAGTTTCCGACTTTGATAAAGACTGCAGATTGTAGACTGCGCTTTATCGTAGCGCGACATTGCTGCTCGTGTTGGTAGAGATCCAATGGCTGTTAGCAGAATATGGAATCGGTGCATGCAGAAGGGTAATACGGACGCCGTGCTGGATCCCAACGGCCTCGTATCACTAGCAGTCGAGATGACAGGCATCTTATCTGCATACCTGTAACGGATCGTGCAGCCATGTCTCGATCCCTGAGTCAACAGATGGGGACGTTTGCAGCACAATAACCATCTGCACGAACAGTTCGACGACGTTTGCAGCAGCATGGACTATCACCTCGGAGACCATGGCTGCGGTTACCCTCGACGCTGTATCACAGACAGGAGCACCTGCGATGGTGAACTCAACGACGAACCTGGGTGCACGAATGGCAAAATGTCATTTTTTCGGATGAATCCAGGTTCTGTTTACAGAATCATGATGGTCGCATCCGTGTTTGGCGACATCGTGGAGAACGCACAATGGGAGCGTGTATTCGTCATCGCCATACTGGCGTACCAGCCGGCGTGATTGTATGAGATGCTATTGGTTACACGTCTCGGTCACCTCTTGCTCGCAATGACGGCACTTTGAGCAGTGGACATTACATTTCAGATGTGTTACGACCCGTGGCTCTACTCCTCATTCGATCCCTTCGAAACCCTACATTTCAGCAGAATAATGCATGACCGCATGTTGCAGGTCCTGTACGGGCCTATGTGGATACAGAAAATGTTCGACTGCTGCCCTGGCCAGCACATTCTCCAGATCTCTCACCAATTGAAAACGTCTGGTCAATAGTGGCCGAGCAACTGGCTCGTCCCAATACGCCAGTCACTACTCTTGATGAACTGTGTTGTCGTGTTGAAGCTGCATGGGCAGCTGTACTTGTACACGCCATCCAAGCTCTGCTTGACTCAATGCCCTGGCGTATCAAGGCCGTTATTACGGCCAAAGGTGGTTGTTTTGGGTACCGATTTCTTAGGACCTATGCACCCAAATTGCGTGAAAATGTAGTCACATGTCAGTTCTAGTATAATATATTTGTCCAATGAATACCCGTTTATCATCTGCATTTCTGCTTAGTGTAGCAATTTTAATGGCCAGTAGTGTATGTAAAGCATTATCTAATCGCCTAAGGAAATGTTTGGGTTAGCTATAAAAGTATACGTCACATTGCTTTTCACTTCAAATTCGGCATTTCAAGATATTCGTCTTGCAGTTCACTAATCGACTATACTATTTACATCTTACACCACTCTGAACCGCTAAGGTATAGATCTACAGCACTGACTCTAGTTAATACAATGGCTGCTATCCTCAAATAATGAAGTATTTCTTTACTTCCACTGCATTTACTCGTATGTAAGGTCTGATTGTATCCGTTTCTATAAACGTTAATACTCTGGAAGTCTTCAGAAATTGATAGCGTGCTCCAAGTTATTTGCTGTAAGTAAAAGATAGGAAACAACCACAATTTGTCCATCTTGCAAGTCGCATCTGATCACTTAAATGGCGGAGGTTCATCATAGTTCCATCGGTAATTCCGTAGATGTCCGTGCCATTGCGGATGCACTATTCAGTAAATACGAATTACAACAAACTATCACTTAATTCGTGTTTTTATTTCTGTGTAATAGGAGAACCATATGTTCTCCTGTTGGTCAAGAGTGCAACAAGGGTTATTACAATGACTGCACCAATATTCGACTACGCGTCCACAAATATGGGCACAGAGAAGTAGTGTCATGTAGCTGTAAAAATCTAGGACTAACAGACGACTTCTGCCAAATACTAACACTAAAACTGATATGGAAAAAAATCCCTATAAAATACATGTCCACAAATATGGACACAGAAAAGTAGTGTCATGTAGCTGTAAAAGATCTGGGACTAACAGACCACTTCTACCAAATACTAACACTAAAACTCATATGGAAAAAATACAAAAAAGAGAAAATAGAAGATTTTTCAAGAGAACTAGCAAAGCACGTTTGGGAGGAAGTGTGTAGAGAAACAAACGTCAGTGTCAGATTTTCTAAATACTTATTATTTAAACTGAACTTCGAAAAAGTATTTCCAATAGAGCCAATATCAGGATCAAAATCTCACAAAAATAAATGAATAACGACAGGAAAGAAGTCTTTGCAAACCCTTAACTACCTCAGTTGTATGCAAAAGAGTCATAATGAGCCAGAGTTCTTAAATTTCTGTCATAGGTACAAAAATAAAAAAGATTTATAGGAAGGTACCGCCTGCTGGAAAAGTCATTTAATGACAAAATAATAAAGAATGCAGAGAATAAAAGGAAAACAATCTGGTAAGTTATCTGAAAGGGAACAGAGAGAGAGAGAGAGAGAGAGAGAGAGAGAGAGAGAGAGAGAGAGAGAGAGACAGACAAATAAAGGCTCAATAATATATTGATAGGGAAGGGGGATAAAGTAATAAATTATCCATACCACCTAACAAACTACATGAATGTGAATTTTTCAATTATTGAAGAGAAAATAGAACAAAAATTTCCAAAAACCAATGTATCACCTGCAAATAATTACGCAACAAGTACAGCCATGCTACTAAGACTCACAGAGCATGAAATCAGTAAAAAAAAAAAAAGTCAGTACACTTAGATGAAGCACCAAAGTGAGTGCTTAAACAATGTATATAGTGTATAAAAAACTCCATTAAAAGAAAATATAGTAAATAAATCATTTATGTCAGAGAAATTTTCAGAGTTTTTAAAACAGGCAATAGCTGTACTTCTGCTTAAGAGCGGTAATGCAAAGACATATAAATACGACCGACCCATTTCCATGTTGTTAGCATTCTCAAAAATAATGGAAACAATTATGAAACACAGATTAATGAATTACTTGAATAAATATCACTTTCAAGCAAATCATAATTTGGTTTCTGAAGTGGTAGAAGCACAGAATCAGCTATAGTGGAGTACAGAAAAGTGGTTCTTGATGCCCTTGACAAAGATGGGTGTTTCATTGTCAGGTTTTTAAATCTTTTCGAGGCTTTGATACTATTGCCCAGAAGATTCTATTAAAGAAACTAGAAGCATTAAGAATATGAGATATAATTAATTACTGATTCTGATAATACCTAACAGAGAGTGAACAAAAAGCAGAAACATACAGGTATCTCAAATAAGACTTATCTCTTAATAAAACACTAATCAGAACTAACATACATTAGTACAGGACTAATTCAGGACAGCAGTTTACGGTTAATATCGTTTCTGATATACATCAATGATTTCCTTAATAGTGTTAGTCATGGAGAAAAAATTCGCTTGGCTGATGACAGCAATATTATAGTTATTTAGAAAACCAGACAACTCGTTCTGAAGACAGCAAATGAAGTCCTCACAGAAGTTTACAATTAGTGAATATGCAATAAAGTGACATTTAACATAAAGGAAGCCAACGCCATTAATTTCATATTGTAGAAAGGAAAATGATGATGTTAAATTGAATATAGATGACATCTGCATGGAATCGTAAAAAACAAAAAATTGTAAGGATGAATATTGATTCTCAGTTTATGTAGTGTAAACACTCAATGATACTTGCTAACAGATGGTTGTCAGCATGCTATGCCCTTAGCGTTTTGTCATCAGTGTGTAACAGTCAGTGGTTTTTCATTACTTACGATTCATGTGTAGATTCAGTTCTTAACTATGGAATCCCATTTGAAGAACAAATGCACAAAACATGAATACAGTGTTCAAACTACTGAAAATGAACTTCAGAATAATAATCAAAAATAGTAATCGAGCTTATTGTAATACTATTTTTGATTATTATTCTGAAGTTCATTTTCAGAATAATTTTCAGAAATAGTAATCGAGCTTATTGTAATACTATTTTTTATTATTATTCTGAAGTTCATTTTCAGAATAATTTTCAGAAATAGTAGTCGAGCTTATTGTAATAGTGGTTCATGGCGTGGGTTCCTGTAGTTATGTCCTAGTTCATGAACCACGGGCAACGTATGAGTGGCCAAGTAAGTGGTCCCGACAGTCGGGATACCAGTTACTTTGGAATAAGGATGGTCATCTCAGACATATTCTGAGTCGTGGTCACCTTTGTGCTCATACGGCAAAGACTACCAAATCCACCGGTTAGTCCCTCAACCGTTAGGGGTAAAACTCAATAGGACTCAGGGCAAGTAAGGCTAGCAACCTGCTTCCCTGGTACTTTAAATATGATGCTGGCAACAATCAGAGCAAAATGCCTTGGACCTTTGGAGGTGACGGAGTCCCACCTCTAACTAACAAACCAGGGATTCCTAAGATATGACTTGGCAAACAAATGGTAATGAGATGGGGAGCTATTAATATCAATGGGGGCTACTCTGGGAAGAAGGTAGAGCTGGCAGAGGCTGCAAGTAAGATGGGGCTGGACGTTTTAGCTGTTAGTGACATCCGGGTAAGGGGTGAGAAAGAAGAGGAAGTGGGAGAATACAAGGTCTACCTGTCAGGAGTCAAAGCAGGAATAGTACAATGGGGTGTAGGGCTTTACATCAGGAAAGAAATGGAACCCAGCGTAGTTGCAATAAGGTATGTAAATGAACGACTGATGTGGATAGATTTGACAGTGTCTAGCAAGAAAATTAGGATTGTGTAAGTATATTCGCATTGTGAAGGGACAGATCAAGATAAGATGGATAGTTTTTATGAGGCACTCAGTGATGTAGTAGTTAGAATAAAGGACAAGGACAGTGTTCTGCTCATGGGTGATTTTAATGCCAGGACTGGAGATCGAACAGAAGGGTATGAAAAGGTTATGGGTAAATTTGGAGAGGATATGGAGGCCAACAGAAACGGGAAACAACTCTTGGATTTCTGCGCCAGTATGGGCTTAGTAATCAGAAACTCCTTTTTTAAACATAAGAACGTTCACTGGTATACTTGGGAAGGCAAGGGAACCAGATCTGTCACTGACTGTATAATAACAGATCAGGAATTCAGGAAGGCTGTGAGGGACACACGTGTATTCAACGGATTCTTTGATGACATTGATCATTATTTAATCTGCAGTGAAATTGGGATTGTGAGGCCGAAAGTGCAGAAGGTCAGGTCCATATGTAGGAGGATAAGAGTGGAGAAACTTCAGGATAAGGAAATTTTTTTATTTTTATTTATTTATTGTTCCGTGGGACCAAATTAAGGAGAAGTCTCCATGGTCATGGAACGAGTCAATACACGAAATTATAACACAATATTAGAAACAGATAAAATGAAATATAAAAAAAAACATATTCAGGTGACATGTCGTAGGTTCAAATAAAGAAAATCAACAAGGTAACACTGGAATTTGCTTAATTTTTTAGCTCTTCCAGGGGCTTCTTGACAGAATAGAAGGAGTGAGCCATGAGGAAACTCTTCAGTTTAGACTTGAAAGAGTTTGGGCTACTGCCAAGATTTTTGAGTTCTTGTGGTAGCTTATTGAAAATGGATGCAGCAGAATACTGCACTCCTTTCTGCACAAGAGTCAAGGAAGTGCATTCCACATGCAGATTTGATTTCTGCCTAGTATTAACTGAGTGAAACCTGCTAACTCTTGGGTATAGGCTAATATTGCTAACAGCAAACGACATTAAAGAAAATATATACTGTGAGGGCAGTGTCAGAATTCCCAGACTATTGAATAGGGGTCGACAAGAGGTTCTCGAACTTACACCACATATAGCTCGAACAGCCCGTTTTTGAGCCAAAAATACCCTTTTTGAATCAGAAGAATTACCCCAAAAAATAATACCATACGACATAAGCGTACGAAAATATGCGAAGTAGACTACTTTTCGTGTTGAACTGTTAGTTATTTCAGATACTGTTCTAATGGTAAATAAAGCAGCATTTAGTTTCTGGACAAGATCCTGGACATGGGCTTTCCACAACAGCTTACTATCTATCCGAACGCCTAGGAACTTGAACTGTTCTGTCTCGCTTATAATATGCCCATTCTGTCTGATTAAAACATCAGTTCTTGTTGAATTGTGAGTTAGAAACTGAAAAAACTGAGTCTTACTGTGATTTAACATCAAATTATTTTCCACAAGCCATGAACTTATTTCATGAACTACATTATTTGATAATGTTTCAACATTACACACAAGATCCTTCACTACCAAGCTGGTGTCATCAGCAAACAGAAATATTTTTGAATCACCTGTAATACTAGAAGGCATATCATTTATATAAATAAGAAACAGCAGTGGCCCCAGCACCGACCCTTGGGGAACGCCCCACTTAACAGTGCCCCATCGCGACTGAACATCGCTACCACTCTCAATACTGCGGAGAATTACCTTCTGCTTTCTGTTCTTAAAGTAAGAGGCGAATCAATTGTAAGCTACTCCCCTTACTCCATAATGGTCCAACTTCTGCAGTAATATTTTATGGTCAACACAGTCAAAAACCTTCGTTAAATCAAAGAAAATGCCTAGCGTTCGCAACCTTTTATTTAATCCGTCCAAAACCTCACAGAGAAAAGAGACTATAGCATTTTCAGTTGTTAAACCATTTCTAAAACGAAACTGTACATTTGACAGCAAATGATGTGAATTTAAATGCTCCATTAACCTTGTAAATACAACCTTTCGATAACTTTAGCAAACACCTATGGCATAGAAATAGGTCTAAAATTGTCAACGTTATCAATGTCTCCCTTTTTACAAAGTGGCTTCACTACCGAGTACTTTAATCGGTCAGGAAACCGACCACTCCTAATGGAAATGTTACAGAGATGGCTAAGTACTGGGATAACATACGTAGAACAATACTTCAGTATTCTGCTAGATACCCCATCATATCCTTGAGAGTTCTTGGTATTTAGTGATTTAATTATTAACTCAATCTCCCTGTTGTCAGTATCATGGAGGAGCATTTCAGGTAAAAGTCTCGGAACACTTTTTTCTAAGAGCGCCATGTGATTCCCTGTTGGGACTAGGTTTCTATTTAGTTCACCTGCTATATTCAGAAAGTGATTATTAAATATTGTACATATACGTGACTTATCAGTAACACGGACGTTTCCACTATGCACTGATTCTATATCCTCGACCTGTCTTTGCAGACCAGCCACTTCCTTTAAGATTGACCATATGGTTTTAATTTTATCATGAGACTTAGCTATTCTATCTGCATACCACATACTTTTTGCCTTCCTGATAACATTTTTAAGCACCTTACAATACTGGTTGTAATGGGCTACTGCATTTAGATTGTGACTGTTTCTAACGTTTTGACATAATTGCCACTTTGTTCTACAAGATATTCTTATCCCTCTAGTCAGCCATCCAGGCTGCTTGTTTGTGCTAGCACCCTGTTTTGAACGTTCTAACGGAAAGCAACTTTCAAAGAGCACGAGAAAAGTCTTGAGAAAAGCATTATATGTATCATCTACTATTACAGCGTTATAAACATCTTGCCACTCTTGTTCCTTTATAAGGTTTACAAAGGTCTCTACAGTAACTGGATCAGCTTTCCTAAACTGCTGATGAGTATATTTAACACGTGTTGCAGCACAAAAATCTTTTAGAGTTAAAATTTGTGCATCATGATCTGAAAGGCCATTCACCTTTTTGCTAACAGAATGCCCTTCTAGTAATGAGGAATGAACAAAAATGTTGTCTATGGTTGTTCTACTGTTCCCTTGCACTCTCATTGGAAAGAATACGGTTTGCATAAGATTATATGAATTAAGAAGGTCTACCAGCATCCTGTTCCTTGCACAATCACTTATACAATTAATATGAAGTCACCACACATAACGAACTTTTTGTATTTCCTATAAAGTGAACCAAGAACCTTCTCTAGCTTTAGCAAAAACGTTGTGAAATCGGAGTCTGGGGATCTATAAATAACAACAGTTAGAAGTTTCGCTCCATTAAATTTAACCACACCTGCAAAACATTCAAACACCTTTTCAGTGCAATACTTTGAAACATCAATTGGCTCAAATGGGATGCCGTTTTTCACATACATGGCTACTCCCCCACACCGCAAAGAGCTCCTAGAAAACCTGCCAGCCAACCTGTATCTTGGTAAAGGAAGCCTCTGAATTATTTCCTTATTTAAGAAGTGTTCAGATATACCAATAATTTCAGAGTCAACATCTATAAGCAGTTCACTAACTTTATCTCTAATACCTTGTATATTTTGATGAAATATACTAATTCCCTCATTACTCGGATACCTAAGCTTTGTCAAAAGTGGTTCCTTTGTTAGAGAGACTTCCCTTAAGCAAGAATACCTATCAGATGACTTCTATCTAAAAAAGGTGCAGGTCTAACACCCACTACTGCAGGAATTTTCCCATGAGTGATCCCACCAACCGCACCCATGCTGTCACCTATAAGATTTGCCAACCGCCCCTTCCCATACCTGTTGAGGTGCAGGCCATGTCTAGTGAAACCCGTCCTGCTGATAGACTCCACCGACACCACTGAAATGTGACCCATGCTTTCTGTCATCAGCGCACCCCCAAGTCTCACGTTATTACGCCTGACGGCTGTATTAAGATGAGGCCGATCGTGACGCTGAAACAGTTCCACGAAATACACATTCGTGTTGCCAGTCTGAGTGGCTATCTTTTCTAGGTCACCATCTATGTCATACTCCCCATCCCTATCAATACTATTACCAGCCCCACCCACAGTCATTACCTGATCCTCTTTAGTAAAATTCCTACATAACCCCCCTATGTTAACAGTCACCTGAGCCAACCCTGCATTAGGCTTCACAATGCTGGTGACCTGGTACTCACTCCCCAGCACTTCCTGCAACTGCAGGCCTACACCTCTGCCATGAGAACTACCTCACAGCAGAACCTTCTTCTTCCTCTTCGACTTTGTAACTGTTCTAGCCACCGTAACTACTGAGGTCTGCTGCATACTTCCTACATCTACAGCTACTAGAGATTCCTCTCCACTAGACTCTGACAGTTGGTCATATCTATTGTAGACACCAATAGTAAAACTATCTGAAAATCTTCTTCTCCTAGCAGATCTCTTGCCAACAGCCAGCTCCCATTCCCCAACCCCCTTCTCCCTCCTCATCCTACCTAGCTCCTCCTGTGCGTTTTTCAACTGCACCTGAAGGGCACAGATCTTACGCTCCTGCTCCTCTATCAACTTACTCTTGCTAAGTAACCTGCAGTTCCAGGAGAGGATCTCACCAGAATGCCCACTGGCTTCCCCACTGCATTCCCCTCAGTGAAAATACTTCGAACAAGTCTCACACCGCAATCCTCTACTCACGAACCTACGGCAAAGCCCACACTTCTCACTCATGGTAAAATTTTACTTTTTCTAAGTTCCGCTACTACAATAAGAAGATGTTAAAAACATGACTACAATAATCACAAACTTACTCTACAAGGGAGGTAACTACTATTATTAACAGTATTAATAAACAACAAATGTGAGTATAACAAAAGACTAATACAGAAAGAGAATCAAACGTCTAATGACACAGTAACGAAGCTGAAAACAGTTCCCAAAAGGTTCTTCTGAAATTATTTCACCAGAAAAAAAAAAAAAAAAACAAAACACCGGTTGAAGACTAATAAAGTTCCTAAATAAACCACTATACACAAACAATTAATTAGTACTTAGCTTTCGATGCGCCGCTACAGCTGCAACTGGTCAGCGCGGAATGTAAACACAGGTAAGAGGTAACGTTGCTCGATACGAAACACTCACAAATATCAGGTCACAACATAAGAAAGGCAGAGGTGAATGAAGAAACCACTAATAAGTCACTTATATAGTAAATATTATCACAAAAACGTTTAAAATATGTATCTGAAACCTAAAAATATATGAAAACTTCGAGAGCGATCTCACACGCAGTCACTCGCTTATGACCTCACACCAAGGCACAAGTGCATAACAGTGATTTCAGAAATGTACCAGTTAGTTGAATGTAGTCAATTACAGTAATTGGAAAAGGAATGGACAAGGTACAGGGACACAGTACTAGAAGTGGCTAAAGAATGTCTTGGAACACTAGTGTGTAAAAGTAGGATGAAGCAAACAGCTTGGTGGAATGACACAGTCAAGGCAGCCTGGAAAAGGAAAAAGAAGGCGTATCAAAAAAGGCTACACACTAAAACTCAGGTAGACAGAGAAAGTTATGTTGAAGAAAGAAACAAAGCCAAACAGATAATTGCAGCATCCAAGAAGAACTCTTGGGAAGACTTTGGAAACAGGTTGGAGACCTTGAGTCAAGCTGCTGGAAAACCATTCTGGAGTATAATTAGCAGTCTTCGAAAGGGAGGTAAAAAGGAAATGACAAGTATTTTGGACAGGTCAGGAAAACTACTGGTGAATCCTGTGGATGCCTTGGGCAGATGGAGGGAATATTTTGAAGAGTTGCTCAATGTAGGTGAAAATGCGATCAGTAATGTTTCCGATTTCGAGGTAGAATGGGATAGGAATGATGATTGAAATAGCATCACATTTGAGGAAGTGGAAAAAATGGTCAATAGATTGCAGTGCAATAAAGCGGATGGGGTGGATGAAATTAAGTCGGAACTCATCAAATACAGTGGAATGTCAGGTCTTAAATGGCTACACAGGATAATTGAAATGGCCTGGGAGTCGGGACAGGTTCCATCAGACTGGACAAAAGCAGTAATCACACCAATCTTTAAACATGGAAACAGAAAAGGTTGTAACAACTACAGAGGTATCTCTTTAATCAGCGTTGTGGGTAAAATCTTCTGAGGTATTGTTGAAAGGAAAGTGCGAGTATTAGTTGAGGACCAATTGGATGAAAATCAGTGTGGGTGTAGGCCTCTTAGAGGTTGTCAGGACCAGATCTTTAGCTTATGGCAAATAATGGAGAAGTGTTATGAGTGGAACAGGGAATTGTATCTATGCTTTATAGATCTAGAAAATGCATATGACCGGGTTCCTAGGAGGAAGTTATTGTCTGTTCTACAAGATTATGGAATAGGAGGCAAACTTTTGCAAGCAATTAAAGGTCTTTACATGGATAGTCAGGCAGCAGTTAGAGTTGATAGTAAATTGAGTTCATGGTTCAGAGTAGTTTCTGGGGTAAGACAAGGCTGCAACCTGTCTCCACTATTGTTCATATTATTTATGGATCATATGTTGAAAACAATAGACTGGCTGGGTGAGATTAAGATATATGAACACAAAATAAGCAGTCTTGCATATGCGGATGACTTAGTTGTGATGGCAGATTCTATTGAAAGTTTGCAAAGTAATATTTCAGAGCTAGTTCAGAAATGTAAGGACTATGGTATGAAGATTAGCATCTCCAAAAAGAAAGTAGAGTCAGTGGGAAAGAAATATAAACGGATTGAGTGCCAAATACGAGGAACAAAGTTAGAACAGGTGGACGGTTTCAAGTACTTAGGATGCATATTCTCACAGGATGGCAACATAGTGGAAGAACTGGAAGCGAGATGTAGCAAACCTAATGCAGTGAGCGCTCAGCTACGATCTACTCTCTTCTGCAAGAAGGGAGTCAGTACCAAGACTAAGTTATCTGTGCACCGTTCAATCTTTCGACCAACTTTGTTGTATGGGAGCGAAAGCTGGGTGGATTCAGGGTACCTTATCAACAAGGCTGAGGTTACGGATATGAAAGTAGCTAGGATGATTGCAGGTACTAGTAGATGGGAACAATGGCAGGAGGGTGTCCACAATGAGGAAATCAAAGAAAAACTGGGAATGTACTCTATAGATGTAGCAGTCAGGGCGAACAGGCTTAGATGTTGGGGTCATGTTACACGCATGGGAAAAGCAAGGTTACCCAAGAGACACATGGGTTCAGCAGTAGAGGGTAGGAGGAGTCGGGGCAGACCAAGGAGAAGGTACCTGGATTCGGTTAAGAATGATATTGAAGTAATAGGTTTAACATCAGAAGAGGCACCAATGTTAGCACTGAATAGGGGATCATGGAGGAATTTTATAAGGGGGCTATGCTCCAGACTGAACGCTGAAAGGCATAATCAGTCTTAAATGATGATGATGGTGATGATGATGCTTATTGTAATAATTTGCTGGAAACGCTGGGGATTTTAGTTACATCATGGAGTTCACTTGTCAGACACTGGACGCATAAAAATAACATTGGTAATTACTGTATAAATAGCTCTGTCCATTACAATGGAACAAGAGCTAGATTGAACTTATATTTATGAAGAAATAAGTTAGTAAGTTTCAAGTTACGTGGAGCATTTTGCATGGTAAATTGTAATGATGTAGAACGACTCATCTTATACTCAGATTGCAAAATAGTGGGTTAAGATGGCTACATACTGAAAAATTTATGTTTTTATTTTGTTTTTTACTAACTATATAGATGTCAGTTAATTGTTACTTTATTCACATTACAATAATAGACGTTTTTCTATGGAATAGAAAGCGCTGTCAAGGAGAAACGTTTTCAGTTTGTTTTCAGATTGTAGTTTACTGCCTGTCAGACATAAGACTTTTTATAGTCATAGAAGTGTATTTACAAGTTTAGACCAATTTAAAATAAGGTAACTCGTATACACATAGATTTACAGACCTACAATTAGAGACAATCATTAGATTTACTGCTGATATACAATACTTTTTTACAAATAACTTACTAAATTATATAATGTTTTTTGTCCACTCAATCTCACTATCACACACTGCAAACACTATACACACGTTGTTTCGTAACACTACAAACACACACACACACACACACACACACACACACACTAGTGATCTCTGGACCATTTTCTGTACCACAACTTCCCATTTGCTATCCTGAAAAACTGAGTCAGCATCCCTCTATAATGAGTGAGATGTTGATCTCAGAAAGAGGAGGAGGTGTTAGTATTGTGCTGTGCATAGCTTGGGGTAAGTATTTCTAGAAAAGGAAAAAATAAGGAAAAATCATAGTGTGAAGGTGTTATGTGGAATGTTGGACGTTTTATAATCATCATTATTATTTATTTGTACAACATTTCTTTTACCAAACCCCTAATCTGTTTCATCTAAGTAATACTTCAATGTATAAAATGTATTGCATTACAGGTACTTTGTAGCTGCATTTTGAAATAAGTGTAATTTTGTAATTTCTTTAATCTCTTTTGGTAATTTATTCTACAATTTTATTCCTTGGTAGAAAATGCTGTTTTGAGTTTTATGTTTACTTTTTTCTTGGTAAATGTAAGTTGAGTCTAGCTCTTGTTCTGTGGTCATGGACAGAGCTGTTTGTGCAGTAATTACCAATGTTATTTGCTATGTGTTTCAATTGACTGGTAAATGTATTCACACGGAGCTGTTAAAACCTATTGTTTTGAACAGATCTTTACAATGAACTCGACTGCTATTTTTGGTTGTTATTCTTATGGCTCTTTTCTGGAGTTTGAAAATTGTGTTCATATTTCGTGCATTTATGCCCCAAAAAAGAATGCCATAGCTAATAATGTAATGTACATATGAGCAGTATGTAACTAAGACACTGCATGCTACACACTGATGATAGGATTCTAAGGGCATAACATGCTGATGACATTCTGTTTGCAAGTACCTTTGTTTGTTCACACCACTTCAACTGAGAATCAATATTCATTCCTACAAATTTTTCATTTGTTATGGAGTCTGTAGAGGTGCCATCTACATTTAATTTAACATTGTAATTTTTTCTCTTCAAACAGAAATTCATGGCTTTAGTTTTCTTTATGTTCAATGTCACTTTATTGAATATTGACCAATCATAAACTTCCTTTAGAGTTTCATTTGCTTTCTCTGCAAGGAGTTCTCTTGTTTTCTCAGTGACTATAATATTGCTGTCATCAGCAAAGAAAACTTTCTCACCATGAGTAACACTACTGGGAATGTCATTGATGTATATCAGGAATAGTATTGATATTAATATACTACCTTGTATTAATGTATTTTTGTTCTGATAAGTGTTTTAGTAAATGTTTGGCTCTATTTGAAGCATGTGTTATCTCTTTGTACTCTATTGCTAGGTATGATGGAAACCAGTCATTAGCTACTCCTCTTATTCCTAATTCTTCTAATTTATTTAATAGAATCTTGCAGTCGACTGTATCAAAGGCCTTAGAAAGATCTAAAAATATGCCTGTGACACACTCATCTTTATCAAGAACAAGTAAAACTTTTGTGAATTTTACTATGGCTGACTCTGTATTTCTGTCACTTTGGCAACCAAACTGTGGTTTGCTTAAAAGATTGTATTTATTCAGGTAATTCATTAATCTGTCTTTTATAACTGATTCTATTATTTTTGAGAATGGTGACAGCAGGGAAATGGGCTAGTAATTTTCTTCTGCATTACCTTTCTTAAGCAAAGGTACAACTCTTGGCTGTTTTAACTGCTCTGGGAATGTCCCTGATGTGAAGGATTCATTTATTATATTTATTAAGGGGACTTGTATAATCCCTATGAATTGTTTCAGTACACAGATCTAAGCCTACTGACTTTTTATTTTTTAGTTTTTGGACAGTTTTATTGACTTCATTCTCTGCGGTTGGAAGTAACATCATTGTATTGAGTGCAACATTATTTACAGGTGTTATATTTCTTTTGGGGAACTGTTTCTTCACTTCTATGCAATACTTCAAAAATGCTCGTTTACATAGTTTCCTAAGTGTTGTGGATCATTTATTGCCTTATCCCCCTCCCTCACCAATATTTTATTTTGTGTTTGTTTGCCTCTCCATGCTTCCTTTTTTATAACATCCCAGACTGATTTGCTTTTATTTTCTGCATTATATATTATTTCGTCATTAAATGACTTTTTAGGAGCAATCAGCACCTTCCTATAGATCTTTTTGTATATATGATAGAAATTTAAGAATTCTGTATCATTGCGACTCTTTTTTATGGGACTGAGGTTTTTAAGTGTTTTGGAGGACTTCTTAAAACCTGCTGTATCCATCTGTTTTTGTAAGAAGTTGATACAGACATAAATACTTTTGGGAATGCCTTTTCAAAGTTCAATTTAAATAATGTGGAGAATTTATAGAATTTCATATTCACATTGGTTTCCTTATACACTTCATCCCAGATCTGTTTTGCTAGTTCCTTTGAAAAATCTTTTATTTTGATTTCTGATAGATGTCGTTTGTAGGCTTGGAATTTAGGGAACGATTCGATGCCTGATTTTACAGTTGTTATTTGACAGATATGGCCTGATAGTCCGAGATATTTTACAACTACACCACTTTTTTCTTTGTCCATATTTGTGGCCACATGGTCAATTACTGATGCAGTCATTGTAGCAATCCTTGTTGGACTATTGACCAATAGGGAGTGCCAAAACTTTGAAGGATATTTATCAGGGTGCTGTTGGATTCATTTATGATATTAGTGTCGATGTTAATGTTCCCACACAGAATTATGTTCACCTTTGTACTTGAGTCTTTATCGAGAACTTCTGTTAATTTATTGAAAAAAGTGTCCACACCATCTCTGGGAGATCTATATGAACACAGAATAATTAATTTCTTGGTGATATCAAGCCCTGTCAATTCAATATCTGGTATCTCAAAGTGTTTGTCTTCACTTACTGTACTGAGGTCATGTCTTGATATGAACTGTGTTCCTTTTCTGATACAGATGCATGATCCTCCACCCCTTGAAGCAGTTGTGCAGCAAGAGTTTGCCCTTTCATACAGTGATAGTACTACATGTTAGATTTCTGTGTCTCTACACCAGTCTTCAGTAACACAAACTTCTGTGCAGTTCAAAGTTAGAGCTCAACTTCTAATAATTGAATTTTACGTTTTACTGTCTGCATGTTTAGATGGAGGATTGCTAAGTCAATGAAATATATATATATATATATATATATATATATATATATATATATATATATATATATATATTTTGTAATTCTGTCAGAGACAGCAAAGGACTTGGAAGAGCAGTTGAACGGAATGGACAGTGTCTTGAAAGGAGGATATAAGATGAACATTAACAAAAGCAAAACGAGGATAATGGAATGTAGTCAAATTAAGTCGGGTGATGCTGAGGGAATTAGATTAGGAAATGAGACACTTAAAGTAGTAAATGAGTTTTGCTATTTAGGGAGTAAAATAACCGATGATGGTCGAAGTAGAGAGGATATAAAATGTAGACTGGCAATGGCAAGGAAAGCGTTTCTCAAGAAGAGGAATTTGTTAACATCGAGCATAGATTTAGGTGTCAGGAAGTCGTTTCTGAAAGTATTTGTATGGAGTGTAGCCATGTATGGAAGTGAAACATGGACGATAACTAGTTTGGACAAGAAGAGAATAGAAGCTTTCGAAATGTGGTGCTACAGAAGAATGCTGAAGATAAGGTGGGTAGATCACGTAACTAATGAGGAGGTATTGAATAGGATTGGGGAGAAGAGAAGTTTGTGGCACAACTTGACTAGAAGAAGGGATCGGTTGGTAGGACATGTTTTGAGGCATCAAGGGATCACAAATTTAGCATTGGAGGGCAGTGTGGAGGGTAAAAATCGTAGAGGGAGACCAAGAGATGAATACACTAAGCAGATTCAGAAGGATGTAGGTTGCAGTAGATACTGGGAGATGAAGAAGCTTGCACAGGATAGAGTAGCATGGAGAGCTGCATCAAACCAGTCTCAGGACTGAAGACCACAACAACAACAACATATATATATATATATATATATAATATACCAATATATATACATATTACTTTGTAATTGATAAAAAAATTAGGTTGCAGCATTGTGCACAGCTTTTTGCACTAAAGACAACCTTAATGTGGAGTAAAGAATCATTGTTCATTTTGAGCTCCAGTGGATTATTTACAACAAACTTCTTAAACAGATGTCTACAAGATGATCATGAGTGAACGCCACGTATTACTTTTAACAGCACATTTTTCAGCAATGAAAACTTTCTTTCTTAAAGATAAGCTTCCCTGGGACATTATTCTATTTGACATTACTGAATGAAATAATGCGAAATATGTCAAGCTACTGATTTGCCTCTCCCCAAGACTTAAGATGTTACTAAGTGCAAATATACCTGAACTATGTTGATTTAGGAGTTTCAAATGTGCGCTTTCCAGTTTAAATTCTCATCAATATGAACACCCAAAAATTTCAAAGTTGCCACTCTATTTTGTATTTCCTCAGCATGTTTTCACTTATCATTGGTGTAGGGCCTAGATATGTGCAGAGCTGAACATACTGTGTCTTTAAAATGTAAGGTGAGACCATTCACAGAAAACCAGCCATTGATGCTTTTGAGAATATTGTTTACCATCTTTTCTGGTTCTGTATTTATGCTTGGATTGATTACAGTAGTAGTGCCATCTTGGAACATCCTCCCTCCTAATCAGCCTACTGGATCTCAATATAACTGACCATGATCTCATATGCTTAATGAAATTTTACAGTGAGTAAGGCTATCGTTAACGAAGTAAGACCGGTTAGGTGGAGCAAAGTATACAACAGATTGTTCTGAAGGCAGAATCTATTATCAACTTAAACTAAATACAGCAATAATTTTGAAGTGGATGGAACACAGTGAAATCGGTCATGAAGAGGGGGAAAAGGATACCATGTTAAATTTAATAAAAAAATTAGTGATACTACAAAGAAAACAATGATTATATAAAAATAGGATAATTTAACGGTCGCCAGCCCTCTAGGGCAATGAATATCTAGAATCTTAAGAAAGGAAATGGCAAAGAAATTTAAGTAAATAATGACTGGCATGACAATAGAATGTTTTCACACTTTTCCACAGCACAACAGTTCACAAGAAAATAAATGAATCAGTAAGCACTGAATTTGCAGTTACTTATTCTAAAATACTAAATTTTGAAAATAAAATTAAATGGAGTTACTGGTTAAATGAATGACTGGCTTAACTTAAACTTTGTTATGTAAAAGTAGAAAATAATTTTCAATAACCTCGATGTAACGTAATCCAAAATTTATAAAAGACGAGCAATTTAAGTGAATTATGTTAATACTAAAATTTGCAAATTAGTTTAGTGTCTGTTATGCAATACAAAAATGAACAGTTACTGAGGCAGGAAATTTAGACTGAAACTGATTATAGGCAGATACCCAAACGTGGCAGTAAATAGTTAATCAGTTTTCATATTCTTACTACACGTCTGTAGCCTGTTGCGGCAGTTGTCCCATGCCATCCAAAAAAGTCTGGAGCCTCTGCAAGCTATCCTCGGTCTGCATTGACACAATGAAATCAAGTTCAGCAAAGCGTTGGACATAGTGACTCGATTTCAGCCCATATTCCTTTATCAACAAGATTTTGAATAATGAAATCACGAAGCATTTCGTTTTGAATTGAGGCTTTACATGGATAGTCAGGCAGCAGTTAGAGTTGACAGTAAATTGAGTTCATGGTTCAGAGTAGTTTCTGGGGTAAGACAAGGCTGCAACCTGTCTCCACTATTGTTCATATTATTTATGGATCATATGTTGAAAACAATAGACTGTCTGGGTGAGATTAAGATATGTGAACACAAAATAAGCAGTCTTGCATATGCGGATGACTTAGTTGTGATGGCAGATTCTATTGAAAGTTTGCAAAGTAATATTTCAGAGCTAGTTCAGAAATGTAAGGACTATGGTATGAAGATTAGCATCTCCAAAACGAATGTAATGTCAGTGGGAAAGAAATATAAACGGATTGAGTGCCAAATAGGAGGAACAAAGTTAGAAAGGGTGGACGGTTTCAAGTACTTAGGATGCATATTCTCACAGGACGGCAACATAGTGAAAGAACTGGAAGCGAGATGTAGCAAACCTAATGCAGTGAGCGCTCACCTACGATCTACTCTCTTCTGCAAGAAGGAAGTCAGTACCAAGACTAAATTATCTGTGCACTGTTCAATCTTTCGACCAACTTTGTTGTATGGGAGCGAAAGCTGGGTGGATTCAGGGTACCTTATCAACAAGGTTGAGGTTACGGATATGAAAGTAGCTAGGATGATTGCAGGTACTAGTAGATGGGAACAATGGCAGGAGGGTGTCCACAATGAGGAAATCAAAGAAAAACTGGGAATGTACTCTATAGATGTAGCAGTCAGGGCGAACAGGCTTAGATGTTGGGGTCATGTTACACGCATGGGAGAAGCAAGGTTACCGAAGAGACTCATGGATTCAACAGTAGAGGGTAGGAGGACTCGAGGCAGACCGAGGAGTAGGTACCTGGATTCGGTTAAGAATGAATTTGAAGTAATAGGTATAACATCAGAAGAGGCACCAATGTTAGCACTGAATAGGGGATCATGGAGGAACTGTATAAGGGGGGCTATGCTCAAAACTGAACGCTGAAAGACATAATCAGTCTTAAATGATGATGATGATGATGATGATGATTAATTTTTCAAGAATCTCTCCAGTTCCTTCTCTCCTTCTAGGTGCTTAACTGTGTCAGTGGAAGTGCTTCTATACACTCCACCTGTTACTGCCCCCGCCACCTCAGCCTGCTCCGCGAGCCGCAGTTTCCCGGCGGCACAGTGGCTTGCTCCGCCAGAGCCGCCGCCACAGCTGAGCTGGCCGGCCGCTGTATCGACGCAGACTCGGCTATCGAGCGAGGCCGGCGGGTCGGCGCGCTCGCAGTCTAATAACAAGCATTAGCCGGGGGACGCTGCATACCAATTACCGGCTGTCGGCTCCGTTACAATGAGGGCGCTGCCCGGCCCGAAACACTAGCCGTAAATGGAATGTAAACATATGGCGGTGCTCGGCGCGCGGTCGTCGGCGCGTACGTACGAGGCCCCGCGTCAGAGGCGAGGATGTGCGCGGCAAATAATTAATGGCGGCGGCGCCCTTCCTTTCAGGAGCGCCGCTAAGGAATCCGGCCGTCTGCATTCCTACTGGCTCAGACCTGCGACTGCGCGGGGGGGGGGGGGGGGGTACCGTACAGCTACGGTAGTGCCAGCGTAGCATTTCTACTGCGGAGCTCTTGCGCCCTGAGATAGGTCAGCGGAAGCCATATTACTCGCAGGCAGCGGTCGGTCTTGTAAAGGGACAAACTTTATGTCCGATTTCGAGAAGCAGTTATTCCGTTTATTGCACATCTAGAAACTTATGACTAGTGCGTTATATTCACTGTATTGCAACCTACCCGAACACAAAGGCTTCGTAGGGCAATTGCGAAGATGTTAAGCTATTACCTCAACTCACACCTTAATAATTCGGAAGTTTTATTTGCATATCGCACGGTGTAAGACGTCGTGGTCTCCTGAACTTCATTGCTTACTTATTCCACCCTCACAATCATATTCCGCACATCGAGGCACTTCATTCGAACCCAAACTCGATAAGATAAAGTCAATGTTGTATGAATTCATGTAAACGATATGCAAATAACTAGTAAATCGCAAATGCGCTCCGACATTGAAATACTCGAGGCTGGCATACACACACACATTCAAGACATGACGGTCGCAGGGGCTTTTAGTTCGGGAGACGCAAACCGCACAACGGGACGCCGGTCCCTTCAGAGGACGAGTCGACCTCGACCGCCCGTGGAGTGGACAGCGTTTGCCCGAGTGAAAGGAAGAACGACCCCGTGTTCGGCTTAAAAGCAAATTCCGCTACATTGTGTGGGAGTGCCCAGCCTACGTATTCTTTACAAATATAACACGCAATTTCAGAGATTTTCACAGGGAGACAGCAAACGCTAAACGCCGATGATACAGATTTCCGGATTGGTCGCCTTAAACGAAACGTCATTCTCCCGTTTTAGAAGAGCAATGCTGATTGGCAGACGATATTCCTGATGCCTTGAGCTGGAGGAGCAATGGAAGAGACCGAAAGATATACCCCTTCACATCTGGCGTGGAGAGGGGCCGTTCCGTTGTCGCTCTTGGAGTGAGACCACGTAACGAGAGCGTGTGCGCTCGTACGTGTACTCAAAGAGCGAGGAACAAGTCTCTCCTCAGTACTTCACTGGGAGAGCACCACTGTCTAGAGTGAATCGGAGTGCGACTGTGTATTGAGTCCTTGCAATTAAGCGTTGTTCACTGTGTTGGCCGACACACTTATTGTGAGGTGTGAACAGGGAGAGTTTTAGTTAAATGCCTTCGAGCGAATTTTTGAGTGGCATCGCAGTGGACTGGTTATCTGACTGGTGTACCACGCCAATAGACTAGGGGCGAGTAGGAGTCCTTGACTTCATCAAGGTGTAGGGAGAGTTTGATTGGTGAAGGTCAATCCAGATAGAACGAGAGTTACCTTATTTGTCAGCAGAGAGCAGCGCAGACCGCAGTCATCGCAGCTTACGGTATTGTGCGCTACAGCTCTTGCGAGCCCCATATTTCCCCCACAACAGTACACTTCACTGCATTTCACACGCGACAGCCTCGACCATACCTAGCAACATTCTAACAGATAATTATTCAAGTTGAGTAGGCGCAGCTCTCAGCCATTGTGCCAAGTGAATAATAGTCTTAAACCTTGTATAGAAATTTCATTAGCGAATCCTATCCTTAAGAGATAATTTCACATTCCGAAAAGAACCCGGAAATAACGTGTTCAGTTCATAACTAAAAGTGTCATTGCGATTTCTCAGAATTTTTGCAAAAATAAATAATAATTTTCGTTAGTTTCATGTTTTCCTTACGCTAACTAGCACTACTCCAGTACCAAAGTATCCCACTAGTTACATAAGAAATTTTGTGAATTTTTGTGTCATTTCCTTACAGCGGACGATTCCAGAAAATATTTATTGCTGAAAGTTTTTCAGGCATTTCTATTTAGAACGTTAGGAGCGTCAGCCTGACTTCTGTAGTAGTGTGGGGGTGGAAATTGCATCTTGCACGAGCCAGAGTACGTTGTTTAAGTCAGGGCAGGTGCCCGGAACGATTGTTCGACTTAATACTTTCCATAGTTGAATTTGTGAAGAAAAAATAAGTGCAGGAACGAAATTAGAACATCTGGAATGGATTGCAGGCGTCGAATTGGAAGTGGACGTGACTGCATACTGTCCACAGTAAGACACTGCAAGGTGAGAAACAACTACTTCTCAATTTGATGGGCATTAATTTAAAGAGAAAATTGTATTATGCTAGGGACACATTCTGAAAATGCAGTCCATTTCCCTAAGCCCACTGCCATTAAAGAAAACGCCCAGTTTGAAGAATTTGTTGAGGCCTTGAAAAAATTACAATGATAGTTTTCTAAAGGTTTTGAGGACACTGTCAATCTTACATCTGTTATCGAGACCGTCTGCCGTTTCAGTTGAATGTATTCATGTACATGTGCAGATGTAACTAACTGATGTGCAATTGCAGTTTTAATGACAAATCTTTTTGTGTTAAAACTTTCCAGGCATCTCCATTTCTCTCTTCTGGTAGAATTTCCACATCTCCACACTGAGTTTACAAAAATGCTACATATTTGTGCGAAATACCTTTTTTCGATTATGAAACTAAATAAGGCATGATTATGCGGCAACTCGAGTGCGAAAATCTGTGAAATTATCTACTTCTTTCCGAAGGCCGGCAGTTTGTACCACAGAAAAATAATACTATGTCTTCAGGGCGCCAAAAATATTTAAGAGCTTGTTTTATTTGTGACTTATGTCGTTGAAAATGTGAAATATAAAACCAAGTCTTATGCAGTGCAACTGCAATGCGATTTAAATTTGTCACGTTCGCAATCCCTTCCCTGCTTTCCCCCTCCTCACGGTCAGGCAGCGTGGTGTACCGGTAGGGAAAATATGTATCAAGACTGCACTTTGGCACTCAGGCGCGGGCACAGCCTGTGAGTGAAATGTTGGCCGCCCCTGGCTTGGATGGTGAGTCAATCGTAAGAAAAGGGAAGGCTAAAAGGCGAAATGGATATGTAGAAGGACTGTACCAAGGAAACGACCCTGAAAACAATATTACGGAAAGGAAAGTCGAAACACATGAAGATGGGATAGGATATATGACTCAGCAAGGAGAATGTGACAGACGACAGAAAGATCAATGTCCAAAAAAGTAGAACAAAGAACAATACAATAATATCACTTCCAAAGAATGAAGCTGCAGGCGATTGTGAATACAACCAACCTGTCAGACTACTAACTTACAGAATAAAATACAGACACAAATTATTAACAGATTACTCGAAATCGTCTAGACTAATCTTGGGAAAGATCACTTTGTGATCTGCAGAAATGTGGAACTCGTGAGGCAATATAAACCTTGAAGAAAGGCAAACCTACATTTATAGCGCTTGTAGTTTTAGAGAAAATGTTGACTGGCTTATGCTATAAGATATTATGAAGGCATCAGGGATAAAATACAGGGAACGAATGGTTGCCTAGTACTTGCACCGAAACCAGACCGCAGTTATAAGAGTCGAAGGACGAGAAAGGGAAGCCATAGATGAGAAGGGAGTGAAACAGGGTTGTAGCCTGTACCCTGTGATATTCTATCTATATACTGAGCAAGCAACAAAGGAAGACAAGAAGAAATTAGGAACAACTATTAAAGTTGAAAAAGAAGAAATAAAAGCTTTAAGGATTTCTGATGGCACCGTAATTCTGGCAAAGGGCTTAGAAGAGCAGATGAACGGAATGTGTATTGTCTTGAAAAAGGTTATAATATGAACGTAAACGAAAGCAAAACCATGGTAATGGAATGTAGCCAAATTAAATTGCATTCGGATTAGATCAGCTGATGTTGAGGACGTTTGATTAGAAACGGTGTAATTAAAAATAGCAGGCGAAGTTTGCTGTTTTGGTATCAAGGTAACTACTGTACCAAAGTATACAGAGTGTAAAACATAGACGTGCTGTAGAAAGAAAATCTATTTTGAAACGGTGAAATAAGTTAGTATCGAATTAAAATCAAAGTTTTAGACAGTCGTTTTTGCAGATATTTGTCTGGAGTGTAGCCTTATATGGGAGTGAAACATGGACAATAGACAGCTCAGTCAACAAGAGAACAGAAGCTTCTTAAATGTGGCGTTAGAGTATAACGCCGAATATTGAACGGGTACATCGGATGACTGACGAGGATGTGCTGTATCGATTTTTAGAGACAGATTAATTAATAAGCTACATGTTAAATACATTATTAGAATGATTTTTTTTATCGAAATGAAGTGCACTGAAGAGCCCAAGAAACCTGCCTAATATCGTGTAGGGCCCCCGCGAGCACGCAGAAGTGCCGCAACACGACGTGTCATGGACTCGACTAATGCCTGAAGTAGTGCTGGCGGAAACTGACACCATCAATCCTGCAGGGCTGTCCGTAAATCCGTAATAGTACGAGGGGTAGGAGATCTCTTCTGAACAACACGTTGCAAGGCATACAACATATGCTCAATAATGTCCTTGTCTGTGCAGTTTGGTGGCCACTGGAAGCGTTTTAAACTCAGAGGAGTGTTTCTGGAGCCACTTTACAGCAATTCTGGACGAGTGGGGTGTCGCATTGTCTGCTGGAATTGCGAAAGTCCGTCGGAATACAGAATGCACATGAATGGACGCAGGTTATCAGACAGAACGCTTACGTACGTGTCACCTGTCAGAGTCGTATCTAGACGTATCAGGAGTCCCATATTACTGCAGCTGCATTCGCCCCACACCATTACAGAGCCTCCATCCGTTTGAACAACCCCTGCTGACATGTAGGGTCCATGGATTCATAAGATTTTCTCCGTACCCGTACACGTCCATCCACTCGATACAATTTGAAACGAGACCCGTCCGACCAGACAACATGTTTCGTCATCAACAATCCATTGTCGGTGTTGACGGGTGCGGGCGTGGAATAAAGCTTTCTGTCGTGCTATCGTCAAGGGTATACGAGTGGGCCTTCAACTCCAAAAGCCCATATCGGTGATGTGTTGCTGAATGTTTCGCACTGAAATCTTCAGCAGTTTGCGGAAGGGTTGCACTTCTGTCACGTTGAACAATTCTCTTCAGTCGTCGTTGGTCACGTTCTTGCCGGAGCGACGTTGGAGATCTGAAGTTTTACCGGATTTGTAATATTCACGGTACATTCGTGAAATGGTCATACTGGAAAATCCTAATTCCTCGCTACCTCGGAGATGCCGTGTCCCATCGCTCTAGCGCCGACTGTACCTCCAGGTTCAAACCCACTTAAATCTTGATAACCTGCCATTGTAGCAGCAGTAACCGGTCTAACAACTACACGAGACACTTGTTGTCTTATATATGCGTTGCCGACCGCAGAACTGTATTCGGCCTGTTTCCATATCTCTGTATTTGAATGTGCACGCCTATACTAGTTTCTTTGGCGCTTAAGAGTAGATCGAGTTAGTTTCAACGATTCATTCATTTTTAGTTGTAACATTAATGAACACATTATTTTTTAGTCCTACTTAAGCAGTTTTACTAAAAAACTAGTTTTGTTTACATGGCACCAGTTTTTAAATAGAAATTCATCTATAGAATAGAAGTTGTCCAGAAGAAATGATTGTAGTTTATATTTAAAACTTACTTTGCTACCAGACATTTTATATTATTGAAAAAATTATTAAAGACTTTCTCTGATGCATATTGAACTCCTTTCTGAGCCACTGACTCCTGGAATTATGGATAATAAACCTCCTTCAATGGGTACATAGAAGAAGATTGCAGGTGAACAGCACACATTATCCTTACTGTATATTTCTTGCCGCAAATACTTTCTTTGAGAACAATCAATTATCCCAGTAAATTATTCAGTAAGATAGTGGAAATGTCTAAAATGTTAGGAGGCTGATTCGTTTATTTCCAAGACTAGCAGTTAGGTGATGAGAAAAAGTAGCTAAACTTACGTGAGCGTCTCAGTAATATGCATCATGCAGTTTGAGTTTAAACCAACATGTACACCCAAAAATTGATAACATTTTTTCATTTTACTGCCTCCTACTCGTGCGCCAGATCAGTTATTGGTATCACTGTATTTGTTGTGCATAACTGAACACAAATTTAGGGAGAGTAATTTTTCAGAGAAGCATGTAGAATGCATTTGAAAACATCGTTAACAGTTTCTGTTGTTCAATTCTCTCTAATGAGATTTATCGTAGCACTAGTATCAGCTGCAAACATTACCAAATCTGTCCGATGAATTTTAAGTGGCAGGCCATTCACACTTAGAGGGTGATTCCGTGACGTCGTTACGAACTTTCAAGGATGATGGAAAAAGGTAAATGTATCAATTTGAGTTAGAGGATCCTAGTCCGGAAACGACCTCGTCGAAAGGTATAAGCGAAAATATACTCAAATTCTTCCTTAGGCTCGTGCAGCGCTCAAACTAAGAACCCCTTCTTCCGAGCCCTAATCATAACGTACAGGAGTCCACCTGAATATTCCACATACCCTCAGATAGTTTCCCCTGTTGATGGGCTAGTAATGGTGCATGCAACTTGATATTAGAGAGACCGAAAATACTAAGTCTTACGAATTCTATTTACTTGCTTAAGTTCCTCAAGATGCTACATTTATAGCAGTTGTTCAAAATAGCATCTTCCAGCGTCAATGCAGGAAAGGAATCGTAACGAGAAGTTCTCTTATACCCATTCCAATATCTCTGGCGTCATTTGAACAGTGCTGCAGGGAACCATAATTCTTGTGAGCGTATCGTCTTCAGTCTCGACAGCCGTCTCGTATACAAGACATTTCACGTGGACCACAAGAAGGAATCAAGTGAGGTAGGTCAGATGAACGTACTGGCCATGAAACAGGACCTCCTATGCCTTCCCACTGTTCAGGAAATGCCTGGTCCTGCTACTGGCTCAAATGGCTCTGAGCACTATGGAACTTAACTTCTGAGGTCATCAGTCCCCTAGAACTTAGAACTACTTAAACCTAACTAACCTCAGGACATCACACACATCCATGCCCGTGGCAGGATTCGACCCTGCGACCGTACCGGTCGCGCGGTTCCAGACTGAAGCGCCTACAACCACTCGGCCACTCCGGCCGGCGCGCCTGCTATTCACGCACTCTCAGTCTCAAGTGAGGATCATGCTGAAACCACATACGATGACCAGTAACAGGTGCAATATGTACCAGAAATCTGGGTAGCATATCTCTGATAATCACTATGTCCAATGGTGTCTTTAAGAGGGAAGGAAGAAGAAACGGGACTAGTAAGTAATCATCGACTATACCTGTTCACACAAGTGTGGGATGGGGGTTGTCATTGGCCCATACGTGACTGTATACTGAGACTATTTAGCATTCCATCAGTGGTGAAACAAGCTTCATTCGTCAAAAATACAAAGGAAAGTGAGGATCGACTTTAACGCACCATCAGATCCATTACCTGAAAGCAACATGAGGTCAGATGTCGAAAGAGGGGATGGAAGGGGTGAAGCTACATTTCCCATAATACTCACCACACAATACTCTGCAACACATTCTTTCACGTGCAAGTGATAGACTGCTGATTGCAAGCACCTCATCCACTCGAGAGAGCACTACATCTTGTGGTCAGGAGTCTGCACAGTTGGTCGCCCTCCTCAGTCATTGTTCTGTGATACCAACTTCCCTGTTTCACATAATCGCTGGAACAATCTTGAAAACAAGATGTCATCCTGGTGTCTTATATGCGGATATCTGCTGCTGTACAAACGTTCCACTATTCTGCTCCTTCAATTTACTTGCCCGTACACAAAAATCATGTCTGCAAGTTCCGTCGCTGGGTACAACACTATTTCGTTAGGCGTGATTGACTTTAATACTTCAGTTTGTAAACACAGACTGCAGTGTACTGCAGTGCAAACATTGTACAACGGGATATCTCATGTCAGTAACACACCACACAATCTGCTTTGGATTAATTATCCCAATCTTTGCACCTACATACTCCTTGAGACTGCCTAACTTAAAATCTTAGCAACAACAGGACTAGAACATTTATTCCACTGCCAGAGGTAATCACCCTGTACCAGGAATAGTAGTGGAACCGAGATTGAAACCTGTGGTACAACCTTCGTGATCCCTCCAAACTCACTAAAATTTTTCTCCTTCCACCATTGTTTGACTTATTCAGCGCAACTGTCTGTATTCTGTTTGTTCGCTATGATTCAAACTACTTGTGTGTAATGCCATTTATTCCGTAACAATTAAGTTTCCCCAAGAGACAACCATGGTCTACACAATCAAACGTCTTCGAAATAATAAAATAAATAACAACCACCGATATCTAATTTCTTTATGCTTGTAATATATGGCGAGGGTATTTCAGTCGAGCAACTCATCTGCAATCCAAACTGTGGTGTCATAAGATAATTGTTTCTTCTTAAATGTGAGACTGTTCATGGGCACCTTTCTTCAAGTCTTTTCGAATATCCAAGAAAATGATGTCAGTAAGGATGCTGGACGATAATTACTTAAGTCTTTCTTGCAAACTTTCTTATAAAGTGGTTTATAACCGTCATATTTTAATCTGTCTCGAAATTCCGTGTGCCATGTGGCATTACATATATAACTAAGGATATTACTCATCAAGTTACGACAACATTTCAAAATTCTGTCTGAAATTCCATCGGCATCATATTAGCTTCCGTTTTTCTAAAATTTTCATAATTTTATTAATTTCAGTGAAGTATGTTGGTGATACTTTTAATTGATTAAAGTTTTGTGGAATGACACTTTTAATACGTTCTCTACCTTCTTCAACTGAACCACATGACAATATATTTTCTGATATATTTAGAAAGTGTCTGTCAAAATTACTCATAATTTGTAAATCATACGTTAAGAAGAATATAATAATCCCAATTCCAAAGAAAACAGGTGCTGACAGTTGTGAAAATTACCAAACTATCAGTTTAAAAAGCCACAACTGTAAAATATTAAAATGAATCCTTTCAGAAGAATGGAAAAAATGGCGGAAAGTGAGCTCGGGAAAGATCAGTTTTGATTCCAGAGAAATGTAGGAACATGCTAGGCAATACCGATCCTAAGACTTTTTACAGAAGATGGGTTAAGGAAAGGCAAACCTACATTTATAGCATTTGTATACTTAGAGAAAGCTTTTGATAATGTTGACTGGAGAAGTCTGTTTCAAATTCTAAAGATGGCAGAGGTAAAATACAGGGAGCAAAAGGCTATTTACAATTTGTACAGAAACCAGATGGCAGTTATAAGAGTCGAGGAGCACGAAAGGGAAGCTGTGGTTGAGAAGGGAGTGAGACAGGGTTGTAGCTTACCCCTAATGTTATTCAATCTGTATATTGAGCAAGCAGTAAAGAAAACAAAAGAGAAATTTGGAGTAGGAATTAAGGCCTAGGGCGAAGAGATAAAAACTTTGAAGTTTGCCGATTACATTGCAATTCTGTCAGAGACAGCAAAAGACTTCGAAGAGCAGTTGAATGGAATGAACAGTACCCTGAAAGGAGGATATAAGATGAAAATCAACAAAAGTAAAACAGGGACAATGGAATGTAGTCGAATTAAATTAGGTGATGCTGAGGGAATGAAAAACGTTTCTGAAGAAAAGAAGAATCCTAACATCGAGTATAGATTTAAGGGTCAGGAAGTCCTTTCTGAAATTATTTCTATGGAGTGTAGCCATGTATAGAACTGAAATATGCACGATAAACAGTTTAGACAAGAAGAGGACAGAAGCTTTTGAAACGTGGTGCTACAGAAGATTGCTGTAGATTAGATGGGTCGATCAAGTAAATAGTGAGGAGGTTCTGAATAGAACTGTGGAGAAGAGAAATTTGTGGTACAACCTGACTAAAAGAAGAGATCGATTGGCAGGACACATTCTGAGGCATCAAAGGATCACCAATTTGGTACTGGAGGGAAGTGTGAGGGGTGGTGGTTGGCAGGAGGGGGGGGGGAATCATAGACGGAGACACATGGATGAATGAAGTAAGCACATTCCGAGGGATGTAGGTTGCAGTAGTTACTCAGAGATGAAAAGGCTTGCACATAAGAGAGTAGCATGGAGAGCTGCATAAAACGAGCTTTTGGACTGAACAACGACGACAACAACAACAACAACAACAACAACAACAAGTACTACTACTACTACTACCACAACGTTGGCTTTTACCTTAACTGTTATGGTAACTTGTACAGTGTCTGATTGTCCTGTCTCCTGTTTCACAATATCACATATAGTTTTAATTATACTATCTGTATTTCTAATTTCTGCCATAAAAGCCATATGTCTCTACATTTCAGTCACTTTTCCTCAAATACCACATTATTTTTATACAATTCAATAATGCTGGATATTAGCCTTTACATAAATTTCTCTTTTCCTGTTAACGCTATTTCAATCCCTTCAGTTGTCCACCTCTTCGTGGTTTTTCTTTTGAAGGACTTTCAGGATATGTTTTTACGTATGTTAGTTCCACTTATTGACAAAAATTTACAATATAATAATGGAATTAAGTATTATCATCTCTTTCTATATGTACTTCATCCCAAATCACCTCGTTCAACCTATTCTTAAAATATTTTAATCTGTCATCATCACATGTCTCACTGCATTGTATGAATACAGCTAAGAGCTGTGATGTGCTACATTATTTATTTCCATTAACTGTAAATCATGATTAGACAGTCTGTTAACAATGGATTCACAGTAATTGTTTCACCCATAGGACTGTCTATCTGTCAGAGTCCAGCTATCTTCTTCCACACGAGTTGGAACATTCACTACTGAAATCAGATTGAAATAGCCAAATAATGATGCCAGTTAATATTTCCTGACACAGATTTAGGATATCTGTGCAAACAACTGTTTTTTCTGGAAAGACAGGTAGTTAAATAATACATCTATATTCCTCATAAACAGCTGAAAGTTGCCTATAGGAGTTCTGGAGATTGTTACAATTACAAGAGAAGTAATCTACAGTAACAACTCACAAGCACGTGCTTCTATGTTCTGATCTGCACAAAAGGTGTTTGTTTCAATTTTTTGACTTTGTGTCCAACTGTCCCATAAGTTCCAACTCCTCTTTTCTGATGTTTAGCTTCTAAATCCCTGCGGTTACATGGTGTTCAGAGACGTACAAAATATCTGCAATTACAGATTTTCTACATCTTATTGACTTACGAGATCCCCATCTACCTTGTTTCTAGTCTTCCTAATGTTGTGATAAAGCAAACTAATTTCACTTCTCTTGAAATTGTTGCATATCCTGTGGTTCTGTTCTGTTCTAATTTCTTTTAAGACTGTTTGTTGATAATCTTACTCTAAGTTAAAAAGTTGCTTCATCTGAGTCCAATAATCACAGGGATTTTGCCTTGCATGCTTTTGTCCTCCTTACACTTTCTGCAAGACGCTCAGTAATCTGTCGTTTCGCCACTATAAAGGTGCAGGCCATGGTTTGTGTATCCCAATCTCCCAGTTAAACTTTGTTTCAGTGAAATGCAATCAACTGAGCTCTTTTTATGGTCTTCATATCTATATTAGTTAGTTATTTATATGTTCCATAGATCGTCTGAACGAATTCGTTAACGAAGTGATGTGGAGAGAGTCAGATTACAGGCTATGTGTACATGATTAGTGTCAACATTAATGAAAATATTGATGTTGGTCCTATTCATGCAACTACAGTTCATTGTTTTTCACTGGCTGCAAGAAGAAATTCGTCAATGGAATAGAAGGAGTTGTCCAGGAGAAATGATTTTAAGTTAAATGTAAACTTATTTCACTACCTGTCAGACATTTTATGTTATTTGGCAAATGACACAAAATTTTTGTTGCTGCATATTGAACTCCTCTCTGATCGGTAATAAAGGTAATTGTCTCATCTAGTGTTGCAGATATGTACATTCCTGTTCCTCTCTAATTGTGATCCGTTATTAATGTCACGGCTCCTCCCGTTGGAGGTTCGAGTCCTCCCTCGGGCATGGGTGGGTATGTTGTTCTTATCATAAGTTTAAGTAGTGTGTAAGTCTAGCGACCGATGACCTTAGCAGTTTGAGCCCTTAGAAATTCACACACATTTGAACATTTTATTAATGACGGATTTCAAAACTGGGTGTATGTATTGTGACAATGAAGTTAAAGTGCGTAACGTCCATGAGTGAACACCACATACTATTCTTACTGTTTGTTCTTTTGCAATCAATACTTTCTTTCTAAGTGATGAACTACTCCAGTAAGTTAGTCCTTATGACATTATTGAGTGAAAATATGAAAAATATATCTGCAGATCGATACATTTTTTCCAAGATTACTAATTATATGAGGACCAAAAATTGCTGAACTTAATTCTTTGAGAAGCTCAGTAACGTTCTTGTTCGAGTTCAAGTTTTCATCAGTGTGTACACCCAAAAATTTAAGCATGCTACCCCACTTACTGACTCCTGATTGTGTGCTATGTCAATTCTTAGTATGACTGTTGGTTAGTGAACTGCAGGTAGTGAATTTTTTTGAAAATTTAGGGAGAGTACCACTTAAAGGTTTTTTCGAAAATATAATTTACAAACTGTTTTGTTGCTTTCTCGCTAATAAAATTTATTATAACACTAGTACCGTCTACAAAGAGTACCAGTGTTGGTAGCTGAATATTAAATGGAAGGTCATTCACATATACAAGGAATGGGAGCGGACCCAAAAGTGAACCCTGTGGGAATCACTTTGTGAATTCTTTTTTGCCACCCAGTCACTAAAATTTTCTACCTTTCTGACACTTTCTGGATTATTCAGCACAAACTTTTCATTGTATTTTTCAAATATGATTCAAACTTTGTTTGTGTGAACCCATCAATTCCATAAAATTGGAGTTTTTCTAAGAGAGTGTCATGATCTACCTAGGGCTGCGCATGGCACTGTAAAACCTCCCCAAACTGCTCACAAGTTCGTGTTGTTGCTGCATCTATTTCACCCATGTTAATTTAATGCTCTAATCTTAAGTTGCTAGTAGGGATGGCTTCTGTTCCTCCTATTACAAGTACTTGACCTTTTTGATCAAAATCTCTGCGCTGTCTGTCACCTAGCTAAAGTAGCACTTGGTTTTGTGTTGTTTGTGACCTGATATTCTCCACCAAGCTTTTCCTGTATGATTTGGCCTACACCTCTTGCGTACGTGCTACCTAGAAGCAAGTCCCTTTCATTCTGCTTGACTTTTCCACCAACCTAATCTGAAATTTGCGCATATGAGTCTGCTGCATTCAACTTTGCTCAAAAACGGTTGTGGCTCTTCTCCTACGTATTTCAAGCAACAAGTAAAACTGATAGCTAACTGGGATTTGAAGTTTAATTTGCGAGGCTTCCTCCTTTTGATGATCGGTCATTAACTTTTACCAAACCACACTTTCTCTTTTCTCCTTCAAGATATCTACTTAAAAAAAACACTATTTCTAATTCTGCCTGAAGTGCGTAAATCATTGTTCCCTGTTCCGATACTCTCTTGTATCTTGTGTCGACTGCATAGTCAGCAAATCCGTGGGAAAGCTTCATATGATACTTTACTGGTCTCCCAGCTACAAAAGCCCCAATTAAGACCAACTCGCAGGCTCGTCATGTTTCTCCCAAACTCACTAACCTACGGCATCATCTGCGTTTATCACACATGACGCTCCTTTTTACAGTAAACACTCGAACTGCAGTAAACTAAGAGCTAGTGAATACTTCTCTTCCGATGAGGTGTTCAGTAAACCTCTAGCAGCGGGTGAAATTAAACATGAGAATGTAAACTCCACACTTACATTCACTAAAACGTAAGTTTTTGACCGCAGGAAGCAGGAAACGAATAAAGTATGCGGAAGCGCAGTACCTCTAACGACAATACTAAACAGCCACTATTCTGAACGATGTGAAGTACTCGTACTATAATGTATCCAAAACAATACGCAACGCTCTGCACTGACAGTGCTCAGAGTGTGTGAATGAGTACAACGACTGATAACTGCTAACTCTAGCGTCTCTCTGTTTTTTGTTTATTTCTCCCTTGCTTTTGGAGGTCTTCTCAAATTTTCTTTCATTCTCTCCTAATTACACCTCCAGTTCTTTTAGCGTTAGAATATGACGATTACTTATTCCTCCAACATGAGCAACCATCTTCACGAGAACGCAAAAATTTCTCCTAGACAACGCAGTGTGCTTTGACCACGGCTTATGGACGCTCAACGGTGAGTTTGTTAGCGCTGTGCTTCTATCAAACAGAGACTTACGTTCTAATGATTGTTATAGGGTAACGGCACAAATTACTGAATGTCACGAGCCAGTCACTGTAAATACATTTCTGATATTAAACGGTTCTACCACTTGATGCGAGTGGAAACCATGTAGGATGACAGACAGTCCTGCAGCCATAAGGGCAAACACGATATCATTAGGAAAGGAACTCGGATTGGACACAGGAAAGGAAATCAGCTACGATATTTCGAAAGATCCATTGTGGAATTAAGTTACGTCACTTGGAGAAACAGCAGAAAACATAATTTAGCGTGGTCAAATGGCGAACGAAAGTCAGTTTCTCCAGAATTCGAGACCTTAGTCTGAAGCATTGTGGTACTTCGCTTTGTTTGCTCTCGACATTTGCATGCGAATAGGTACAGTCGTGCTCAAAAGTATCCGAAGGACCTGAATTGCATTTCGCCTGATTCGCATATAACCCTCATAACGCAGCTGTCTTCCAGGTCCTCTAATCGCTCCGCAGTACAGTCGTTTGACTATTGAAAATGGTTCCAATAAATCACCACTAGAAGACACTGCTCCTTATCGCAATAACTCAAGATGTAAAGTAATACAGCGATACTACAAATATCAGGGAACACCTTATCACACATAAGACTGTCCTTAAAGCTTGTAAGCACACATTTATTACAATAAATGACATACCTGCTAATTATTACGTCAGATAGGTAAAGCACGTAGTAAGTTCGTCGTATTCATGATTTTCTCTTCAAAGAAACATACCGTATTTATTATTTAACACAAAATGACATTAAAAATTGAAGTTTTTCTCACAAGCTGCTAGTTGAGAATATGTATGTACTTCAAATGACACGACGAACAGTCTCGTTCTGCACATGGATTCAAACCCAGGTCATATAGACCAAGCAAATATTTCGTGACTGACGGAAACTAACAGTCATTCCTGACTAGGCATAAAGAGAGTGATATACCTCGATTTTAGACAGTATCAGCTAGGAAAAATCAACTTTAAATTACATAACGTAAATATTTTTAACGGACGCGAATTTCTACCCAGCATCTATTGTCCCTGTTAACGAACTACGAGAGTTGTTAAATATTGCTTCTTTACAAGTTACTTAATTGAAATGTCGTGAGGTAAAGCTTTGTGTTGGACAGGTCAAAAACGGCTCTGAGCACTATGGGACTTAACTGCTGTGGTCATCAGTACCCTAGAACTTAGAACTACTTAAACCTAACTAACTTAAGGACATCACAAACATCGATTCCCGTAGCATGATTCGAACCTGCGACCGTATGTTGGACAGGAATTCGAACGCAGAACCTAGTCGGATTGTTATCGAAGCACAATCAACTGTGACATATCGGATTTCTTCGGCAGTAGCAAGATGTTTTAACTGAAATGACGAGATGAAACATTAATTTTTTCCTTCCCAGGACTCCAACCCGGCACCTATCGCTGTTACATTCTAGAGAAAACGAACGTTAAATATGGGTTCGTTACACCAGAAGCGACATGTGAGTATGTATGAACTACAAATAATATGACGAAGAGTTCATTGCTGACTGGTAATCGAACCCCACACATGTCGTTGCTGACTGCACTCAAAGACACGTCAGGTACCGAATTTTTCTCCACCAGCAGCTTGGAATAACAACCTTGAACTTACAGTAATCTCGCAAATAGTTCTGTATCTCACTGGGAGTAAAAAACGTCAGATATTGTTAGTGTTGACAACGAATGAAAATACGTTAAAAACAAAATTATTATCCACCAGCAGATAGGTGTTCTCACGCTAGAGCTTGATAATACATAATGAAAGCTTTAGTGCCGGGCCAGGATTCGAACCCATTGACGTGCAATATGTGGAGATGCTGAGGAATCTAAAGTTCTGAACAAACAACAAATTGTAGTCGAGCTGTATTTTCATGAAATGATCAAATTCCGCGTTAAGGGCGGTCTGAGTTGCATTCCCAGTTCAGAACCAATTTTAGCGACATACAGAAGCTCAAATAAAAAAAGCAATAAGTGTCCTGTGACCATACATAGCGTTTGTTTCAAAAAATGGCTCTGAGCACTATCGGACTTAATTTCTAACATCATCAGTCCCCTAGAACTTAGAACTACTTAAGCCTAACTAACCTAAGGACATCACACACATCCATGGCCGAGGCAGGATTCGAACCTGCGACCATAGCGGTCGCGCGGTTCCAGACTGTAGGGCCTAGAAACGCTCGGCCACCCCAGCTGGCTGGCGTTTGCTTTGTCACTAGAAATAAATAACTAGTATAAGGAAGATTACTGGAGACTGACTTTATGGTGCTTCAACCTGTCTATTTGGTAGAAAAGGAATATCATGTTTAATGTGAATTTCAGACCACAATGCCATTATACCTTCTTCATTTGGCGTAGCCAGAAGAGAATAGAATTGTCTCTCCCTATCAAAAAGCATCTGCAGAAGCTGGAATCGAACCCTGACCATGAGTATATGAATCTATCAGCAACACAACAGACCACCAAATCGTCTTCCCTGCAGCTCATTTTTCTATTGTAACGCCGTTGCGCCACACTGGATGAGAATTCTGACACACAGACTCCCGGTAGTGGTTTGCAGGATGTTCAGTACATTCATTTACTTGGTTCACCGAATCGCCATGAACTAGCTGCCTCAGCTACCCAGTGCATACATTCGACACTATTTTCTAGTCACCGAAATCAAATCACGTAACTGCCACCTACACAGAACTGCCAACAGTGTAGGATGCAGAAATTTGAATAGGAAGTGTTCCTTTCCACTTGAGCAACTCTATTGCGCTATCTGTTTGTTGAAAACGTCGTGCAGTGCAAAAGAAAAGTTGTACCTGTCTGTCTCTCAGAAGTCTACATCCGGCCATATGCATTAACTCACAACACTGTGGAATGCGGAAATTCTAGAGGAATTGTTGTTGACAGCTGGAGTTCGTGTACCTGTGGCTCAGGTAGTAGTGTAATGGTGCGCGTAGTGCACCGTAGACAAAACATCGTGAGTTCAAATACATTCACTGCCACATTTTTTAAAACGCAATTCCGCTGTCTGCTGAAGTTATCAATCTAATGGAACTTTGAACATAATTCCCTTCACATCTCAACCCAAAGTAGTCGCATGTGGAAAAAGGGCCAACGACAGCGACATTTTATTCTTTTCAGGTTTAATAGACGGCCAGGCAGCAGATGCATCTCGAAACTTTTGTATTATGTATGGGAAGAGCTCATCGTGCCAAAATACGTCAGAAAAGTATTTTCTACATTGACTATCGTGTGGTAGTGGCATTTTATTCTTCTTCAAACTTGTTTGACAGCTTTAACTCAGAACAGGTTTTCTACATGCATGAAATAAATAAACTGCATGTGCATTGTCAGACTGTTATAGATAACATCAGAGAATTTGCATATGTCGTTGATGATTAATTTCTCTCTCATGCTCACTATTGTTTAAACAACACTCAAAGAAACCCTATGAAAATTGTACTCTGTATTATAAGAAATAAAATAAAACTACCCACGATAACCTTACGGCGTAAGTCTGTTTTAATAAAGCTGAGTATCTGTACACAAACGCTCCTCTATCGAACGGAATTAGGAAAATGCTACTCAGATTGCTATTGGGTCTGTGTTTAATTGAGAGGCTGTGTCATACTAATAAAGTTATGTATTCCTAGAAACCCAAAATTTGCTTGTCAGCAACGGAAAGAGGCATTACCTGCTGTGCAGCATTGTAAATTTTCCACCATTGCACTAAGAGTCAAAAGTATTTTATTGCGTTTTCCTTATTGATGTTTTATCTGACTGCTTGTAGCTCTTTCACAGAAGGGATGAAAACGTCACAGTCACAGACGCTTTTCTACAGGCCAGCAAGTTACCAAAGAGCTAGCAATGAGGAATGTGTCTGTGATTCCTATACGAGGCCAATAACGACTAGAACTCGTAAATCGCTATTTAAAGGACAAGATTAGTTGCGATTTCCACGTGCAACGACTTTCCTGGGCTGAAAACCGTAAATTTACAATCTTTTGTTACACCTCAAGCGATAATAGCTCAGATTATTAAATGGAAATGACAGGAAAAATCAAGTGAACTTTGTGGCTTAATTCCGTGCACACCAGGAAGTAACTCGTCGATCACACAGTAGACAAACATACCTTGCCTTGTTGCCAAATCTCAGTTACAGTACCAGCAGGAAGAAGACGAACTGATGTGTTCCTACAGAGGCCTGGGAAGTGACCATAGCTGGTGTCTCAAAGACGCGGCTGGCATGGCCTGGAATATGTAATGTGTCTGATTCGCATTTCTGTATCTAGGTTTGAGGGGCTGGAGCGTAGTTACTAATAATACTCAGAACTGACTGTAAAGTAAGCATCATAAATCAGTAACTCTCATAGTTGTTTTTATATTTCATTCACAAGTGTACTCAAAACTACGAAACTCATTCACGGACGTTTTCGTGCTTGGACGATAGTCAGCACAACAAACAAATAAATATAAAAAATCAATGTTTGTGTGTGTGTGTGTGTGTGTGAGAGAGAGAGAGAGAGAGAGAGAGAGAGAGAGAGAGATAAATATAAAAAAGAATGAGAGAGTGAGTAAATAATTGTTGTAAAGAAATTGCATCATGGTATACAAAGAAATCTTTCATTAAAATAACACGTCCCTCATCATTATGAAATGTACACATTATCTATGGAACAAATATTAGTCGAATCAAATGTAATCTAATCATTTTGCTGACTAGCCATGAAGAGCCCTGAATTACCGAAGTTATCGCCAATATCTGTACCCAAATCCAAACTTGAACATAAAAGACCACAGTTTTTGTAATAAACTGGGACTCCTATCATGACCCTTGCGTCTCTGTTAACTAACCATGAAAGATGTCTGATATACCTCCATTCAGAAGTAACAATGTGTGAATGCATTTGAAGATGAAGCGCATGATGTGAAGTTCTGTGACGAAGATACGAACCCAAAACGTAATCGGATTGTGAACTAAGTAAAATCAAATGTGATGTATCGGTTTTACTTACTAGCTGCTAGGTGTTTGAATCACAAATAAGGATAGAAATTTTTGTGCCTGAGTGAAGATCGAACCGCACACCTACCGCCCGTCTTTATAATCCACGAATATAACTTAAGTATCAGTTAGTTAATCACCAATAGTAAGATGTGAGCTCGTTTGACCAGAAATAACGACACCTATTGCGAATGTTGTCAACACATGAACAGACATTAAAAATGCATGTTAATTTTCACTAGCTGGCCGGTGTGCACATGATAGGGCTTGAAATGAAATTATGAATATTTTTGTACTGGATCAGTATTCGGACCCACATACCTACCTTTGGAGGAGACCTAGAGAAGACTGCAGTCTTGGGAAATAGAACGAAATGACTGAACTATACTGTTCCGAGAGATTCAGATCCTCAAGAGAGGAGATACGAATTCAAATCACGGTCCAGCACCAAATTTTTCAACGTCTGTAGTTCAATCAAGTACAAATAAAATAAGAGCCCTGTTCCTTTAAATGGCTATCGGTTCATCAAATAAAATAAAATCTTCTAATGTAAGTAAGTTTACTGGCGACAGTATTTCTGTTTACCATGACTTCCGCGTATGTCATTTCACAACGTAAACCGGCTCTCACCCGGTTGGTAATGAAGGAACGTGATGTTTAATACGGATTCTGAATCATAACGTCTTTCTGTTGAGGTTACCAGAGGTAAAGTAAATCTGTTTGTGCTTCTTAAAAGTAAATGTGTGAACCCACGCATTGCACCTGTGGTAGTTCGTTCCACCAGACCATTGTGGCCACTTTTCCCAGCCCCAGGACTGTGCTGTAACGGATCATATGCTTAGCTTACAAAATTAGTCACGGTGGAAAAAATGCGAGTCTTTTAAATGGTTAAGTATAAGCAAGCTTCTGACGCGGAGATTATGCTGTAGGTAGGGTGTTTAGGTTTTTATATTGGTAACGCCACGTATCGCTGTGTATGAAAATCACTGGCTGTGCTGAATGCAGTCTGTGACTGTTTAGCATTGTTGTAATATTCGCTATTGTAGTGTTGGGCAGCTGAATTTGAACAGCGTGTAGCGTTGCGCAGTTGGAGGTGAGCCGCCAGCAGGGGTGGATGTGGGGAGAGAGATGGCGGAATTTAGAGAGCCGATGATCTGGACTTGTGTCCATCAGAGACAGTAAATTTGTAAGACTGGATGTCATGAACTGTTATCTATATTATGTCTTTTGAACACTATTAAGGTAAATACATTGTTCATTCTTTATCAAAATCTTTCATTTGCTAACTATGCCTATCAGTAGTTAGTGCCTTCAGTAGTTAGAATCTTTTATTTAGCTGGCAGTGTTGGCGCTCGCTGTATTGCAGTAGTTTGAGTAACGAAGATTTTTGTGATGTAAGTGATTCGTGAAAGGTATATGTTATTGTTAGTCAGGGCCATCCTTTTGTATGGATTTTTGAAAGTCAGATTGCGTTGCGCTAAAAATATTGTGTCAGTTTAATGTTGATCAGAATAGGTAAAGAGTGAAATGTCTGAGTACGTTCAGTTTTGATCAGTTGTTTGAAAATCAAATAACGTAAGGGGTTTACCAGCACAGTAATTCAATAATTTTTCTAAGGGGACCTTTCAATGCTATTCTCACGTCAGCAGGATGTAAAGATTCTTCTACGCATCGTAGCCTCGATGTGAAGCCATTTTGAAATTTTCACTAATTCAGCAAATTTCTTAGTTCGAGAAAATCCACTGTGAAGTGTGAAGTTACCGGATAATTCGATTATTACCGTCATTATCACTATCATTTTCATACCGCTGCTGGAACACATGTGCTTGACCATCATTTCATGCCTTTTGGTCATTATAGAAGTAGTTGCCCAAGAACAGGTTCTTTCCCTGTCTACAGATTTCTTTTCATGTTAATATGAAACATCAGCAATTACTCGTAGATTACATTAAAAATTAAGTAATTGATGAAGACGTCACTTGAACGCGCTGTCTTTCTTCATTAACTTGCACCAAGAAATGGCTGTCGAATACTGCCAAACCAAATGCCAAGGGATCTTACTGCCTTCCGATATACGTCGCTGTCAGTTCTTCCATATGATTTGGTCGACGTGACCTGTTTCATGTTGTGTATGACGGAGAATGTTTTAGAAAAACAAATGTTTTCCTTTGCAATAAACAGAAAGATTTTCATTCTGAGCTATCTAAGTTCTAAATTTTCGCAATATTATTTCAAATTTAATATTCGCTACTGTAATGTGGTAAAGTATTTCACAGTTCCAAAACCCGCATTCGACCATAAATTCTAGGTCAGAGTGACACCAGTTTAAGTAACCTAATGTAGCGAAGACTGTTTGCCAGTGCTCTTTCTCACCGGAAAATACGCAATTAACCCACTGGGCTCCATAAGTACACTGTAACAGTAATTTCTGTGTGTATGCAATGCATACTGATTGTAGAATTTAGTGGTGCTCTCTCTTCCTCTTCTGTATACAATATGCCTGATCTAAACGGGCACTTTATCATTTACAGGCCCCAGGCAGTGCTACATCATACTGACAACAGTAATGTGCTTTTACTGACAACATCACTTTTCGTTTTACCTGATATTGTAATCATTTAAATAAAGCAACATGAGCTTCCAGTGTACGTTTTTTCTTATTACGCGCATAATGGCAATGAAGATTGAGGCATCAAAGAGAGACCATTTATGTTGTTTAATTTTTCTCCTTTTCTGTTTATGTCGACTTGAAGGCACTACATTCAATTCAGTTCTCTTTACTTTGGTGCAAGGACGCGCAAGTGTCAACGCAGGCACAAACAAGAGATCCTTAATTTTAATGCCAAGCAGAAACCAGAGTGGTGGCTACATGGCGGCAAGGTGATAAATAGCAAAACTACGAGTACGGTGGTCTCGGCTTCGATCCCTGGTCAGTCCCAAGAATTTTATCTCCAATTTTACACTTCTTTCCCCTTGGGCAGTGTTTGTTGATGCGAGAAATGCCGAGTTGCACTGTGGCCCGAAAGCCACGTTAAACTGTAGGTTCCCCTATTAACTCTCTAGACAAGTCAACTCAAAGGTCGGAGGAAAGCAACGGCATACCACCTCCAACAGGACCATGCCTAGAAAAGCACTGTGGTGTTCAAACCAATCTTCTAAATGATGACTGCTTTACTTTACTATGGGTTCCAAAGTTAATGATCTTGGGGTTATTAACATTTTTGTGTTTTCATGCTGTAGCATTGATACCAGTAAACGTAAGTAACCGGCCGAGCACTGTCACCGTTCGAGTTGTCAAGGTGGTAGACGACGATGCTGTCGACCCCAGTTGCAATCTTGTTCATGTCTATGTTTCAGTCGAATACCCCTTTGTGCATTTCTGTCTATTTCAAGATATACTTTTATACACTTGGTATGCATCCATATTGATATCTGATAGAGCTGTCTTTAGCAACATAAATCAGATATGTTTTACAAGCAATATATCAGACAATAGGTCAGTGCAGCGAGATTTCGTTTGTGTGTTGCGCATGGTTCAAGAAATATTTGTGTTTTGCTTCCTTGTGTGATAGGTTTCACCCCACTGAATGCCCGCAAGCTCTCGAATATACTATCAACAATTGGAATTACGCAATAATACACTTAAAAGATGTATTTTTGCATTATATAACCCAATGAAAATAACTGTAATTCGATTATATGCCTACTTGCTCATTACTCGCGCTTCTTGATGCCTTCCTCCAAAAATTAAAAGAAAAATAAAAAGTGAGAAAGAGAGACAGACAGAGAAAACAGAAATGTATTTCAAATATCAGTTTGGTGACGTCATGTTCCTCTCGTGATGTAAAGCAAGGATAGTTAATAGGTAATATCTCGTTGTACTAGCGATATGTATGGCTACAGGGTTCTTTCCTTTCCCTCTGCAAACAACCAAAACAGAATTCAGTAACAAAGTGGGAAGAACACCTATGCATTGCGCCAATTAAACACTCAGCCTTTCTTGGTTAATCGTTAACAATTGCCTGTAATGCAGTAAACATCCTTGATTACTGATTTGTTACTACTACCTTTGTTTTTGTTATTCGTCACCTCACAACAACTTTCCAATCACTCATTGCTACCGATGCACGTAACGAATGGATCAGGATGAATGGAATGTGGGATGTTACGTCACGGAGAATATACACATTTATCTTCGCCTCTTGTGTTTAGGGTAATATGAAAATCTCAGTAAAAAAGACAACAAAGGGATGCCGGTGATGCAGGCAATAATACCAAACTACACTCCTGGAAATGGAAAAAAGAACACATTGACACCGGTGTGTCAGACCCACAATACTTGCTCCGGACACTGCGAGAGGGCTGTACAAGCAATGATCACACGCACGGCACAGCGGACACACCAGGAACCGCGGTGTTGGCCGTCGAATGGCGCTAGCTGCGCAGCATTTGTGCACCGCCGCCGTCAGTGTCAGCCAGTTTGCCGTGGCATACGGAGCTCCATCGCAGTCTTTAACACTGGTAGCATGCCGCGACAGCGTGGACGTGAACCGTATGTGCAGTTGACGGACTTTGAGCGAGGGCGTATAGTGGGCATGCGGGAGGCCGGGTGGACGTACCGCCGAATTGCTCAACACGTGGGGCGTGAGGTCTCCACAGTACATCGATGTTGTCGCCAGTGGTCGGCGGAAGGTGCACGTGCCCGTCGACCTGGGACCGGACTGCAGCGACGCACGGATGCACGCCAAGACCGTAGGATCGTACGCAGTGCCGTAGGGGACCGCACCGCCACTTCCCAGCAAATTAGGGACACTGTTGCTCCTGGGGTATCGGCGAGGACCATTCGCAACCGTCTCCATGAAGCTGGGCTACGGTCCCGCACACCGTTAGGCCGTCTTCCGCTCACGCCCCAACATCGTGCAGCCCGCCTCCAGTGGTGTCGCGACAGGCGTGAATGGAGGGACGAATGGAGACGCGTCGTCTTCAGCGATGAGAGTCGCTTCTGCCTTGGTGCCAATGATGGTCGTATGCGTGTTTGGCGCCGTGCAGGTGAGCGCCACAATCAGGACTGCATACGACCGAGGCACACAGGGCCAACACCCGGCATCATGGTGTGGGGAGCGATCTCCGACACTGGCCGTACACCACTGGGGATCGTCGAGGGGACACTGAATAGTGCACGGTACATCCAAACCGTCATCGAACCCATCGTTCTACCATTCCTAGACCGGCAAGGGAACTTGCTGTTCCAACAGGACAATGCACGTCCGCATGTATCCGTGCCACCCAACGTGCTCTAGAAGGTGTAAGTCAACTACCCTGGCCAGCAAGATCTCCGGATCTGTCCCCCATTGAGCATGTTTGGGACTGGATGAAGCGTCGTCTCACGCGGTCTGCACGTCCAGCACGAACGCTGGTCCAACTGAGGCGCCAGGTGGAAATGGCATGGCAAGCCGTTCCACAGGACTACATCCAGCATCTCTACGATCGTCTCCATGGGAGAATAGCAGCCTGCATTGCTGCGAAAGGTGGATATACACTGTACTAGTGCCGACATTGTTCATGCTCTGTTGCCTGTGTCTATGTGCCTGTGGTTCTGTCAGTGTGATCATGTGATGTATCTGACCACAGGAATGTGTCAATAAAGTTTCCCCTTCCTGGGACAATGAATTCACGGTGTTCTTATTTCAATTTCCAGGAGTGTATTTCTGTCGACTTAACACCATGACGACAGACAAACTGGCGTCTCAATGTATTTTGATTATACTTCGTTAGCCTTCTTGTGACCTCGTTCTAATGCCTGGTGGGAGCAGGCATAACGTTTTGCTTTTTGAACACCGAGCAATGACACACAAAGATAGTAGATGGAAGGATACAAAGAAACAATAAGACTCATGGGGGTAGATCCAGTTCATCATTAGAAGACTAAACAAGAGGGAAACGTTACGAAAGCAATGAATACGCTGGTTTGTATGCATTATTTGTATAGATCTGAACATGAAAAAGCGCAGATCTGCGCAGTGCCCACATCTGCACTTTAGTTTCTGTCTTAATGGGCATAATTTTTAGTTTCTTCTCTTCTGAATTATCAAATGTATTGATTATTACGTGGCGTAGAATAATTAGTGAACTGTGTTTCTTATAGCTTCCATTCCCACCAAATTTTTTCTACATCCTCGTGCAATTCATGAAATTTTACTTGTATGATCACGAGACTGCACATAGATGCAATCGATTTCGAGGTGCAAAGTGTTTTTTATCTTACTTTTCGTGACAGGAGGCTAAAGTTGATTTCCAAAGACATTTTACTGTACTGAAATAATCTTTTGTCTCATAGTAACAGGGTAAGTGTTTTATTCGTATACATTTTGTGGGAAACTGTAATCGTGATGGACGTTTATACATCTGAATGTTTGACACAACTGGTGGGAGAAAAGGCTGCATATTAACCAAACTCTGCACCTCCTCTCCGTATCCTCATATGACATGAGCACGGGATTCTCCTCGCATACCGCTACAGAGCTATTCCCATCACAACTGAGCATTGGCAACATCGTCACAAAAATTTGGCAACACTGTGACAGTGCAGTCACTTCCACATGTGGTACTGAGTTGACTCGCTAAATTCACTTGATATTCCCATTTGATTTGAATGACTCATGCTATGTAACCCCTAGACACTGAGACAGAAAATCAATTTTTTGGCTAAAGAAATGCTATTATTCACATAACTGACAATTTTTAATATCTTTCACGATGCGTTATGAGGCTGAGCGACCAATATCATGATGAGAATGGCGGGCAGGCAGCAGTGTGTGCGTAGCCTGGTGGTACCACCCATGTCTCATGGCAGAACAGCTCAATTAGTCGTCAGTTCCAACCATGCTAGGGGCCAGCGTGTGCGAGCTTTTTTGTCTGATATATTTTATGGAGCTGCGAATTTCCAGAAAAAATTCACTCGCGAAATCGGATGAAAACCTTTACAGTTCGACTCACGTAAGGTACTACTTCTATTATCGTTCACGATGCGTTATGAGGCTGAGCGACGAATATCATGATGAGAGTGGCGGGCAGGCAGCAGTGTGTCCGTAGCCCCGTGCCCCCACTTGTATCTCGCGTCGCAATGGCTCAATGAGTCGTCAGTTCTATCTGTGACAGGGATCAGGGTGTCTGAGCTTTTTTTTTTTATTTATTTTATGGAGCTGCTAATTTCCAGAAAAAATTATGTAACGAAATCGGAAGAAAACCCTTACACATCAAATCCTCTTGGTAACTCGACACACCAAGTTGTGTTAATGGTCATAGATCTCGGCTTTCTGACTGCCAAGCTGCTTCACAATACAAGCTTCTCTGAAGAAATTCGAATTGACCATCAACAATACGAATTTCAATATTGTTCTTCACTTAAGACTCACATGCCAGGGGGATAAGTATGAAGGAAATGAAACTCTTGATTACTATAGGGCCTCTATGCTAAATTTCCACAGTAGCAATTAGGAACTCTCTGCAGACATTTGGTAACAGTGGCTCTAACAACTTTCTTTTTCTCTGGGTGGCTTCAAATATGGGCAATTTTGTCACCTTAAATCCAATTGAATATTTTAAATAACACTTTTGAACAGCGTTCACTTCTCCATTAATTAATGTATGGATCTCAAAACAAGCAACATGCCTGAGTAGCTATAGAGCAGGTTCTGAAAGGTATTGACGCAATGTAACGCATCCATTTACCATAGGGAATCAAAGAAAGAAACCTAACACATTACATTGCATTTACTCTCTGTGCCTTGACTAACACATATTAATCCATGACAAAGCTAAATTATTTGAAGAATCTCATGTGAAAAGAAAAAGAACAGGATCTGACGCTTTAAATATAGCACACTGGATAAGGAACAATGAAATTAATTCTGTGCCACATTAATGTATTGCATACTAAAGTAATAAAATACTCATAAAATAAAAACGGTTTTTGCCTCAATTGCTATCGAGTGTGAAACACAAATCTTAGACATATTTTATGGGTCACCACTCAACAACATTAAAGCATGTTCCACCGTCGAGAGTGAGGAGTGGAGCAGACGTTGTCGGCAGAAGGCGAGGCAGTGCAGTGCCTCAGCCCCCGCCGGTAGGCAGCAAACGGGTCCCAGAGAACTCAGACGCATGCGGTGTTCAGAGGCAGATGGCCGGCCAAGAAATCTCTCGCTAAAATAGTCTTGAACCGAACTGTTATTACCAAGGTGACAGAAAGCGAAATATATTGTAGATTCGCTAGAATTACACTCATAGCTTCAGCACCGAGAGGAAAGAGGCGATAAAAGTTTTGTCGACGTGTGCTTTCTGTTGACAGATGTCGTATTAGCTAGTCTCGTGTTTTACCGCAACACTACGTTCATAGTGAAGATTGATGTACTCAGACTGCAGTCAGGACTTCCTCCGGGTAGTGCTATAGTCTACAATGTTGCCAGATCGAGCACATTGCCCACCTTAGTGAACGACTCGGCAGTCAACTTTTTTGTCTAAGACTGTATCTACAACACATATTGCACGCTGAAGACCCAGAATAATTATAAAAACAAAATTAGTTTATGGGAGCAATGTTGACTATAGCGTTCAAAGTATTGATAGTATTGTATACGCTTATCTTAACGCCTACCAATGTCCTCTCAAGGAAGACAAGGATACAGAGTCTAGCTTCAATATTATAAACAGGCCTCAGTTTGTGAATGAACTCAGTCTTAGATTGATAATCATTTTGAATATTTAACAGCACTGTACCCATTGGTGATAAACTCGTTTTCAACTAATTATTCCTACAGCTACAGGAACACTACTTGTGATACCTCTTAGACAAACTACTTACACAGTGCTATCAGACGAAAAGATCAACCTGATACATGCTCTTCGTTTTACAACCATCGTACCTGAATAAAGAGCTTTTCCTATTTGAGATATCTGTGACCGTTCCTGCATAAGAAGATTTAAGAAGAAACTAAATTCCTTCAGCTACGATAATGTTTAAAGAAGTCGTCTTAACGGCACTAAATCGTGGTTTGTGAATCGTTTAACAGCCGTACTCTGCCGGATTTCGCTGGTTGAAAGGCAAAAAACTTACTTACAAATTTCACAGAAGGAAAAGGGGGACGAAATGTCTCCCACTGGAAGCTCATGTTGCTTTATTTAAATGATTACAATATTAGGTAAAACGAACAGTGATGTTGTCAGTAAAAGCACATTACTGTAGTCAGTATGATGTAGCACTGCCTGGGGCCTGTAATGATAAAGGGCCCATTTAGATTAGGCATATTGTATACAGAAGAGGAAGAGAGAGCACCACTAAATTCTACAATCCGTATGCATTGCATACACACAGAAATTACTTTTGCAGTGTACTTATGGAGCCCAATGGGTTAATTCCGTATTTTCCGGTGAGAAAGAGCACTGGCAAACAGCCTACGCTACATTAGATTAGTTAAACTGGTGTCACTCTGAGCTAGAATTTGTGATCAGCGACTAACCGTAAGGTGAATGGGCTGGATGCGGGTTTTGGAACTGTGAAATACTTATCCACATGACAGAAGCCAATATTAAATTTGAACTAATATTGCGAAAAATTAGAACTTGGATAGCTTAGAATTAAATCTCTCTGTTTATTGCAAAGGAAAACAATTGATTTTCTAAAACATTCCCTGTCATACACAACTTGAAACAGGTCACGTCGACCAAATCATATGGAAGAACTGACACTGTCGTATATCAGAAGGCAGTAAGATCCCTTGGAATTTGGTTTGGCAGTATTCGACAGCCATTTCTAGGCGCAAATAAATGAAGAAAGACAGCGCGTTCAAGTGACATCTTCATCAATTACTTCAGTTTTAATGTATCCTACGAGTAGTTGCTGATGGTTGATATTAATATGAAAAGAATTCTGTAGACAGGGAAAGAACCTGTTCTTGGGTAACTACTTCTATAATGACCAAAAGGCATAATGATGGTCGAGCACATGTGTTCCTGCAGTGGTATGATCAAAATGATAGTAATAACGACGGCAATAATCGAATTATCCTGTAACTTCACACTTCACAGTGGATTTTCTCGAACTAAGAAATTTGCTGAATTAGTGAAAATTTCAAAATGGCTTCACATCGAGGCTATCATGCCTAGAAGAGTCTTTACATCCTGCTGACATGAGTTTAACCATTTAATAGACTCGCATTTTTTTCCACCGTGACTAATTTTGTAAGCTAAGCATATGATCCGTTACAACACAGTCCAGGGGCTAGGAAAAGTGGCCACAATGGTCTGCTGGAACGAACTACCACAGGTGCAATGCGTGGGTTCACACATTTAATTTTAAGAAGCACAAACAGATTTACTTTACCTCTGGTAACCTCAACAGAAAGACGTTATAATTCAGAATCCGCATTAAACATCACGTTCCTTCATTACCAACCGGTTGAGAGCCGGTTTACGTTGTGAAATGACATACGCGGAAGTCATGGTAAACAGAAATACTGTCGCCAGTAAACTTACTTACATTAGAAGATTTTATTTTATTTGATGAACCGATAGCCATTTAAAGGAACAGGGCTCTTATTTTATTTGTACTTGATTGAACTACAGACGTTGAAAAATTTGGTGCTGGACCGTGATTTGAATTCGTATCTCCTCTCTTGAGGATCTGAATCTCTCGGAACAGTATAGTTCAGTCATTTCGTTCTATTTCCCAAGACTGCAGTCTTCTCTAGGTCTCCTCCAAAGGTAGGTATGTGGGTCCGAATACTGATCCAGTACAAAAATATTCATAATTTCATTTCAAGCCCTATCATGTGCACACCGGCCAGCTAGCGAAAATTAACATGCATTTTTAATGTCTGTTCATGTGTTGACAACATTCGCAATAGGTGTCGTTATTTCTGGTCAAACGAGCTCACATCTTACTATTGGTGATTAACTAACTGATACTTAAGTTATATTCGTGGATTATAAAGACGGGCGGTAGGTGTGCGGTTCGATCTTCACTCAGGCACAAAAATTTCTATCCTTATTTGTGATTCAAACACCTAGCAGCTAGTAAGTAAAACCGATACATCACATTTGATTTTACTTAGTTCACAATCCGATTACGTTTTGGGTTCGTATCTTCGTCACAGAACTTCACATCATGCGCTTCATCTTCAAATGCATTCACACATTGTTACTTCTGAATGGAGGTATATCAGACATCTTTCATGGTTAGTTAACAGAGACGCAAGGGTCATGATAGGAGTCCCAGTTTATTACAAAAACTGTGGTCTTTTATGTTCAAGTTTGGATTTGGTTACAGATATTGGCGATAACTTCGGTAATTCAGGGCTCTTCATGGCTAGTCAGCAAAATGATTAGATTACATTTGATTCGATTAATATTTGTTCCATAGATAATGAATACGACATTTCATAATGATGTGGGACGTGTTATTTTAATGAAAGATTTCTTTGTATACCATGATGCAATTTCTTTACAACAATTATTTACTCACTCTCTCATTCTTTTTTATATTTATCTCTCTCTCTCTCTCTCTCTCTCTCACACACACACACACACACACACAAACATTGATTTTTTATTTTTATTTGTTTGTTGTGCTGACTATCGTCCAAGCACGAAAACGTCCGTGAATGAGTTTCGTAGTTTTGAGTACACTTGTGAATGAAATATAAAAACAACTATGAGAGTTACTGATTTATGATGCTTACTTTACAGTCAGTTCTGAGTATTATTAGTAACTACGCTCCAGCCCCTCAAACCTAGATACAGAAATGCGAATCAGACACATTACATATTCCAGGCCATGCCAGCCGCGTCTTTGAGACACCAGCTATGGTCACTTCCCAGGCCTCTGTAGGAACACATCAGTTCGTCTTCTTCCTGCTGGTACTGTAACTGAGATTTGGCAACAAGGCAAGGTATGTTTGTCTACTGTGTGATCGACGAGTTACTTCCTGGTGTGCACGGAATTAAGCCACAAAGTTCACTTGATTTTTCCTGTCATTTCCATTTAATAATCTGAGCTATTATCGCTTGAGGTGTAACAAAAGATTGTAAATTTACGGTTTTCAGCCCAGGAAAGTCGTTGCACGTGGAAATCGCAACTAATCTTGTCCTTTAAATAGCGATTTACGAGTTCTAGTCGTTATTGGCCTCGTATAGGAATCACAGACACATTCCTCATTGCTAGCTCTTTGGTAACTTGCTGACCTGTAGAAAAGCGTCTGTGACTGACGTTTTCATCCCTTCTGTGAAAGAGCTACAAGCAGCCAGATAAAACATCAATAAGGAAAACGCAATAAAATACTTTTGACTCTTAGTGCAATGGTGGAAAATTTACAATGCTGCACAGCAGGTAATGCCTCTTTCCGTTGCTGACAAGCAAATTTTGGGTTTCTAGGAATACATAACTTTATTAGTATGACACAGCCTCTCAATTAAACACAGACCCAATAGCAATCTGAGTAGCATTTTCCTAATTCCGTTCGATAGAGGAGCGCTTGTGTACAGATACTCAGCTTTATTAAAACAGACTTACGCCGTAAGGTTATCGTGGGTAGTTTTATTTTATTTCTTATAATACAGAGTACAATTTTCATAGGGTTTCTTTGAGTGTTGTTTAAACAATAGTGAGCATGAGAGAGAAATTAATCATCAACGACATATGCAAATTCTCTGATGTTATCTATAACAGTCTGACAATGTACATGCAGTTTATTTATTTCATGCATGTAGAAAACCTGTTCTGAGTTAAAGCTGTCAAACAAGTTTGAAGAAGAATAAAATGCCACTACCACACGATAGTCAATGTAGAAAATACTTTTCTGACGTATTTTGGCACGATGAGCTCTCCCCATACATAATACAAAAGTTTCGAGATGCATCTGCTGCCTGGCCGTCTATTAAACCTGAAAAGAATAAAATGTCGCTGTCGTTGGCCCTTTTTCCACATGCGACTACTTTGGGTTGAGATGTGAAGGGAATTATGTTCAAAGTTCCATTAGATTGATAACTTCAGCAGACAGCGGAATTGCGTTTTAAAAAATGTGGCAGTGAATGTATTTGAACTCACGATGTTTTGTCTACGGTGCACTACGCGCACCATTACACTACTACCTGAGCCACAGGTACACCAACTCCAGCTGTCAACAACAATTCCTCTAGAATTTCCGCATTCCACAGTGTTGTGAGTTAATGCATATGGCCGGATGTAGACTTCTGAGAGACAGACAGGTACAACTTTTCTTTTGCACTGCACGACGTTTTCAACAAACAGATAGCGCAATAGAGTTGCTCAAGTGGAAAGGAACACTTCCTATTCAAATTTCTGCATCCTACACTGTTGGCAGTTCTGTGTAGGTGACAGTTACGTGATTTGATTTCGGTGACTAGAAAATAGTGTCGAATGTATGCACTGGGTAGCTGAGGCAGCTAGTTCATGGCGATTCGGTGAACCAAGTAAATGAATGTACTGAACATCCTGCAAACCACTACCGGGAGTCTGTGTGTCAGAATTCTCATCCAGTGTGGCGCAACGGCGTTACAATAGAAAAATGAGCTGCAGGGAAGACGATTTGGTGGTCTGTTGTGTTGCTGATAGATTCATATACTCATGATCAGGGTTCGATTCCAGCTTCTGCAGATGCTTTTTGATAGGGAGAGACAATTCTATTCTCTTCTGGCTACGCCAAGTGAAGAAGGTATAATGGCATTGTGGTCTGAAATTCACATTAAACATGTTTCATCTCGTCATTTCAGTTAAAACATCTTGCTACTGCCGAGGAAATCCGATATGTCACAGTTGATTGTGCTTCGATAACAATCCGACTAGGTTCTGCGTTCGAATCCCTGTCCAACACAAAGCTCTACCTCACGACATTTCAATTAAGTTACTTGTAAAGGAGCAATATTTAACAACTCTAGTAGTTCGTTAACAGGGACAATAGATGCTGGGTAGGAATTCGCGTCCGTTAAAAATGTTTACGTTATGTAATTTAAAGTTGATTTTTCCTAGCTGAAACTGTCTAAAATCGAGGTATATCACTCTCTGTATGCCTAGTCAGGAATGACTGTTAGTTTGCTTCAGTCACGAAATCTTTGCTTGGTCTGCATGACCTGGGCTTGAATCCATGTGCAGTACGAGACGGTTCGTCGTGTCATTTGAAGTTCATATATATCCTCAACCTGCAGCTTGTGAGAAAAACTTCAATTTTTAATGTCATTTTGTATTAAATAATAAATACGGTATGTTAATTTGAAGAGGAAATCATGAATACGACGAACTTACTACGTGCATTACCTATCTGACGTAATAATGAGAGTGGTAGGCTTTGCAAAAGAAACAAAAACGGAAACACTTGTATCATAAAGACGTAACCAAACACTGACACTAATGGATGTTTCTCTAAAACTTAACTGGAGCAAAAAGATCAAAATACATAATGTATCATGGGACGTCGAGAACGAACGAGAGGAAAAGCGAAAAGTTATTATAAAGTAAAGAGAAAAGAGCTGCAGATCAATGATGAACACACGCAGTGTACTCAAATGAGAAAACTAGTGCGCATTTTTGAAACCTAACAAGGATATAGAATCCATTGTAACTACAACGAGACGCTGACACAAGAAACTGTGAGCAACTGTATTTTACGTTGAAAAAAAAAAAAAATGGTTCGAATGGCTCTGAGCACTATGGGACTCAACATCTGAGGTCATTAGTCCCCTAGAACTTAGAACTACTTAAACCTAACTAACCTAAGGACATCACAAACATCCATGCCCGATTCAGGATTCGAACCTGCGACCGTAGCTGTCCTGCGGTTCCAGACTGCAGCGCCTTTAACCGCACGGCCACTTCCGCCGGCTTTACTTTGAAGAAAGGACTTTTTGTTCATGTGTGCGTCTAGACTGCTACCAGACTGCAGCGCCGTTAACCGCACGGCCACTTCCGCCGGCTTTACTTTGAAGAAAGGACTTTTTGTTCATGTGTGCGTCTAGACTGTTAGAAAACGGCACTCACTTGCTCCATTGCTAGGAGGTAATTATGAAAAAATATTGGTTTATTAGCAGAACTTGTAAATCAAAGTTAATTGTGTCCTTTAGGCTATTAAACTAAGTCTTTGATTCTAGTTTTCTGCACAATATTCGAACCAGTCGTCTTCCTCAAGTGCTGCAAACTATGTTGTTATGTGTAGTCACTGCCTGTTTCTAACCAGACTGCGAAGTATTGATGACCGTTTATTTATTTATTTATTGTTCCGTGGGACCAAATTAAGAAGTCTCGATGGTCACGGAACGAGTCATTACATGGAATTATAAAACGATAGTAGAAACAGATAAAATGAAATATAAAAAAAACATATTCAGGCGATAAGTCTTAAGTTTAAATAAAGAAAATCAACAATGTAACACTGGAATTTGTTTAATTTTTTAGCTCTTCCAGGAGCTCCTCGACAGAATAGGAGTGAGCCATGAGGAAACTCTTCAGTTTAGACTTAAAAGAATTTGGGCTACTGCTAAGATTTTTGAGTTCTTGTGTTAGCTTATTGAAAATGGATGCAGCAGAATACTGCACTCCTTTCTGCACAATTGTCAAGGAAGTGCATTCCACATGCAGATTTGATTTCTGCCTAGTATTAACTGAGTGAAAGCTGCTAACCCTTGGGAATAGGCTAATATTGCTAACAGCAAACGACATTAAAGAAAATACACTCCTGGAAATTGAAATAAGAACACCGTGAATTCATTGTCCCAGGAAGGGGAAACTTTATTGACACATTCCTGGGGTCAGATACATCACATGATCACACTGACAGAACCACAGGCACATAGACACAGGCAACAGAGCATGCACAATGTCGGCACTAGTACAGTGTATATCCACCTTTCGCAGCAATGCAGGCTGCTATTCTCCCATGGAGACGATCGTAGAGATGCTGGATGTAGTCCTGTGGAACGGCTTGCCATGCCATTTCCACCTGGCGCCTCAATTGGACCAGCGTTCATGCTGGACGTGCAGACCGCGTGAGACGACGCTTCATCCAGTCCCAAACATGCTCAATGGGGGACAGATCCGGAGATCTTGCTGGCCAGGGTAGTTGACTTACACCTTCTAGAGCACGTTGGGTGGCACGGGATACATGCGGACGTGCATTGTCCTGTTGGAACAGCAAGTTCCCTTGCCGGTCTAGGAATGGTAGAACGATGGGTTCGATGACGGTTTGGATGTACCGTGCACTATTCAGTGTCCCCTCGACGATCCCCAGTGGTGTACGGCCAGTGTCGGAGATCGCTCCCCACACCATGATGCCGGGTGTTGGCCCTGTGTGCCTCGGTCGTACGCAGTCCTGATTGTGGCGCTCACCTGCACGGCGCCAAAGACGCATACGACCATCATTGGCACCAAGGCAGAAGCGACTCTCATCGCTGAAGACGACGCGTCTCCATTCGTCCCTCCATTCACGCCTGTCGCGACACCACTGGAGGCGGGCTGCACGATGTTGGGGCGTGAGCGGAAGACGGCCTAACGGTGTGCGGGACCGTAGCCCAGCTTCATGGAGACGGTTGCGAATGGTCGTCGCCGATACCCCAGGAGCAACAGTGTCCCTAATTTGCTGGGAAGTGGCGGTGCGGTCCCCTACGGCACTGCGTAGGATCCTACGGTCTTGGCGTGCATCCGTGCGTCGCTGCGGTCCGGTCCCAGGTCGACGGGCACGTGCACCTTCCGCCGACCACTGGCGACAACATCGATGTACTGTGGAGACCTCACGCCCCACGTGTTGAGCAATTCGGCGGTACGTCCACCCGGCCTCCCGCATGCCCACTATACGCCCTCGCTCAAAGTCCGTCAACTGCACATACGGTTCACGTCCACGCTGTCGCGGCATGCTACCAGTGTTAGAGACTGCGATGGAGCTCCGTATGCCACGGCAAACTGGCTGACACTGACGGCGGCGGTGCACAAATGCTGCGCAGCTAGCGCCATTCGATGGCCAACACCGCGGTTCCTGGTGTGTCCGCTGTGCCGTGCGTGTGATCATTGCTTGTACAGCCCTCTCGCAGTGTCCGGAGCAAGTATGGTGGGTCTGACACACCGGTGTCAATGTGTTCTTTTTTCCATTTCCAGGAGTGTATATACTGTGAGGGCAAAGTCAGAATTCCCAGACTATTGAATAGTGGTCGACAAGAGGTTCTGGAACTTACGCCTCATATAGCTCGAACAGCCAGTTTTTGAGCCAAAAGTACCCTTTTTGAATCAGAAGAATTACCCCAAAAAATAATACCATACGACATAAGCGTATGAAAATATGCGATGTAGACTACTTTTCGTGTTGAACTGTCACTTATTTCAGATACTGTTATAACGGTAGATAAAGCAGCATTTAGTTTCTGAACAAGATCCTGGACGTGGGCTTTCCACAACAGCTTACTATCTATCCGAACGCCTAGGAACTTGAACTGTTCCGGTCTTACTTATAATATGCCCATTCTGTCTCATCAAAATATCGGTTCTTGTTGAATTGTGAGTTAGAAACTGTAAAAACTGAGTCTTACTGTGATTTAGCATCAAATTATTTTCCACAAGCCATGAACTTATTTCATGAACTACATTATTTGATAATGTTTCAATATTACACACAAGATCCTTCACTACCAAGCTGGTGTCATCAGCAAACAGAAATATTTTTGAATCACCTGTAATACTAGAAGGCATATCATTTGTATAAATAAGAAACAGCAGTGGCCCCAGCAGCAGCCCTTGGGGAACGCCCCACTTAACAGTGCCCCATTGGGACTGAACATCACAACCACTCTCAATATTGCGGAGAATTACCTTCTGTTTTTTGTTCTTAAAGTAAGAGGCGAATCAATTATAAGCTACCCCCCTTACTCCATAATGGTCCAACTTCTGCAGTAATATTTTGTGGTCAACACAATCAAAAGCCTTCGTCAAATCAAAAAAAAAAAAAAAAGAAGCGTTTGCAACCTTTTATTTAACCCGTCCAAAACCTCACAAGGAAAAGAGAATATAGCACATTCAGTTGTTAAACCGTTTCTAAAACCAAACTGTACATTTTACGGCAAATTATGTGAATTTAAATGCTCCAGTAACCTTGTACATACAACTTTCTCGATAACTTTAGCAAATACCGATGGCATAGAAATAGGTCTAAAATTGTCAACATTATCCCTGTCTCTCCTTTTTATAAAGAGGGTTCACTACCGAGTACTTTAATCGGTCAGGAAACCGACCACTCCTAAAGGAAATGTTACAGAGATGGCTAAGTACTGGGATAACATACGTAGAACAATACTTCAGTATTCTGCTAGATACCCCGTCATATCCATGACAGTTCTTGGTCTTTAGTGATTTAATTATTAACACAATCTCCCTCTTGTCAGGGTCATGGAGGAGCATTTCAGGTAAAAGTCTCGGAACACTTTTTTCTAAGAGCACTATGTGATTCCCTGTTGGGAATAGGTTTCTATTTAGTTCACCTGCTATATTCAGAAAGTGATTATTAAATACTCTACATACACTCCTGGAAATTGAAATAAGAACACCGTGAATTCATTGTCCCAGGAAGGGGAAACTTTATTGACACATTCCTGGGGTCAGATACATCACATGATCACACTGACAGAACCACAGGCACATAGACACAGGCAACAGAGCATGCACAATGTCGGCACTAGTACAGTGTATATCCACCTTTCGCAGCAATGCAGGCTGCTATTCTCCCATGGAGACGATCGTAGAGATGCTGGATGTAGTCCTGTGGAACGGCTTGCCATGCCATTTCCACCTGGCGCCTCAATTGGACCAGCGTTCGTGCTGGACGTGCAGACCGCGTGAGACGACGCTTCATCCAGTCCCAAACATGCTCAATGGGGGACAGATCCGGAGATCTTGCTGGCCAGAGTAGTTGACTTACACCTTCTAGAGCACGTTGGGTGGCACGGGATACATGCGGACGTGCATTGTCCTGTTGGAACAGCAAGTTCCCTTGCCGGTCTAGGAATGGTAGAACGATGGGTTCGATGACGGTTTGGATGTACCGTGCACTATTCAGTGTCCCCTCGACGATCCCCAGTGGTGTACGGCCAGTGTCGGAGATCGCTCCCCACACCATGATGCCGGGTGTTGGCCCTGTGTGCCTCGGTCGTATGCAGTCCTGATTGTGGCGCTCACCTGCACGGCGCCAAACACGCACCAAGGCAGAAGCGACTCTCATCGCTGAAGACGACACGTCTCCATTCGTCCCTCCATTCACGCCTGTCGCGACACCACTGGATGCGGGCTGCAGATTGTTGGGGCGGGAGCAGAAGACGGCCTAACGTTGTGTGGGACCGTAGCCCAGCTTCATGGAGACGGTTGCGAATGGTCCTCGCCGATACCCCAGGAGCAACAGTGTCCCTAATTTGCTGGGAAGTGGCGGTGCGGTCCCCTACGGCACTGCGTAGGATCCTACGGTCTTGGCGTGCATCCGTGCGTCGCTGCGGTCCGGTCCCAGGTCGACGGGCACGTGCACCTTCCGCCGACCACTGGCGACAACATCGATGTACTGTGGAGACCTCACGCCCCACGTGTTGAGCAATTCGGCGGTACGTCCACCCGGCCTCCCGCATGCCCACTATACGCCCTCGCTCAAAGTCTGTCAACTGCACATACGGTTCACGTCCACGCTGTCGCGGCATGCTACCAGTGTTAAAGACTGCGATGGAGCTCCGTATGCCACGGCAAACTGGCTGACACTGACGGCGGCGTTGCACAAATGCTGCGCAGCTAGCGCCATTCGACGGCCAACACCGCGGTTCCTGGTGTGTCCACTGTGCCGTGCGTGTGATCATTGCTTGTACAGCCCTCTCGCAGTGTCTGGAGCAAGTATGGTGGGTCTGACACACCGGTGTCAATGTGTTCTTTTTTCCATTTCCAGGAGTGTATATGCGACTTATCAGTAACACGGACATTCCTACTACGCACTGATTCTATATCCTCGACCTGTCTCTGCAGACCAGCCACTTCCTTTACGACTGACCATATGGTTTTAATTATATCCTGAGACTTAGCTATTCTATCTGCATACCACATACTTTTTGACTTCCTGATAACATTTTAAGCACCTTACAATACTGTTTGTAATGGGCTGCTGCATTTAGATTTTGCCTGTTTCTAACGTTTTGATATAATTGCCACTTTGTTCTACAAGATATTCTTATCCCTCTAGTCAGCCACCCAGGTTGCCTGCTTGCGCTAGTACCCTGTTTTGAACGTTCTAACGGACAGCACCTTTCAAAGAGCACGAGAAAAGTCTTGAGAAAAGCATTATATTTATCATCTACTGTATCAGCGCTATAAACATCTTGCCACTCTTGTTCCTTGATAAGGTTTACAAAGGTCTTTACAGCAACTGGATCAGCTTTCCTAAACAGTTGATAACTATATTTAACATGTGTTGCAGCACAAAAATCTTTTAGAGTTAAAATTTGTGCATCGTGATCTGAAAGGCCATTCACCTTTTTGCTAACAGAATGCCCTTCTAGTAATGAAGAATGAACAAAAATGTTGTCTACGGTTGTTCTACTGTTCCCTTGCACTCTCGTTGGAAAGAATACGGTTTGCATAAGATTATATGAATGAAGGAGGTCTACCAGCATCCTTTTCCTTGCACAATCACTTATACAATTAATGTTGAAGTCACCACATATAGTTAACTTTTTGTATTTCCTATAAAGTGAACCAAGAACCTCCTCTAGCTTTAGCAAAAATGTTGTGAAGTCGGAGTCTGGGATCTATAAATAACAACAGTTAGAAGTTTAACTCCACTAAATTTAACCACACCTGCACAACATTCAAACACCTTTTCAGTGCAGTACTTTGAAACATCAATTGACTCAAATGGGATGCCGATTTTTACATACATGGCTACTCCCCCACACCGCAAAGAGCTCCTCGAAAAGCTGCCAGCCAACCTGTATCCTGGTAAAGGAAGCCACTGAATTATCTCCTTATTTAAGAAGTGTTCAGATATATCAATAATTTCAGAGTCAACATCTATAAGCAGTTCACTAACTTTATCTCTAATACCTTGTATATTTTGATGAAATATACTAATTCCCTCATTACTCGGAACCTAAGCTTTGCCAAAAGTGGTTCCTTTGTTAGAGGGACTTCCCTTAAGCAGGAATACCTATCAGCTGACTTCAATCTGAAAAAGGTGCAGCTCTAACACTCACTACTGCAGGAATTTTCCCATGAGTGATCCCACCACCCCCACCTATGCTGTCACCTATAAGATTTGCCAACCTCCCCTTCCCATACCTGTTGAGGTGCAGGCCATGTCTAGTGAAACCCGTCCAGCTGATAGACTCCACCGACACCATTGAAATGTGACTCGTGCCTTCTGTCATCAGCGCACCCCCAAGTATCATGTTGTTACGCCTGACGGCTGTATTACGATGAGGCCGATCGTGACGCTGAAACAGTTCCACGAAATGCACATTCGTGTTGCCAGTCTGAGTGGCTATCTTTTCCAAGTCACCATCTATGTCATACTCCCCATCCCTGTCAATACTATTACCAGCCCCACCCACAGTCATTACCTGATCCTCTTTAGTAAAATCCCTACATAGCCCCCCTATGTTAACAGTCACCTGAGCCAACCCTGCATTAGGCTTCACAGGCTTCACAATACTGGTGACCTGGTACTCACTCCCCAGCACTTCCTGCAACTGCTGGCCTACACCTCTGCCATGAGAACTACATAACAGCAGAACCTTCTTCTACCTCTTCGACTTTGCAACTGTTCTAGGCACAGTAACTACTGAGGTCTGCTGCATACTTCCTACATCTACAGCTACTAGAGATTCCTCTCCACTAGACTGACAGTTGGTCATATCTATTGCAAACACCAATAGTAAAACTATCTGAAAATCTTCTTCTCCTAGCAGATCTCTTGGCAACAGCCAGCTCCCATTTCCCAACCTCCTTCTCCCTCCTCATCCTACCTAGCTCCTCCTGTGCGTTTTTCAACTGCACCTGAAGGGTGCAGATCTTACGCTTCTGCTCCTCTGTCAACTTACTCTTGCTACATAACCTGCAGTTCCAGGAGAGGATCTCACCAGAATGCCCACTGGCTTCCCCACTGCATTCCCCCCAGTGAAAATACTTCGAACAAGTATCACACCGCAATCCACTACTCACGAACCTACGGCAAAGCCCACACTTCTCACTCATGGTAAAATTTTACACTTATTGAAACAAGAAAACTACTTATCTAAGTTCGTAAACCGAAGAGTGTCAACTTTCCGACTACAATGATCGTGTACCAGAAATCGATAATAAAAACCACAATAATCATGAACAACAACACGAAGAAGTAACTTCTAAATAGAAATCCAGTGTCACGAAAGAGGCAACAGTTCTGTTCTGGTATCAATGTGTTGGAGGGTACAGGGACGAGATACCAACTGCCCATACAACCGATGGGCCGGGTATTTATTACCTGTGGTAGGTCAACGGTCATCCCCATGTCCGCAACTACATCTACATCATTCATCAACTGCCCGTGGGAAGAACGATTGTCTGTAAGTCTCGAAGTAGTCATTTAGCGAGATCAATAGTGGAAGAAGTAATGTTTAGTCTAACTGTAGCCGGAAATTATTGTCTCGAAATTTCAGTAGTGTAGCTCTCGCAGGTGGACGCCCACACCTCTCTTGTACCGTGTGCCACTGGAGATTGTTGAGCAACTCTGTAATGCTCCCGCCTCGACTAAACGATCCAGTGGAGAAACGTGTCGATCTTCGGTGAGTCTTCCCTATCTCTTCTTTCAGTTGTAACTGGTAAGGGTCCCAGATTGGCGAACTATACTCGAGAATCGGCCGAACAAGCGCCTTCTAAACTACTTCGTCGATGTGTTACATTTCATCAAGATTCTTTCTATTAATCCGTCAGACGTCTACTTTTCTTGGTGTTTGCTTTATCTGGTAATTTCACTTAAAGACGCTCTGGAGAGTTACTACTAGAGATTTTCCGTAGGTGTCGTTAATAGCAATTTGTCATCAAGTACTGTACTGGATGACTTTTCCTGTGTATGCGCAGTATTTTACGTTTATTGACGTTCGGAGTTAACTGCCCGAGCCTGCACCATTCATTAATACTCTGCGCGTTATCCTACAAATCGATACTGTCTTCTTGTGTTGCTAATTTCTTATAGAAAACCTCATAATCTGCGAACAGTCTTAAGAGAGTTTCCGACGCATCGTACTAGATTATTTATATGGAATGTAAACAGTAATGGTCCTATCGAACTCCCTTAGGGTATCCTGGAAATTATCTTTACAATTTAGATGAGTTAAGAGCGACATGCTGAAGTCTATCTGCAAAGAAGCCTTGAACCCAGTCGCAAATCTGTTCCGATACCCGGTAAGCTCGCATTATTTTCACTAAACGGCTGTGCGGGACGTTTTCGAACGCCTTCCTGAATTCAAGGAACACGGCATCACTCCGAGCGCCGTTGACCACACCGCTATGGATCCAACGGAGGAACAGCGAGCTGACTTGTTTGCCGCGACTCACGGAGTCATGCCAGCCAAAGGCTGGTCTGCCTCGCATAGAGATAATTAGTGTGCTACTCCGAGTCAGTCTACATCTACATCTACATCTACATCCATACTCCGCAAGCCACCTGACGGTGTGTGGCGGAGGGTACCTTCAGTACCTCTATCGGTTCTCCCTTCTATTCCAGTCTCGTATTGTTCGTGGAAAGAAGGATTGTCGGTATGCCTCTGTGTGGGCTCTAATCTCTCTGATTTTATCCTCATGGTCTCTTCGCGAGATATACGTAGGAGGGAGCAATATACTGCTTGACTCTTCGGTGAAGGTATGTTCTCGAAACTTTGACAAAAGCCCGTACCGAGCTACTGAGCGTCTCTCCTGCAGAGTCTTCCACTGGAGTTTGTCTATCATCTCCGTAACGCTTTCGCGATTACTAAATGATCCTGTAACGAAGCGCGCTGCTCTCCGTTGGATCTTCTCTATGTCTTGTATCAACCCTATCTGGTACGGATCCCACACTGCTGAGCAGTATTCAAGCAGTGGGCGAACAAGCGTACTGTAACCTACTTCTTTTGTTTTGGGATTGCATTTCCTTAGGATTCTTCCAATGAATCTCAGTCTGGCATCTGCTTTACCGACAATCAACATTATATGATCATTCCATCTCCGTATCGATTGAGTGGCCGGATATTAGAGGTGGCCTACTGATGTAGATCTTATGGTTCTAGGCCTATGTTGAAGAAAACTCTTCACTCCCTGTTACTGATTCTAACCGATTCACAGGTCTTCCTGAGGACCTTTCTCTCAAAAGCGGGGGGCTGCTTCAGTTTTTGTTTTGTTACGCCTCAAGTATGACATCCATGAAGAACAATAGTGAGCTTTGAGATTTTTTTTTGTGTTTACTCTGATTCTCTCCGAGAAGTCCGTAACTTGTTGAGCGTTGGGAATTACCTATTATAAACTTGGATTCTAGGCTTAATCTTCATTTCAGTTGTAATGATTGCTGTCCCTGTTGTAATGATTGCTGTCCCTAGATATATGAACTGCTTGAACATTTCGTATTTGGGACCATCCACTTAAAGACCTCCAATTCCCTTCGAACCGCTATATCAGCATAACAGCATTTGCTGTTGTTGTTGTTGTTGTTGTGGTATTTAGTCCTGAGACTGGTTTGATGCAGCTCTATCCTGTGCCAGCTTCTTCATCTCCCAGTACTTACTGCAACCTACATCCTTCTGAAACTGCTTAGTGTATTCATCTCTTGGTCTCCCTCTACGATTTTTACCCTCCACACTGCCCTCCAGTACTAAATTGGTGATCCCTCGTTGTCTCAGAACATGTCCTACCAACCGATCCCTTCTTATGGTAAAGTTGTGCCACAAACTCCTCTTCCCCACAATCCTATTCAATACTTCCTCATTAGTTATGTGATCTACCCATGTAATCTTCAGCATTCTTCTGTAGCACCACATTTCGAAAGCTTCCATTCTCTTCTTGTCCAAGCTGTTTATCGTCCATGTTTCACTTCCATACATGGCTACACTCCATACAAATACGTTCAGAAATGACTTCCTGACCCTTAAATCTATACTCGATGTTAACAAATTTCTCTTCTTCAGAAACGCTTTCCTTGCCATTGCCAGTCTACATTTTATATCCTCTCTACTTCGACAATCATCAGTTATTTTGCTCCCCAAATAGCAAAACTCCTTTACTACTTTAAGCGTCTCATTTACTAACCTAATTCCCTCAGCATCACCCGACTTAATTCGACTACATTCCATTATCCTCGTTTCGCTTTTGTTGATGTTCATCTTATATCCTCCTTTCAAGACACTGTCCATTCCGTTCAACTGCTCTTCCAAGTCCTTTGCTGTCTCTGACAGAATTACACTGTCATCGGCGAACCTCAAGTTTTTATTTCTTCTCCATGGATTTTAATACCTACTCCGAACTTTTCTTTTGTTTCCTTTACTGATTGCTCAATATACAGATTGAATAACATAGGGATAGACTACAACCTTGCCTCACTCCCTTCACAACCACTGATTCCCTTTCGTGCCCCTCGACTCTTATAACTGCCGTCTGGTTTCTTTACAAATTGTAAATAGCCTTTCGCTCCATATATTTTACCCCTGCTACCTTTAGAATTTGAAAGACAGTATTCCAGTCAACATTGTCAAAAGATTTCTCTAAGTCTACAAATGCTAGAAACGTAGGTTTGGCTTTCCTTAATCTTTCTTCTAAGATAAGTCGTAAGGTCAGTATTGCCTCACGTGTTTCCACATTTCTACGGAATCCAAACTGATCTTCCCCGAGGTCGGCTTCTACCAGTTTTTCCATTCGTCTGTAAAGAATTCGCGTTAGTATTTTGTAGCTGTGATTTATTAAACTGATAGTTCGGTAATTTTTACATCTGTCAACACCTGCTTCCTTTGGGATGGGAATTATTATATTCTTCTTGAAGTCTGAGGGTATTTCGCCTGTCTCATACATCTTGCTCACCAGATGGTAGAGTTTCGTCAGAACTGGCTCTCCCAAGGCTGTCAGTAGTACTAATGGAATGTTGTCTACTCCGGGGCCTTGTTTCGACTCAGATCTTTCAGTGCTCTGTCAAACTCTTCACGCAGCATCGTATCTCCCCTTTCATCTTCATCTACATCCTCTTCCATTTCTATAATATTGTCCTCAAGTACATCGCTCTTGTACAGACCCTCTATATACTCCTTCCACCTTTCTGCTTTCCCTTCTTTGCTTAAAACAGGGTTTCCATATGAGCTCTTGATACTCATACAAGTGGCTCTCTTTTCTCCAAAAGTCTCTTTAATTTTGCTGTAGGCAGTATCTATCTTGCCCCTAGTGAGATGCCGGCCGGAGTGGCTGTGCGGTTCTAGGCGCTACAGCCTGGAACCACGTGACCGCTACGGTCGCAGGTTCGAATCCTGCCTCGGGCATGGATGTGTGTGATGTCCTTAGGTTAGTTAGGTTTAAGTAGTTCTAAGTTCTAGTGGACTGATGACCACAGCAGTTAAGTCCCATAGTGCTCAGAGCTATTTGAACTATTTGAACCTAGTGAGATAAGCCTCTACATCCTTACATTTGTCCTCTAGCCATGCCTGCTTAGCCATTTTGCGCTTCCGGTCGATCTCATTTTTGAGACGTTTGTATTCCTTTTTGCCTGCTTCATTTACTGCATTTTTATATTTTCTCCTTTCATCACTTAAATTCAATATTTCTTCTGTTACCCAAGGATTTCTACTAGCCCTCGTCTTTTTACCTACTTGATCCTCTGCTGCTTTCACTACTTCATCCCTCAGAGCTACCCATTCTTCTTCTACTGTATTTCTTTCCTCCATTACTGTCAATTGTTCCCTTATGATCTCCCTGAAACTCTGTACAACCTCTGGTTTAGTCAGTTTATCCAGCTTCCATCTCCTTAAATTCCCACCTTTTTGCAGTTTCTTCAGTTGTAATCTACAGTTCATAACCAATAGATTGTGGTCAGAGTCCACATCTGCCCCTGGAAATGTCTTACAATTTAAAACCTGATTCCTAAATCTCTGTTTACCATTATATAATCTATCTGATACCTACTAGTATCTCCAGGATTCTTCCATGTATACAACCTTCTCTTATGATTCTTGAACCAGGTGTTAGCTATGATAAAGTTATGCTCTGTGCAAAATTCTACCAGACGGCTTCCTCTTTCATTTCTTAACCCCAATCCGTATTCACCTACCATGTTTCCTTCTCCCCCCTTTCCTACTCTCGAATTCCAGTCACCCATGACTATTAAATTTTCGTCTCCCTTCACTACCTGAATAATTTCTTTTATGTCATCATACATTTCATCAATTTCTTCATCCTCTGCAGAGCTAGCTGGCATATAAACTTGTACTACTGTAGGAGGCATGGGCTTCGTGTCTACCTTAGCCATAATAATGCGTTCACTATGCTGTTTGTAGTAACTTACCCATACTCCTATTTTTTTATTCATTATTAAAGCTACTCCTGTATTACCTCTATTTGATTTTGTATTTATAACCCTGTATTCACCTGGCACCGAACTTCACTAATTCCCACTATATCTAACTTTAACCTATCCATTTCCCTTTTTAAATTTTCTAACCCACCTGCCCGATTAAGGGATCTGACATTCCACGCTCCGATCCGTAGAACGCCAGTTTTCTTCCTCCTGATAACGACGTCCTCTTGAGTAGTCCCCGCCCGGAGATCCGAATGGGGGACTATTTTACCTCCGGAATATTTCACCCAAGAGAACGCCATCATCATTTAACCATACAGTACAGCTGCATGCCCTCGGGAAAAATTACGGCCATAGTTTCTAGTTTCCCCTTGCTTTCAGCCGTTCGCAGTACCAGCACATTAAGACCGTTTTGGTTAGTGTTACAAGACCAGATCAGTCAATCATCCAGACTGTTGCCCCTGCAACTACTGAAAATGCTGCTGCCCCTCTTCAGGAACCACACGTTTATCTGGCCTCTCAACAGATACCCGTCCGTTGTGGTTGCACCTACGGTAAGGCCATCTGTATCGCTGAGGCACGCAAGCCTCCCCACCAACGGCAAGGTCCATGATTCAGATGGGGGGAGGTTGCTGTTGTTGGGAGAACACTTATAGACCTACGTAAGTAGACCTCTATAAGTGTTGCTGTTGTTGGGAGAACACTTATAGACCTCCAATTCCCTTCGAATCGCCATGTCAAGATAACAGCATTTGCTGTTGTTTGAAGAACTTCCACAATATTTTTCCGCTCGATTTATGTTTGATGCCTACAAATATCTTTATTATATGCTAAATGTGTAATTATTTTGGGCTAAAATTGACAGGTTGTTTATCTTCTCAAGTTTTGTTGTTTAGTAAATGATGATGCTTTATTTACCTATCTTATCTTGAAATAACCTTACTATTTTAAATTAATCCGCTGTACCTGACACAGATCCACTAGACTGACGAGCTGATTTAAGAATGTTAAACTCCGTTATGGTCTTATTTAAACATAGATTGTCAATGCAATCATATTCTCTCTCCAACGCATCTCGTGGTCGTGCGGTAGCGTTCTCGCTTCCCACGCCCGGGTTCCCGGGTTCGATTCACGGCGGGGTCAGGGATTTTCTCTGCCTCGTGATGGCTGGGTGTTGTGTGCTGTCCTTAGGTTAGTTAGGTTTAAGTAGTTCTAAGTTCTAGGGGACTGATGATCATATATGTTAAGTCCCATAGTGCTCAGAGCCATCTCTCTCTAAAGAACTCATTTTTACTGGTTGTACATGTGAATTTTTTTTTCACGTAGGTGTTTTAAGACAATGATACTGTCTATTGAAAATTTCCTGTACTGAATTCCCCACTGGTAAGCTGCAACTAAAGTCCTACGAAAGACTTTTATTTGAGCAAACAGGCATTTATATATGATTTTAAAGCACACGTTTAATAGCGCATCACATGTGTAATTATGATGTACCACAACTTCTTATTTATGGATATGGTAGACTATAACCATTTTCCATTCATCCGTCAGTGTTCCTTCATTCCAAACCTTACCTGCGAGTTTTGAGGTAATTGCGTTCCCTCTCTTCCTTTGCTGTTCGTTTGTTGTTCCACTTCTCCGGTAGCATTACCAATCTTTAGCTGTTTTATGTTTTTTATGATTATCACTTTTGATGGTGTATGAATAAGATTATCTTTCACAGGCTATGATAATTGAGAAGATTTCCCGCTGCTTCACAGTGTACAAGTTCCTGGGAACAATCTTTTGTCATCTATTATTTACAAGTAAAGTTTTTTTCTTGAAAATTAATTTTTAGATATCACAATTTTAGTAGCCAATTCATCTTTTGTAATTACTTTCTGAAACTCATTTGTAAGGTGCCGTTGGCAAACATAGCACCACTCAGGACAACGAAGCGAGCCACGTGGATATCGGTTTGTCACATTCTTCGTTATATGCTTGCTGAGGCATTTCAGGTTATCCAGTTCGTCTGTGAACTACTTGAGAGAATTACGATATTTAGACTGTTATCTAGACTAGAATTAACAGCGCACACAAGAGAGAGTGCTAAATTTTCCCTGCCGATAAAAGCTGTGTGGTTAGTTTCACCGAACGCTGAGAAATTGGGGGAACATTTAACTGATGGAAAATAAGCACGTGTGTGCTCTACAGATTATTCATGTACGGGCTTTGCATTATTTATAGCTAATTTTACATTCGGTCAGCAATTGCCTGGAAAGAATAACTCAATATTTAGCTCTCATGAATAATTACTGCGAAGTAATCACCGTTATGTTTACTTCGTATATAGCTGTTTACCTCGCATAAGCTGTAAATTAGACAAATAAAATGAAGCCTCGTACCATAGCTGACTAAATTGTTCTCCCATTATATTTCATTTTTCACTCTATTCTGATAATTTCCAGTAATTACACACGGCGAAAGGGAATTGTCGATTCTTGCGTAATTGCAACGAAAGTTAAATGGAACACGGAAGCTTGCTAGTTGGAGAACAGTTTATTTGCCAACGCCAATTAATTTATGATTAGCGAACTGCTTTATGGCTTTTTTGGAGTAGGGTTATTAATGGACAAAGAGAGACATACACTATGTGATCAAAAGTATACGGACACCCCCAAAACATACGTTTTTCATATTAGGTGCGTTGTGCTGCCTCCTACTGCCAGGTACTCCATATCGGCGACCTTAGTAGTCATTAGACATCGTGAGGGAGCAGAATGGGGCGCTCTACGGAACTCCCGGACCTTGAACTGGGCCAAGTGACAGGGTGTCACTTGTGGCATACACCTGTACGCGAGGTTTCGACACTACTAAACATCCCAAGGTCCACTGTTTTCGATTTGGTAGTGAAGTGGAATCGTGAAGGGACACGTACAGCACAAAAGCGTACAGGCGGCCCTTGTCTGTTGACTGACAGAGACCGCCGACAGTTGAAAAAGGTCGTAATGTGTAATAGGCAGACATCTACCCAGACCATCACACAGGAATTCCAAACTGCATCAGAATCCACCGCAAGTACTATGACAGTTAGGCGAGAGGTGAGAAAACTTGGATTTCATGGTCGAGCGGCTGCTCATAAGCCACACATCACGCCGGTGAATGCCAAACGACGCCTTGCTTGGTGTAAGGAGCGTGAACATTGGACAATTGAAAAGTGGAAAAACGTTGTATGGAGTGACGAATCAACAGTGCCAACAGTAAAATTCTGAGGCGGTGTTGTTATGGTGTGATCGTGTTTTTCATGGAGGGGGCCTACACCCCTTGTTTTGAGTTGCACTATCACAGCACATGCCTCAATTGATGTTGTAAACACCTTCTAGCTTCCCACTGTTGCAGAGGGATTCGGGGATGGCGATTGCTTCTTTCAACACGATCGAGCAGCTGTTCATAATGCACGGCCTGTGGCGGAGTGGTTACACGACCATAACTTCGTGCCAGGCCTCACCGGCCGACATCGATACCTCTCCTCAGTGCAGCACCCCGTGAATAATGGGCTACCATTCCCCAAGAAATCTTCCAGCACTTGATTGAACGTATGCCTGCGAGAGTGAAAGCTGTCATTAAGGCTAAGCGTGAGCCAACAACATACTGAATTTCAGCATTACCGATGGAAGGCGCCACGAACTTGTAAGTCATTTTCAGGCAGGTGTCCGGATACTTTTGATCACAAAGTGTATGTTTTGTGGATCATAGCTTCGTTCTCACTAAGCAAAGCTTTTCTATATTTCGATGTGGTATCACATGATCTAAATTATTTCTAATCTTTACAAACATATTACAGTGTATTTTTTGTACTTCTGTAGTCGTAACGAGGACTCAAAAAAAAAAAAAAACAAACATAGACACACTTTAATCAGTCATATCTACATCATAACTTTGGAAAACAAGTCCTACAAAGGAGTTTTGTTATGGAAATTAGAATCTCTAGATTCTTAGGCCAAGTCATGTTCCTCTTCGATTTCTTCATGCACAAACGACGTTTCGACTGCATTGCTGGGATATTATTCAGGATCTTCTGGTGTTCCCTGTTTGCTTAACACTGTCAGTGTCGCATTCACTTACAAAAGGTAGTTTTCCACGCTCTTTCAATAGAAGTAGAGTTATTGGGTGGAATTCTTCCCATTACTACTGATGGGCCATCGTCATTGGATAGAATGCGAAATGGAAAGAGTGAGGAGGACGAGTGAATATTTATGAAACCAACACACATAGTGCCACAGAGGTGACTTTCTAGTCGTTGTTTGTATTCGTCGCGCAACCGTGGTTGCGTATTGACTTCCTTGACTGGGGAAAATCATGAAGCTGAAAGCCTATAATTGTCTTCCCTATTGAAGTTTTATTCGTTGGTGGGAAATTCAACCATCTGTTCGATTTACCTCCCATAAAGGTGTCTTTCCTTAACTGTCTCAAAAATCATCTGTGTCGCGTGTGTTGGTTCGTGTATCCCTACGTGAGGATCATCCGCGTTCATCACGAAGTGACTCAAGCGATGCGGTATTATCACCGCTCAAACAAAAACAGAGAAGTAACTGTTTTTGTGTATGTGCGGAAATCAAACGTTAAGTGTGCAAACATATCTTTCGTGGATCACGTGACGCTATCAATATGAACAATATCGTAACAACAGTCCGCCTCCGGTACCTGAGTGGTCAGCGCGACAGAATGTCAACCCTAAGGGCCAGGGTTCGATTTCCGGCTGGGTCGGAGATTTTCTCCGCTCAGGGACTGGCTGTCGTGTTGTCCTAATCATCATCATTCCATCCCCATTGACACGTCAGTCGCCGAAATCTTCGATTTGCACCCAGCGAACGGTCTACCCGACGGGAGGCCCTAGTTACACAACATTTACATTATCGTAACAACGGTTTGTAGAGTAGCATGGAGAGCTGCATCAAACCAGTCTCAGGACTGAAGACCACAACAACAACAACAACAACGGTTGGACGAGTTCGATATGAAACCCAGTAACTCGTTCACAAATCAATCCTGATATAAAGAGATGTGAGCGACAGACTCTCCTCGTCACCTCTGCAGCCCTTATTTTATTGAATCCGTTGACTGAGAACCACACGCAACGGAAACTCATCACAATGAAGCAACGTGGGAGCAACGCCTCTGAAGTTGCGCAGCGCAGTTCTGAACGAAACGTTAGGAACGGGAGAGTTTCGTGGACCATGACCTTATATCCTGAAAGGCCTACCAGCAGTAATGTTGTCCGCACGTGAAAGCCTTCATGTTATCTAACGAATAATTGATAATAATGATATAGAACAACTGTCTTACAAAATGCAGTAAACATAAGTAAAACGACCATAACCACTGTGGGACTTGCACCTAACTGAAAGACCACAGGAGGAAAACATCCAACGGATGTTTCACTTGCATAAGCCTGCCAAGATCGCTCTTGCAAAAATCTTTCATCCTCCCATTACCGTACCTGTAACTCGGCCCTTTTTAAAAATTCATTAAGGATCCAGGTCTGCTTTGACTCTCTCCAATATTTATTCAAAAAAACACTTTTCGAACTCTTCGTAAGATTCGCACGAACTACATTTAACATTTGCCCAAGACTGTGGGTCTCCCTCCAAATGCCGTTTAACGTATTTTATTTTCGCTTCGACCGACATGCCGCGAACAAAAGCGTCCCTACACACAGCCAAGCAATTTACTGGATGATATCTTCCGTGATCTATGTGACATTTCACAGAACCGGTACTTGCCCAAGGGATATTTATAACCGTCGTGGCCTGTTGGGAGGCTAAGGAATTTAAAAAACTTTAATCTGTTGCATTTGTTTTTTTTTAAATTCATTTTCACTAGTGATACTGGACTCTATTTTGTCTTTAATTTTGCCCACTTCCTTCTCCCCCTCACCTTCACGATTGGCAATGTCACTAATTGCTAAATTTATGCCGCTTTTATGAGCATCTTGCGCTTTTATAGAATCACTTACCTTGCCCCCAAGTTCTGTCTGCATCTTATCCATTTTTCCCCAAGATATTTTTCCACTGATTCGATTTTAGATTTTACTATTACAATTTCGTCTGTAATTTTCCCCATATCCATTTGGACACATATTAATTTATCATCAATTGCTATTTCAAGGTTACCCATAATATTTTCAACTTCGTCTTTCACAGCGGAACCTATTTCAGTTCGCATTGTACCCATATCAGTCCGAATTGTATCCGTAACTGTTTGCAATGTGCCCATACCTGTTTGCAATGTATCCGTATCTGTTCGAACTGCACTGATATTATCTACCACTCCCTGGATAATTTGGATTGTCTGAGACATCGTATCTCCTCCACATTAATTCTCCCACTAGTTACACTTTCGCGCTGTGATTTTGTACTAACAGGCTCACTTCCGTTTTCAGAATTACACATACTAGGTGACTGTTTTATATTCGCAAGATCTATAAGTGGAGCTTGAACTTCAGAGTCAAACACTATCTCACTAATTGCGCAGGCACTTACCTGATCTGAGATGCTTCCCTCTGCCATGGTTATGACGTCGTTGTAGTGGAAGTCGACATTGAAGGCTGCCCTGGAGTACTCGAAGACGCTACCATGGTACTGCTGTTGAACTGCGTCCGCCTCTGGAGAAGTCGCCTGATGCAGTTGTAGCTGCTGCTGGTTACCATGTGCTCCAGCCGTCTCCGATACCACTAACTTACTTAGACTCTGAGCCCCCACACAAATTGCCTTTAACGTGATAGATTAGGCCCTCTATCGATAGCATGTGTACATTGCGAAAATTACTGCGTAATTTTTAATATTTCCAGAAACCTACTTGCGGGAAAAAAACCGATCTCACACTGTTATATGAGAGGTTCACCCTACAGAAATCCCTACCGGTTTTACATTTCGCATAGTATGCTGACCAACAGAGAGCAAAGGAATTACCACTTTGCTGGACACAAATCCCAGACGAGTCCCCAATTGCGGGCTTTAAAAAATGAATGATGTGGTGGTGTGGCTCTTAACAACGTGCCCTCAGACTCAGAGTTGAAATATTAAAGGTTTTGGCTGGTTTCGTTGTCTAGGGGCTGGGATACGTAGTTGCCGCATTACAAGCAAATACTGCTGAGTCTACAGTATACAATACGAATACACGTATGAATCGAATGGTCGAAGGTTCCTATCACTCGGCAACTGCGAATTATGAATGTTATATAGAAATTTATAAATGAAAGATTGCAATTAAATTAAATCTGCAGGTACTACTTTAAAGACTTTAAATGATGAGTATGATAGCAGAAGTGCTTTTAAGAATGCCCTTTATTGGTGTAAAATACTTATTGGTGTCGACGGTCCAGCATTTAAATAAAATATAAGTTGAATGACAGGGAAACAATAGATTCCTACTTCACGTAATTAGTTATGAACAACAACATAGCTCGGGAGATTCACTTCTAGACGCATACTAAGTCTTCACTGCAGAAGCCACTAAAGTCTCACAACTGCACAAGTCGGCACTACGAAATATTTCTATCTCCCGCAAACTGCTCCACTCTGGCAAGTCTTTCCCGCGACTGTGCGTCAATCACGCTTTACTGTCCTGGGCTCTCTTGTGTCCTCTCCCGTACTGTTTGTCGTGCTGCACCGTTCAGAACTGCCCCCTCCCCCACTTCCATACAGTCTCTCCACGTGTCCTTTTTGGAAACGATCGCTGTGATTGGCTAGAGCATTCCCACACTGTCTCCAAGCCAACACACACTCACAAACATAATGAATTACATTCGAAATACTGGATTTACATTTAAATAACTTGAAATTAAACAAATATTCCTACAGCTGGACCATAAACACACTTTCTAAGACACATTATTAAATACATAAACAAATTAAATAAACATATATCAAAGGAGTAGAACAGAAGTAGGCCTCTAGCCTAATGTCTCTGTGCTTTCTAAAACACAGTAAATAATTGACCAATTTCTTCATGAATAGTATATATCGGATACAAACAAGGACATAGATGAATAAATGTGTTTATATGCATGCTGCTACCGTTTTTTCGTGTAACTGTGGAGTACTTATGGCCTGACGCGATCGATAGTAATCGGCCAATTTGATCTCCAATAACTCATGTACTATTCAAGTTACTTGCCTGTAAGTTATAGCCAATTTAGATTTATACTAATAGCTTTGTAAAGACGTGTCGATCGACAAAATCGGATGAACCGTTGAGATTTTGGAAATTCGTTGCTGGGTGTTACTTTTATAATTTATCATCAGATACTAAACTTTAAACTAATAAAGATATTGAATATCTGGTTACACCTTCAGAATCGTCGTGCAAATAATGGTACTGTACATGTTTCTTTTTAAGGTATCATGATTCATCTGGCTACTATTAATTTCTATACGAACTGTGAAATATCTGCCATTAAGGTATCACGAAGTCCGCCATCTCTGGCACTCCCGGCGTGTCTCCTCCATCGACACAGCGTCACCACGGAACTCCCAGCCACGCTTCGGCTTGACCATGCGCTGGGGCTGCCCGCCCCTCTTGCCCAGCTAACGTTCGGCACCACGTGGTTGCTGCCAGGCCCCAGCTTGCTGAGCCGCCCGTGCTGCCACGCCAACTACGAACTTAGAATATTTTCAGGGAGCCACAGCTCGCCCGTTACCTCACATGCTACGGAAATGACCTCTCTTCCACATTTTCTTTTTCTGGGACTTGTCCCAGTTCAGTACTGTGTCTAACCATCCTTTAATCCCAAATGTATCCAGATCAAATACTGGAAGTTTTATACAAAATAGTGATCAGTAATACAACTTCATAGTGTGATTGTTGAAAAATTTGAGAAAATAGTTAAAACTCTCGATTTTAATTTACAGAACACCATGTGTATCTTTCACTTTTTCGTTTCCAGTCAAAGATATACATATTACTGACGTGAAAAAGATAATATTTATTTAATCCTCATCATCTTCCCCACTCCAGTCAGTCCTACCCTGTTCACACTCATGTAGAATGACAAGCTGTACCGGCTGACTAATATTTCTTCCTTTTGGGGTTTGAAGAATTAAGGTTCACACTATTCCATATATACCTCGTCTTCTGTCAATAATACGGCCTCGATTGCCTGTCGTCCCCTAAGAGTACAATGTCTCAAACTGGATATTTAACAGGTTTTCTGAGAAGATACTGGATCTCATGAAAGTTTCTGAGCTCAAGCAGATATTCTTTTTTCCATACCCTCATGAAGTAATTTTGCAGCTTTTCTCCTTCTGTATACTCTGTTCAGGACCGCTGAGCACTGCTTGGTCTCGAGTTCATGTCGGTTTCTCGTTCCACCAAAAAGTCGTGTCTCCTAAGCTCCTAGAAATTTTTCCAAAACCATACTCAAGAAGATTTTCGTTGTTCCGACAGTAAGCTCCTACCAGTCTCCTTACCAAACCGCTAGTGGTCCAACAAACTTCCGAGAAACACCTTGGGGAGCGAAGAGCTGGCGGATCTTCGTGTTCTTAAAGCAATGAATGAGGTCCGCCCCTAAAGGCGGAAGATTCAGAAATTTTCAACGGCATGAGGATGCAGAAAGGCGATGGCAATCAATGCTTTAAAGACGCATAACATATATCAACAGGACATATCGCCTATAACTGAAAAAGTGTCAAGATGATCTCTCCATTTGCAAAAGATTCCGGAAGATTCTCCCATTCGGATCTTCGGGAAAGGACACACTTTGCAAAGTGCCCATGGGAAAGAGATTGAATAACCAACGAAAGAATAATGCTCTACTGGTTGGGGTGTGGAATGTCTGAAGTTTGAACGTAGTAGGAAAGCTAGAAAATCTGAAAAGAGATATACTAATGCTCAATCTAGATATTGGGGGGGGTCAGTGAAGTGAAATGGAAAGGAGACAAGGGTTTCTGGACAGATGGCTGCCGGGTAATATCAACAGCAGAAGTAATGGGAGTAAGATTCATTATGAACAGGAAGGTAGGGCAGTCAGTGAGTTACTATGAAAAGTTCAGTGATAGGATTGTTCTCATCAGAAACGACAACTCTGTGAAGCTAAGGCGAAATGGCTGCATGAAAAATATGAAGAAATCGAAAATTATTACCGGAAGAACTAACTCAGTATATAGAAAAGACATTATTAATTAAATGGAAGGGTGGTACATTAAGAATGGAATGGGAATTTCACTGTTAAATGCAGACGAGAGAGCGGATAGCGTAAAACAAAATATTGAAGACCTCTATGAGGGGGAAGACTTTTCTGATGATGGGATACAAGAAGAAAAATGGTTCAAATGGCTCTGAGCACTATGGGACTCAACTGCTGTGGTCATAAGTCCCCTAGAACTTAGAACTACTTAAACCTAACTAACCTAAGGACAGCACACAACACCCAGCCATCACGAGGCAGAGAAAATCCCTGACCCCGCCGGGAATGGGACCCGGGAACCCGGGCGTGGGAAGCGAGAACGCTACCGCACGACCACGAGATGCGGGCGATACAAGAAGAAACTAGAGTCGGTATAGAAGAGGTAGGGGATCGAGTACCAGCGTCAAAATTTATAAGAGCTTTGTAAGACTTAAGATCTAATTAGGCAGAAGTGACAGATAACATTCCATCAGAATTTCTGAAATCATTGGGGCGTGTGGCAATAGAACGACTTTTCACGTTGATGTATGCAGTATATGAGTCTGGCGGTATACCATCTCTCTTTCAGAAAAACGTCATCCACACAATTACAAAGATTACAGGAGCTGAGGAGCTGAGAACTGTGAGAATTATCGCACAATCGGATTAACATGTCAAGCATCCAAGTTGCTGACATGGATAACACACAGGAGACTGGGAGGGAGATGAGAATGTGTTAGATGACGATCAGTTTGGCTTTATGATAGATAAAGGTACGAGAGAGCCAGTTATAACCTTGCTGTTGATAATGGAAGCAAGACTAATGAAAAATCAATACATGTTCTTAGGGTTTGTTGACCTGTTAAATGGCGCAAGGAGTTTCTAAGAAAAATACCGGTAAGCTATAGGGAAAGACAGGTGATATAAATATGTACAAGAGCCAAGATGGAACAAAAAGATTCGAAGACCAAGACCGAAATGCTCGGATTAAAAAGAGCGTAAGACACGGATGCAAGCTTTCGCAGCTTCTGTTCAGTCTGTTTATAGATGAAGCTCAAAATGGCTCTGAGCACTATGGGACTCAACATCTTAGGTCATAAGTCCCCTAGAACTTAGAACTACTTAATCCTAACCAACCTAAGGACATCACACACACCCATGCCCGAGGCAGGATTCGAACCTGCGACCGTAGCAGTCCCGCGGTTCCGGACTGCAGCGCCAGAACCGCTAGACATAGATGAAGCAATGAGGGATTTAAAAAAAAGGGTCAAGAGTGGAATTAAAATTCAAGGTGAAATGATATCAGTGATAATATTCGCTGTTGTCATTGCTATCCCCAGTTAAAGTGAAAGAGGATTAGAGAATCTGCCGAATGGAATGAATCGTCTAATAAGTACAGAATATACATTGAGAGTGAATCGAAGAAAGACGAAAGTAATGAGGAGTAGCAGAAATGAGAACAGCGAGAAGCTTTACATCAAGATTGGTGATGACAAAGTAGATGAAGCAAAGGAATTCTGCTACCTAGGCAATAAAGCAATCCAGATATAGTTAAGAAATTATGCTGACTAGGCAGCAAAATAACACATGACTGACGGAGCAAGGAGACATCAATAGAAGCTTAACACTGGAAAAAGGGCATTGCTAGGCAAGAAAAGTCTATTAGTATCAAACAAAGAGTTTAAATTGAGAAATAAGTTTCTGAGAATGTACGCCTAGAGCACAGCATTATGTGGCAGTGAAACATGGACTGTGGGAATATTAGAAAAGAAGAGAATCGAAGCATTTGAGATGTGGTGCTACAGAAGAATGTTGCAAATTAGGTTCACTGATAAGATAAAGCATGAGGAGGTTCTCAGCAGAATTGGGCAGAAAAGGTAAGAAGGGACAGTCTTGTAGGACGGCCATTAAGACATCGCGGAATAACTTACACGGTGCTAGATGGAGTTGGAGATGGTAAAAACTGTAGAGGAAGACAGAGGCTGGAATATATCCAGAAAATAGAGGACGTAGGTTGTAAGTGCTACTCTGAAAATGGTTCAAAGGGCTCTGAGCACTATGGGACTTAACATCTGAGGTCATCAGTCCTATAGAACTTAGAAGTACTTAAACCTAACTAACTTAACGACATCACGCACATCCATGCCCGTTGCAGGATTCGAACCTGTTACTCGGAGATGAAGATATTGGCAGAGGAGAGGAATTCGTAATTGACTGCATCAAACTAATTAGAAGACTGAAGAACGCCCCCCACCCCTCCGCTTAAAAAAATCTATGTTTTGATGCGTCATTGGGACGCACCCATGCATTAACAGTCAATGTATCTTTCGTGTCTCAGGAAGAGAATTGTCTGATTTCTTGTTAAGTGCGAGTGTCAGTTGGCTGAGCTGAAGGCCCATTCCACTGCAGCATGGAAGACTGTAATTTCTACACTGAAGTTCCACATGGTACCAAATACGCTGGATTCGTTGTGCGGCAGTGTCGCCACTGCCACGGCGTCCAAGTATCTTGGATTTCAGTTACTCTATTACAAATTAGTATCACTTCGTATTCAGTCCAGTGTCTCCATGGAATCGCTCAACATTTTCGCCTTTGCGACGTTAAATCTAATGGAATGGCAGAAATACCACAGAAGCCGCGAACCTAGTAAGGCAGCTAATAACTCAAGCCGGGGAAGCGTCACCCTTTTGGTAGAGGGTACTCTTCTTCTGATGGCGACCAAACGAGCTACCTTATTTTAGTCCCGGATGTTCTGATGTACAACTGCACTCCGCATGCCCTTACAGAGGCACCACAAAGTATAAGATCTGTGAAGCTTCTGGAGTGCGACTGTGCAGTCCCACCCATCAGAGTTTTTTAAAGGACTCCAGATGAGGGCGTTGTGAGAACCAAATTCTCTGTTTGGAATCCAAGTTTGAAGGCAGAAATTCGTCCCGATGTATACCTCTACATATGTATCCCAAAAAAGAATTTTTCCTTCTGTTCATTTCGGTGAAAGATGCCAGGAGGATCATAGAATTTCGCTTTCATGTGCGGTAACTGGCATTCAGTAGAAGAATGAATCTGATTTCGTAGCACAGTCGATGCATAAGACTAGGGATGTTCCGTAACTGACTGCCCTCCCGTTTTCCATTCGCGCGTTAGTATAGCAGAGTTCGTAACACGTCATGCCATTGGAATTCTACGAAGGGGTTTCAATAAACAATACGATAAATTTTGTTTCTCGGACAACTTCGGGTGAAAAAATCAAGAATCCGTTGTGCGGCCTCATACAAAATTTTTGCTTCAGCCCCTATAGTTTCGTGAAGTACCATTAGGTGGCGGGGCTGTATGTAGCTTGTGAAAATGGCGGTAACGGAAGTGCGTTCCAACCAGAGAGCTGCCATTGAATTTCTTTTGGCGGAGAAACAGCCTTTCGCAATTATTCATAGGCGCTTGCGGAATGGCTATGGAGACAGGACAGTGAACAAAAGCATGACGAGTCGTTGGGCGAGGCGCGTGTCATCGTTGCAGCAAGGTCGCGCAAACCTGTTCGATCTGCCACGTGCATGCCGGCTGCATACAGATGTCACTCCTGCGATGTTGGAACATGCCAATACTCTCACTGGAGGTGACCGGCGGCTCACAATAAAACACCTCACTGCTCAACTTGACATCTGTGTTGGTAGTGCCGACACATTGTCCACCAGAGGGGTACTCAAAGTTGTGTGCCCGTTGGTTTTCTCGCCGCCTAACAGAAGGTCATACAGAGCAACGAAGGACCATCGGAGGACGCACACTGTGGGAAACAGTACTTCTTGGATGAAGGGAAGATTGTTGATGCAGCAAGACGATGGCTCCGACGTAGGCCAGTAAAGTGGTGTCATAAGGGCATACGGGGCGCGTACAGCCGCTCCCAGTAACGTAGCGTAAGGGTGTCGCACTGAACGGAGATTGTGGCGAAAAATAGGGTTTTGTAGCTAAAAGAGGGGGAATAATATGGTTTATTGGAATCCTGAATAAAAATAACCTGCTTTCAGAAAGAGATGTGTTGCATCAATTATTGAACGCCCCTCTTAGTACTATCCGTCTTAAGGACCGGAGGTAGCGGCTGTTAACGTAATCGCTAAAAATATTGTAGCATACAACCACTAATAAAGATAATCCACAGCAACACGTTTCAGGAGTCTATCTCGCATCATCTGGCTGTCTAAATTAATTCTACGTAAAACTCTTTATTTATGATTAACCTAGAGAGTCAGATGACGAGAGATAGAATCCGGAAACCTATGACTGTGGATTATGTTCTTAATTTTAGTGATTGCATACCGACTGCTGTTGGAGGTTTTATCTGTTGAAACAAGCCTGTCAGCTGCCAGTATATGCATACCATGTTACTGTCGTCCTCGCAACTAGTGGTAAACGTTGGCCATGAATGTGCTTTTATCGAGAAGATCTGCTGCAGTAGTATATATTCTCCTATATCTCGTAGCCAACTGCCGCAAAATTGCACTAGGGAGAAACTGACTGGATGTGAGCCCAAATGGTAAACCTGAAAATGATGGTGTCATTCGTAGTGAAACGTCCCCTTAGAACAATTATACAAGACTGTGCTTAAACTGACACACAATATTTTTAGCGCAACGCAATCTGACTTTCAAAAATCCCTACAAAAGAATGGCCCTGACTAACATTAACCTATACGTTTCACAAATCACTTACCTCACCAAAAATCTTCGTTACTCGAACTACTGCAATACAGCGAGCGCCACTACTGCCAGCTAAATAAAAGATTCAAACTACTGAAGGCACTAACTACTGATAGGCATAGTTAGCAAATGAAAGATTTTAATAGAGAACAAACAATGTATTTACCTTAATGATCATAATATATATATAGCAGTTCATGCCAACCATTTTTACAAACTTTCAAAACTCCGCCATCTCCCTCCCCACATCCACCACTGCTGGCGGCTCACCTCCAACTGCGCAACGCTACGCGCTGTTCACATCCAGCTGCCGCTTCGCAACACTACAATGGCAGACAACAATGCAAACTAGCCACAGACTGCACACAGCACAGCCAGTGGTTTTCATACAGAGCGCTACGTAACGTTGCCAATAAGAAAACATAAACAGCCTACTTACATAGCCCCCATGCCCCCCACAATTTTACAAATTGTTTTGGGCACTGGGCATTACATATTTGTTAAAATTTTTCATAATCGTAATTACAATAACAAAGAAATCAAATGCACACACTTATTGATACAATGTTGGTCAAAAGCTAAAATTTTCTCACAGTCCATAAAGATAGTCCTGATCATTCATCATAATAGTAATTACAGTTTTTTTCACAAAGTCTCATTAGTAAAAGAAATTTCACACAGAAGTAGTGGATTTCCATGCAGTCTTGAAGAAGTAGTGTTGTCCTTCCAACGGAAAGACAGTGCTGACTCTTGACATGCAGACAGGTAATGGGCCACAACAGAGCAAACCCACAGCAGAGTCAGTCGAAGTTTTGAAAAATATTGGTAGGTAGGTCATCACAGAGCAGACCAGTGAAGTCCTGGTAGAGACTACGGTATTGGTGGGCCACCAGAGGTGCAGACCCACTGCAGTCCTTGTAGAAATAATGGTATTGGTGGGTCATCAAAGGTGTAGGCCCACTGTAGTCCTAGTAGAAATAATGGTAGTACCTTAATGATCACAATATATATAGCAGTTCATGCCAACCATTTTTACAAACTTTCAAAACTCCGCCATCTCTCTCCCCACATCCACCACTGCTGGCGGCTCACTTCCAACTGCGCAACGCTACGCGCTGTTCACATCCAGCTGCCGCTTCCCAACACGACAATGGCAGACAACAATGCAAACTAGCCACAGACTGCACACAGCACAGCCAGTGATTTTCATACAGAGCGCTACGTAACGTTGCCAATAAGAAAACATAAACAGCCTACTTACAGTAGTTTACCAAATTTTAGCTTCTTTCTTCTCGACACGAAACCAAGAATACGAGACATCGTACATCGTTAAACCTGTGCTTTACGTTTAACAACCATTGTAAAAATGCTTGAGTATAATCTTCAACAATTGCCTCCTGGAACATCCTGAAACGAATTAATGTTGACAGAATATAAAGCAACAGATTGGATCCTCAGTCTGTCTCCATCTATGAGAATCTTAATAGAACACTGATGTACGTCGTACTTGGGATCACCAAGCTGTAGCTTCTGGATATTAATATCTTCGGGGACAGGTGGAAGATCAGACGTCAACGTGTTATTTGTCCAGACTCCTGTTAACTTGAAATGTACAAGAATGCGGTTTGTTGACGTGGAATGTGACTCAAATCCTGTGACAGACAATGGGTGCTGGGTTGTGACTTGCAGTAGCACGTTGTTAACTAATTCCATGCTGAAGAACTTGTATTGGCTTGCAACGTCGAGTAAACAACGTGTACGTTTCTTGGGTCTCGTCGGATCTGTGATCCAAACGGACGCAGTTGGAAGATACCTCAAGAGAGGTAGTTGAACATCAGTCTTCCCAACTGAGACTCGCTGTACTTCATTGCAGAGAAATAGGTGGTGGGACTTCTTGCGTCTAGAACGGGCCATTTTATAAAACACCGACGACACGCCTCCAACTTGTCGATGCTATTTTTGATGCTCTATATCTTCGTGGTCTTGCGCTCAATGAAGACGTAAGTCACAAAACAGACGACATTTTGATTGTTCCCTATTCATCTTTCTACATATACATCATACTCCTCAAGCTTATTTTCTCTATCTCGTCTATCAGTCATGCCTGAAAGGGATTCCAGGTAGGTGAACAATACTCACGAATCGGGCGAACAAGCGCTTATAAGCCACTTCTTTTGTGGATGCGCTACATTTCCGTAAGATTGTAAGATAAATCAGAGTCTTGTACCTGCTTTTCCCACTATCTGTTTTATGTGGTCATCCCACTCTGGATAGTTACGCCTAGATATTTTACGGCAGACGCTGTCTCCAGCTGTTTGTCATCAATAGTGTAGCTGTACAGCAGTGGACTTCTTTTCCTATGAATGCGCAGTATGTCACATTTATTTACGTTCAGGGTTAACTGCCAGAGTCTGCACCATTCATCAATTCTCTGCTGGTCGTTCTGCAAATTCTTACTACCTTCTGGCGATGCTGCTTTGGTATAAACAACTGCATCCTCTGCGACTAGCCTTAAAGAGCATCCGACGCCTTCTGCTGGATCATTTATACATATTGTGAACAGCAACGGTCCTACCACACTCCCTTGAGGTATCCGGATATTACCTTTACATCTGTCGATTTAGTCCCGTTAAGAGCGACGTGTTGAGTTCTATCTGCAAGAAAGTCTTGAATCGAATCGCAGGTCTGCTCCGATACTCCGTAAGCTCATAGGTTTTTCATTAAACGGCAATGCGGGACTGTGTCGAATGCATTACTGAAGTCAAGGAACACCGCATCAGCCTGAGCGCCGTTATCCACTGACTGCGCTGTGGATCTCACGGAGGAACAGAGCGAGCAGAGTTTCACAGGATCTCTGTTTGCCGAATCCATGTTGATTTTTATAGAGGAGATGTTCATTTTCCAAGAACGTCACAATTATTGAGCATAAAACGTGTTCCCTAATTCTACAACAGATTGACGTCAACGATATAGGTCTATAATTCTGTACATCTGTCTTACGGCCTTTGTTGAAAACGGGAATGACCTGCGCTTTTTTCCAGTCGTTAAGTACCATTCGTTGCTGAAGCGATCTACGATAAATTACTGCTAAAATGAAGGCAAGTCCTTTCGCATATGCTTTATAGAATATTATAGGTATCTCATCTGGTCTTGAAGCCTTTCCACTACTAAGCGATTGTAGCTGCTTCTCAGTTCCGCGATCGGTTATCTCAGCATCTGCCTTTTCGACGTTCGCACGACGATTGAAAGGAGGGACAGCGTTACGATCTTCCGCGGTGAAAAACCTTCAGTATTTCGGCCTTCTCTCTGTTATCTTCCGTTTCGGTGCCGGTGTGGTCGCTGAGAGAATGAATAGATGATTTTGACCCACTTACTGATTTTACATACGACCAAAATCTCTTAGGGTTTTTACTCAGGTCGGTTGAAACTTTGGAAATCATTGAACGCTTCTCTCATTGCTCTCCTTATGCTCATTTTCGCTTCTTCCAGCTTTTGTTTCTCACCCAGGTTTTCAGTTCTCTTGAATCTAAGATAAAGTGCTCTATGTTTACGTATCGCTTTTCTAACACGGCTATTAAACCGTGGTGGACCTTCCCCATTCCTTAAAACCATACTCGGAACATACTTGTCTAGGGCATATTAAACGATGCATTTGAATTTTTTCCATTTGTTCTCCACATCTTCGTCCTCATCACCGAATATTTGATGCTGACTGCTGAGATATTCTGAAATTTGTATCGTGTCAACCTTGCTGAGCAAATACATCTTCCTACGTTTCTTAACATTCCTTGTACGTCCAATCGTTGTAGATGCTGTCACAGTCTTATGATCACTGATACCTTTCTCTCCGTTAACTGATTCGATAAGTTCAGGTCTCTTGCTCGGAGGTCTAAGAGGTTACCCTCACGAGTTGGTTATCTAATTACACTACTAGCCATTGCAATTGCTACACCAAGAAGAAATGCAGATGATAAACGAGTATTCATTGGACAAATATATTATACTACAACTGACATGTGATTACATTTTCACGTAGTTTGGGTGCATAGATCCTGAGAAATCAATACCCAGAACAACAATCTCTGGCCGTAATAACGGCCTTGACACGCCTGGGCATTGAGTCAAACAGAGCTTAAATGGCGTGTACAGGTACAGCTGCCCATGCAGCTGCAACACGATACCACAGTTCATCAAGAGTAGTGACTGGCGCATTGTGACTAGCCAGTTGCTCGGCCGCCATTGACCAGACGTTTTCAATTGGTGAGAGATCTGGAGAATCTGCTGGCCAGGGCAGCAGTCGAACATTTTCTGTATCCAGAAAGGCAACATGCGGTCGTGCATTATCCTGCGGAAATGTAGGGTTTCGCAGGGATCGAATGAAGGGTAGATCCACGGGTCGTAACACTTCTGAAATGTAACGTCCAGTGTTGAAAGTGCCGTCAATGCAAAAAAGAGGTGACCGAGACGTGTAACCAATGGCACCCCATACCATCGCACCAGGTAATACGCCAGTATGGCGATGACGAATACACGCTGCCAATGTGCCTTCACCGCGATGTCGCCAAACATGGATGCGACCATCATGATGCTGTAAACAGAATCTGGATTCATCCGAAAAAATGACGTTTTGCCATTCGTGCACCCAGGTTCCTCGTTGAGTACACCATCGCAGGCTCTCCTGTCTGTGACGCAGCGTCAAGGATAACCGCAGCCATGGTCTCCGAGCTGTTAGTCCATACTGCTGCAAACGTCGTCGAATTGTTCGTGCAGATGGTTGTCGTCCTGCGAACGTCCACATCTGTTGATTCAGAGATCGAGATGTGGCTGCACGATCCGTTACAGCCACGCGGATAAGATGCCTGTCATCTCGACTGCTAGTGATACTAGGCCGTTGGGAGCCAGGACGGCGTTCCGTATTACCCTCCTGTACCAACCGATTCCATATTCTCCTAACAGTCATTGGATCTCGACCAACGCGAGCAGCAATGTCGCGATCCGGTAAACCGCAATCGCGATAGGCTACAATCCGACCTTTATCAAAGTCGGAAACGTGATCTTACGCATTTCTCCTCCTTACACGAGGCATCACAACAACGTTTCACCAGGCAACGCCGGTCAACTGCTGTTTGTGTATGAGAAATCAGTTGGAAACTTTCCTCATGTCAGCACGTTGTAGGTGTCACCATCCGCGGCAACCTTGTGTGAATGCTCTGAAAAGCTAATCATTTGCATATCACAGCATCTTCTTCCTGTCGGTTAAATTTCGCGTCTGTAGCACGTCATCTTCGTGGTGTAGCCATTTTAATGGCGAGTAGTGTATCTGCTCAAGGTTATTTTCGGACAAGACACCCAGAGCTATACACGGCAAGTTTTAGTCATCCCCTATTACAACGGCATGATGAGGAAAATTAGTAATGATATTCTGCAAGCTTTGTCTCAAACGCTCTACAACTACAGATCCTGACCCATTTGGTCTATAAAACCATCCGATCACCATTTTTGACCGTTCTTTGATATTCAATTTCACCCAGATTAATTCACATTCGCAATCCATGATAACCTCACTAGATTTTATCTTTTTCTTACTGCAATAAACACGCCACCACCATTGGCGACTAACTCATCCTTACGATAAACATTCCAGTCTGAACTTAGGACTTCGTTGTCATTGACGTCTGGCTTCAACCAGCTTTCGGTTTCTAATACTATCTTTGCTATATAACCATCAATAAGCGATACTAATTCTGGAACCTTTCCTTGGATGCTCCTGCAGTTTACTAAAAGCATATTAATCTTTTATATCTCTGATCTGCGAGGAGAAAGATTTTTGCTGTGGCTGATTTACCAGGAAAATCGTGTTTGTTCCCAAGGGAGGGGTCCTCTAACCTAAGAAAAGCCCCATGTGCATGCCGCACGTGCTCCGCTACCCTAGTAGCCGCTTCCTGCGTGTAGTGCATGCCTGACCTATTTAGGGGAACCCTACAATTCTACATCCGATAGCGGAGGATGAGAAATTCGCATCCGAAACCGTCGCAGAGCCGTCTGAGCCCCTGGTATAGACCTCCCACTCTGCTGCAAACCATATGACCGCCTGACGTCTCTCCTTTTGCATTCAGTTATAGAGTGGCATCTGTGGATGCGAATGGGTCTGAAACGTTACTATCTATAATTTTACACGTGATATTTGCGCCTTCCACTTCATTATTCAAAAATTGCACTCTCTCCATGTCATGGCTCTCGGCGATCTCTTCTCGTCTAGCAAAAATAATCCAGCGTCGCGCTGTATCTTCAGGAAACGCACGCAGAATTTTGGGCTTTAAAATATGACCGCAATCGTCCACGTTCTCCCCCAAGGACTCGTAAGGCTTGTATGTGTTCGATACATGTAACATTCAATGTATGTGGTGATATGAAATATAACAAAGCTTTTATGATTACACGGTTTTACTCTTATATATGTTCTATATGTTGTACTTACTTCCTGAAAGTCCTCCTTTACATATTGGAAGACAAAGGTTTGATTTTCTGTTACAGTCCGTACTGAGCAATGAACTAAACTAAATGCAAGATGGCGAATACATTAGTTTACATCGGCTGCTGATTTGATGTGTCTAGGAACGTGTTATGTGTGCAGATATGGCGCACTTCTGGAGGTACTTTAAAGATACTTGTCCTAAATACAAGGTGATTATAACCAAAGTTAAACTTTCAAAACGGTGTAGAAGTAACACCACTGGTCAGAATAACGTTAAATTGCAACGGAACATTATTGGAGAAGTAGGAAAATATATGGCAGAAGAAAAAAAAAAACAGTGCGAAAATTGTATGTGTCAGAATACATAAATGAAAAGACCTGTCATGCGCACGACCCATTAAAGATGGTATAAACAAGCCGGGTGCACGACTTTTCCTTCTATCGCATATCCGACGTTCGACATGACTGTCTCAATGCAGGATCGCGCTCTGCTTGTAAAACCCTATTAGAAGAATGATGACTGTGCACACGTCGCTCTGCAGAAGTTTCGAACAGTGAAGGGCTTGAAAAAAGACGCTGGTGCGATGACTGCCGTGAGTCTGGAGAAAATGATTCGGAAATTCGAAAACACAGTGTTCTTTTGGTGTGCAACCTGGCAGAGGGAGGAAACGAATTGATTCGACATCAGTGGAAGCAGCGGCCACAGTAATTCAGGGGGAGACGAATGGTGGTGTCCAAACTCGTAGTGCACGGAGAATTGCCCGAACATCGGACATACCCGTGAGCACCGTGCGTACAGTCCTGCGAAACATCCTTCTTTCCTGAATGAGATTTTCACTCTGCAGCGGAGTGTGCACTGATATGAAACTTCCTGGCAGATTAAAACTGTGTGCCCGACCGAGACTCGGGACCTTTGCCTTTCGCGGGCAAGTGCTCCACCATCTGAGCTACCGAAGCACGACTCACGCCCGGTACTCTCAGCTTTACTTCTGCCAGTACCTCGTCTCCTACCTTGCAAACTTTACAGAAGCTCTCCTGCGAACCTTGCAGAACTAGCACTCCTGAAAGAAAGCATATTGCGGAGACACGGCTTAGCCACAGCCTGGGGGATGTTTCCAGAAGTATGTCTCCGCAATATCCTTTCTTTCAGGAGTGCTAGTTCTGCAAGGTTCGCAGGAGAGCTTCTGTAAAGTTTGCAAGGTAGGAGACAAGGTACTGGCAGAAGTAAAGCTGTGAGTACCGGGCGTGAGTCGTGCTTCGGTAGCTCAGATGGTGGAGCACTTGCCCGCGAAAGGCAAAGGTCCCGAGTTCGAGTATCGGTCGGGCACACAGTTTTAATCTGCCATCAAGTTTCATCCTTCTTTCCTATCCATTCAAAATTACCAGTGTGCAAGAGTTGCTTCCTGCTGACCTGCCAGCAAGAGAGACCTTTGCTTTAGAGTTTCTTCCTCGCACGGAAGTGGACAATGATTGGCAGTGGAAGATTTTGTGGGCAGACGAAGCCCACTTCCATCTGACAGGATATGTCAATACACGGAATTGTAAAATATGCGCAACGGAAAATCCACACACAAGTCAACCAGTGTAACTTCATCCGGAAAAGGTCAGTGTGTGGTGCCGGTTTACGGCATCATTTATCATGGGGCAATATTTGTCGAAGAGACAGGTGCTTCCGGTCCTGTTACCTCTACCGTCACTGGTAAGCGCTATGAGTGTCTTTTGCGCAACCACGTCAGTCCAGCTCTCCACCAGCGTGGGTGTGTGGATGGTATCATTTTTATGCAAGATGGCGCACCACCGCACATTGCAAACCCAGTTAAGCAGCTGCTGAAGCGCCATTTCGGAAGTGCTAAAAGTATCAGCCGCCGTTTTCCTAGAGCCTGGCCGTCCCCATCACCTGATCTTAATCCGTGTGACTTCTGGCTGTGGTGCTGTCTGAAAGATGTTGTGTTGAGTGTTCCGACTCGCCACTTAGCTTCATTGAAGGCACGCTTTGAGCAACACATTCTGAACGTGACCCCTGAAACACTTCGATTGGTTGTGAAACATGCTGTTTCTCGATTTCAACTTGTTGCAGAAATGGTGGACAACATATTGAACATGTTTTGAGCCAGTGACACGGAAACCAATCATCCGATTTGTTTTTGACTCATGCTTTTTATCCGGTTTCTGACCTCAGGACAATTAAAGTTTTCCCATCCGGTGTGATATGACCTTGCCGTGGGGGATGGGTTTACGTAACGAACAGTATCGCACCTGTACACCCATGCGCACAGTTTGTTTAATGTGAAACGTACACCTTAGGCATTGTTGTACGATTCATTTGTCATTTTTAGTCGACCACTGTTAAGTTATGACGCTTACAGCGCCATGATTGCAACATTTTGTCACTATTTATTTTTCTTCAGCCATACGTTTTCCCCCTTCTCCGATACTAATCCGTTGCAATTTGACGTCATTCTGATCAGTGGTGTTATTTCTACAGCGGTTTGAAAGTTTAACTTCAATTATAATAATCCTGTACATGTCTAACTGTATAAAGTCATCTGTACTATGGAGGAGGGTTTTTCAGGGAGTAAGTACAATTTATAGGGCACATGTAAGTGTAAAACAATGTAATCGCAAAAACTTAGTTGTATTTTAGCACGAAAATGTAGGACCTTTTGTGAATTACGACACTGGACTCGCATTCGGGAGGACGACGGTTCAATCCCGTCTCCGGCCATCCTGATTTAGGTTTTCCGTGATTTCCCTAAATCGTTTCAGGCAAATGCCGGGATGGATCCTTTGAAAGGGCACGGCCGATTTCCTTCCCAATCCTTCCCTAACCCGAGCTTGCGCTCCGTCTCTAATGACCTCGTTGTCGACGGGACGTTAAACACTAACCACCACCACCACCACTGTAAATTACGCATCACGAGAACTTCGTTACATTTTAGGACACAAATTTAAAACTCGCAAACAAATCAACGCTACGATCTGACTACGAGATCGGGCCCGAAATTAGTAGTGCTACAATAAAATATTTTTTTAAAAAAGAAAAGAAAACTTGTGACTGGTTGCTATATTCCCTGCAGTCTAATTTAAGAAGACGCGATTTTATATAGTAGAAACTCAATCATTGCTGTCCAAAGATAACCGAAACTTTTCACAAAATCGGGACCACTTCTCTGTTTCCCAGATACGAGCAGTTGTGATCTGATGACTGGGAGTTTGACAATGTGTGTCACAGTTATAGGAGTTGCTATCGCAGATGTATCTGGCGTAAGTGTGAGGTTAGCAACCGATGAGAGCAAACTGTCTGCAGTCTTTCTTGTTGTCTTTAGAATTCCCTTCCTAGCAATTGCAGTATATACATCACATTTCATGTCGTCAGTGTCATAGTTTGTGTCAGAAAGTACTGCGCCCTTGAAAGGCGCCACATATTCGGAAATAAAGAGCCAAATATTTGTGAGAAGGAAGAAAATGAATCGTATTGTTGCTCGTTTCAGTCGCAGAAATTTAAGCTGTCCTCTTAGGTTGCTGCCTAATCACGTACTCGGAAATCGCTAAATATTTATTTCATCCTTCGTTCTCAGATCAGACTGAATGTAAATAACATCCAATATTGTTGCAGAACATCCTTGTATTACGTTCAAACGAAGGTAATAAAACGTGTTAACAACACTAACACAAAAAATTTATCTAACGGAATGCGAACTAACAACTTTCGATTGGAGAAACCAAGACGTTATTCATTACGCTAGTACTTAATCACGGGATGTTTGACTCTGGTCTTGGTTATCATTTTCTGTCTTGAAGGCTCGTATCGTTGATGCGTTATTAAGTGACAGTTAATGGTAACGGTGATGCGTTTTTGATAAGTTTTCAGTGTTCCGTTGCGTTGAAAAGGGATACTGCAAATTATAAAACAAGTGTCTTTCATTCTTAATTTGTAAATTGTTGACGATAATCACTAACTACTAAGAGAGCACTCTTATATGAAGGCATTAATCGTCGATAAATCATTACGTAACATTTCATTAAGGCAATAATTATAATAAATCATTCGAAGAATGAGGTGTTTTTTTAATCTCCAGTACGTGCGCATGAATTCATGTAAGAGGCTCGTATCGTATGCTAACTAAAGTCGATAGCCGATCATGCGGTCGTCGATGTTGTGTGTGACGTCACAATGACGTCACATTTACGGGAACAGTTGTGAAACGAGCGTTACCTCAGATTCCCGCTCCGTGGGAACAGTCAAAGAATATCGCAGTGTAAAGAAAGAATAGAAAGCTGTGCTTGCGGTTTAATATTTTATGATTAAAATGTTCTTACCCTGTCCGCTTATAAACCTTACAATATTTGCAGAGTTTACGTAATATGCGTTTACCAGAACAGAACAGCGTGCTAATTAATTGCTACGCCGAGGCTGTGTGATTACAAGCTGCACTGCTATATGCTGTCTCCACTCTTACCTCGATTCGAGGACATGAAACAAACGGACGCCGTTTTTCATCTTGCTGTTGGACTCCCACTCCATTGCAGTATTCCACCAGACACACGTTCTTGGATTTCAGTACCATATTTTGCATCGTGCGTTAACTGACTGAAAGTAGTGTTTACCGCTTTACTTTCGTCTCCAGTCTAAGATCTACGTATTATAGATATGAATAACAGAGTATTTATTTAATCCTCAACAATACCCGTAGACAATATTCAACGAGGACGTTGTAAGTGTTTGTCTGTCACACGAACTGTTGGTTCACTTTGTCACAAGGAAATAGATCGAGTTGGAGAAAATACCTCCGTATGCTGAATGAATACGTATAATGTCAGGGGATCCCTGTTTCACCTGTTATCGTAACAAGTGAATGATACAAGAAAAATGGTTCAAATGGCTCTGAGCACTATGGGACTCAATTGCTGTGGTCATAAGTCCCCTAGAACTTAGAACTACTTAAACCTAACTAACCTAAGGACATCACACACATCCATGCCCGAGGCAGGATTCGAACCTGCGACCGTAGCGGTCGTGCGGTTCCAGACTGTAGCGCCTTTAACCGCTCGGCCACTCCGGCCGGCAATGATACAAGAGTATGATTGTGGTTCATCCACATATTTTTATTAGGCAGAGCTCTTGCTGACATTAATGTTCAGTAAAAGTGTATATGCCCTAGGATTCTGCAACAGACGGACGTAAGCGAAATTGCTCTGCAATTCAGTGCATCCGATCTTTCACTGTTTAAGTAAACAGTAGTAACCTCAGATTTGCTTCCAGTCAGGAGGGAATTTTTGCTGCGCATTGTATTTTCATAAATATTTTCTTTAAAAGGCGCTAATTTCTCAGAGTATTCAATGCCAATTCGAGCTGAAACACCATCACGACTTGGTGCATTGCTCGCTTTGAGTAGGCTTAATTGTGTTTTAATACCAGGGTTTCAGATATCGATATCCCTCATTCGTAAATACATTTTCAAATGCGCAACTTAAACATTTCCGCTTTGTCTCTTTGTAAGTAGGCTGTTTAGGTTCTTATATTGGTAACGCCGGCGCCACGTAGCGCTCTCTGTAAGAAAATCACTGGCTGTGCTGTGTGCAGTCTGTGGCTAGTTTGCATTGTTGTCTGCCATTGTAGTGTTGGGCAGCTGGACGTGAACAGCGCGTAGCGTTGAGCAGTTGGAGGTGAGCCGCCAGCAATTGTGGATGTGGGGAGAGAGATGGCGGAGTTTTGAAATTTGTAATACTGGATATTATGAACTGCTATGTATATTACGATTTTTCAACACTATTAAGGTAAATACATTGTTTGTTCTCTATCAAAATCTTTCATTTGCTAACTATGCCTATCAGTAGTTAGTGCCTTCCGTAGTTTGAATCCTTTATTTAGCTGGCAGTAGTGGCGCTCGCTGTATTGCAGTAGTTCGAGTAACCAAGATTTTTGTGAGGTAAGTGATTTGTGAAAGGTGCAGGTTAATGTTAGTCAGGGACATTCTTTTGTAGGGATTTCTGAAAGTCAGATTGCGTTGCGCTAAAAATATTGTGTGTCACTTTAGTGGATGTTTGAGTACGTTCAGTTTTGCTTAGCTGTTTGAAAAGCAAATAGTGTAAGAGGTTGATCAGCACAGTAATTCAGAAATTGTTCTAAGGGGACGTTTCATATGTCGACCCTTAGCCGAGGATACCTCACTGGAATCTTCTGATTTTTTCTTGTAGTTTGTGTAATTAGTGTAGATTTTGTTTATTGCTAGCGCGTAGAGAATCTCCTTTGTAGTTGCAGCCTTTCATTGTTGTACAGTAAAACAGTTGTGGCATGCATGTAGATTTGCACCAAGTATTTCGCAGCTGCGCTTGCAATTAACGAGATATTATTTTCAGTGCTATGTTAATGTGTTCTCTTATTTTTGCACTTCAAATTGTGCTTTTCTGTGTTATCGTGTGAAATATTGTGACAATAATGGCGTGTGAAATACGTAATACTAGGCTCCAAAGTAAACTGAGAAATGACAGTGAAGACGAAAGCAGTGTGATAGCGCCACCATGTAATGAATTAACAAGTATTCAAAGTAGTAATTTGGTAATTGTACATAGGGAAATGGTGTGGGCTGCAAACAGTGGTGTAGACAGTGATACAATTAGTGAACGGTCAAGTATTATCGATCGATCGGTCGGCAACAGCTTGCCTCAGGAATCCGAAATGACAGGACACAATCTTGCAAATACTGTAGATTCAGGTTTTGCGTCCTCACCCTTTTCTCAAATAAGTCAAGACACATTTTCTGCTTTTCAAACTGCGAATATTGCCGGTTCAAATGCATTGCCGAATAGCACTGAGGAACATGCTTCAGACACCAGTGCACTGTTATTACAATTAATGCAACAAATGGGACAAAAGCTTCAAACGTTAGACACAATGGAACAAAATATTCAAAAGTTAGACACAATGGAACAAAATCTTCAAAAGTTAGACACAATGGAACAAAATCAGAGACAAACACAGCAAAAGCTTCAAAAGCTAGACACCACGCTTGGACAAACACGTGAAGATTTAACTACTGGGTTACATAACATTGAATCGAAATGTCAAAAAGTCTGTAATGACGTAAAAACACAAATTTGTGAGCATTTTTTCGCGGCATGAAAATGCATTACAGAATCACGAAGCAGCTATAAAAGAACTGCAAACTATTGTTCATCAAAATCATGAGACCCTGCAAGCTAAAATTGACTCAGTTGCATCTACCAATTCGGTTACGCAACTTGCAAAAACTCAAGAAAACTTAAAGGACACAGTAGATACGATTTCAACACAAATGGACACTCTGAAACTTGGTTCAGAAAAACACACTGAGGAAATAAGTACACTATCGGAGAAAGTAGCCGAACTTTCGGATCAGTTCACTAATTTATCTACGAAGGTAGATGATAATCTGAATGACACAAAACCGGTAGTCTTTAATGACACAGAAGAGTGTGAACAAATTAGGAAACTGAAACAAAATCTGAATCAAATTAATACGCAACACCAAAGAGAAATCCGGGAAGTACAAGCTCAGCTGACACAGGTAATACAAGAATTACGTATTTCAGAGGACACTCGCGCCCCAATACGGGAAGAGGGACATAGAAATACGGAACAGCCACAAAATAATAACACAGCGCATTTCGAAAATTATGAAAGAAATTGGCAAGGTACACCGAATTTTAGTTGGAACCGCCGAAACGACGTAACAATGACCGACATGCGACTCGCAGACATGATTATTTTGACTATAAGCTGTTCATTACTACACGTAAATTCAAAACGTTTCAGAATTCTGGCAACGACATTCATCCACAAGCGTGGCTCCATCAATTCTCTCATTGTTTTCCTCCCAACTGGTCATTAGAGCACAGATTAGAATTTATGTGTGGCTACTTGGAGAATGAACCAACTGTAAGAATGCGGTCGGTCATTCACGATTGTCACAGTGAAGGAGATTTTTATCATGCCTTCCTCTCAGCATATTGGTCTCAAGCTACACAAGACCGAGTAAAACATAGCATCATAATGATGAAACATTTCGAACAATCTGAATTTTCCAGTCTTGTGAAATATTTTGAAGACATGTTGCACAAGAATCAGTACCTGTCAAACCCATACAGCCCCTCAGAACTCATCCGTATTTGCTTAATCAAACTGCCTGAACATTTACGACATATTATTTTAGCAGGACGTTGCAAAGACGACATTGAAGCTTTTCAGGGACTGTTACAAGAACTGGAAATTGACACTGACAATCGCGGAACGCGAAAACAGGAAAACAATCACTACAGGTCAGATCCGTCACAATTCCGTGACAACAGAAACAATAACTGCACATGAAAAGTCTATTCTTACAACGCAAATCGTGACCAAACAGACACCACCCATATGACAACCACTGGCAGAGTAATAATTACAGAGAAAGATCGCATTTCCATAGTAATGAATATCACAGAGACAATCAGAGAAACAGACAATATGGGAACCAAAGTAATTATTATCAAGGGAGATAGAATAACTTCAGACGCAACAGTTCAGCGCGCAGTTACGATTCCGGGAGAAATTCTCCACCACATGACCGACAGAAAAGAAACTACAGGAACTACCGACATGACGACAGACGATATAATCATAACGACAGACCTGAATTTCATCAGAACTGGCGGGATTTAAACAGGGCTGGGCCCTCTGGGCAAGGTGAATTTGTAGAAGTTAGACCTCCAAATCCCAATAACGACGTGCGCCAACAAAGGAACAGACAATGACTCGCACCGCAGGCAGCCGCGTGCGCTGGCTGGCTCAGAGAAAAATAACATAGACGCTAACCTTGAGACAAATTTTAGCACTCCTCACCGACGTATACCGCGTGATAATTCCGTTCAAGTTGAACTTCTGCGTACTAGGAAGAGTAAAGGTTTACCACACATTTCACATGTAAAACCGTTTATTGAAAGATAATCTGCTTTTTAACTTTGTCTTTGCCATATAACTTTTCACTTTACACTGCTAGTATGCTTTGTCAGACTTAGAATCTGTTAACATGCTATAATGTTTGAAGTTAAATATCCAGTCAAGAACCAAGAGAACTTATTTAAACAGAAATTACGAATGCACTGTTATAGTGAACAGACATCACAGTGTTATTGTGTGTGTACATTCTTGCTTGTTAGTTGCACGATTACGTAACGACTATAAGGCTTACATACTTAAAACATATACAGGTACTGCTAATGAGATTTTAATGCAACATTTTGGTTTACTTGAAAATACATTCTGGATTTAAAGTACTTTCTGTGAAATACCAGATGACACAGTGGTTAGTTTATGTGACAGCTACACGATTTTATCACGACACTACTAATGAGTGACAATTTACAATGTTGCTTTTGCGGTGTTTCTGTTTTATATCTGCACAGTTTTTCTGAATTATTCTGGAAAGTAAAACATGTTTTAGTAGTAACTTTTGTGCTATAGCTACAATGACACAGCCTTTTTCGTAGCACAAAAATACGTTACAGCAAAGTATTTTCTTCATCATGGCAAGAAGCATAATAACTACGATATCTATACGCAAAGCATTTCACTTTTGTGTATCATGAGGTAAGTACACTGACTTCTGCAGAACGTAGTTTTCGGAGGACGATAACTACGACACTTCCACAGAGATTATCTTACAACAAGACGCACAATTTAGCGCTACAGTACACGTATTTGAGTGATTAATTTTGTACTTAAAACATTTATTTTTAAAGATATTTGAAGTACAATGGTACAAAGGATTTCCGTGATACATTTCATTCCATTGCTGTACTCTGTAACACCTGAGGGTATAATTACATTAATCCTCAGGGTGTAACCTCCCCCTCACTTACCGACCTTAATGACAGTGAAAAATGAAACCGCATGTACCTAATGGGAGTTTTGGAAAAGCAATCGTCGCCGAAGTTAACCTGTCGGTAAAGAGGGAGGGAAGGGTTACATCTAAATGAAAGGAAATGTGCTAATGAAACTGGTGGAAATTAATTTTGAAAAAGGGTAAAGTTAATAAAGAAAGTAAATGTGCAGCCATTACATTAACAATTAACTAGCGGTAATTAGGTATTTGAGATTTGGGGGAAATCACGGTCGCCAGTCCTAAGGACAATTACTATAGTAACTGAAAAAGAAAGGTTATTACACATATAATTAGCACTAGAAGCGTGGCAACTGAAGGTTGACATGCGTAGTGTGAAAACTGAAAGTTTGTCAGAAGTAATAAATTTCGCTACACCCTGACTTAATTTAGCAAAAGAAGTAATAAAACCGGAAAATCAAAAGTTAATTTAGTGACTGAAGTTAATAGTGAGCTTTCTTTCTGAAGCACATCGAAATTCAGTAAAATACGGTTAGTCTTGGACTACCTCAACAATCATTTCAAAAGCTACTTGAATCTACGCAATTTAGAAAGAAGAGATTTAACTTTGAGCCTGAATTAAATGATTCTGAACAATTAACAATAGTAAAATTTAGTACGTACCAAGCTGAGCAGCAGTCACAGGTAAGCTAAAATATGGTAACAAAACTCGCACTCTTAATTTGTGCTTGTGTAATCTGAATATTGTAGCCAGCTAACTGAACTTTGAAATTAAAGCAGTGAAATAGAATCAGCTATATTACTTTAGTGCTGGCGTTTAAATTTCAACGACACTCGGGTTCATTCCGGAAAAGGAAAGGACCCTGCTTGGTAATGCAATTGGGACAATGAGCAACAAAGGTTCATGCTAAGTTGCTGTAATTATAGTTACGAAAATGGTACAGTTTGAAAAGCTGAGGTCTGCCATACAGTTCTAAAACTTTACTTGCTTCCAGTCTTCCTTGATGGTTGATTGAAGGTTTGAAGCCGTCGATCGAGGAGGTGGCGACAGTCACTCATTGTCGGCCATCGCTGTTGCAGAAGCTGGATGTTGGCGCGCCTTCTTCTCGACACGGTCACCAGACGAAACGGGCTCTTGATGTGCGCTAGTTAATGTTTCCCGTCCGCGACACCATGTCAGAAACTATCATCGCAAGTCGAGCGCAATTACATGCTGCCAAACCCCGAAAGCGCGGCAACTCGCGGGAGCGTCACACAACACACCTGCTCCACTCGCTACTCCAGCCAGACCCCTTCTCTCAGCCCGCGCTCCACGCGGCAGAGTTAACACTACCAAAGATCCTACACACTTTGATTCTTCACACGACCTATCGACGTAATCGTTCGATAGCAGTTTTCCCTAGGCAAGACCCAGCGTAAAATACAAATAATATTTACGAAACAAACCAATTATACATCGACATAAATGCATAAATATACAAATAGTAAAACAATTACAATATACAAAGAGACAGAAATGTCATATCTTGAGGTAACAAAGCAAGGAAAAAATAGTACAATAGATGGAAATAGGAGGATATGCATTTCCGGCGTTACAAGGGGGGTACATGCTTACTTTGTGTATCATGTGTTTGGCAAGCACAAGGAGCCCTAGCTGATATGGTATTTGCTTATACGACTTTACACGTCGGTACCACATTTTTCTAACACACAAATTACACAGCTATCTGATCATTTAACTGAGAGACAAACATTTTTTTTACTACATCAGTGACAGATGTTTACGTAATTACACTGTTGTATAACTTCACACTTACGAAATTGTATTTTGTCTGTACTTTGTGAACTGTTCATATTTTTTCAGACCCATTGTGATATTATGAGAACTTTGCATGATATATTTGGTATGGGATCATGATTTTTAAAGTACATTTGAGGTAGATGACTCTCTTGAAATGAGCAGAGAATTCTTTTTTAGGTTTTGAAATTATTGCAGAAAGCTATGACGTTTTTGAGATTTGACTGAGAGGTTATGATGTTATTTTTATGATGACGATGTGTATTATGCTGATGAGGTATGTTTATGATCAATAAGATGATGCTAACATATATGAGGAATTTGATTATGCTACATATTTCTTATGATGAAATATTGAAGACGTGTCGACGAATATGTATATGTACAATAAGGTAAGGAATAATGAGTAGTGGTTAAGGACTCTGATTTGTGAAAAAGGATGTTAGAAACCAAGAATCGTACTTTAAGAGTTATGAAATGTGTGTAAATGCGTGAATGTATCACAACGCAGGCAAAAATTTTTTGCACACTGTTATATTCACAGGATTTTGTTTCTACACATTTGTAACGCAAATTTTTGACCTGTGAAATATTTTTATATGAGACTGTCACTGTAGCGGAAACTGCTGTCGTAAATATTTCGGTAAGAAAGTTAAGTGACCACCTTCAGGTAATGCATCGTGGGCACCCAGCTGTGCGACAGATGCCCAGAAAAAAGCCATTAGTGTGTGCCTTTCAGAAGCACAGTTGGAGAAAAAAAAGGGGCCATTATCCTCGCTACTGACATTCCTTTGTAGAAAGCATCGCAAATACGACACGCTCAAACTTGAAAATATATTATTACACTGTGGAGCACTTAATTTATGATATTTACTAAAATGCCTAATGAAATGATGAGAAACATTTTACATCTATTTTCTTTCTAGCTGAGAGAATTTTTTTTCCTTTGGAGACGCCATTTGCCTAGTGAATGACGTTTCATATGTTGCTTTATATACATATTTGCTCATTTTCTTTAATATCTAGTTTCTAGCTGCACTGCAGCATTGGTTATTATAAAATTTAATAGATATACTAATATCACTATTTTCTGTCTACAGACCCAGTAAAGAATACGTTTCTCATATACTTTCTTAGAAAAGAGAGCACAAATAGACATTTCCCTTCACAGGAATTGCATAAATAATTTTTTTAATGACTTGGTAACTTTCTTGCAGAGTAAGTTTTTGTGATGCATCACTCTAGTGTTAAGATGTGAATATAAATTTCCCTTGTCTGCACTGTTGTCTTTAGTGTAATGTATTTTTTTTTTTTTGCTTGAGCTATGTCATGTTTAGATATAAGTTATTTCATTTGCTGGTGCTGTTTGCCAGGCATAGTGTTACTGAATTTGACTTTGTGTTACTCTTCTAAGCCAGTTTACTACTGATTTATGTTTCTTGTTTGCTGCACATTGCCTTATATTAGTTGTAATATTGCAATTGCTTTGCTAATTTCTATAATGCTGCTTGCTTCGCAAATCTGCATTTTTTTCATTGCTGTTTGCGTTAATTGTTTTGTGCTGCTGCATTGCCTCGACCCTTAGTTTAGCATCTGAGCTCAGTAGATTTAAGTTAGCTTAAGAGGGGTAGACTATATAAGAAAATGACTATGGAGAATAGGTAAAGAATGCATTGCGAAGTTATATGAAAAAGATTTGGACCAAAATGAGTATTGTAGAATCAGAAATAATTATTTTGAAAGAAATATGAATAGAATACAGGAAGGAGGTATAGATAGGGCTTTTTGGGAGTAATGATGAATGAAGGGAGATCTCCAAGAAGCAAAGAAAGTTTTGTTGGCAAAATACTGCAATAAAACAAAACCTGTCCTTTCCTTGTGTTATCCCACTATGTGTTTATGTATCCTTGTTTATTTGTCTTTTTCCTGTCTTTATGTATTTAGCTGATGAGAGCTATGTGTAGAATTTTTTTGATAATATGTTATTTTCTTTGTAAAGATGTTTAGACATTATTTATTCTGTTTTGTTTTAAGTTTCGCGGCTGTGAATCAGACGGCTTTCAGCTCACAGCCGATAGCCGCGGCGCAACCGCCGCTTAAAAGCGCAGGCGCGACCGCACCTAAGCCGCTTCTGTGGTAAGCCCCGCAACGCCGGCCGCCGTACATAGGGAAAACAGCAACCTACCGACTACGGGCCAATCGTGTCGTGCCACTTCACCGCAGAGTCACTCTTGGTCTCTGTACGGCTGCGTGCCCAGACCAGTTAAAAGTGCGCCCTACCCCACGGATGGCAGTGCGATGTCGGGCTGCAGTCTCGTGAAGAATTTGGACTCATCGCTTGTGTCTACGGACATACACAGATTTGAAATGACATCATTGTATGACTGTGACAGGGTCTCAGTGTACAATTCCGTCTGAAAGTGTTTGTTTTCAGCTCTTGTGTAAACTTCAGTTGAGAGATTAAACTTGTTTTCCTATTCACGCCTCCAGTCTTTAGTGTTGCTCACTTCCCGGATACAACAGTACCCTCCTCAAACATCCATAGGCTGCTTTGCAGAGCAGGAAGCCACCGATCTCCACATTCTGTGATGAGACTTTGACATCTAAGACCTTGTCACTTACTTGTGGTTTCTCTGTCCTACAACCTGTTTCCATGAATTGTCACGAACGCAGAACACAAACAATCGGCCAGACTCCCAGTTTCCAAGATACTGGGGAACTGCTTCGTAATGGAATTATGAATCTCTGTTGTCGGTTCCAACATAATTTTAGGTGGAGATTTTAACTGTGTATTGGAAAAAGAGCGCTACCAAATTTTAATGTTTCTGAGCAGTTACAAGTTTTAACGGATGGTTTAAGTTTGAGATATATATACGCTTACTTGTCTTAGGTCACTCGTATGTCAGCAGCATAGCTGCCAGCGGAATGGATAGATTCTGTGTCACCAGAAACATTCTCCCCAGTTCTATTAACTGCGAGATTTGCCCTCTGTGCGTACCTTTTAATGGTCCGTCACATTCCACGGGAAAGCTGCTCGGGACATGGTCCACCGCAACCACACGTATCGTTGCTAGACGATGGTGTGCTAACGGAAGAGACCAACGACTCCCACAATACCTTGCGAGCGTAATGTAGTGGATTCAGCACTCCAAACCCCGAATCCAGAAACACATTACCCAACACGCTCGGAACCAAGCTGGAGACGGAACACACTGGAATATTACTTTACCCGGCTGCCCGTTGTGTAGGCAAACCGGCATAGCTAACAGACAACATCCCGACGGCGAAACGTATTAAAACCAAGATCACTGCCTTAGTTCGGGATTCGCTAAACGGCAAGCGAGTACTTTCGCGAATAAAGTAAGCGTGGTAAGCAGAAAGTTATCACCAATTTTAGAGACGAACATGGCAAGGACTCTTCTGAGGAACAGGAGATAAAAAGAAACTACCTTGTCCAATACTGTACTTACCTCTACTCTGAATCGACAATAAACTTGATAGCTAAAGATGATTTTCTACACAATATCTTGGCTACAGTCGCTCAGGATAACAATTCAGGAGTTTTTAGAGGGTTTTGCCGACAAAGAAAAAAAAAATGACGATCACAGAGCCCCCTGTCAAATATCGGCAGGTCTTGATGACTTGGCGGTTGAATTTAATGCAACATCCTGGTGTATGATAGGTGAAGAGCTCACTCATATGTACAATGAACTGTTGTCAAGTACTTCTTTCCTAGTTCCCTTTACCGAAGCCAAGGTTGTACTGCGTCTCAGCCGGCCGGTGTGGCCGTGCGGTTCTAGGCGCTTCAGTCGCTACGGCCGCAGGTTCGAATCCTGCCTCGGGCATGGATGTGTGTGGTGTCCTTAGGTTAGTTAGGTTTAAGTAGTTCTAAGTTCTAGGGGACTGATGACCACAGATGTCAAGTCCCATAGTGCTCAGAGCCATTTGAACCATTTTACTGCGTCTCAAAAAGCCGCGAAGGACAATGCTGCAGCAACTTGCCTTTTTCAACGCCGACTTTAAAATCCTAAAGTCTATCATTACCAGCAGAATGAAGGCTATCCTCAAGAAAGTAACTGCGGCGTATCAAGCCCGTGTAGTTCCGTCAATGACGAAAATTTTTGAGATTATAGAGACATCGTGCGTTTAAACTGGATATGCGAAATTCGACCTGCGCTTCTGTACCTGGGCCGCAATAATGAAGAGTTTCTTCTGGGTACAAGACGACAAATGGGTTTTGATGAAAAATTCACGCAACTGAAACAAAATTGCATAGATAGCAAGCAATCTAAGGTTAAAATCAATGGGCAGTTAACGACTCCTGTATTAAACAGTCAGTGCTGTAAGGGGACCTCTCTCCACGACATTATATGCGACTGATGTTGAACCGCTACTGTCAAAGTTACATACGACTTTATAAGGGGGTGAACATCTTCAACACAAAAACAGTGCGCCATACTTGTGCTGACGTCGTTAGTGTCAGCGTTGATAACAAGACGGAGAATGATGACGTACGACGAATCATCATGCATCACAGCGACTCACTAAAATCCAAAATACTGCCTTTAGGACCTTTTGCCGCGTATATGGAAACCTCGCGGCTACAAAAAGCGGACGTGATGACGTGGGTATGATATTTACGCGAAACCATGAAATATTTACCCGAAATTGGAATCAGTAGCTCAATACTGTACGAGTTACGATGGGAGATCATAATGTAAGGTCCTTGGACTGCACAGAGTATTGCTCGTCAGTGTTTTGTCATCAGCAAAAACTACCTCGTTACTGTGTTGCTACCAAGACACTCGTACTTTATACTGTACACTTCCAAAAGTCCACAACAGAAACACCCTAATAAAACCTGGGTTAAGATACAGCAAAATATCAGCCATCCAAATTTGCAATGTAAAGTAACTTCTCTTTGGTACAACGTGATATTGAGAAGGTCATAGCAGGCGACAAACTATATAAAGTATACCTGAGCCCTACTCTATATTGCGACTACTGTCAACTGGTGAAGTTTTAGACCAAGCCCTCACCTACAGCAACAAGAGTCTGATCCGGGCCGGCCACTGTGGCCGAGTGGTTCTAGGCGCTTCAGTCTGGCACCGCGCTGCTTCTACGGTAGCAGGTTCGAAATTAATCAAGAGCATTTTTATTTTCAGTAGCCTCCTACATGTGAACACAGTTTTTGGAGATATTTTACTGTTGCTTTACATCAAGAATGATCTTTCTTTTTGTAAATTATGGAGTACACTAAAGCAGGATACAGCTTCTTAAATGTGTAACTTTTTTATCTCACCCTTGCAAGTAATTTATATTTTTTGGTTTCACGAATTGCCACTCAACTGACCAATGGGGCAAACAAGTATAGAAATATCATTAGCTCAAGCCGACGCCAAAAAAAAAAAAAAGGAGGAGGTGAGGGGGGGTGGGGGTGGGGAATAGCGTCTTTGACTAATAATCAAAACTTCCTGGGTCCCGGGTTCGAACCTAGCTACTGCTTGAATTAGGATTAAAAATCATCAGCTGTGGCGGCCGAAGACTTCCATCCTAAGAAGTGACCCTCGTTCTGTCTCGTCAAAGTAGGCGGAGAAGCGGACAGAGCTTCAAAACACTCATTTGCCCTTGGAATAGGAAACTGTCTCCAAAAGGCAGAAGAGGCAGCATGAGGCTCCAAAAGGCAATGAAAACCACTGCACGCACACAGGACATGTTTTCTGTATCTCTCCATTGGCAAAGGACCCCCAGTTCGAATCTCTGGGCGAGGACGGCCAAGGGGGAGGTGACCATGAGAGAAAGACTGAGTAACCAACGGAAGGGTAACGTCCTACGGATCGGGGCGTTGAATACGAGAAGTTCAAGGTGGTAGGGAAGCTAGAAAATCTGAAAAGGGAAATGCGAGCGCTCACTCAAGATGTAATGGAGATTAGTGGAGGTAAGTCGAAAGAAGACAAGGATTTCTGGTCCGATGAGTGCAGGGTAATATCAACAGCAGCAGAAAATGGTATAACTGGAGTAGGATTAGTTACTAGTAAGAAGCTAGGACAGAGAGTTGTTGCTATGAGCATTTCAGTGACAGGGTTGTTCTCACCAAAACTAACACCAAGAAAACGCCGATAACAATAGTTCAGGTATATTTGCCAACGTCGAAAGTTGAAGATGAAGGGACAGAGAAAGTGTGTGAGGGTATTGAACGGGTAACTCAGTACGTAAATGCAGATGGAAATGTAGAAGTCTTGTAGGTTTATAATGCGGTTTAGGGGAAGGAGTAGGAGAAAGGGTTACGGAAGAATACGGTGTTCAACAGTCACAAGAGAAGGAGGCTTACTTGGAGAAGGACATGAGATTTGGGAAGATTCCAGTTAGATTACATCATTGTCAGGCTAAGATTCCGAAGCCAGATATTGGATTGTACGGCGTACACATGAGCAGATACAGATCCATCGCAATTTACTACTGATAAAGAGTAGGATGAAGTTTAAGAGATGCAAGTCAAGAAGATTCAGTGCGGCAAGAAGTGAGATACCGAAGTACTAAGGAGTGAAGAGATACTCCTGAAGTTCTCTGAGGCTGTAGATACTGCTATAATAAATAGCTCAGCAGGCACTGCAGTTGAAGAGGAATGGACACCTCTAAAAAGAACAATCAGAGAAGTTGGAAAGACAAACATAGGTACCAGAAAGGCAGCTGTGAAGGAACGGCGAAGACGCCATGTGGTCCGGAGCGGGCAAGAAGTCCATGGAGGAGGACAACTGGTCACGGGAAGCGATCGGCGGCGCGTGACCCAGGGAGGCGCCCGGCGGTTGCAGCGACGCGTCCACTGCGGGCGTCGCCGGCGGGAGAACAGGCGGCAGCGGCGGCGGCGCGTCGCCATGGGGCAAAATGGAAGGCTTCGTCGGTAACACCTGGGGCTGAGGCGAGCCAGTAGATGGGTCCCCAGGGCGCTGACCGGACGGCACCGTCGCTGAAAGCAGACGGGGAGCGGCAGATCCCGTGCGACGACAGAGGCGCAGCTGATTGAGATGCCGACGCACCTCACCAGAGGCCCCCAAAACCAAATACATCGCGCGGCCGAGGGAGCGAAGAATGCACCCTTCGAGCCAACGCCGTGAACCTCGATACTAATACAACGTCGCCTGGGGCAAAAGCAAGTGTCTGCCGCTGCACAGGAACCTGATGCGGCGGATGTAGCAAAGACATCATGGTGCGATGAGGGCGACCATGAAGCAACTCAGCCGGCGAGCGACCATCTCGGGGCTGAGAGCGATACGAGGACAAAAAGAGCAATAACGCGTCCTCCCGGGAATGCGACTCTTTCAACTTCAACATCTGGGACTTGAAAGTCCTGACCAAACGTTCAGCGGCACCGTTTGACAGTGGAGAAAACGGCGCGGACATCAGATGTTGAATACCATTGGCCTTGCAGAATGACTGAAATTCTGTGGACATGAATTGTGGGCCATTGTCGGAAACAATAGTCTGTGGAAGACCTTCAATGCAAAAGATAGCGGACAACGCTTGAATGGTGGCAGAAGACGTCGTGGAAGACATCCGGACAACAAAAGGAAAATTACTGAATGAATCTACCAGAACCAACCATCGAGCATACCAGAAGGGACCAGAAAAATCGATGTGTAAGCGTTGCCAAGGGGAAGTGGCTTTCGGCCATGTAAAGAATTTCCGCGGTGATGCGGATTGTTGTTCGGCACACGCCATGCAAGAAGAGCACATATTCGTAATCGCAGCATCGATTACGAACCAAGTACAGTGCTGACGAGCAAGTTGTTTGGTTCGCACTATACCCCAATGTCCTTGGTGGAGAAGCTTTAAGACAGAGGACTGTAACGAACGTGGGACCACGACCCTGGACTGATCATTATCAGAACGCAACAGCAAAACACCACGTCGTACAAAAAGTCTCTCCTTGTGAGCAAAAAATCGGCGAACCAACGGATCTCCGATCCGCGACTTTGACAAGGGCCATTGCGTAGCAACAAAACGTAGAACGGTAGCAAGGACAGGATAGGCAGCTGTGGCTGTAGCTACCCGACGAAAATCAATCGGAAACGAGTCGACCACGTCATCGGTTTCCGAATCAATGAACATGCAAGCAAATTCGGAGGAATCGAATGCTCTATCCTCAGCAGCAGGCAAACGGGACAACGCATCGGCGTTTCCGTGCTTAGCAGTGGACCGATACAAGATATCGTAGCGGTGCTGCGAGAGGAAAATAGACCAGCGAATGAATTTCTGGAGGTACAGGCTTGGTCGGATGAAAAAGCGACGTCATAGGTTTGTGGTCTGCGATGATGGTAAAGTGACGACCATACAAGAAATCATGAAACTTTGTAACACCAAATACGAGAGCCAATGCTTCTTTCTCGATCTGTGAATAATTTATTTGCGCAGACGAGAGCAATTTGGACGCAAAGGCAATAGGACGATCGTGCGATCCATCTTTGTGCGCAAGCACAGCACCGATCCCGAAATCCGATGCATCCACCATCAACAAAACGGGTTTCTGGGGATCGAATGGCGTAAGGCAAGTATTGGAAAGCAACGCCGATTTCAACTGGCGAAAGGCGCGTTCGAATTCCGTCGTCCAGACGAACGGAACACCTTTACGGCGTAAGCGATGAAGCGGATCTGAAATGGAAGAGGCGTGGCGCACATAGCGATGATAGTAATTTATTTTTCCCAGCACACTCTGTAGCTGCTTCAAATTCTGCGGCGAAGGCAAGTCTTGTATGGCATGGAGGTGCTCTGGACTGGGATGTATGCCTTGGACATTGAGTACGTGTCCCAGATATGGCAAGTCACGAGCAAAAAACACACATTTGTCCTTCCGCAAGCGAAGGCCATTTTGTCGCAAGACCTGAAATAATGTTCTGAGATGGGCTAAATGTTCTTCTTCCGTCTTTCCGGAGATCACAATATCGTCCAGATAGTGTGCTGCAGTAGGGACCGACGCACAAACAGTTTGTAGATATTGCTGAAACAATGCAGGGGCGGATGCACACACGAATGGCAGTCTTGTGAATCGGTACAAACCAAGATGCGTGTTAACCACCAAAACGCGCTGGGATTCTTCGTCCACCGGTATCTGCAAGTACGCATCTGCTAGGTCCAACTTCGAAAAATATTTACCCGGGCACAGTTTGTCAAAATGATCTTCCGGGCGGAGTAAAGGAAAAGTTAGTAGTTGTGGATTCACTGTTGCCTTGAAGTCCACACAAAGTCTCAATTTTCCGGAAGGTTTTTGCAAAATTGCTAAGGGTGATGCCCAGAGAGAAGCCTGCACACGTTCAATGACACCTTGAGATTCCAAATCGTGTAATGTTTTTGCGACCTCATCATGCAATGCGTGCGGAACATTGCGCGCTCTGAAAAATTTCGGTTGCGCGTTTACTTTCAGTTCCAAATGTGCTTTATAGTTCTTAGCGCAACCGAGGCCCGGTGCTAAAATGTCTGCAAATTCTTCACATAGACGAGAAACACTGGCTGAAGGTACAGTCTGGTTCACTGATAGGACCTGATTTACTATAGACAAGTTAAACAACTGAAATAAATCGAAATCAAACAAGTTCACTGCAGAAGAAGAATGAAGGACGTAAAATGACACAAGTTTTGTTTGTACCTTGTATGTTGCAAGAAGGCTGCACTGTTCTAACACAGGGATCGCTGGTCCGGAATAACTAGTTAGCTTAACATTTGCGGCACGCAACGGAGGTGTGCCCAGCTGTTTGTATGTGTCGTGATGGAGTAGTGAAATTGCAGCTCCGGTATCGAGCTGGAATGGTATCACTTTGCCGTTGATGTCCAAGTCCACAAAAAGTTTATTGTCCTGCTGACGACGAGAGCGACTGTCTCGTGCAACGTGAACTGACACTGGTACAGAATCACTTGCGACTTGACGGGATTTCCGTCGATGTCGACGCACACTTGTTGTGGGGTGAACACAGTCACTGTGAGAGAGAGTAGCACTGGGCGGAGTGGAATGAACTACATGAATTTCCATAGGCGAAGTTTCACGAGCATGAGTATCCTTGGTTCGATTTCGGCGTGAAGCAAAGGGCCTGGAATGGTTGTGAGTGTCCGATCGGAGCTTTTTCTGGCAAACACTCTGAACATGGCCTTTTTTATTACAGGAAAAGCAAATAGCCTGGCGTGACAGGCAATTCTCACGCGAATGTCTAGTAGCATACTACGGGCATGATTTCACTGCATTTGCACGCCAGCGTGGGACACGTGGCTGAGAGCCTGGCGGCAGCTGCGCGGACGGGCGCGAGGGCTGTTGACTGTTCTGTGCAGCGCGCCCGGCGGGCCGGTGAATGCGACATACGGCTGGCGAAGTTTCAAATGATTCCTGAGCAAAGTCAAGTGTGTCCTGCCGATCCAATATGCCCATCACTTGTTGTAGGGAGGGATTGACTAGTTTCAAAATCTGTTTCCTTATACAAACATCCGAAACGTTCTGTGCAATTGCATCACACACCATAGTATCTGAATAAGGGAGTCCACATTGACACTCAAAAGCACAATCCCTAGTAAGGCCTTGAAAGGTTGCAACCCGCTCCCTATTAGTCTGACCTGCCGTACATTTTGTACGAAAGAACGTATACCTTTTCACAACTACATTGACTGATTCTTTGAAATATGCATCTAATGCAGACAAAATTTCGTCGTAGGACAGAGTTGCTATGTCGAGTCGGGGAAATAATTTCACTATCACAAAGTACGTCAGGACGCCTGCGGATGCTAACAAAAAAGGCTGCCGCTCATTACCTTGAATTCTGTAGGCGGCGAGATGGAATCCGAATTGGCGTGACCACTCCGTCCAGCTTTCCAGCGCCGCATCAAAAGGATGAAAAGGTGGAGCAACTGCGTGTTGTGGCTGCGTGAGCGGTGGAGCGGCGGCTGCCGCATCATTTTGGAGTGCACGTTGGCCCTGGATGAGCTGTCCAAGGGCATCCAATAAGGCCTGCATCTGCTGATTCTGCAAGCGATAAAATTCGGACAGTACATCTGGAGATTGTGGCGAATCCATGACACAAGTAAATCAGGAAAATCAATACGATCGCAAAATTCTCGTCGCCAAAACTGTTGTGACTTGGTTAGACAGCCAAGCCACTAGGAGAGGAAGCCGAAAGGCACGCGTTTAAGCTCACGCAGGCTGGCGTGAGGTCTGGAACAGTAATAGGAGTTGAGTCTAGTAAAATGGTACGTAGCTTCTGGAATACTTAACTTTAATCCATAATTGGTGAACATCGGTCTGACGGTACATGCATCACCAGATAAATAGCAAATGATAATGGCGCCTTGCTAGGTCATAGCAAATGACGTAGCTGAAGGCTATGCTAACTATCGTCTCGGCAAATGAGAGCGTAATTTGTCAGTGAACCATCTCTAGCAAAGTCGGCTGTACAACTGGGGCGAGTGCTAGGAAGTGTCTCTAGACCTGCCGTGTGGCGGCGCTCGGTCTGCAATCACTGACAGTGGCGACTTGCGGGTCCGTCGTATAGTAACGGACCGCGGCCGATTTAAAAGCTACCACCTAGCAAGTGTGGTGTCTGGCGGTGACACCACAGAAACCACGTCCAGACCTCGCGGTATTGGGCGGCAACCCCTTAATACAGATGTCGGATGTCATAGGCTGGGTAGACTGGTAAAACAGGACAGACGGTGAACTGTGGTGGAACTTTAATGCTGAGCAGAGTACAAGCGTGTCTGAACACCCAGTGCACCAGACACTCCCGACGATGGGCCTCCGCAGCCGACAATCCATTCATGTGCCAATGTTAACCCCACGACATTGGGAACTACGATTGAAGTGGGCACGTGACCATTGGCACTGGACGCTGGCTCAGTGGCAGAGCGTTAGATGGTCTGATGAATGCCGATAACTTCATTATCATGCCGATGGAAGGGCGCGAATCCGTTGTCTTCCAGAGGAACAGCTGCTTGACACCTGTACTGTGGGACGGCGACAAACTGGCGCCGCCTCAGTTATGCTCTGGGAAACATTCATGTAGGCGTCCATGGGTGCGACGGAGCTCTTGCAAGACACTCTGATGGCCAAGAAGTATCGTACACTCATTGCAGACCACGTACATCCCTTCATGCCGATCACGTTCTCCGACGGCAGTGGCATTTTTCATCAAGATAATGCGCTATGTCACAAGGCCAGGGGTGTGATGCAGTGGTTCGAGGACCACAATGGCAAGTCGTGTTGTTGTGTTGGCACCCCCAGCTTGCCAGATCTGAGACAGATAGAACACATCTGTGGGGATGTGACTGAACGTGGTGTCAGAGCTCATGGCCCCCTTCCCCGCTATTTACGGGAAGTAGGTGACTTGTGCGTGCAGATGTGATGGCAGTTCCGTCCAGTGACACATGCTACGGCACGTCGCTGCTGTTATTCGTACCAAAGGTGGACATACCGGCTGTTAGGTATGTAGTCATAATGTTCAGGCTGATCCCTGTAGATTGCAAGTGCTACTCTGAGATAAAAGGTTGGCACAGGAGATGACCACATAAAATCAGTCAGAAGACTGATTACTAAAAAAACATAGAAGCACGATGCACAGAATGGCAATTTCATAAAGAAAATCAGTACAAAACTGTTGGGTGTTGCATGCTAATGAGAAACGCGACGAAGCATTGTACTTCAGAACATCAACTTGTCTATTTCCTTTGTTGCTGACACGGTTTCAGGGGAATACTTTAAAAAATGGTCTAAAGGTTTTTACTTTCGATTTATACTTGTGCTTGCAGCTCATGCCTTTGTCCTTATATTTATTTCTCTTTTCTGTCGTCGATGTGAGTACAAACTAAAAATATGCTCAGAGACAGTGACATAGGTAATAACTGCTAATTTGTCTAGATTACGATCACTGGGGGGAGAGCTGTAGCTTCAGCTTACTAGTGCAGGTGAACAGCTCTAAGAGAGGTGCAGGCTAGAGAGATTGCGCCCAGAGGCTTAGACATAAAGCGGTGGCACGACAGGCGGCGTTTTACGCGCAGTGCTCTGCGTCGTCTGCTGTGGATAGAGCTGCATAAAACTGTGTAATCCGCGCCGGAACCGGCGCTGCGCCGGCACGCTAGACTACTGCACATCTGCCTGCAGACCCCGCAGAGTTTACGAGACGGGTGCGCGGCTGCTCCTGCAAGTCACGCGCGCCGCCCGTGATTCTTGTTTACGCCTCACGCGCCTGCGTCCGTCACTCTGGCGTCCCTCTGTTAACGCTTCTTTATATGTGCAAAAGCCAGCAGCAGTTGCTGACAGGAGATGTCTATTGCTGAGCACGTTGTCTTTATAAGGTGCCGTTTCGGCAGGTAAAGGCTCTCGAAACGGCAAAACCGTACACGAAAACCAAACTATCTTGGTAACATTGGAAATCATATACGACCAACTTTGGCTAGTCATTCAACATCTTTATTGATTTGCCATTGATCTGCTGTTAGTGTTGGGGTCTTCAGTACTAGTTTGATGCAGCTGTCCATGTTAGCACAGTTTGTGCAAGTCCCTACCTCTCTGAAAAACTGCTGCACTCTACAACCATTTGAACCCGCTTATTCTATTCAAGCGCTGCTCTCCTTCAACAGTTTTAACACCTACCTTTCACTGCATTACCAGACTGACGATTCCTTGGTGCCTCACGATGTTTCTTACCAACCTATCCCGTCTATTAGATATTTTTCCTCCTCATTTCGGCTAAGTAAATCGTTATTAGTTATTCGATTTACCTATCTCATCTTCAGAATTCTTCTGAAGAACAATATTTTCCATCATTCCATTTTCTTCCTGTCCGAACTGTTAATCCTCTGTGTTGCACTTCCGTACAATGCCGATAAGTTCGGAGAAGACTTTCTAACATTTATATTTATGTACACTAAGGTGAAAAGTCACGCGTTACCGATATGCAAATATACAGATAACGGTAGTGTCCCCTAAGCAATGTATGTAAGGACACAGCACATTGGCGCAGCCGTCATTTGTACCCAGATGATTCATGTGGAAAGGTTTCCGAAGTGATTGTGGCCGCGGAACGGGAAGTAACGGACTCTGAACACGGAATGGTAGTTGGAGCTAGATGCATGGGCCATTCCATTTAGGAAATTCAATATTCCGAGATCCACAGCGTCAAGAATGTGCCCAGAATACAAAATTTCGGGCATTACCTCTCACCACGAACAACATAGTTTCCGACTGCCATCGCTTAACGATCGTAAGCGGCGAATTTTCCGTAGAGTTGTCGGTGCTAAAAGGCGAGTAACACCGCTTGGAGTAAACAATTTGGGACGTACGATGAATATATCCATTTGGACAGTGTGGCGAAATACGGCGTTAATGGGCTGTGGCAGCTGACGACCGGCACGACATCGCCTGCAGCGCCTCTCCTGGACTCGTGACCATGTCGGTTGTACCCTAGACCTCTCGAAAATCTTGGCTTCTTCAGATGAGTCTCGATTCCAATTGGTGAGAGCTGATGGTAGGTTTCGAGTGAGGTGCAGGCCCCTCGAAGCCATCAACACAAGCCGGCCGGAGTGGCCGAGAGGTTAAAGGGGCTACAGTCTGGAACCGCACGACCGCTACGGTCGCAGGTTCGAATCCTGCCTCGGGCATGGATGTGCGTGATGTCCTTAGGTTAGTTAGGTTTAAGTAGTTCTAAGTTCTAGGGGACTTATGATCACAGCAGTTGAGTCCCATAGTGCTCAGAGCCATTTGAACCATTTGAACCATGAACACAAGTTGTCAATAAGGCACTGTTAAGCTAGTGGTGGCTTCATATCGTGTCAGCTGTGTTTAAGTGAAATGCACTGGGTCCTCTGGTCCAATTGAACCGATCATTGACTGGAAAGGGTTATGTTTGGCTACTAGAAGACCATTTGCAGCCATTCAACGATGGACTTTTTTTGGATGACAATATGCCATGTCACCAGTCCACAACTCTTCGCGATTAGTTGAGGAACGTTATGGACAGCTGTAGAAAATGATTTGGCCACGCAGATCTCCCGACATGAATCCGATCGAACACTTATGGGACATAATCCACAAAAGCCTGCACCGGCAACACCTTCGCAATTATGCACGGCTATGCCTCAATATTTCTGCAGACGACTTCATGAGTCCATGCCACGTAGAGTTGCTGCATTGCACTGGGCAAAAGGAGGTCCTCCAAAATATTAGAAGGTATCTCATGACATTTGTCACCTCAGTATAGAATGATAGCAAATTTCTTTCATTCAGAAAGGCACTTTTGGTTGTCGCCAGGCTAAATTTTACGTACTTCCTACTTTTACTATCGTGATTTATTTTGTTGCACAAACAACCAAACGCATCCACTACTTTTAACATCTTCTTTCCTAATTCTCTCAGCTTTGCCTACTTCAGTTGATGACTATCGTATAATCTCTTTGCACGACGCTGCCCATTCCGTTCAGCTGCTCTTCCAAGTCCTTTGCCCTCTCTGGTTTAATTATGTAATCGGTAAATCAAAAGTTTCTCTTTTCTCCGTGAACCTTATTTCTCTTTTAAAATTCCCCACCATCTCCTTATTACATGTTCGATTTTCAGATTCATTAACATCACGGATACACTCGTACCCTGCCTCACTCAATCCTCAACTGCTACTTCCATATCAGTCCCTTCTATAAATTCCCTTGGCCCGTGCTGAAGGTAACAAATCGGTTTATCATGTTTATTGTTATTGGTTTAAAGTGAACATATATCACGACTTGACGCGTTTAGCCTGCGCGATCGAAATATTTATTCATGGACTTGCTTCATGACGAGCGAAGAAAAGTGAGAAAATCGGAATGTGACGGAATTTTGTTACGAGACAGCGCAATGAGAGGACGTGTAGGAAGTGTGTTCGATGAAACAGTCATTGTTAGACCCCATACTGTATAATTGTGCTTTTTGAGATTCACAGGCGATATGTAATGTTAATGTGGAGTTCAGTAACGGCCATAATACAGTCTGTTGCATTCCAAAGGTAACTGCTCATACTTAATTTTGATCAGAGGATTCTGTGATGAACTATTATGTACTACAAGCTTGTATAGGACTTCGAACATTTGGTGGGCGATGTTTGCTGTAGAACATGCTTCAATAACACGGTCAAAAGCATAGTGAAAGTTTTCTCTGCAGAAAGGAACTAATTTCACTCGCAGACAATCGTCGAATGACCAAATGCGAGTGGAAGTGTTCCAATTCGAGAAGATGCTATAGAACTTTTCTTTCTCTTACCTTTCATGAATTTTTCAGGCATCCGTCCGATTCGGCAGCTGCTTCCCCACCACGAGAATGACTTGTCCACGTGTACGAAATTACGCACGTTGTGGGGGTCGTCGATACCGCACAAAATATTGTACTTCACAGACAGACAAACAGAGACACTAGACACACTAGTTCAATAACAACGAGTTGAATATTACCAGTTTGTAAAACATTAATTTCTTCTTTTGGGCAGTAAAATATAGTCCTTCTGAGTTTTAAAGAGTGAATTTCAGCGAAGATCGACGTTGGCTCGATACTTTCTCTAGCATTTCTACGTTTCTACAGAATACAAACTGATCTTACCTAAGGTCAACTTTTGCCTGTTCTTCCATTCTTCTGTTATTAATTCGTGTCAGTACTTGCAGCTACACTTATTCATGATCAACACTGAGCACAGTGTTTACGAAGGATACGCATAGCACAGTTTTGATAATATGAAGTCTTTTTCCATACGTGGAGGATGCTACATTCACTATTATTAGCGAGTAGGAAACGGTTAGTGATAACTGTTCACAGGCAGTTCCGCATCAAAGGACAAACAAAAATATTATGTTATACATAAATATGAGCACCTGAAACGAAAATATAATGCTTGTAATTACGTTCTTGGGAATCCAAGCAGTCACGATCTCGTTTCGTAAGCAATCGCTGTTCTATTGTCGTTCAACAACCTATGCATTTTTTTAAAAGAGGTAAAAGTAATGATAACTGACGTAATATTCTGACACTTTGGTAAATACTGTTCCCAGACACTGTCACATCTATTGCAGTAATATTTGTTTCTGAACTGCCATGTGAAATTTCCCTTTTGTTTTTTATTCATCGTAAATGATGCCATACCTCACGGGATGTTGACAGTATACTTCAGATTTACACCACGTAAGTAATGGCCGATGATGAATGTACTTAAAGAAATTCAGATATGCAGTCATTTGTATAAACATCACGATAATATTCTCAACGAATAAGTAAATTAAAAAAAATAGATTTTTTAGAAAAATTCTAGCAAATTCTCTGAATTCAATACCTGTTGATTCTTTGTTTTGCTCTGTTTTATGCTATGCCGCCACATATGGCGATTGCTTAGTATTTCATATCTCGTCCACTATGCCTTACACTAACAATTTGTGTAGAACATACAATCTAAACATGATGCTATGCTACCTGATACTGTGCAGTCTCTCATGCTGTATTTTTAATTGTCAACGTGCTACTTTATGTTCTTAATGCCCTGTCAGCTACATTTTTTAGCCTTTCGCTTCTGTAGTAGTACATTTTCATTATTCTCAACGAAACTAAATTTCATTTGTGGACTTGAATGTATTCACCAGGTGGGCAGTTTCTAATACAGAGTATAAGCTTATTTTATTTCAAAAATACCTCACTCTAATTGATTAATACTTTTTTAACAACAGTATAATTATATAAGATGGTTTTCACTACCACTGAGAGATTGCAGGGAACTTTCACTTCTGATACGGTGTTATGCTGCTCAATTTTCTTAGGGAAGTTGATCTTTATTACTTAGTTGCTATACTGGATATGATCTGACTTCATTCATATGCTGAAATGGTAGGCAGTAGTTAACGCTTTTGTTTGTGTGCTCTAGTGAAAGAACAGTGATAAGCTTTACCTGCATTCAAAGAAATAGGGTTCCGATTTAAACAGCTGCAGTAAAAGCGTACACCGGCTGAGGGCCAAGGGGAGCGTTTTTTCTGAGGAACCTAGGTGGAAACGTTGTGGACTGCCGAGTTCCTCGGCCTCGTTGTGCAGACACGTTGGGTGGTGCTTGTCGATCGTTGGCCTCTTCCAGGTTGGCTGACTGGCGCCAGGGAGTCGCTGCTGCTGTGGGCTGAGCATTGTTGACTGTGTGTTTCTGTGGGAGAGGTCAGTGGTTCCCAGACGTCCAGACTCTGCTACAAAACATATTTGTGAAGGCACAAGTCGTTTAGGGAGTTTATGGACATTCTTTGGAAAGTTCTAAATGAACGCAACAGGGGAGATAACGATCTTCTTATGGAGGGCTGTGGTTCCATCCAGGTCATGCTATTAGCAAAAGACACGACGTCAACGAGTGGGAAAGAGGCCACAAAGCTGAATCTTTTTTCCTTCCTCCCAATTATTTTTTAAAGTCGCTGGTTGGTAAAATTTGTGTATGCAGAGCAATGGGCGGTCTCCCAGCTTCGAGTGTCGCTCTCCAGCCCGTGATTGGCTTGGCCTAAAGTGGGGATAGTCTAAGATGTAGATGTGCTAGGCTACCGAGCTGGCGAGAAAAGCTGGGAGAAAGAGAAGAGGACACCCTTGTAACGGCGCTTCGCTAGTAAAGAACTGCAGGACCTTACCTAAACGGTGAGAATTTTGTCCTATGCTAGTGTGCCACTTAAAGCCTGTGCCAGTCACCATCTGATCCCTCAGAGGTATTGCTTCTAGCCTCTCACACACAACGAGTGATGCGTTCATTCACTTATTTGTTTTGAGTCGGCCGTTTAAACATTTGACATTACGTCATCCATAGTTGTGGCACGAAGTCAAATTGGTTTGGCAGACCAGCAAACAGGTCAACCTGGACACTGGAATCCAGCGGTGTTTCAGAGGCTCATAGGGAAGTACTTGCATTTTTTCGAGCAGTAGCCGAGCAGTAGCCGAGCGCATCGTGGTGTGCCGCCCTGCCAGCAGGAGGGTAAAGTATGGCTTTGTTGTTGTTGTTGTGGTCTTCAGTCCTGAGAATGGTTTGATGCAGCTCTCCGTGCTATTCTATCCTGTGCAAGCTTCTTCATCTCCCAGTACCTACTGCAACCTACATCCTTCTGAATCTGCTTAGTGTATTCATCTCTTCGTCTCCCTCTTCGATTTTTACCCTCCACGCTGCCCTCCAATACTAAACTGGTGATCCCTCGGTGTCCCAGAACATGTCCTGCCAACTGATCCCTCCTTCTTGTCAAGTTGTGCCACAAGCTCCTCTTCTCCCCAATTCTATTCAATACATCCTCATCAGTTATGTGATCTACCCATCAAATCTTCAGCATTCTTCAGTAGCACCACATTTCGAAAGCTTCTATTCTCTTCTTGTCTAAATTATTTATCGTCCACGTTTCACTTCCATACATGGCTACACTCCATACAAATACTTTCAATACTCGATGTTAACAAATTTCTCTTCTTCAGAAACGCTTTCCTTGCCATTGCCAGTCTACATTTTATATCCTCTCTACTTCGACCATCATGAGTTATTTTGTTCCCCAAATATCAAAACTCCTTTACTACTTTAAGTGTCTCATTTCCTAATCTAATTCCCTCAGCATCACCCGACTTAATTCGACTACATTCCATTATCCTCGTTTTGCTTTTGTTGATGTTCATCTTATATCCTCCTTTGAAGACACTGTCCATTCCGTTCAACTGCTCTTCCAAGTCCTTTGCTGTCTCTGACAGAATTACAATGTCATCGGCGAACCTCAAAGTTTTTATTTCTTCTCCATGGATTTTAATACCTACTCCGAACTTTTCTTTTGTTTCCTTTACTGCTTCCTCAATATACAGATTGAATAACATCGGGGATAGACTACAACCCTATCTCACTCCCTTCCCAACCACTGCTTCCCTTTCATACCTCTCGACGCTTATAACTGCCATCTGCTTTCTGTACAAATTGTAAATAGCCTTTCGCTCCCTATATTTTACCCCTGCCACCTTCAGAATTTGAAAGAGAGTCTTCCAATCAACATTGCCAAAAGCGTTCTCTAAGTCTACAAATTCTACAAACGTAGGTTTACCTTTCCTTAATCTTTCTTCTAAGATAATTCGTAGGGTCTGTATTGCCTCACGTGTTCCAACATTTCTACGGAATCCAAACTGATCTTCTCCGAGGTCGGCTTCTATCAGTTTTTCCATTCGATTGTAAAGTATTCGCGTTAGTATTTTGCAGCTGTGACTTATTAAACTGATAGTTTGGTAATTTTCACATCTGTCAACACTTGCTTTCTTTCGGATTGGAATTATTATTTTCTTCTTTAAGTCTGAGGGTATTTCGCCTGTCTCATACATCTTGCTCACCAGATGGTAGAGTTTTGTCAGGACTGGCTCTCCCAAGGCTGTCAGTAGTTCTAATGGAATGTTGTCTACTCGGGGGCCTTGTTTCGACTCAGGTCTCTCAGTGCTCTGTAAAACTCTTCACGCAGTATCGTATCTCCCATTTCATCTTCATCTACATCCTCTTCCATTTCTACAATATTGTCTTCAAGTACATCGCCCTTCTATAGACCCTCTATATACTCCTTCCACCTTTCTGCTTTCCCTTCTTTACTTAGAACTGGGTTTCCATCAAAGCTCTTGATATGCATGCAAGTGGTTCTCCTTTCTCCAAAGGTCACTTTAATTTTCCTGTAGACAGTATTTATCTTACCCCTAGTGAGATAAGCCTCTACATCCTTACATTTGTCCTCTAGCCATCCCTGCTTAGCCATTTTGGACTTCCTGTCTATCTCATTTTTGGGACGTTTGTATTCCTTTTTGCCTGCTTCACTTATTACATTTTCATATTTTCTCCTTTCATCAATTACATTCAATATTTCTTCTGTTACCCAAGGGTTTCTACTAGCCCTCTTCTTTTTACCTATTTGATCCTCTGCTGCCTTCATTATTTCGTCCCTCAAAACTACCCGTTCTTCTTCTACTGTATTTCTTTCCCCCATTCCTGCCAGTTGTTCCCTTATGCTCTCCCTGAGACCCAGTACAACCTCTGGTTCTTTCAGTTTATCCAGGTCCCATCTCCTTAAATTCCCACCTTTTTGCAGTTTCTTCAGTTGTAATCTACAGTTCATAACCAATAGATTGTGGTCAGAGTCCACATCTGCACCTGGAAATGTCTTATAATTTAAAACCTGGTTCCTAAATCTCTGTCTTACTATTATATAATCTATCTGAAACCTGTAAGTATCTCCACACTTCATCCATGTATACAACCTTATTTTGTGATTCTTGAACCAAGTGTTAGCTATGATTAAGTTATGCTCTGTGCAAAATTCTACCAGGCGGCTTCCTCTTTCATTTCTTACCCCCAATCCATATTCACCTACTACCTTTCCTTCTCTCCCTTTTCCTACTACCGAATTCCAGTCACCCATGACTATTAAATTTTCGTCTCCCTTCACTATCTGACAAATTTCTTTTATTTGATCATACATTTCTTCAATTTCTTCGTCATCTGCGGAGCTAGTTGGCATATAAACTTGTACTACTGTAGCAGGCGTGGGCTTCGTGTCTAGCTTGGCCACAATAATGCGTTCACTATGCTGTTTGTAGTAACTTACCCGTACTCCCATTTTTCTATTCATTATTAAACCTACTCCTGCATTATCCCTATTTGATTTTGTTTTTATAACCCTGTATTCACCTGACCAAAAGTCTTGTTCCTCCTGCCACCGAACTTCACTAATCCCCACTACATCTAACTTGAACCTATCCATTTCCCTATTTAAATTTTCTAACCTACCTGCCCAATTAAGGGATCTGACATTCCACGCTCCGATCCGTAGAACGCCAGTTTTCTTTCTCCTGATAAGGACGTACTCTTGAGTAGTCCCCGCCGGAGATCCGAATGGGGGACTATTTTACCTCCGGAATATTTTACCCAAGAGGACGCCATCATCATTTAATCATACAGTATAGCTGCATGCCTTCGCGCAAAATTACGGCTGTAGTTTCCCCTTGCTTTCAGCCGTTCACAGTACAAAAACAGCAAGGCCATTTTGGTTAGTGTTACAAGGCCAGATCAGTCAATCATCCAGAATCTTGCCCCTGCAACTACTAAAAAGGCTGCTGCCCCTCTTCAGGAACCATAGGTTTGTCTGGCCTCTCAACAGATACCCCTCCGTTGTGGTTGCACCTACGGTACGGCTATCTGTATCGTTGAGGCACGCAAGACTCCCCACCAGCGGCAAGGTCCATGGTTCATGGGGGGCTCCATGGCGTAGGGCTCCAATATATGCTTCCCAGCACCCTTTCCTCTGGAACCGTATGTTGCTTTATGGAGTAGGAGAGTATAGATGCTTGACAGTAGCTTAGTTTTTGGGCCATACCATTGGATTCACATGTATGAAGTCAGGTAAAGCGATGAGTTCTGGTTGGAGTCGTGTGGTGATCCCCAGCTGTTCACTTTGTTCGCTATAGACCGCATATTAGTGAAAGTGTTGGTCAAATAAAAATGTTTCTGTGATGTTTGTTTAGCCATTTTTTTGTCTTTTGATGTTAAGAATGAAAATATCTATTGTTATTTAGATCACAACTCCTCCCAGGGTTCTGATTAACATTAGCTTTCCCATTTTTATTAAAGTTTTGATTACAGTTTGAAGTTGGAAACTTGCACCACATCACCATACACGAAATATATCGTGTACAAGACTCTCTGACATTGGTCTTTAAATTTTATCAGTTCTATCGTAGATCCAATGTTTTTATTTTGTCTCAGCTGTTCTTTGTACTGAAATACTATTATTTTATGAGTCCTAGTGTATATCTTTTACCCTCACTTAGATATTTTGGCGTCAGACCTCCATATTGTGATGTACGGTGCTATTGTCATCAGGTTCCTTCAGTGTGATTGTGGACGTTTTGTTTTACACTAAATACAAATGTACAGTTTCATCTATACTTCAGTTTTATGTACCAAGGTTTTAGTTTCGAAATTCGGCATTATATGTGTCACATACTAAAACTGCAATTAATATATATATTTTTAAATATTATAATTATGTTCATTACTTCCAGACTGCGCTATGGACCGTTTTCTATAGCAGTGCTAATTTGTGACACCGATTCATAAACATTAAGATAAAACGTCACCAGTTTTTCCGTACAGCTGTCAGTGTAAGGCAAAGACTTATACAGAAATCATGTCGACAGTACTGTAAGATCCTTGTACTTTTATTCTCTCGCTATAACAGGTTAACTTCCACAGTCATGTGTCAGTTCTTTGAGCCAGTGTGTACAAGTGCGATTTATAAATATGCGTTTCAAGTTTCGTCCTCCTGCTAAGTCTGATTACACGTAGCGTTGTAATCGTGTGGTAGTGTGAGGTGTATTATTGAGTTTGGTGTATGTGTTGCGCCTGTCCCAGAGTTTTTTGTATTTAATGAATACCTAATGTTTCTCTGTATTTTCCGACGACATGTGAATTTATCCTCACACTACCACATCCTGCGCCAAACAACCCCACCACCCCTGCCATTCTCTCATCTTCGCTGCAGTGATCACCAAGGTTGACTTTCAGACAGAAATCACGAAATGGAATCTGAACTGAACTGCAACCATAATTCAGATGTCTGAAAATCCCTTTGAATCAACAATGACCTTGGCCCACTCGCCTCATCAATGTTTCTACTGAATCCATTTCCACTATGAGCGTTTCTTTAAACAGACAGCCCCAGTATACCACCACCACCACTATCACCACCACCCTGTTATAATGATCAACTAACTGCATATTGTAAAACCAACCCATTTGTCTACACGGCAAAGCCTCCCGTTTTTTTTAACAGTACCCTAACCTTACTTCCCCTCGTACCTGTAACGCCTGTTATGACTTTCCCCCCCCCCCACCTATTCCACGAAATGCTAACTTAAGCCTTAAGCTGCCAAACCTAAATTCACTATCGTAATACACCCCATTGATACCCCGTTCATCCCAACAATTCTCGTTGCCCGGCTCCCACTTCTGAAGACATCATCAAATATGTAACAGCCATCTTCCATATCATCCACTCATCCCAATTCCACAAGCCCTCCAACAAATCTCCCTTGCTGCCACTCTGTCTTGCATCTCGACATCCAAACCACCTACTCCTACAACCAGGTCCACTTCATCTTCACCTGCCTTGACACGCTAGTCTTAAGTCCCTCTAGTCCTCACCCACACAAACCACTCTTGTCCCTTCCAATGGGTCAACAGCACTACAACATCCTGTACCACAGCATCATCTCGCTACCCACCAACAAGCATCTTTTGATATGAGCACATACCCTGTCCCATCACAATGTCCATATCTTTGTCTTTAATGAAACGTTCCTCCCACCACATTACACTATCTGAACATCTTCCTATATCCTCCAATATACAGCTAATATCCTTCCCCTGGGCAGAGGCAGAGCTGCAATTAGCCTGCACAAGAACATTCCTGTTTGGTCACAGCTGTTACTCAATACTCCTACTGCACCCTTTACTCATACCCCCCTTCTTCAAAACCCTAATTGTCTGTGCTACTCTCTACATCTGACATAGCCGGCCAGTGTGGCCATGCGGTTCTAGGTGCTTCAGTCTGGAACCGCACGACTGCTACAGTTGCAGGTTCGAATCCTGCCTCGAGCATGGATGTGTGCGATGTCCTTAGGTTAGTTAGGTTTGAGTAGTTCTAAGTTCTAGGGGAATGATAACCCCAGATGTTAAGCCCCATAGTGCTCAGAGCCATTTGAACCATTTGGCTCAAATGGCTCTGAGCACTATGGGACTTAACATCTGTGGTCATCAGTCCCCTAGAACTTAGAACTACTTAAACCTAACTAACCTAAGGAGATCACACACATCCATGGCCGAGGCAGGATTCGAACCTGCGACCATAGCAGCCACGCAGTTCCGGACTGAGCGCCTAGAACCGCGAGACCACTGCAGCCGGCTTGAACCATTTGAACATCTGAAGTGTTACTCAATACTCCCACCAAACCACTTTCCAATACCCTCTTCTTCAAGACCCTAACAACTGCCTGTGGTTCTCTAATCTGACCCAATCACTCCATCACCTACGACTCCATCACTGACATTGACCATACCTTTTCCATCTACATTATTGCCACTGATGTCAGCATCAATAATAGACACCTGTAGAATTCCAATGGTGGGGCCAGTTTACAGACTGCTTGCAAGGTAACAAGGTCGCAGTCCCACACCACACCCATCTGTAAAAGTGACAACACCCCAGATGTCGTCTGAGCATCTCCCAACCCAGAATGAAAGCCAATCCCTTAGATTCCAGCAACCTTAAGGTATCCCTCATACCACAGTCTTGATGCAGGAGACCTCCTCACACACTATATCTATCAACATTCTTAGCAAGATCATTTCGTTATCACTCCCCCCCCCCCCCTTGACATAGGACTTATAGTTTCTTCGAGAACCTTGTAGCTTGTACCAGTTTCTTCTTGTGGACACATGATCAGGATAAATTCACATGTCGTCGGAAAATACACAGAAACATCAGGTATTCATTAAATACCAAAAACTCTGGGACAGGCGCCACACATACACCAAACTCAATAATACATGCTAATACTCAATAATACATGCTCTTTCAAATACTGGTAAGCACTCCACCGGCTCACTGGTAGTTATTTCATTCCGCACTGCCTGCTCATTCACGACAGCCATCCCTTACCTGACAAGCTGACCACTTGGGATCCTGACTCTCTGACATCTTCTCTCTTCCTGATGACCCTAATTTTGATTACTACCTGCTCCCTGCCATCCATGAACACACAAACACCGCTGTCCCACGCTGGAAAAATTCCAAAATACCACTTTTCCTCAAACTGCCGAAACTCCCCACTGACACCTCTTCCTACCGTCCCTTATCCTTACCTCCGTGTTTAGCAGAGTCTTCGTCTCTATCCTCTCCCAATGCCTCCAGCAACATCTAATCCGACGCCACCTCGTCCCCATCAAATAGCGTGGCTTTTGTCCCAGTTTCTCCTCTGATGTCCGGGTCCTGCACCTCATCCATCTCCTATCCCATATCTTACCTCCCATAAATGTGCTATTTTTGACTCCCTGCACCTAACGAAAGCCATTCTGGTCTCCTTTTCAAACTCTAGGCATTTCCATTTCCATTTATCTATGTCCACCTTATTGCATCCTTTCTGTCTAATCATCTATCCTTCGTCCCTATTAAGAGTGCCTATCTCCGTACCTTCACCATCCTAGTGCAGGACTCCAGTCGCCGAACGCATAATGATGTGCCACCCTGACCAGCAGGAACGTAAAGTATTCGCTGCTATGGCGTAGAACCACCTTCTCTCTCCTTTCCTTCATTTCCTCTACACTGGTGATAAGCCCAAACCTCCTTCGCCAGCCCACCTCCTTCACTATCCTGACATAGCCTCCCTTGCTCTCTACCCCACATTCCAGAAAACTCAAAGATGCTTACAAATCAATCACTTTATCCCTTGGTGTAACTAGTGGCTCCTCAAGGTCAATTCCTCCAAAACCCAGGAAATAGTTATACGATCGAACACGTACTCCTTCTGCCTCTATGACATTTATCTTACCATTTACGATCTTCCTATACAGTTAACAAATTCATTGAAATACCTTGAGATAACCCTCGGCTTGTACTACGATGGAAACATCACGTACTAAACATCCAATAGAAAGCCCGGAGTAGACTAAAACTACGTTTATTCCATAATTTTACTATCTGACAGATCGCTACCTTTTCCTACCAGTTCCCCGAACCCATGCTACATATTGTCTCCACTCAAAATCCTTGTCTACTAATGCAGTCATTCAGATTTTAAGTAAAAGTGGAGTGCTTTTTTGTAAAAGAATTTCACTTTTTTGCAGTTTATTTTTAAAACTACGTATTTTCGATTTTTAACTGTTTGTGTTTCGATTTTTAATTTAAAAAAGAATACAGTATTATTGTTTTTAATGTAGGTACCCAACAAAATTTATACTATTTGTTGTTTTTAAAATCATGTTTAACGTTTCCCCTTTAATAACATTTGTTATCGTCATTTTTATGTTTTTAAAGAAGTTCCTGGCCAAAGAGTGGAGTATTGTACTACTGACAGCCCCCCGCCATCACGTGGGTAAGGAGTGCTGAAATAATAAAAGAAAAAAAAATGGTGACTGTGCTGTGTACATAAACGCATGGCGCACGACACTTTGATGAGGCGGAAACGATGTATCCGCATCTGTTGCTACATGTAATTACTATGTTTGTGTAACGCGAAAGACGCATACATTGCCGGCGATGGGCGAGGCATGACAGAATCCCTGACCAGAGAGTAGTTTATCGTTAGCTGTTGCTAGTCTGCGCTTGTCCGCGCGAGTCGACAGTAGTAGTTGTCAGTCGACAGTAGTAGTCAGTCCGTGCTAGTCCGTGCTAGTCGGCGGGAGTCGGCATGCGTCGGCTGTGTGCTCTGCTCGCGACTCTGGTCAGGACTCTGGAGGATGAGTATTGTTGTAGAAGGTAAAGAAGCAGCCTTGCGCATATTTAATAATGTATGTTAATTGTAATTTAATTTGTTCAAAGAACTGCCACAATAATAATTTCTATAATATAAAGCAACTCTTTTAAAGAAAAGCATTCATTTCAATTTAAAGAATATTTCAAATGCATGATCATTCCTTCCAATAATAAAAAAAAAAAAGACATATACGCCAGCATTGCACGAAGCTGTGTCGAAAAATTCCAACTTAAGAGCAGATATAATTGCGGTTTTTATTAAGGTAAGAATTTTTGCTTTTTTTATCCAGAATACAGGGCCGAAGGTCAGCGCTGCTGTCCTCATAAAATTTATCAGGTTACAGAACTTTTTTGTTTTGTTTTTGGTGTTTAGGAATTTTTCTATTTCGAACTTGACATTAAATGAGAAAAGAATTTTGTGGGAATATGAAGTGTGAATGCATTCTTTGCACAGAGACTATAAATGGGAGTCAATTTTGTTCAGAGGTTACATTAAAATCAATTTAGTTCAGAGGTTACAAATTCATTTAATTATAAGTTATTATATTTCGTGGGAAGGTTACTCTTGGCTCACATTTTTATTTCCAATTTCACATTTTCTGCGGGGAGGTTACACTTGGCGACATCCGGCCAGGATCGTATTTCCTTGTGAATCTTCTGATAAGTAGTCATATATCTGCTCTTATTGACTTAAACGTAGTTTGCATCTGGCGCAACGCATTTACTAATTTGTCGCTCTTTCTTTCACAGATCATCGGCAATTTGTTGCTCTTTGTTGTATTTGTGTTTGTTGCTTTTCGCATTGCCCTTCTTTCATTTGTGAATAATATTGTTTTGTGAAAAATGCCGCTAAAAACTGTTAACAGTACATCGCGATGTGTAATGAGTGAAATAGCCGACTCTAATAATGTGACCGATAATATTTGCGACACTCAGTGTAATGATGACAATCCTCCGTTTACTGACAATCAGTGCGTACCGACCACTAATAATGATTTTTATCTTAACGATGAACAAACGAATTCAATTGTGTCCTCTGTTAATTTGACGACAATTGATGACGCGGGACGTTCTGTTACAATGAACGCTGCCCAGTTCGACACGCCCGATTTGCAAAATTTACGTAGCGAACAGATAATTGTTTCCAACGAAAATGAACAGTATACTCAAAGTAGGACAGATTTATTTGATTCCGACATAGTGACTAACAGTGCACATCCGATTGGCAAACCCTTTCAAGAATCACAAAATGACCAAATGGTTACAGAAAACGTGATAAATGCACATACACCATCACACAGCACAGAGAATACAGTAGCTAATACTGGCATGGATCAAGTTATGGCATTATTGGTGCAATTTAGTGAAAATTTTAAACAAATTAATGAACACAACAAACAAGTTAGTGAAAATTCCAAACAACAGAATGAAAGACAAGAGAACAATCACAAACAACTTAGTGAAAATCTCAAACAACAGCTTAATGAAAATAATGAAAAACTTAAACAACAACTCAATGAAAAATTAGACAACAATTCCAGACAGCTTAGTGAACAGATTGCAGCCGTTGCCGTGCAGTGTCATAATACTAAAGAACAATTACGTGAGGAGATTGAGGCTTGTACTAGGAAAAGTAGTGAAGAAATTAGATCTGTTGCTCAAGAATTAAGGGATATGCAAACAGCTACAACAGAATCACTTAGAGACGAAATTAGTGCAGTCGGTAAACAATGCTCTGAAAAAGCAACACAGTTACGCGACGAGTTTAAATTAATGACAGCAGAAATTTCGCGCACACTGGATGCAAAGGTAGACGCGAAATTCGACCAACAGAATAGTCAAATTGACGAACGTTTTAATCACCACCTACAAAGCAGTGAAACGCGTTTCCGTAAATTTATACAGGAATAGAATAAAGTAAAGCGACAAGTCATGGAAACAATCACCGCACAGAGACAGGAAGACGAACGTAAATTGTTTGCGAAAGCAAAAACATACATAGACAACAATATTGCTACTGTATCAGACGAAATTAATACAATCAAACAGTTGAACACAGAATTGCGTGATGAAATTTCCGATCTAAAATCAAAAACACATACACACACAGTAGACTTTCAGACAGTGACAGACAGACTCGAACAATTAGAACTAACACAGGATTCCGATGTCATCAAAGCAACCGTTAAAAAATTGAACGAAACCACACGTAAAATACAAAAACAAATTAATGCTTGTGACACTAAAAACGATGATCAGGTAAAAATACTGACTCAAAAATATGATGAACTGGCCAGTCGTATTGATGTTATCGAAAGTAATAATGAAAGCAAATCAGACGATACTTCTCCGATTTCGTTTAATCAAACACCTGAATTCCAAAATCTACAGCAGACGATTAGTGAGATAGATTCGTCTAATAATACATTACGTAGAAAATTGTCAACTTTACAGCGAGAAGTAACGGAGATGAAAAATGTTTCAGCATTTAACACATCACAGCAGACGCCACTTTGCGAACATTTGTCAGACTCGCCCAGCCAGTATAATTTAGGTATCTTCAACTTTTATAGACCTGTCCTCCTCAGTTGCGCGCAATATTACGGTATATTAATAATTTTTACTTATGGACCGTCTGACAGCAACTGAATAAAACACAATTTTAGTGCCATACGCGTTTCGCCTTTATTTTCTGCAAGGCATCATCAGTGGCCTGGAATATGTACATATGTTAGCTATTTTATTTACATTTTTGTAATTGTGCCTATAGGTTATAAACAGTTCTGGTGGTTGGTATTTCCTATTAAGTAGTAATGTTTTGAACTGTACTTACAGGTTGCGTGGACAATTTTCTACATATTACGCTCCTGTTGCATTTTTGGTGTTGTTCTTCTTCTTATGAACGCCAATTTGCGGTTTTATTCGCCATTCCACAACACTATGCACAGAACGCTTGTTTTAAAGCAATGTTTTGGTTTCTGTTGACGACTGTCAAATGTTTTTGCCAAAGATCGAATGTTATTGCCAAACTTATGAGTGTAAATACTGAAGTATCTGTGGTCTGTGGTCTGTGATAACATAAAACAAAAAATAATAAAAAAAAAGAAAGAGAACTCTTCCCCACATCATCTGGAGACACACACACACACACACACACACACACACACACACACACACCACAAAAAAATATATATCACACCGAAAAGCACTCACTCACACACACACACACACACACACACACACACACACAAACGCACACACAAATGCATACACGCACAGACCACAGATACTTCAGTATTTACACTCATAAGTTTGGCAATAACATTCGATCTTTGGCAAAAACATTTGACAGTCGTCAACAGAAACCAAAACATTGCTTTAAAACAAGCGTTCTGTGCATAGTGTTGTGGAATGGCGAAAAAAACCGCAAATTGGCGTTCATAAGAAGAAGAACAACACCAAAAATGCAACAGGAGCGTAATATGTAGGAAATTGTCCACGCAACCTTTAAGTACAGTTCAAAACATTACTACTTAAGAGGAAATACCAACCACCAGAACTGTTTATAACCTATAGGCACAATGACAAAGATGTAAATAAAATAGCTAACATATGTACATATTCCAGGCCACTGATGATGCCTTGCAGAAAATAAAGGCGAAACGCGTATGGCACTAAAATTGTGTTTCATTCAGTTGCTGTCAGACGGTCCATAAGTAAAAATTATTAATATACCGTAATATTGCGCGCAACTGAGGAGGACAGGACTATAAAAGTTGAAGATGTCAATACAGCTATGTCAAGCATTCCCTGTCAACGTGTACAACAGGTTCAAGAAAATACATCTGCGACTCCATAAGACGATACAGCATATAAAATTCAACAAAACATGCAAAAAGAACGCTTTAATCCAAGTTACATTGATGTAAAGGTTAAAAACATTTCTACAGTGGCACAAAAGTCGAAATCATTTGCAGAACGATATTGGTTACTACATGAAATTAAGATGCTCTACTAGAAAAAACAGCACCTAAACATGATGCTCTATGAGACTCATCTAGAATTTGCAAAAAACTTAGGAAACGCCGCAGTTTTCACGGCACTAGTAGAAAAAACTGAACACAACACATACACAGCAATGAAACATTTACAAACCAAACATAAACAGAAGATAATGAAACTAACAGTAAAAAAGACGCAAAAACACATTTACATTTTAAATGTGAAACCACATGAACACCAACACACATTCCATCCACGCTTATTTAACCTAACAGAGACAGAACAACACGAAAATGAAAAAATGCTCTTGGAAAAAGGTTTGAAACACTGCACCAATAGCAAAGTGAACAATCAATACATAGGAAATCTCATAGTAGAAACCGAACACATCCTTACACGTGAAGAACAACAAAATAATTGTGAAATAAACATAGGACTGACGAGAGAACTAGTAAAAGAAGAAATAGAAGGCATAATAAAACAAACACAGCAGACACACAATAAGAACAACCAAACAGAAGCAGCTACTATGGAAAGGTTAAAACAAAAGTTAACAGACAATAACGTATTAATAACAAGAGCAGACAAGGGAAATGTAACAGTACTCATGGATAAAGAGCAATACATCACAAAAACCAAGGAATACATAAACACCAACGCCATACAAAAACTGAAGTCAGATCCAACTACACGATTCCAGGCAAATGTGAAACGAACACTGAAAAAACATTGAACACACACTCACAGACAAACAGAAATAGTACTTAACACAGAAAAACCCACAAGCACCAACACTCCGCAGTCAACCGAAAGTACATAAAGACGGAATGCCAATGAGAGCTGTTATCAACTTCAAGAAAGCCCCAACATACCGCATAGCCAAACACCTCCAAAAGTTAGTTACAAAACACTATAAAGTAGGAAACAACAGAACAGTGATAAACACAGGAAACCTAATAGAAAACATACAGAACATACAGAGAAACGTCCCCTTAGAAAAATTTATACAAGACTGTGCTTAAACTGACACACAATGTTTTTAGCGCAACGCAATCTGACTATCAAAGATCCCTGCAAAAGAATGGCCCTGAGTAACATTAAACTATACCTTTCAGAAATCACTTACCTCACAAAAATCTTCATTACTCGAACTACTGCAATACAGCGAGCGCCACTACTGCCAGCTAAATAAAAGATTCAAACTACGGAAGGCACTAACTACTGATAGGGATAGTTAGCAAATGAAAGATATTAATAGAGAACAAACAATGTATTTACCTTAATAGTCATAATATATATAGCAGTTCATGACAAATTACAAAACTCCGCCATCTCTCTCCCCACATCCACCACTGCTGGCGGCTCACCTCCAACTGCGCAACGCTACGCGCTGTTCACATCCAGCTGCCGCTGCCCAACACTACAATGGCAGACAACAATGCAAACTAGCCACAGACTGCACACTGCACAGCCAGTGATTTTCATATAGAGCGCTACGTAACTTTGCCAATAAGAAAACATAAACAGCCTACTTACATAAAGAAAACATAAACAGCCTACTTACATAGCCCCCATGCTCCCCACAAAAAACTTTACAAATTGTGTTGGGCATTGGGCAATACATATTTGTTAAAATTTTACATAATCGTAATTACAATAACAAAGAAATCAAATGCACACACTTATTGATACAATGTTGGTCAAAAGCTAAAATTTTCTCACAGTCCATACAGACGGTCCAGATTGTTGATTACTGTAAAATTGCAGTGTTTTTCTCAAAGTCTGAGCACTAAAAGAAAATGCACACAGAAGTAGTGGATTTCCATGGAGTCTTGAACAAGTAGTGTTGTCCTTCCAACGGAAATACAGTGCTGACTCTTGATATGCTGACAGGTAATGGGCCACAACAGAGCAAACCCACAGCAGAGTCAGTCGAAGTTTTGAAGAATATTGGTAGGTAGGTCATCACAGAGTAGACCCACTGTAGTCCTGGTAGAGGTTACGGTATTGGTGGGCCACCAGAGATGCAGACCCACTGCAGTCCTTGTAGAAATAATGGTATTGGTGGGCCATCAAAGATGCAGACCCACTGTAGTCCATGTAGAGACGGCCAGCGGCCATCTGTTGCGACTGTGCAGGTGCACATTCACCATCGAAGAGTCTTGCGGATAATATAGCAAGTCCATAACCACCATTTGTGCACTCACAATTGGAATTGTCCTTAAAACCAGCAATGCTGTTATCCATTTCCTTGCTGAATTATTAACACATGTGCAAACACTAACAGTCCCTACTTCTCACACATTGTCCAGATACTATGACCAACAGAAATGTGTGCAGTGAAATGAATGCTTTCAAGTTACTTAATTTGATGAACTGGTGTCAATTACAATATTATAGCATGAGAATACAATTACAAAGGTACAAAATACATCATTAAAGAACATAACAATACAGGTAACATTTGTAGTACAGGCTTTACAACAGAATAGAAAGAAACATATACATCAGTGTTACAGGAATTATGACATAAGTAAATACATAAAAGATCAGAATAACTTTTGAAACATCAACTTCACACATGAGCATTAAAACAAAACAGAATAAATAATGTCTAAGCATATTTACAAGGTAAATAACATATTATTAATGCAAATTATATTTGAGGATAACAGTATTCCTCATCATAGTGAATGTAGCGTAGTATTAGAAGAAAAAATTCTATGAAACTACACAGAGACAGGAAGAAAACAAATACACAAGGGTACACACACACATAGTGGGATAATACAAAAGGAAAGGACAGGATTTGTTTTACTGCAGTATTTGGCAAACAAAACTTTCTTTGCTTCTTGGAGATCTCCCTTCATTCATCATTATTCCCAAAAAGTCCTATCTATACCTCCTTCCTGTATTCTATTCATATCTCTTTCAAAATAAGTATTTCTGATTGTACAATACCCATTTTGGCCCAAATCTTTTTCATATAACTTCTCAATGCATTCTTTCCCTACTGTCCATAGTCAGTTTCTTATATAGTCTACCCTTCTTAAGCTAACTTAAATCTACTGAGCTCAGATGCTAAACTAAGGGACGAGGCAATGCAGCAGCATAATACAATTAATACAAACAGCAATGAAAAAAAATTTAAATAGGCAAAGCAATTGCAGTACTACAACTAATATAAGGCACTGTGCAGCAAACAAGAAAAATGAAACAGTACTAAAACTAGCTTAGAAGAGTAACACAAAGTCAAATTCAGTAACACAATGCCTGGCAAACAGCAGCAGCAACTTATATCTAAACATGAAATAGCTCAAGCAAAAAAAACGTTACACTAAAGAGAACAATGCAGACAAGGGAAATGCATATTCACATCTTAATGTCTATGTAATTAAAGTGGTGCACCACAAAAACTAATTCTAGAAAAAATTACCAAGTACTCGAAAAGAAAATTATATATGCAGTTACTGTTATTAGTCCCTTCTTATTGTTCTTTCCATTCCAAAAGCTCCTTTTTCGAAGAATGTGGATCATAAAATAATTATTTAATAGATCTGTTGACAGAAAGTGTTCACATTAGCAAATGCATCTAAGTTTATTTTATAAAACTAATGCTGCAACACAGCTGGAAACCAGATATTAAATGAAATAAGCAATTACGCAAACCAAAGCATAAAAATATCATTCAGTAGTCATGTGACATTTCATAAGTTAGTAGAAATTCTCTCAACTCTCGTAGAAAGACGCTTGTCATAATCAGGTGTGCAGATGTAAGTATCTTTCCAAGTAATGAGGGTGTCGCATTTGCAATGTTTTCTCTAAAGGAATGTCAACGACGAGGATAATGGCCTCCTCTTTTTTTTTTCACCTAATGGCTTTCTTTTGTCAGAAGACTACTTCTCAGCTGGGCGCCCAAAACACATTACGTGCAGGTGGTCACTCAACTTTCTTACGGAAATATTTACGACAGCAATTTCCGCTACAGTGACAGTCTCATATAAAAATATTTCACAGGTCAAGAATTTGCGTTGCAAATGTGTAGAAACAAAATCTTATGAATATAACAGTGTCCAAAAAATTTTCGCCGGCATTGTGATACATTCACGCATTTACATACATTTCATAACTCTTAAAGTAAGTTTCTTGGTTTTCAACATCCTTTTCATAAATCAGAGTCCCTATCCACTACTCATTATTCCTTACCTCATTATACATATATATATTCGTCGACACTTCTTCAATATTTCATCATAAGAGATACGTAGCATAATCAAATAACTCATATAGCATCAGCCTATTAATCATAAACATACCTCAGCAGCATAATACACATTGTCGTCATAATAATAACATCATAACACCTCAGTCAAATCTCAAAAACGTCGTAGCTTTCTGCAATAATTTCAAAACCTAAAGAAAATTCTCTGTTCATTTCAGTAGTGTCATCTACCTCAAACGTACTTTAAAAATCAAGATCTCATACCAAATACATCATTCAAAGCTCTCATAGTATCACAATGGGTCCGAAAAAATATGAACAGTTCACACAGTACAGACAAAATACAATTTCGTAAGTGTGAAGTAATCCAACTCTGTAATTGCGTAAACATGTGTCACTGACGTAATAAAAAAGTTTGTCTCTCTCAGTTAAATGATCAGATAGCTGTGTAATTTGTGTTAGAGAAATATGGTACCGATGTGTAAAGTTGTGTAAGCAAATACCGTATTAGCTAGGGCTCCTTGTGCTTGCCAAACACATGGTACACAAAGCAGGCGTGTACCCCCCTGAGGATTAATGTAATTATACCCTCAGGTGTTACAGATTACAGCAATGGAATGAAATGTATCACGGAAAACCTTTGTACCATTGTACTTCAAATATCTTTAAAAATAAATGTTTTAAGTACAAATATAATCACTCAAATACATCTCCTGTAGCGCTAAATGCGCGTCTTGTTGTAAGATAATCTCTGTGGAAGTGTCGTGGTTATCGTCCTCCAAAAGCTAAGTTCTGCAGAAGTCAATGTACTTACCTCATGATAAACAAAAGTGAAATGCTTTGCGTATAGATATCTTACTTATTACGCTTATTGCCATGATGAAGAAAGTACTGTGCTGTAACGTATTGTTGTGCTACAGAAAAGGCTGTCTCCTTGTAGCTATACCACAAAAGTTACTACTAAAACATGTTTTGCTTTCCAGAAGAATTCAGAAAAACCGTGCAGATATAAAACAGATACTCCGCAAAAGCAACAATGTAAATTGTGTCACACATTAGTAACGTCATGATATAATCGTGTAGCTGTCACATTAACTAACCACTGTGTCATCTGGTATCTCCCAGAAAGTACTTTAATTCAGAATGTATTTTCAAGTACACCAAAATGTTGCATTAAAATCTCATTAGCAGTACTGGTAAATGTTCTAAGTATGTGAGCCTTATAGTCGTTACGTAATCGTGCAACTAACAAGCAAGAATGTACACACACAATAACACTGTGTCGTCTGTTCGCAATAACAATGCATTCGTAATTTCTGTTTGAATAAGTTCTCTTGGTTCTTGATTGGATATTTAACTTTAAACATTGTTGCATGGTAACAGTTTCTAAAGCATACTAGTAACGTGAAGTCAAACGTTTTATGGCAAAGACAAAGTTAAAAAGCAGATTATCTTTCAATAAACGGTTTTACATGTGAAATGTGGTGTAAACCTTTACTCTTCCTAGTACACAGAGTTTCAACTTTAACGCAATTATCATGCGTTATACGTCGGTGAGGAATGCTAAAATTTTTCTCGAGTTTAGCGTCTATGTTAATTTTCTCTAAGCCAGCGGGCGCACGCGGCAGACTGCGGTGCGAGTCATTGTCTGTTTCTTTGTTAGCGCGTGTCGTTATTGGGATTTGGAGACCTGACTTCTACAAATTCACCGTGACGAGAGTGCGCTGCTCTGTTTAAATCCCGCCAGTTCTGATGCAGTTCAGGTCTGTCGTTACGATCATATCGTCTGTCGTCATGTCGGTAGTTCCTGTAGTTTCTTTCTTGTCGGTTAAGTAGTGGAGAATTTCTCCCTGAATCGTAACTGCGCGCTGGACCGTTGCGTCTGACGTTATTCTGTCTCCAGTGATAATAATAGTTCTGGTTGCCAAATTGTCTGTTTCTATGATTGTCTCTGTCATATTCATTACTACGGAAATGCGATCTCTCTCTGTAACTATTACTCTGCCAGTGGTTGTCATACGGGTGGTTTCTCTTTTTGTCACGATTTACGTTGTAAGAATAGAATTGTCGTGTCCAGTTATTGTTTCTATCGTCACGGAATTGTGACGGATGTGACCTGTAGTGATTGTTTTCCTGTTTTTGCATCCTGCGACAGTCTGTGTCAATTTCTAATTCTTGTAAGAGTCCCTGAAAAGCTTCAATGTCGTCTTTGCAACGTCCTGCTAAAATAATATGTCGTAAATGTTCAGGCAGTTTGATTAAGCAAATGCAGATGAGTTCTGAGGGGCTGTATGGGTTTGACAGGTACTGATTCTTGTGCAACATGTCTTCAAAATATTTGACAAGACTGGAAAATTCAGATTGTTCAAAGTGTTTCATCATCATGATGCTATGTTTTACTCAGTCTTGTGTAGCTTGTGACCAATATGCTGAGAGGAACGCATGGTAAAATTCTCCTTCACTGTGACAATCGTGAATGACCGATGGCATTCTTACAGCTGGTTCATTCTCCAAGTAGCCACACATAAATTCTAACCTGTGCTCCAATGACCAGTTGGGAGGAAACCAATGAGAGAATTGATGGAGCCACGCTTGTGGATGAATGTCGTTGGCAGAATTCTTAAACGTTTTGAATTTACGTGTAGTAATGAACAGCTTATAGTCAAAATCATCGTGTCGGCGAGTAGCATGTCGGTCATTGTTACGTCGTGTCGGCGGTTCCATCTCAAAATTCGGTGCACTTTGCCAATTTCTTTCATAACTTCCGAAATGCCCTGTGTTATTATTTTGTGGCTGTTCCGTATTTCTATGTCCCTCTTCCCGTATTGGAGCGCGAGTGTCCTCTGAAATACGTAATTCTTGTATTACCTGTGTCAGCTGATCTTGTACTTCCCGGATTTCTCTTTGGTGTTGCGTATTAATTTGATTCAGATTTTGTTTCAGTTTCCTAATTTGTCCGCACTCTTCTGTGTCATTAAAGACTACCGGTTTTGTGTCATTCAGATTATCATCTACCTTCGTAGATAAGTTAGTGACCTGATCCGAAAGTTCGGCTGCTTTCTCTGATAATGAACTAATTTCCTCCTTGTGTCTTTCTGAACCAATTTTCAGAGTATCTACTGTGTCCTTTAAGTTTTCCTGAGTTTTTGCAAGTTGCGTAACCGAATCGGTAGATGCATTTTAGCTTGCAAGGTCTCATGATTTTCATGAACAATAGTTTGCAGTTCTTTTACGACTGCTTCGTGATTCTGTAATGCATTTTCATGACGCGAAAAAATAGGTTGGAAATGCTCACAAATTTGTGTTTTTACGTCATTACAGACTTTTTGACATTTCGATTCAATGTTATGTAACTCAGTAGTTAAATCTTCACGTGTTTGTTCAAGCGTGGTGTCTAACTTTTGAAGATTTTGTTCCATTGTGTCTAACTGTTGCTGTGTTTGTCTCTGGTGTTGTTCCATTGTGTCTAACTTTTGAAGCTTTTGCTGTGTTTGTCTCTGATTTTGTTCCATTTGTTGCATTAGTTGTAATAACAATGCATTAGTGTCTGGAATCTGTTCCTCTACGCTTTTCGGCAGTGCATTTGCACCGGCAACATTCACATTTTGACAAGCAGAAAATGTGCCTTGACTTATTTGAGAAAACGGTGAGGACGCAAAACCTGAATCTACAGTATTTGTAAAATTGTGTCCTGTCATTTCGGATTCCTGAGGCGAGCTGTTGCCGACCGATCTATCGATAATGCTTCCCTATTCACAACCTGTTTCACTGCCTACGCCATTGTTTGCCGCCCGCTCCATTTCCCTATGCACAATTACCAAATTACTACTTGGAATGTCTGTTAATTCACTACACAGTGGTGCTGATAAGCTACGCTCGTCGTCACTATTATTTCTCAGTTTACTTTGGAGCCTAGTGTTACGTTTTTCACACGCCATTATTGTGACAATATTTCACACGATAACACAGAAAAACACAATTTGAAGAGCAAAAATAAGAGAACACATTAACATAGCACTGAAAATAATATCTAGTTAATTGCAGCTGCGAAATACTTGGTGCAAATCTACGTGCATGCCACAACTGTTTTACTGTCCAACAATGAAAGACTGAAACTACAAAGGAGATTCTCTCTACAATTACGCAATAGCAATAAACAAAAGCTACACTAAATACACAAATTACAAGAAAAAATCAGAAGATTCCAGTGAGATATCCATGGCTAAGGGTCGACATATGAAACGTCCCCTTTGAACAATTATACAAGACTGTGCTTAAACTGACACACAATGTTTTTAGCGCAACGCAATCTGACTATCAAAGATCCCTGCAAAAGAATGGCCCTGAGTAACATTAAACTATACCTTTCAGAAATCACTTACCTCACAAAAATCTTCGTTACTCGAACTACTGCAATACAGAGAGCGCCACTACTGCCAGCTAAATAAAAGGTTCAAACTACGGAAGGCACTAACTACTGATAGGGATAGTTAGCAAATGAAAGATATTAATAGAGAACAAACAATGTATTTACCTTAATAGGCACAATATATATAGCAGTTCATGACAAATTTCAAAACTCCGCCATCTCTCTCCCCACATCCACCACTGCTGGCGGCTCACCTCCAACTGCGCAACGCTATGCGCTGTTCACATCCGGCTGCCGCTGTCCAACACTACAATGGCAGACAACAATGCAAACTAGCCACAGACTGCACACAGCACAGCCAGTGATTTTCATATAGAGCGCTATGTAACGTTGCCAATAAGAAAACATAAACAGCCTACTTACATAAAGAAAACATAAACAGCCTACTTACAACAGGTACCACACACAGCATCACTGATTTCATTCGATATAGAAAATATGTATACCTCCATCCCTATCACAGAAACAATAGAAATCATAGAACAAAATCTCTCATCCCACAGCAACCTCACCACAGACGCAATAAAAGAAATAACAGATATGCTCAGACTGACAACTGAACAAAACTATTTTCAATTTGAGAAACAATATTATCTACAAACTGATGGACTGCCCATGGGGACCCCAATATCAGGAACACTAGCAAACATTTTCATCAGCCACCTAGAAAATCAGATATTTGATAAGATAACCACAAATGAAAGTTTAAAAATCATATATTGGTACAGATACGTGGATGACATTATTTGTCTGGTATATGAGCCAAGTGAAAAAATAGATGAACTCCATTCAGAAATAAACAAAACTCATCAGAACATAAAATTCACACTTGAAAAAGAAAATCAAATAAATTTTCATGACACTACAATTAAAAAAGAAAATGGTAAACATACATTTAACATCTTTAGAAAACCAACAGCCACAGACACAATAATACATTCCACATCCAGCCACCCCCACAGCCAGAAACTTGCAACACTACGACACATGTTACATATATTAAACAGAATCCCACTCAGCAAGAGAAACTATGAACAAGAAATGAGTACAATCATACAAATAGCTAGGAACAACGGGTATGACACACATGTGGTACACAAGCTCAATCAAAAAATAAAAACACAAATAAAAAACAAACACAACAGTTCCACAACACAAAAGAACTCACAAGCTGAAAACTTACAAACATACTCAACAAACACACACAATGACAACACCACACAGAAAAGAACCAGATGGTACACCACGACCTACACACACAAACTAACAAACAGAGTTGCAAACATCCTAAAGAGACAGGGCTTCAAAATAGCATATAAGCCTGGGCAAACCCTTCAATCACACCTAAGCCAGCCAGCTACCAAGAGAGACAAATTCCAACAACCAGGAATATATAAACTTGAATGTCAAAGTTGTGATGCAGTATACATAGGCATGAGATGCAGGAATTTTCAAACAAGATACAAAGAACATATCAGATGTTGGAAGTATGAAACAAAGCATTCCACATTTGCAGAGCATTTAAAACACTACAACCATCATCCTACAAACATGGAACATGAAATGAAAATAATGAGAATAAGCAACCATGACAAACATCTTATAGAAATGCAAGAAAACTTCCATATCCAGAAAGCCATAGCAGAAAACAAACATGTGATAAATGAACAAACACACATCAGCACAGGCTCCCTACTGCACTTAGTAAAGGAAATGATAACATAAAACAAAAAATAATAAAAAAAACAAGAAAGAGAACTCTTCCCCACATCATCTGGAGACACACACACACACACACACACACACATACACACACACACACACACACACACTTACACAGGGGGGAAAATAATACATACACACACACACACACACACACACACACACACACACACACCACAAAAAAATATATATCACACCGAAAAGCACTCACTCACACACACACACACACACACACACACACACACACACACACAAACGCACACACAAATGCATACACGCACAGGCCACAGATGCTTCAGTAGTTACACTCATAAGTTTGGCAATAACATTCGATCTTTGGCAAAAACATTTGACAGTCGTCAACAGAAACCAAAACATTGCTTTAAAACAAGCGTTCTGTGCATAGTGTTGTGGAATGGCGAATAAAACCGCAAATTGGCGTTCATAAGAAGAAGAACAACACCAAAAATGCAACAGGAGCGTAATTTGTAGGATATTGTCCACGCAACCTGTAAGTACAGTTCAATACATTACTACTTAATAGGAAATACCAACCACCAGAACTGTTTATAACCTATAGGCACAATGATAAAAATGTAAATAAAATAGCTAACATATGTACATATTCCAGGCCACTGATGATGCCTTGCAGAAAATAAAGGCGAAACGCGTATGGCACTAAAATTGTGCTTTATTCAGTTGCTGTCAGACGGTCCATAAGTAAAAATTGTTAATATACCTTAATAATTTAGGTAATTTACAGAGAGTACGTGACTTAGATTCTGAACAGTCACAGAAAAACAGATTCTTATGCAATCGTGAACCTGTTCACACATTCAGAGACGATAACGTTGATTACGAGCAATTTTTATCTGTAAGAAAATCTAAGGTATTTAAAAATTACAAAGCACAGGTGCACGCATTGAACTAGATACGACAATGTATTTTTGTACTTTCACCAGCTTGGGCTGTAATGCAGAAACTAGAATTAGCATGGATACAGCAAATTGCTTTTGAAATTTCACCGCCATTGCATGTAACACAAAAGCTAAAATTTGTTTGTAGCGCGTAATAGACCTCAGGGGATTCATTACGCTTTAATGAATATGTGCCGTAGGGCCCCTAGTCGTAGTAGTGCTGTTTCATCTTTAGTTTTCTGCATTGCTGCCTTCTCTTCTACTATCCTTTATATCTATCAAAACGGCTCTTCAACTATTGCTCTACCTAGGATTAAGAAACGCGTAAAGGAAACCCGATAAGACAAATTTTTACCGAAAGTGACAGTTCTCTTTAGACACTCCCGAAATGACAACTATCGCCGTAATTTTAATAACAGATAAAATTGGAATCATCAGTATGTACAACATTTTAGCAATCGTCAAAATGATCAGCAACCACATTTTGGTAACAATAGACGTTTTTCACCGCAACAGCATGAAAGCCAGCCGGTTAGCATACCTAACCAACAATGTAATGCACAAGGTCAACCAAGCTTTAATGTTTCGCAGCGTGCACGTATAGCATCAGCTCCAACAAATAGTAACGCACAGCAACAAGGGAAACAGTACGTACAGAAAACACACTATTTCAATTCCTATCGCAATGCGCTGTATAGAAATGACTATCATGACAGACGTAAAATTAATGAGCACAATTTTCAGCGTACATTTAATAACAGTCGATCTTATCAACAGCAAGGACATCAGCAACAACATATTATCATGAATGAACCAGACAGTAGGTATCATCCAGAAAGTAATACGTCAGGAAGAAATAACAGAACAGTTCAAATAGTCGAAATGCCACAGCATCCTCCCGAAAATAATAGCACGTCAGATAGAATTTGACTAAATTCAGTACAGGTTGCATCTTCCAGTAACGCAAGCAATACTTTTGACACAGAGAATCTTGTTCACGAAAATGTTATTACTTTTGAGGACATCCGAGACACTCTTTTGCAGGAGAGACCAGTTATTCAAAAAACCATTTCACACCCTGTCATTGAAGTTAAAATTGGATCATCGAAATTTTCAGCAGTAATCGATTCTGGATCACCTATGTCAGTTATAAATGAAGAAACTTTCAACGAGTGTAACAAAGAGAATACCTATCGTACGTTACCATTAGGCAAAACGAAAGTAAAAGGAGCAGTATCTGATAAAGGAGTAGATGTTAAATTACAGACACATTTATCATTTTGTATTGCAGGTCACACATTTCACTCAAATTTTTGGATTGTTCCCTTATTGACACAGACGTTATTTTAGGTACGCATTTTCTGGTACAACACGACGCAATTATTGATTTTCAAAATTCCTATTTAATGTTAAAGGATGAAAATGTACAACTGGCTTTAGAATTTCAGCACTCTTTATCTGCGGAAGAACAAACAATTAATCGTACAGAGGTCATTTCCGCATCACGTAACATAGACTGTAATTCCACATTGTTCACAGATACGTACGTACACAACTATAATACTCCAGGCGAAGCCGACTATGACGTTATACAGACGATTTCTGATAAAGTTAAACAGAGCAGTGCAAATACAGTCGACGAACGCACGCAACTACACAAAATTCTTTTACAGCAAGCTCCAGTTTTTGACAACGTTTTATGTATGAATTTCAAGTTAAACAGCACGACACATTTAAAGCCAAGCATTATCCCATTCCGTATATTCACACAGAACAAGCTAAGAAAGAATTGCAAGCTATCCTTGACCAAGGAATTATTGAACCGGCAGTTAGTCCGTACATAAACCCGCTCCGTATTGTTAAGAAAAAGGATGGTTTACTTCGCTTCGTACTTGATTCGCGTCACATCAGTGACATAATTACTAATGAAACAGATCGCCCACAGACACTAGAAGAACTTTTACAGGAATTTCATGGTACTGCTATTTATTCCACATTAGATTTGAAATCGGGATTTTGGCAAATTCAGCTCCATCCGAACTGCAGAAAGTACACAGGATTTCTCTGTTTTGGTGACTGTTATCAGTTTTGTAAATTACCGTTCGGTTTAACTATTTCTTCAGCAGCATTTATTCGCAGTTTGAATACAATACTTCCGACAGAACTTAAAGACAGAATCACAACGTACATAGACGACATTCTTATTGCTGAAGCTAACTGGTCTGAACGCAATCTGATTCTTGAACAACTCTTGCAAACTTTTCGTGCACAAGGACTCGCAGTTAATCCCAGTAAATCGCACTTTGGCAAAACTTCTATAAAATTTCTTGGACATGTAATTTCAGCAGAAGGCATTGCGCCTGACCCGGAAAAACTTCAAGCTTTACGTGACATTGCTGTTCCTACGACAAAGAAACAACTACGCAAGCTTTTTGGGTTTAATTAACTTTTTTCGTAAATTTATTCATTACTCTGCTTTAGACGCCCCTAGATATTGTCAATTGACAGGTAAAAACACTATTAGGTCCTGGGATGGGCATGCAAATTCTGAATTTGTGAACCTGAAAGAAGCCTTGTTGAATGCACCACTTTTATCGCACCCAGATCTTACCAGAAATGTTTCCATTGCCACCGACAGTTCTAACACCGCTTTAGGCGTACATATTTTTCAGGAAATTGAAGAAGATGGTTGTACAGTAATTAAAAACATCGCTTTTGCAAGTCGGATTCTGTCACCTTCTGAACGAAATTATTCTGTTACAGAACTTGAAACATTATGTGTTGTATGGGCTTTTACCAGATTTAGGCATTTTCTTTATGGAAGACACACCACCGTTTGTACAGACCATAGAGCGATACAGTTTTTACTTTCCGCTAAATTTACACACGACAGATTAAGCGGATGGAAACTTTATTTGCAGGAATTTAATTTTACAATTCTTCACGTTCCCGGCACACAGAATATTGTAGCAGACGCACTATTCCGTTCTCTTAACAACAATCAGCAAGACATCGCAACCAACTTCTGCAAAGCAAATTTCAGCGTCATGTACATTCAACAAGTTGCATTTGAAAATTTCATTTCGTCGTCATTACAACACATAGCACAAGAGCAGAGTAAAGACAACGTGTGGAAAGAAATTAATCACCTTTGGCAAGATAGGAATAATGTTACCATTAGAAACCATTACACTGTACCCAATGACATTCTGTTTCGCCGCTCTCATCCTGACAGCAACACTTGGTTATTATGCATTCCTGACGAACTTGTTAACAAATTAATCTGGTATACTCATTTAAATTACGCACATTATGGAGCCAGAAAATGTTTTCTTATACTGAGACAGAACTGTTATTTTACCAACATGGAGAAACGTATACGACGAGTTTTAGCGTCATGTAAAATGTGCCAGAAAGCTAAGTCAGATACGGCTTCACATATTCCTCCATTACATCCCATTGTACCTGTTAAATTGAGACACATGGCCGCTGTAGACATTTTTGGTCCGATTCCCAGAACTAATAGAGGTTTTTGCTACATCTTTGTCGCTGTTGAACTCACTTCAAAATTTGTTACCTTCACTCCGTTACGCAAAGCTACTGCTAAAACTGTTTCGAAAGCATTTGTAAAACATTTTCTATTTCATGTAGGGCATGTGTGGAAAGTAATTTCCGACAATGGATCACAGTTTCTGTCTGCTATATGGACACGTATGTTACGAGCTAGAAACATTTCTTCGATCTATATATCCAGGTACCATGCTTCTTCGAACCCTTGTGAACGATTAGTGAAAGAAATTGGTAAACTGTGTAGAATACACTGCCATAAAAACATATTGATTGGGACACACACATACTCTCATTCCAGGATGTAATTAATTCCATACCAAATGAATCTACTATGTTATCTCCGTCTGTTATACTGAAAAATGTTGAACCACCTAACAAAATTAAAGAATTAATAACCTATCCTACATCTCGTCGACTACGACACCATGAAATAATTGATATTGCGCTGAACAACATCAAACGTGCCGCAGAGCGCCGGAGAAGACAGCAAAAACAGGTTTGTACACGTCGTGACTTTCACATTGGACAGAAGATATTAGTACGTACATACCATTTATCCAACAGAGGAAAGAGTAGATGCAGCAAGTTTGAGCTTCTATACGCAGGTCCATATCGGATTCGCAGCATTCCTCACCCCAATGTAGTACACGTCGAAACTTTGAGAACCAGAAAAACCAAAGAGAACCACCACGTGTCCAACATCAAACCTTTTATTGAATGAACGTTCTTTATGATTTATCATACTGTAATGCCATTTACTAATTTTTTATGATCACTTATGCAATTATATTCACATGAACACTTACTGATGATTATCGTATTTTTTCTTGGCAAGTGCCCGGCAAGGTAAGGTTAGCAGGTCGCTCTTCTTGTCGTTACACATCAGATCGTGCACATTTTTCCAAATAAACGTACGTATCTTATGAATAATTATGCAATTTTATCTAGTGACATATTAATTTTATTAAATTCTCTCTCCATTAAAGTCTTCAATTCTAGCCTCTATTAACTACACAACACACAAGCTGAACACAAAGAAGGTCACATTTCTTGTCATCATTTTTTATGTATGTATGATTGTTTTCCTGTTTTGTTAGTATGCACTATGAAATATTTAAGATATAACAAACACCAGTTGATTTTTGCCCTATGATATCTCAACATCGTGACTACTTTATTTTTTTTTTTTTTTGAGGTTACATTGTGATACACTGTGTACATTTTTGCCTCTGAACACTGTCTATGTTTTTGACATATTACGTTTTCTCTCATGCTATGCTGTATGCTCAATTATGTTACTATAAACCAGTTTTTATTTAGTGGGTATGTGATTTAAATGCAACACATTAATCTTTGTTCATCATTTTCAGAAAGCAATAACGTGTAAAAAAAAAAAAAAAAAGATTAAACAGACATGGGAATTTCACCTTCGGAATGAACGAAAGAAGATGAAATACCTCGTGAGGAAGAGTAAATGGATCAGAATTAACAAGCATTAACATGAATACACTATACACATCGTAGAATAGCAGTCTTAACTAATTTTTTGTTTCAGATTACGAGGCGATTGATGCAGGCTGTCAGACAGAACTACACATATTAGTTTTACTGATAAAATATACTAGAAATAAGGAATAGTTGTATAACGAATAATGAAGTGACTTTTTTGCAGATGATAATGAATGGTGATGAATAATGATGAAGAATATGCTACTATGGATAATGAAGTTTTTCTTTACAGGTGATGATAATAATGGAGTTATGATAATATGGATAATGAAGTTTTTTCTTTACAGATGAGGATAATGTTGAAGTTTATGTATTTATGCTATGTAGTTATTTAAGTATTTGTTGCAGTTCGTTTTGACAGTATGTCTTATATCGCATAGTATGATGACTGAAGGTTTTGGATAGGACAGCTAGAGAACAAATATATTTTTATACACATTTCGCTACCTGTTAATTCGAAGTTCACTACTTTTCAGCATAATATGCGTTTCTTCTTTCAGTTTAATAATCCATTTTTGTATATTTTGCAGGAGAAATTATTCATGAAATTAATGTGCTATAAGCAGTTGTTCATTAAACCTATGTCATTTATGAATGTGATCACATATACTCTTCTTGTTTCATAACCTTGCTACAGCTGACTCATGACGAATGACGTTACACATCTTCATTTGTAGCAATAACTCAAAAGCAAATATTGTTATTAATTATCGATCCCAATGCAATGCATTGCTAGCACAAAAAAAAAGCTTTGTAACTGGCCAATGAATGCCACTGATTACTGTAATAAGATGACCTATGATGCCAATGATTACTATAATTAGATTAATTATTTATAAATGCTATGCCAATAATTAACTCATTTTGAATGATCAGTTCTGAATAATACACAAAAAAATGCTTTGTAACTGGCCAATGAATGCCACTGATTTCTGTAATAAGATGACCTATGATGCCAATGATTACTATAATTAGATTAATTATGTATAAATGCTATGCGAATAATTAACGCATTTTGAAGGATCACTTCTGAATACTACACAAAAAAAAAATGCTTTGTAACTGGCCAATGAATGCCACTGATTACTGTAATAAGATGACGTATGATGCCAATGATTACTATAGTTAAGTGAATTATGTTAATACTACGCCATTTATTAGCTCCTGTTTTGAATGATGACTTCTGATGGTTTGTAGCTGGGCAATGAGTGCCAATGTTCTCTGTAAACAAACGATTTATGAACATTATTCTGTAATACTACATACATAGTACACAAATGTTCAGTAACTGGGCGATGAGTGCCACCAATTACTCAAATCAGTTGTTAGACTAGTCTAATTCTCAATGAAGACTACTATGTGACTTAATGTCCTTCACCTTCTGACCTAATTACCAGAAATTATTGCAATATCCGTTTCTCCTGTCTATCCTCATGATCATAGAGCACTATATTTGGTTTTTGCACTAATTCTACGTTGGTGTACCTTACAAGAACGTGGTGTTGACACGACATGCTGTCCACCACCTTGCGCGATGGAGATGTTATTATGGTCCCACTGTTTGGTGTACCTAATGTACTACCAAACTGATAACATGAATATTACTACCACAGTTCAGTGTCTTGGCTACACTGATCAATACTTCAAGGAAAAGAACTTCAGATTGTCTCACTTGGTGTTGTGCTTCTGTAGAAAGATATGGACTTTCAGTGCAGCTGCGTGCAACCTAAAGTGCTACAACCATGACGCAATCCTTCCCATTCCTTTCCTAGTTCTTGTAAAATGGTAAACACTTAATACAATGCGTTGTAAAATGATAAAGACTTATACAGTGCGTGTGCACTTTATTTTACTCCATGATAGGTAAAAATGCTAAAGACTTATACAGTACGTGTGCACTTTATTTCATTCCATGATATGTTATGTAAAAAAAAAATGCTAAAGACTTCTACAGTGCGTGTGCACTTTCTTTCACTCCTTGATATGTTTATGTGTTGTAATTATGCTAAAGAGTACTACAGTGCGTGTGCACTTTATTTCATTCCATGATATGTTATGTAAAAATGCTAAAGACTTTTACAGTGCGTGTGCACTTTCTTTCACTCCTTGATATGTTTATGTGTTGTAATTATGCTAAAGAGTACTACAGTGCGTGTGCACTTTATTTCATTCCATGATATGTTATGTAAAAATGCTAAAGACTTCTACAGTGCGTGTGCACTTTATTTCACTCCTTGATATGTTTATTTGTTGTAAAAGTGCTAAAGAGTTTTACAGTGCGTGTGCACTTTCGTCATTTTGCTAACATGATTTGTATTCATTACGTATACATTTTGTGATTTGCTGATATGTTCTGAACTACAGTGCGTGTGCACTTTTGTCATTTGTCAACATGATTTTTCCTCATTATGTTTATTTGTTGTAAAAATGCTAAAGAGTTCTACAGTGCGTGTGCATTTTATGCCATTTGTTAATATGATTTGTACTCATTACGTATACATTTTGTGATTCCCAGATATGTTCTGTACTACAGTGCGTGTGCAATTTCGTCCTTTTGTTAACATGATTTCTATTCATTGCCTTTACATTTTGTGATTTCCTGATATGTTCAGTACTACTGTGCGTGTGCACTTTATGCCACTTGTTAATATGATTTGTACTCATTCCGTATACATTTTGTCATTGCTTGATCTGTACTCAGTGCATGTGCACTATATTTTATTTCATGTTCTGCACCTATATATATGTATATACTCTGTGATTGTAAATTTAGTTAATTAAGAAAAATTTGTTGCTCATGGCAAGTCCAATTGACTCACCATCGTTGCCAAATTTTTGCCCCCCCCCCCCCCAGTGGAGGGTTATGAAACACGTATACATTGCCGGCGATGGGCGAGGTATGACAGAATCTCTGACCAGAGAGTAGTTTATCGTTAGCTGTTGCTAGTCTGCGCTTGATCGCGCGAGTCGACAGTAGTAGTGGTGAGTCAACGGTAGTCGTCAGTCCGTGCCAGTCCGTGCTAGTCGGCGGCAGTCGGCATGCGTCGGCTGTGTGCTCTGCTCGCGACTCTGGTCAGGACTCTGGAGGATGAGTATTGTTGTAGAAGGTAAAGACGCAGCCTTGCGCATATTTAATAATGTATGTTAATTGTAATTTAATTTGTTCAAAGAAATGCCCAAATAATAATTTTTATAATATAAAGCAACTCTTTTAAAGAAAAGCATTCATTTCAATTTAAAGAATATTTCAAATGCATGATCATTCGTTCCAATAATAAAAATAAAATATACGCCAGCATTGCACGAAGCTGTGTCGAAAAATTCCAACTTAAGAGCAGATATAATTGCGGTTTTTATTGAGGTAAGAATTTTTGCTTTTTTTATCCAGAATACAGGGCCGAAGGTCAGCGCTGCTGTCCTCATAAAATTTATCAGGTTACAGAACTTTTTTTTTTATTATTTTTGGTGTTTAGGAATTTTTCTATTTCGAACTTGACATTAAATGAGAAAAGAATTTTGTGGGAATATGAAGTGTGAATGCATTCTTTGCACAGAGACTATAAATGGGAGCCAATTTTGTTCAGAGGTTACATTAAAATCAATTTAGTTCAGAGGTTACAAATTCATTTAATTATAATTTATTATATTTTGTGGGAAGGTTACTCTTGGCTCACATTTTTATTTCAAATTTCACATTCTCTGCAGGGAGGTTACAAACGTTATATCCAATAAAGTTCCATGGTTTTGATGATGTAACTGTCTTGTTTCGTTAAGGTGTGTTGTTACGTACTTAGACGCACTCAAGAACTGGGCACGTCCAAAATGGGCAGTGTAGAATAAAGTAATATACTATACAGCCTGGTGGAACAATGTCCTCCTTCAAATTTTCCTTTTTGGTTGCAAGTCGAGCAAGGAATAGTGTACTTAGGGGTAATGGTCGTCGCTTCTGTGACATTCTAAGAGCCTCGTGCAGCCCTAGATTGTGCGATTAAGTGGTATGTCTCTTCAGCGATTCTTTTATTGTCCATTGTTTCAGGTGAAGAGCGTTCGCTCTGGTAAATGATTTACGGGAATAATAATAAAAAAAATAGAGAATTAACATAACTTTTCACACTGAGTAGATATTCAGCTTTGTTAGCTGTAGCTGGCTCAACACTCAGCACCCATTCACAAGCCGTTATCTCTGATTGCATCAGGAAGTTTGACGACGTTACAACACCCCTTCTCTTTACCAGGTGTGCCCTAGTATACAGTTGTAGCAGACTAACCTAACATGTGGGGGTTGTCGTCGTAAATGTAGTGCATTAGGTAAACACCACAGGTTTTTCTATACACCTCTCTTTGCTTTTCGTAAAGAAGACCGTCTCGCTGTAGCAGATACTCGGTGGTGGTTTCGTTTATGAAGTTGTGTTGTAAATGTGATGATTTTACGAAAATATGAGACTACCCTTCAGCAAAGAGTACTTAAAACTTGTTTCCTTGGATGACCTTTTTATTTATTGCTGTGCTTCTAGACAATCGCTCGGAGAATGATAATGCCAATGGATCGTTTTGCAGTTGAACACGTATATTTGTGTTACGACGTAATGTACTGACATTTCGCCATAGATAAGATTGTTTTATACATGCGTCAATTTCATCCGCATATGTAGCGCTTGGAATGACCGGCAATGTCTGTCTAAAATTACCGGACAGCAGCAGTAAGGCACCAACGAAAAGCCTGGTGTTACTACTTAGACCTTTCATAATTCTATCGAGAGCTTCGAGTGAATGCTTGTGGGCCGTAGTGCATTCCTCCCAGATAATAATTTTGCATTTTTCCAAAACTTTAGCCATACCGGAATGCTTTTTTATGTTGCACCTGCATCCGGATTTGTGTGAATGTTCAACGGCAACGTGAGTGCTGAATGTGCAGTCCGTCCGCCATCAAGCGAAGTGGCTGCAATACCTGATGAAGCAACTGCCGACGCAGTGTGATTTTGTGATCGAATGCGCGCAACTATTAGCGAGATGAGAAACGTTTTTCCAGTAAGTTGCTCATTATTTTCAACGAAAGTAGTTAAAGAGGCCGTATTGAAATGTTTTTCGCACTGAATCTCGCTGTTAATGATGTGTGTTGCTGGGTGGTTAGGTGAGGGCATACCAAAATGAATGAGTGGCATATTCGAAATCAGAATGCAAATATCTTCAGTCTTTATTAGCGCCTCGTTATATTTTTCAAGCGAAAAATCAATATTGGTATCTTGATCAGCGATCCGAATGCGATGCAGAATGTCGTTGCTCATGGAATCTTTATATTTGTCCCGCAGGAGAGAAGCTTGAGATGGAAAACATGACGTCAATAATATGGCCCCCCACTTGAATACATACACAAAAATTCATTCAAGTCGATCAAGTCGTTTAGTTACAGTATACATAAATAACCTAGATACCGACTGCAGCGCCATCTGCCGGGCTGATTTGTGAATCTAAACCATCCAGGGCGCCACCCAAACGCATACAAAAAAATTCATTCAAATCGGTCCAGCAGTTCAGGAGGAGTTCAGTGACATACACACGTACAGTAGAATTATATATATAAAGATAATCAGTAATATACAGTACCAAACACTCAGTTCAAATGGGTCAAATGGCTCTGAGCACTATGGGACTTAACTTCTAAGGTCATCAGTCCCCTAGAACTTAGAACTACTTAAACCTAACTGACCTAAGGACATCACACACATCCATGCCCGAGGCAGGATTCGAACCTGCGACCGTAGCGGCCGCGCGGTTCCAGACTGTAGCGCCTTTAACCGCTTGGCCACCACGGCCGGCCCAAACACTCAGTATTCTGTATACCAGACTGTATATGATAATTGACGCCATATGTGTTATATAGCCATGTATGATGTTTTAAATGTCTTATGATAGCAAATGACGGTCTGTGGACAGAAGCTGATCGTAAAAGGGAGTATTTATCATCAGTCTTTGAAGGCGAACTGCAACTTTTTCTTTAAGTATATACTATCAGTGGGGAAAAAGTTTCACAAAAATATTTTTTTCCATTAGGCAGGTTAGATAACAATACTAGGTTGTGAAACTTCCTGGCAGATTAAAACTGCGTGCGGACCGAGACTCGAATTCGGGGACCTTTGCTCTACCATCTGAGCTACCCAAGCACGTCTCACGACCCGTCCTCAGAGCTTCAATTCTGCCAGCACCTCGTCTCCTACCTTTCAAACTACACAGAAGCCATTCTGCGAACCTGCGGAACTAGCACTCTTGGAAGAAAGGACATTGCATAGATATGGCCTAGCCACAGCCTGTGAGATGTTTCCAGAATGAGATTTTCACTCTGCAGCGGAGTTTGCGCTGATATGAAACTTTCTTCGAGGAGTGCTAGTTCTGCAAGGTTCGCAGAAGAGCCTCTGTGAAGCTTGGAAGCTAGGAGACGAGGTACTGGCAGAACTGAAGCTGTGAGGAGGGATCGTGAGTTGTGCTTGGATAGCTAACATGGTAGAGCACTTGCCTGCGAAAGGCAAAGGTCCCGAGTTCGAGTCTCGGTCCGGCACGCAATTTTAATCTGCCAGGAAGTTTCATATCAGCGCACACTCCGCTGCAGAGTGAAAATCTCATTCTGTATACTAGGTTATATACAAAGCAATGAAACATTTTGCGGAATGACAGTTAATCCTTACCTTCCAAGAACGTTCCACTACGAGGGAGCTTAAATAAGATGCAAAAGACTAAGAAACAAGGTAAGTGAAATATTAAATGTGGACAACAAATATCCTTTAATCGTGTCATTGGTTGGAAAAGAGACATATGTATCATGTCCGAGTTTTAATAATAGATCAAAGGGCCAAAGCGATTAAGAGTCTTAATTTACAGGTAATTCGTTATTGTATGTCAATTTATTTCACTTTCGTTACTGACATAGAATGCGAAACAATTTCGTTGACGTGGTAATAAAACTGACAGTGAAATATTTTGGGGGCAACAGATGGAATCAAATCACTTTCTGTCGCGTTACCTTTCTTACCGGTCATGTATTACTGTTCTCAGTGTTCACTGCGCACTACTGTCATTTTAATTGAATTGTAATCGCGTGAGTGTTTGTTGAACATAATGCTGTTTGCCTGACCCACAACCCAAAGTAGTCTCCGATAGTATATTTATTTTTAGACTTTTAAAAACTGTTCTTCCTCTCATCGCCAAAGCAGTGAGCACCCTACTTCCACATTTGCCATTACCGACAGTGATTTCGTATGCCAGTAGCTGTGAAATACAGAAATACAGAATTACAGGATTAGTGTTTCGATAAATATATTACAAATTTTGTAGGTTTCGTTGTCTGTAAGTAACATGAACCGCAGCGAACATATAGGCAGAGATAGCATGCGAAGTGAAGTAGACTTCCAATTATGTCGTATGTATTCATTCTACTGACAACAGACACCTTGTAACAACCCTTTCAACCAACGTAGCAACCAAATATAAAATGGATTTTTCAGCACTATATACGAGAGAATCAGCGTAAATTTTACGTTACGATACACTGTCATTTCACACAGCTATGGAAGAGGAACTTGTATTACTGTTTACTTTCGAGTATTTCAGATAAAGAAAATGTTCAGCTTATTCGTCAGTAATAACGTCTTCTCCACTTGAAGTAGAAGTGTTTACAATACGCACTTGATGGCTGGCGGGACACCTACAGTTGTTTAATAGTCGTCGCCCTATTGGAGGTGGTAAGCTCCCGCATTTTTCAGGGTTGAAAAATTTATTGTTGTTATAATTATTTCTTTTGTTCCGGAAGAAATCGACCAAACAGCCATAATGTTTTTACAAAATATAAGGGGCGATCAAAAACGTTACATGTCAGAGTGCTACTGGAGCCTATGTGAAACCCAAAGCGACTTCGATGCCGGTAAGCCTAGGGCTACTTCGATGCCGGTGTATAAGCACCCACAAGTAGGCAAAAGGTTAATGTGGATTTGTGCTTTCCGACGTGCGTGCGGTAAATGTGGAAACCTGCACTATGGCGACGTTATTACCAAATGCGTCCAAACAGATTAAACGTGCTGCTATGCTACAAACAGCGGTAGACATTTATCGGATAATGAAGAATGGGTACGGGACAGCATGTCTGTCGAAGACCACTGTTGCGGAATGGTGCGCCAAGTTCCGTTCTGGTCACGGTTCGACACAAGATTCCACTCGATGTGGGAGCCCAGTCTCATCCATTACGGCAGCAACAAGAGGGTAGTTGAAGCGATTAGGGAGGCCTCGCGCATAACCGTTCTTGCGCTGGCAAAGGAGCTCGACACCAGCTTCGGTATCATGAAGTATACAGGGTGATTCAAAAAGAATACCACAACTTTAAAAATGTGTATTTAATGAAAGAAACGTAATATAACCTTCTGTTATACATCATTACAAAGAGTATTTAAAAAGGTTTTTTTTCACTCAAAAACAAGTTCAGAGATGTTCATTATGGCCCCCTCCAGACACTCGAGCAATATCAACCCGATACTCCAACTCGTTCCACACTCTTTGTAGCATATCAGGCGTAACAGTTTGGATAGCTGCTGTTATTTCGCGTTTCAAATCATCAATGGTGGCTGGGAGAGGTGACCGAAACACCATATCCTTAACATACCCCCATAAGAAAAAAATGTGTGCTACATTTTCATTTCATTTTCATCACTCGTTCTCGGCCGTCCAGAACTTTTCCCTTTGCACAAACACCCATTTTCTGTCAACTGTTTATACCAACGTTTAATACACCACCTATCAGGAGGTTTAACACCACACTTCGTTCGAAATGCACGCTGAACAACTGTCGTCGATTCACTTCTGCCGTACTCAGTAACACAAAAAGCTTTCTGTTGAGCGGTCGCCATCTTAGCATCAACTGACGCTGAAGCCTAGTCAACAGCGCCTCAAGCGAACAAATGTACAACTAAATGAAACTTTATAGCTCCCTTAATTCGCCGACAGATAGTGCTTAGCTCTGCCTTTTGTCGTTGCAGAGTTTTAAATTCCTAAAGTTGTGGTATTCTTTTTGAATCACCCTGTATTATCTGTCAGGAATTAGGCCACCACAAGGTATGCAGCCAGCGGATACGCCATTCGTTGAATGCTGAACAAACGGCATACCGGATGGCTATTTACTTGAAGCACCTGACATGATTCACTGTTCAAGGCAACACGTTCCCTGAGCGCAATGTTGCAGGTGACGAAAGCTGGCACCACCGCTGGTAACCGGAGTCCAAAGCGGTCACCCATGGTGTCACCGACGGTCCTATCGTCCCAATAAGATCAAGAGCAAGCCACCTGCTGCAAAGATGTTCTTTGATTACCGGTGCCCACTGCTTATTGATATCAGGAACTTCATGTCCCCATCACTGAGAAACAGTACTGCGCAACGACGGAGAAATTACATCGTGCGAGTGAGGCGGCAAAACTGCGTCAGCAGGTGCTGCAGCTACATGATAACGCACTTGTAGCAACGCACAAGTTATGCCAACTTAAGAGGGAGATACTCAGTCCCCCGCCCCATGTCCTGATCTCTCCCCATCCGATTTTCAAGTCTTCAGTCCGTTGGAAAAGGCCTTGAAGAGACGACGATTCCTGTCGGATGAGGATATACAGCAGGCAGTTACCGCCCATTAAAATTCATGGTGAAACCTTCAGCTGTTACTTATTTTGCTCAGTTCTCTGCTAGTTTCGCTCGATGACCATAATCAGTCTTAGCTCGGATAAATAGCAGGAAAGCTTGATAATGGTCATTCACCGAAACTATTAGTGAATCGTGAAAAATGAAGGACAGCTGAAGGTTTCACCATGAATTTTAACAATTATTTGGCCGCTGAATATCTGCACCTTCAAATATACAAAAAGTTATCGACTGGACACAGTGTTTTACCATTGCGTGTCTTCATGCTGGTGCGACGATAGGATTATTGCCTTCGTGCTCACGGCGATTTTGCCTGGTTGGCATTCCGGTTCTGGACCGAACGGCCTTGGTACGGAAGTTCTTATTGCCACCCAGAAAATACACAGTTGTGAACCCAAACCAAGCATCCAACAAGTGGCAACGCACCAAGATGTGTCAGAATTAATAGCAGAAACTATCATGGGTGACTATATTCATTAATAGAAGCGAAAAAGTTCGAGTAAACACAGGTGAACAAAGGTACCATTCGCGAGATAACTGCTGTTTAGACACGTTTTGTTGCACCGATTACAAGTGCTCATATTCATCACCACTTTACACATGAATTGAGCACTTGTAATCGGCGCAGTAATATGTGTGTACTTAGCTTTTATTTTTAAAACTGACATGGTTCAAATGGCTCTGAGCACTATGGGACTCAACTGCTGAGGTCATTAGTCCCCTAGAACTTAGAACTAGTTAAACCTAACTAACCTAATGACATCACAAACATCCATGCCCGAGGCAGGATTCGAACCTGCGACCGTAGCGGTCTTGCGGTTCCAGACTGCAGCGCCTTTAACCGCACGGCCACTTCGGCCGGCAAAACTGACATGCCGATATCTAGTATAGCTTACGATACCAACATGGACATACATAATATAGCACCACTTGCTGTACTGGAGGAAAAGTGCATGTAATGATGTACACACAAATCCGAAGATGGTAACAGAACATTGCCAAAACCAGTCTTCTATACGAATAAATGACTTTAACGATCTCGTCAATAGAAAACTTGCACAGATCTTTAATGCTGTCAAAGTCAATTTGGGCAACTGAAGTCGATTTGAGATTTTCGGTCATTTGAAATTACAATTCATCATCGTTACTTTTAACGTCACTGTGGACGCAAGAATCATTTTGGTACTGAAATTCATTATCGTTACTTTTAAAGCCACTTTGGGCACAAGGATCTTTTGGATACTGAAATTTGTTTTAGTACTGGTATTATGTGGTTAACGCTTGCTAAACTTGTGTGTGAGTGTGTGTGTGTGTGTGTGCAACTCTCTGGTTGTCATCACTGTCGTTGTTCTGAGCGAACGGGACTGTCTTATGTAATTATGTAATGTTTCTAGAACAGCTCAGTAATTAGTTGGAATTTGTGTGCTGATACTCTGATGGAAACATTTTTAGTTTACACTGTAAAGGACTGTGTGTGTCACTAAGAATGCTGCTGCCCTGATATTTTTACCTCCTTGCGTCGCTCCCTTTATTATTTAATTTAAACTGACACATTTAAATTGCAATTCACTTGTTGAAATTAGTTTAGCGGATTGCTGGAATTGCTCACAACCGTGTTTTCACTTCTTGTGAATACAGTTATAGGTGCTCAAAGTGCCTCCCTCCCTCGCTGCAGCATGCCTGGAATCTGCATAGCTGACTCCCGCACTCTCTCATCGATTGCAGGTATGAGTGAACAACCTCATAAGCTATATGCAGCCTCACCACTAGGCCATCTACTGACTCCACCTCGGTTATGTGCATCGCATTCTTCAGTTGGCCGCACAGAAGGAAGTCCAGAGGGTTGAGGTCAGACGACTGAGACTGCCACGATACAGGGCCACATCGACCTATCGAGCGACCCCGAAACATCTGTCTGATGTGGGTTTTGGCAGTTCGACTGGAGTGTGGGGATGCCCCATCGTGCTGGAACCAAATATGTCAACGGACTGCTAGTGGCACCTCCTAAAATTCTGCTAGCACTTCCCTGATGAAAGCCGTGTAGCTGTTGTCTTTGATTTCAGGAGCAGTCAAATATTTGTGGACCACGTCAGCCAGTATATTCATGTTGAACTTTTCAGAACACTCGAATGTTTTACGTAAGAGTACCTCTGTAGTTAATTCAAGTGTTGCCTCACTATGCATATCAATTACTGGAACCATAAGTCCAATAACAGGAACATTTCACACACACCTGTCATGTCCTTATCTATATACTCCCTCATAGTGCATAGATAGTTTCACCCATTCCATGAATACTGCACATTAGCACTGAACATTGTCCATTTCCTTCCTCTGTAATTACTTTAAAGTCATCGTCAGGTGCTAGGCCGACATTTATACATTTAGAACCATGGACAGTTAAATTATATGTATTGGCGAAAAGCAGCACTCTACAAGAGAGGTTCAGGCCGCCACTGCGGCTGTACTATGGCATACTCAGATGACACCAGGTTGGAAAGACATCCTGCAAACCACAGCTGCTGTGGTGCAGCGTGGAATGGCTGCATGCTCTTGGCTGGTGTTGGATCATAGTTTATAATAATGATAACAAAAAATGCTAAGTATAATGAAGCATACAAACTTAATAACCACAATAACATTATTATTGGTGATAAATGAGCAAAGTACCTATCAATAGTCGTCTCCTTCTTCTATCCAGCTGACCACTGTTGCTACTGCTGGCATCTCTTCTCGCTGGATAGCAAATGATGATGCACCCAGAATCACATTATTATAAAAAGTCCGAAAATTGAGCAGTTAAACTTGGGTGCAGTTGGCTGCCTCTCCCCCTCCAGAGCCTTGGCACATGTCAACAGAATCTCACATGCAATTTTTGGTAGGTTATCTTGCGAAGTAGTATGTAGTTGGGTGACCTGGAAAATTAGTAGAAACTAGGTACCCAAAAGTATAGCGATGCCCTTTTCTTACCTAAACTAAAGTCAATGAGAGTAAATCTGAGAATTTGGAGATTACCTATACATCAAGATATTAACGTACAAGTATATGCATGTCAAAGCACCCACATCTTCATAGTCATTAGGAAATGTACAAACTGTATGGGTATCCAGGTGTAAATAAATGTCATAGATAGATGCCTGCAGCATCATCTCAAGCCTTACAAATTACACTGTATCTACAACTACACTCATCACATATTCACCCCATGGTGATGAGAAGTTAGTGGAGTTACAGTAAAAATCATGATGTGATTATGTAATATATCACTTTAGTATATGTTGCAGCATTTGTTTAACATTAGTAGCAATTTAAGGCGGTCATACATTGGTTTGCTTACAGAGAATATCTTGTATTAGCTGGTAGGCAGTATGTGTTAGGCATTATGCATTAGGTGCTATACATTAGTCGTTAGGTGTTGGGCATCACATGTTAAACATTTGCTGTTAGGCATTTGATATTAGCCATTACATGTATTTGGTGCCTTATTGTGCTTGCAAGAAGAATAATACTGCGCTATATGTAAGGTTTCATACACCTTGCAAGTACTATGAGGCATCAAGTACACATAATGGCTAATGCCATATACTCAGTGCCATGTAGCTAATGTCTGACACCTAACACCTAACAACTAATGAATAGTGCCCAACTCCTAACACAAGATGTACTCTGTAAGCACACAAAAGAACAACCATCTTCCATTACTGTGAATATAAAACAAATGCCACAATGGGTGTATCAAAATGTCATACAACATGAAAATTCATGATTTTTTTCTGTATGCACATCCATCTCCCATTGCTGTTTGCTGATCACATCATCAACATAGTATTAGATACACTGTAGTTTGTAAGACTTGAGATTTATATGCAGGTATCAGTCTGTAGCGAGTGTTTATACCACAATACCCATGTGGTCTATAGTTTCCTTAATGGGCATGGAAGTGGGGATGCTTCGAACCCATATATATATATATATATATATATATATATATATATATATATATATATATATATATATATATTGTCTTGATGTATAGCTGATCTCTGAATTCTCAGATTTAGTGTTATGGAGACAATGACTTTCAAGTAGGTAAGAGGCGTTAGTGCTACTCTTTCAGCTACCTAGTTTCGACTTATTTTTCAGTTTATCTAATTATCCACAGCTCTGCAAGATAACTTGACAAAAATTGCATTTGGAATTCTTCCCACATGTTCCAAGCCATAGCAGTATAGCCATTCCATGCAGCACCACTGCAGCTACAGTCTACAGGATATCTCCCTGAGGTGGTATTGTGTAACAAAGCCACAACTTCAATCTGAACCAGAGTATCGCAGAATACTGCTGTCACTAACACTTACAGTTTAACTGCCAATGGTTCTAAATGTGTAAATGTCGACCTAGCAACTGACAATGACTTTGAAAGTATTTATAGAGGTAGGAGATGAATGTATTTGTTCTAAACTGTAGTATTCATGGGATGAGATGGATTATCTATAAACGATGAGGGAGTACATAGATAACAAAATGGCAGACGAGTATGATCCATCTCACACTCCTATTGATGTTATTGGACTCAATGTTCAAATAGTTCATATGCATGGTGAGGCAATGCTTGAATTACCTTCAGGGGAAGTGCACATACATCATATTAGTGTTGTGCATAAGTATAACTTATAATGTACACTATTATTTGTGGTAGATAAAGTTGGCATCCATATGCGAAAGGGGCATACCATTACTTTCTTGAGTACTTGCACAACTGCCGTGCAACTATAGACCAAGTGGAGCCTTGCATCAATATTTGTATTTCCCCAGTACCGAAAAGTGTACGTTTGAAGCCCATCAAGCCCATAGAGGCCGACTTTATGAATGGCTTTCGAATGTATGTGTTCACACCTATTGGACTCGATGTAAAACAGGCTGAATTTAAGGTTTAGAGAAGAAGCTTGTTTGAGAAATTCTGTACTACATCATAATGATTGTAAATAGACCATTGTTGTTTCTTACTCCCACCGAGTTTCTGCTATTTATTGATAAAGCTGTGCGTAAGCAGTTAAAACGTTAACTTTTGAGTTATTAGTGGCAAGACAAAAACCCACTTAAACATACATACACTCTTACTGTTAGTCAATGTTGGAATCTACTTTATAATTTACCCTGTCACATGCAGTTAATTGGTACAGAGTATGGTGAGGATACTTAAAAAAACTGTTGTTGTTGGCATTTAGATATGTGTAGTTAGATTACAGTACTCGATTTACATGACCTTGCTTGGGTCACCTACATAAGCATTAAAAACTTGGAAGTGTATTTGTGTCTTTTCTGCAATGCCTAGCAAATCATGGATGGTGGGGGGGGGGGCGAATGCTCCACTTATAGGGAGCAAGTGGTGTTTGGTCTGTTTCTGAATAGAACATCGATGTAACCAGGTTTTTAGCTGTAAATCGCATTGCTCTGAGTGCTGATAGCATCAGTGTCAGCAGTAATCTGTCACTAGCAAAGAACTTTTTATTTAGTTTCATGCACACACAAATATCTCCATGAAAACAATATGAGGCTTGTTTGATGTGTAAGGTACCCTCCGGGTACGTATGATAGAAGTGACTGGTAGACAATACCAAAGGGGGTGGGGATGGGGAGGGGAGGGATTATAGGTATATATACACTCCTGGAAATGGAAAAAAGAACACATTGACACCGGTGTGTCAGACCCACCATACTTGCTCCGGACACTGCGAGAGGGCTGTACAAGCAATGATCACACGCACGGCACAGCGGACACACCAGGAACCGTGGTGTTGGCCATCGAATGGCGCTAGCTCCGCAGCATTTATGCACCGCCGCCGTCAGTGTCAGCCAGTTTGCCGTGGCATACGGAGCTCCATCGCAGTCTTTAACACTGGTAGCATGCCGCGACAGCGTGGACGTGAACCGTATGTGCAGTTGACGGACTTTGAGCGAGGGCGTATAGTGGGCATGCGGGAGGCCGGGTGGACGTACCGCCGAATTGCTCAACACGTGGGGCGTGAGGTCTCCACAGTACATCGATGTTGTCGCCAGTGGTCGGCGGAAGGTGCACGTGCCCGTCGACCTGGGACCGGACCGCAGCGACGCACGGATGCACGCCAAGACCGTAGGATCCTACGCAGTGCCGTAGGGGACCGCACCGCCACTTCCCAGCAAATTAGGGACACTGTTGCTCCTGGGGTATCGGCGAGGACCATTCGCAACCGTCTCCATGAAGCTGGGCTACGGTCCCGCACACCGTTAGGCCGTCTTCCGCTCACGCCCCAACATCGTGCAGCCCGCCTCCAGTGGTGTCGCGACAGGCGTGAATGGAGGGACGAATGGAGACGTGTGGTCTTCAGCGATGAGAGTCGCTTCTGCCTTGGTGCCAATGATGGTCGTATGCGTGTTTGGCGCCGTGTAGGTGAGCGCCACAATCAGGACTGCATACGACCGAGGCACACAGGACCAACACCCGGCATCATGGTGTGGGGAGCGATCTCCTACACTGACCGTACACCACTGGTGATCGTCGAGGGGACACTGAATAGTGCACGGTACATCCAAACCGTCATCGAACCCATCGTTCTACCATTCCTAGACCGGCAAGGGAACTTGCTGTTCCAACAGGACAATGCACGTCCGCATGTATCCCGTGCCACCCAACGTGCTCTACAAGGTGTAAGTCAACTACCCTGGCCACCAAGATCTCCGGATCTGTCCCCCATTGAGCATGTTTGGGACTGGATGAAGCGTCGTCTCACGCGGTCTACACGTCCAGCACGAACGCTGGTCCAACTGAGGCGCCAGGTGGAAATGGCATGGCAAGCCGTTCCACAGGACTACATCCAGCATCTCTACGATCGTCTCCATGGGAGAATATCAGCCTGCATTGCTGCGAAAGGTGGATATACACTGTACTAGTGCCGACATTGTGGATGCTCTGTTGCCTGTGTCTATGTGCCTGTGGTTCTGTCAGTGTGATCATGTGATGTATCTGACCCCAGGAATGTGTCAATAAAGTTTCCCCTGGGACAATGAATTCATGGTGTTCTTATTTCAATTTCCAGGAGTATATATATATATATATATATATATATATATATATATATATATATATATATATATATATATATATATGTATATATATATATATATACCTGTTGTGTTGTATGACATCATGTTGTGTACTAAAAAAGTACTGGAGACATCCAAGTGCTTCATAAACCAATAAGTTTTGCTGCCAAGTAACTGCATTCATAAACCAATGATGTGAAGAAAGTGTTTGATGGCTTTTTGTGAGGTACCATAAAACGTCACCTGTGCCTTTGCTCTCATAGCAGCCCATTTATAGAATTACATACATAGTGAATTTAGCATGCATAAATGAAAATTGTTCAATAAATATTACTGCATGCTATATGGCTTTGACGAAAGAGAAAAAAATTAACATGTATTGAGAAAAGTCTGTGTATATGAAAAATGAATTAAATTACTATTATTTTTTAGATGAACTACAATATGTGTACAATTTTCTTTACTTCTTAACTTAAAAATAATGTTGTTTTTAACCTGTGATTTGCAACTAAGGAATGGATTGGCCATATCTGAATCTGAGGAGAGTGGTCTAAATGTATATGTGTACCATATGATGTTGTATACATATCAATGTTTTTCTGCGAGTTATAGCATATATGTTTCATTATACTGTAAACATTATTATGTTTCCCTTGGAGGAGATGTATTTTGCTTTCCGAAGTGCATATGATAAACTGATGGAAATTCCTACAACAAAGGTCTTAATGTAGCTGAAACACATCTCTGACGAACATCACACGTTGACTATGATAAGTTATTATGTACTCTAAAGATCCAAGTTTATGATGTACTCAATTATATGATAATGGCAGAAAATAGTCTTGCAGCTGTTATCGAATGTATTGCACTACATTCTCACCATTAACAGAGTTCACCATATCTCAATCTAATTCTCCACTACTTGTAATGATGTGAGGACCCCACAGGTACCTTAAGCCAGGAGCATCTGCATCAAAAGCAACTATTCTATAAACAACCTCCTCACTTGTTTTTACATTAATCAAACCGTAAATTAATGACTTTAAGACATTCTCTAGAAACTCATTGTAGTGCGACCACCTTCCATTACTATGAATGATAAACAGATACTGCAATAGTATCTCTCATACCGTTCAACTATATGTAGAACTGCATTCATTTAGTCGGTGTGAAAAAAATACTATGTTTTTGTCGACAAATATCCTTATAGCATGAACCATATAATAGCTGGGACAGTAACTATGAGGAATACTCGTGGCTTGTTGCCTTTCACACAGTGTGGAATAATAATCTTTTTCCCCACAATACCGCCAGTGGCACAGTGTGTCCATCGCATTTTAGCGCTTTGTGATGTAAAAAACACGGAATTTACCATTTAATTATTCCGTTATGTTAGTATTCGACATCAATTTGCGGAAATTGCTATGATGTAATGAATTTATACACTCTGTATGTGGGATTCACATACTATAGTACCTCAAAAAGTTGCACTATATACCTACTTTAATGGCTTTGATACACTCTGTACGGTTCTTCACTGCCATGCTGCAGTCATAGAAACCAGCCTAGTTTTGCAGTTCTATAATGTTCCCTAAGTGGGGCACCATGATCATTTGCAGGTGACATGTAGCATATAAAACTACACATGGGGTTATATGATATGACAGATAGGGTTGACTATTTACGGCAGATGACCTCAAATTCTAGAGTAAAGCTGACCTAAAATATTTATCAGTCAAATTACAAGCCGAGCTGTGATCAACGTTATTGGTAACCACCTTACAGATTTTATAAATTGACTAGACGTGCACCTACAAGAAAAATCCTTAAGTTTTCCTTGGCGAAAGAGCAAGGTATTACCAGGCTGGAGACTATTACAGAATGGGTCATGTGTTTTATCCCTGTGCAAGACTGCATGACTACGTACACAATGACTTATATCTTTATTTTCAACTACTCTGTTATGGAATACACACTGATATGCCAACACGTTAAGACCAATGCCCAGCACGAGACTGGGTGCCGCCTGGTGACGTTTTGCCATGAGAAGTGCGTTAGAGCATCAGAGGTGGACGGGGGGACCACCCTAGCGAAGAAACGGAGCGCAAATCTGGAAATCCATTGAGATAAGCGTCTTGTCAAAGGACAGATATTACTACACAAATTGCATCGTCAATTACAATTGCAGTGGGCTTGGGACCATCGAGATTCTACTGTCAATCCATGGAAACGTTTCGGCTCTTCGGGTGAATCACATTTTTGCTGCATTAGGTCGATGGTCGTCTCCACAAACGCCGACATCCAGGTGGAGGGCGCCCCATGTGCAGACTGGTGGCAGCTGCATTTTGCTTTGGGAAAAATTAGCCTGTGCTTCCGTGGACCTGCGGTAGTAAGCAAAGACACACTGATAGCTGCCAACCTCCTGCATCCCTTCATGCTTGATGTCTTCCGCGACGGCGATATCGTCTTTCAACAGCATAATTGTCCGTGTCTCGGAGCCAAAACTGTGAAGCAGTGATTTGAGGAGCACTGTAGTGAACTCGACGTTGATGTCTCAGCGACCAAATTCGTCTGACGTACTCCTATGGAACCCATCTGGGTCGGTATTGGGCTTACACAAATCAGCGGCCCTTGATTTACGTTAATCGCATGACTTTTGCACAGACATATAATGTCACATACCTCCACAAACCTGCCAACGAACTGCCAGATCCGTGATATGCAGAATCAGTAACGTATTTCGTTCCAAAGACGGAAAAACAAGCTATTTAAGCAGATGGTCGTAATGTTTTGGTTCATCAGTGTAAGTACATTACTTCAACAGTTATTGGTAATTCCCCACCACTACCAATGCTGCAGTTACATTACTTCGTCTCTATTTTCTGTGTATTACGACGTCGATATCCTCGTCTATGAAAACTGGAAACTGGCAATGCCATGCTGTCACACTACAGTGTTGAAGAGCCATACATGTAAGGAGATCTGAACATGAATAGTGTGGTTGAGAATATTAAGCATGTATTGTAACTGTGACACCATCAGGAGCTAGTAGATTAGATTAGATTAGATTAGATTAATACTTGTTCCATAGATCATGAATACGAAACTTTGTAATGATATGGAACGTGTCGGGTTGATAAAAGATGCCTTTACAAGATATTACATTACACGAAATATTGCATGGCGCTAATGTTTAAGTTGTTGTTTTTTTCCTTAATTTATATCTAAAAATTCAGCCAACGAGTAGAAGGAGTTGTCATCTAGAAATTATTTTAATTTATTTTTAAGTGTTAGTTGGCTATTTGTCAGGCTTTTGATACTGTTTGGTAGGTGACCAAAGACTTTTGTGGCAGCATAATTTACCCCTTTCTGTGCCAAAGTCAGATTCAACCCTGCATAGTGAAGATCATCCTTTCTCCTGGTGTTATAGCAATGCACACTGCTATTACTTTTGAACTGGGTTGGATTATTAACAACAAATTTCATAAGTGACTATATATACTGTGTGGTTACTGTGAGGATCCCTAGATCCTTAAATCGATGTCTGCAGGATGACCGTGGGTGGGCTCCAGTAATTATTCTGATTACACGTTTTTGAGCAATGAATACTTTTCTACTCAGCGATGAATTACCCCAGAATATGATGCCATACGAAAGCAGTGAATAAAAGTAGGCATAGTAAGCTAATTTACTGAGATTCTTATCACCAAAATTTGCAATAACCCTAATAGCATACGTAGCTGAACTCAGACGTTTCAGCACATCGTCAATGTGTTGCTTCCAGTTTAACCTCTGATCAATGGACACGCCTAAACATTTTGAAAATTCTGCCTTAGCTACAGACTTCTGTTCAAAGTCCATATTTATTACAGGAGTTGTGACATTCACTGTACGGTACCGTATAAACTGTGTTTTATCAAAATTTAAAAAGAGTCCGGTTGCTGAGAACCACATAATAATTTTGTGAAAAACATCATTTACGATTACATCGCTTATTTCTTGGTTTTTGGATGTTATTACTATCATATTAACAGAATCTTCCGTCGGTTCTTGGTAGAACAACATTATAATAATAAATGAAAAGCACCAGTTTGCTTTTGTTCTACAATATTATTTTTATTGCTAACCGGTTTTCGGCTTACAAGGCCATCTTCAGACATTTACTGAGTATTATCACCAAAGAAGTTAAATGTTAGCAGACAACATTGGAAGAGAAGTAACACAACTATAGTGAAGTAGAAACATACAGTGAGTAACATCTTTGCAATGAAATAGTAAAAACTGAACAGTACATAAATAACAATGGAGTTGACAGGAAAACCTTTATCACAAAATAGGAATAGCATGCCTACATAACAGTTTCTATTAATAAACAAAACTAATGAAATAAGATAAAATTAGTACTAGACAAGGCTGCATCAAGAGGTATGCAACATGAAGAGTGATACACAACCAATTAAAAAAGAAGAGACAGTTGTCAACGTAAATACAGAATACATGAGGAACTTAAGCAATATCAATAAGATAAACAGAAATTCCCCCCATGAACCATGGACCTTGCCGTTGGTGGGGAGGCTTGCGTGCCTCAGCGATGCAGATAGCCTTACCGTAGGTACAACCACAACGGAGGGGTATCTGTTGAGAGGCCAGACAAACATGTGGTTCCTGAAGAGGGGCAGCAGCCTTTTCAGTAGTTGCAAGGGCAACAGTCTGGATGATTGACTGATCTGGCCTTGTAACATTAATCAAAACGGCCTTGCTGTGCTGGTACTGCGAACGGCTGAAAGCGGTCATTTTTCCCAAGGGCATGGAGCTTTACTGTATGATTAAATGATGATGGCGTCCTCTTGGGTAAAATATTCCGGAGGTAAAATAGTCCCCCAGTCGGATCTCCGGGCGGGGACTACTCAGGAGGATGTCGTTATCAGGAGAAAGAAAACTGGCGTTCTACGGATAGGAGCGTGGAATGACAGATCCCTTAATCGGGCAGGTAGGTTAGAAAATTTAAAAAGAGAAATGGATAGGTTAAAGTTAGATATAGTGGGAATTAGTGAAGTTTGTTGGGAGGAGGAACAAGACTTCTGGTCAGGTGACTACAGGGTTATAAACACAAAGTCAAATAGGGGTAATGCAGGAGTAGGTTTAATAATGAATAGAAAAATGGGAATGCGGGTAAGCTACTACAAACAGCATAGTGAACGCATTATTGTGGCCAAGATAGATACGAAGCCCACACCTACTACAGTAGTACAAGTTTATATGCCAACTAGCTCTGCAGATGACGAAGAAATTGAAGAAATGTATGATGAAATAAAAGAAATTATTCAGATAGTGAAGGGAGACGAAAATTTAATAGTGATGGGTGACTGGAATTCGAGTGTAGGAAAAGGGAGAGAAAGAAACATAGTAGGTGATTATGGATTGGGGCTAAGAAATGGAAGAGGAAGCCACCTGGTAGAATTTTGCACAGAGCACAACTTAATCATAGCTAACACTTGGTTTAAGAATCATGATACAAGATTGTATACATGGAAGAACCCTGGAGATACTAAAAGGTATCAGGTAGATTATATAATGGTAAGACAGAGATTTAGGAACCAGGTTTAAAATTGTTAGACATTTCCAGGGGCAGATGTGGACTCTGACCACAATCTATTGGTTATGACCTGTAGATTAAAACTGAAGAAACTGCAAAAAGGTGGGAATTTAAGGAGATGGGACCTGGATAAACCGAAACAACCAGAGGTTGTACAGAGTTTCAGGGAGAGCATAAGGGAACAATTGACAGGAACGGGGGAAAGAAATACAGTAGAAGAAGAATGGGTAGCTTTGAGGTATGAAGTAGAGAAGGCAGCAGAGGATCAAGTAGGTAAAAAGACGAGGGCTAGTAGAAATCCTTGGGTAACAGAATATATAGTGAATTTAATTGATGAAAGGAGAAAATATAAAAATGCAGTGAATGAAGCAGGCAAAAGGGAATACAAACGTCTCAAAAATGAGATCGACAGGAAGTGCAAAATGGCTAAGCAGGGATGGATAGAGGACAAATGTAAGGATGTAGAGGCTTATCTCACTAGGGGTAAGATAGATACTGCCTACAGGAAAATTAAAGAGACCTTTGGAGATAAGAGAATCACTTGTACGAACAGCAAGAGCTCAGATGGAAACCCAGTTCTAAGCAAAGAAGGGAAAGCAGAAAGGTGGAAGGAGTATATAAAGCGTCTATACAAGGGCGATGTACTTGAGGGCAGTATTATGGAAATGGAAGAGGATGTAGATGAAGATGAAATGGAAGATACGATACTGCGTGAAGAGTTTGACAGAGCACTGAAAGACCTGAGTCGAAACAAGGCCCCCAGAGTAGACAACATTCCATTGGAACTACTGACGGCCTTGGGAGAGCCAGTCCTGATGAAACTCTACCATCTGGTGAGCAAGATGTATGCAACAAGCGAAATACCCTCACATTTCAAGAAGAATATAATAATTCCAATCACAAAGAAAGCAGGTGTTGACAGATGTGAAAATTACCAAACAATCAGTTTAATAAGCCACAGCTGCAAATACTAACACGAATTCTTTACAAACGAATGGAAAGACTAGTAGAAGCTGACCTCGGGGAAGATCAGTTTGGATTCTGTAGAAATACTAGAACACGTGAGGCAATACTGACCTTACGACTTATCTTAGAAGAAAGATTAAGGAAAGGCAAACCTACGTTTCTAGCATTTGTAGACTTAGAGAAAGCTTTTGGCAATGTTGACTGGAATAGTCCCTTTCAAATTCTGAAGGTGGCAGGGGTAAAATACAGGGAGCGAAAGGCTATTTACAATTTGTACAGAAACCAGATGGCAGTTATAAGAGTCGAGGGACATGAAAGGGAAGCAGTGGTTGGGAAGGCAGTAAGACAGGGTTTTAGCCTATCCCCGATGTTATTCAAACTGTAAATTGAGCAAGCAGTAAAGGAAACAAAAGAAAAATTCGGAGTAGGTACTAAAATCCATAGAGAAGAAATAAAAACTTTGAGGATCGCCAATGACATTGTAATTCTGTCAGAGACAGCGAAGGACTTGGAAGAGCAGTTGAACGGAATGGATGGTGTCTCAAAAGGAGGATATAATATGAACATCAACAAAAGCAAAACGAGGATAATGGACTGTAGTCGAATTAAGTCGGGTGATGTTGAGGGTATTAGATTAGGAAATGAGACACTTAAAGTAGTAAAGGAGTTTTGCTATTTGGGGAGCAGAATAACTGATGATGGTCGAAGTAGAGACGATATAAAATGTAGACTGGCAATGGCAAGGAAAGTGTTTATGAAGAAGAGAAATTTGTTAACATCGAGTATAGATTTAAGTGTCAAGAAATCATTTCTAAAAGTATTTGTATGGAGTGTAGCCATGTATGGAAGTGAAACATGGACGATAAATACACTCCTGGAAATTGAAATAAGAACACCGTGAATTCATTGTCCCAGGAAGGGGAAACTTTATTGACACATTCCTGGGGTCAGATACGTCACATGATCACACTGACAGAACCACAGGCACATAGACACAGCAACAGAGCATGCACAATGTCGGCACTAGTACAGTGTATATCCACCTTTCGCAGCAATGCAGGCTGCTATTCTCCCATGGAGACGATCGTAGAGATGCTGGATGTAGTCCTGTGGAACGGCTTGCCATGCCATTTCCACCTGGCGCCTCAGTTGGACCAGCGTTCGTGCTGGACGTGCAGGCCGCGTGAGACGACGCTTCATCCAGTCCCAAACATGCTCAATGTGGGACAGATCCGGAGATCTTGCTGGCCAGGGTAGTTGACTTACACCTTCTAGAGCACGTTGGGTGGCACGGGATACATGCGGACGTGCATTGTCCTGTTGGAACAGCAAGTTCCCTTGCCGGTCTAGGAATGGTAGAACGATGGGTTCGATGACGGTTTGGATGTACCGTGCACTATTCAGTGTCCCCACGACGATCACCAGTGGTGAACGGCCAGTGTAGGAGATCGCTCCCCACACCATGATGCCGGGTGTTGGCCCTGTGTGCCTCAGTCGTATGCAGTCCTGATTGTGGCGCTCACCTGCACGGCGCCAAACACGCATACGACCATCATTGGCACCAAGGCAGAAGCGACTCTCATCGCTGAAGACGACACATCTCCATTCGTCCCTCCATTCACTCCTGTCGCAACACCACTTGAGGCTGGCTGCACGATGTTGGGGCATGAGCGGAAGACGGCCTAACGGTGTGCGGGACCGTAGCCCAGCTTCATGGAGACGGTTGCGAATGGTCCTCGCCGATACCCCAGGAGCAACAGTGTCCCTAATTTGCTGGGAAGTGGCGGTGCGGTCCCCTACGTCACTGCGTAGGATCCTACGGTCTTGGCGTGCATCCGTGCGTCGCTGCGGTCTGGTCCCAGGTCGACGGGCACGTGCACCTTCCGCCGACCACTGGCGACAACATCGATGTACTGTGGAGACCTCACGCCCCACGTGTTGAGCAATTCGGCGGTACGTCCACCCGGCCTCCCGCATGCCCACTATACGCCCTCGCTCAAAGTCCGTCAACTGCACATACGGTTCACGTCCATGCTGTCGCGGCATGCTACCAGTGTTAAAAACTGCGATGGAGCTCCGTATGCCACGGCAAACTGGCTGACACTGACGGCGGCGGTGCACAAATGCTGCACAGCTAGCGCCATTCGACGGCCAACACCGCGGTTCCTGGTGTGTCCGCTGTGCCGTGCGTGAGATCATTGCTTGTACAGCCCTCTCGCAGTGTCCGGAGCAAGTATGGTGGGTCTGACACACTGGTGTCAATGTGTTCTTTTTTCCATTTCCAGGAGTGTAGTTTGGACAAGAAGAGAATAGAAGCTTTCGAAATGTGGTGCTACAGAAGAATGCTGAAGATTAGATGGGTAGACCACTTAACTAATGAGGAAGTATTCAATAGGATTGGGGAGAAGAGAAGTTTGTGGCACAACTTGACCAGAAGAAGGGATCGGTTGGTAGGACATGTTCTGAGGCATCAAGTGATCACCAATTTAGTAATGGAGGACAGCGTGGAGGGTAAAAATCGTAGGGGGAGATCAAGAGATGAATACACTAAGTTGATTCAGAAGGATGTAGGTTGCAAGAGGTACTGGGAGATGAAGACGCTTGCACAGGATAGAATAGCATGGAGAGCTGCATCAAACCAGTCTCAGGACTGAAGACCACAACAACAACAACAAACAGAAATTAGTAAATACAGGTAAATTGAGGCGTTTGAGGGAACCTACAGTTTGAGAGTGTGGTGGTACTGCATTTTAACATTAACATTATAATCAAAGCAGTGGCTGTATACCAGTTTACATTAAATAAATGAGCAAAGTAAAATATGAACAGTATTTGATGAGACAACTACAAGGGGAGTTAAACATGGACAGTAATACAAGTACAAGTTAAAAGCAAACCCTTAACTATTGAAACTACAGCATATGTGGAATAGAAAGACAACTGCAACAAATAAAACAACTTAATGACTACAGGAAAATGGAAATATGTAGGAAGAGAGAGTGTGGGAAGTAATGAACAACGAAGATGATTATATGAAGTTTAGGAGAGGGGAAGTGTTGAGTTGTGTCTGGTCGTTGAGGATGAGATCTGGACTGTGAGCAAGATGTTTGTTAATTTCCAGGGCTGCCAGCAGGTTGAGTTTATGGCCTTTGTTTGCTAAGTGAAGTACATGGGACACTGGCTGGTAGTTGTGACCCTCACTCAGTACATGCTCAGCAAATGCAGAATCTGAATTCTGCAACCTCCAGCTGCATTCATGTTCAGTCAGCCTAGTTGATATGTCTCTTCCTGACTGACCAATGTAAAATTTTTCACAATCAGAACAGGTGATTTTGTATACCCCACTGTTGGCTAATAACTGGATCTTGTCTTTGCTATTAAAAATACACTGGGTTGTAGTGTTCCTAACATAGTAGGAAACCCTATACTTGCAGGATTTCAGTGCTTTGGCTACAGTCTGTGATACCTGACCTAGAAATGATAGAGTACAGCATTTCTTGCAGACAGTGGATGGGGAAGCAGATGGGGCATAGAGGAGTGATATAATTTTCCGTTTTTGTTTCCTGTGCAAGATGTGGTCAATAAGAACTGGATTGTAGCCATTGGCTGAGGCAATAAATTTTATTGTATCTAACTCTGCTTTAAAATCATCTCTGGACATGGGGATGGATATGAGACGGTGTACCATTGAGTGGAAAGCTGCATGTTTGTGAGCTATGGGGTGTTGTGAGCAAGAAGGCATTACTGTGTCTGTAGTTGTTGTTTTTCTGTAAATTTTGAAACAATGTGTGTGTGTACTGATGTCAATGGTGAGATCTAAGAAGTTTATGGATTTGTGGCCAATTTCCATAGTGAACTGGATATTTTTATGTTGACTGTTTAGGTTTTTCAAGAATGTGTTGAGTTGTCTTGTAGTACCAGTCCAAATACACAGGATATCATCTATATATCTAAACCAGTATTTGATGTTCGCAGTCAAAGGTTCTTATTGACCACATCTTGCACAGCAAACGGAAAATTATACCCCTCCTCTATGCCCCACCTGCTTCCCCATCCACTGTCTGCAAGAAATGGTGTACTCTACCATTTCTAGGTCAGGTATGACAGACTGTACCCAAAGCACTGAAATCCTGCAAGTATAGGGTTTCCTACTATGTTAGGAACACTACGGCCCAGTGTGTTTTTAATAGCAAAGACAAGATCCAGTTATTAGCCAACAGTGGGGTATACAAAATCACCTGTTCTGATTGTGACAAATTTTACATTGGTCAGTTAGGAAGAGACATATAAACTAGGCTGGTTGAACATGAACGCAGCTGGAGGTTGCAGAATTCAGACTCTGCATTTGCTGAGCATGTACTGAGTGAGTGTCACAACTACCAGCCAGTGTCCCATGTACTTCACTTAGCAAACAAAGGCCATAAACTCAACCTGCTGGAAGCCCTGGAAATTAACAAACATCTTGCTCACAGTCCAGATCTCAGCCTAAATGACCAGACACAACTCAACACTTTTCCTCTCCTTAACTTCATATAATCATCTTTGTTGTTCATTACTTCCCACACTCTCTTCCTACATATTCCCATTTTCCTGTAGTCATTAAGTTGTTTTATATGTTTCAGTTGTCTTTGTATTCCACATATGCTGTAGTTTCAATAGTTAAGGGTTTGCTTTTAACTTGTACTTGTATTACTGTCCATGTTTAACTCCCCTTGTAGTTGTCTCATCAAATACTGTTCATATTTTACTATGGTCATTTATTTAATGTAAACTGGTATACAGCCACTGCTTTGATTATAATGTTAATGTTAAAATGCAGTACCACCACACTCTCAAACTGGAGGTTCCCTCAAACGACTCAATTTTCATGCATTTACTAATTTCTGTTTATCTTATTGATATTGCTTAAGTTCCTCATGTATTCTGTATTTACATTGACAACTGTCTCTTCTTTTTTAATTGGTTGTGTATCACTCTTCATGTTGCATACCTCTTGATGCAGCCTTGTCTAGTAGTAATTTTATCTTATTTCATTAGTTTTGTTTATTAATAGAAACTGTTATGTAGGCATGCTATTCCTATTTTGTGATAAAGGTTTTCCTGTCAACTCCATTGTTATTTATGTACTGTTCAGTTTTTACTATTTCATTGCAAAGATGTTACTCACTGTATGTTTCTACTTCACTATAGATGTGTTACTTCTCTTCCAATGTTGTCTGCTAACATTTAACTTCTTTGGTGATAATACTCAGTAAATGTCTGAAGATAGCCTTGTAAGCCGAAAACCGGTTAGCAATAAAAATAATATTGTAGAACAAAAGCAAACTGGTGCTTTTCATTTATTATTATAATGTTGTTCTACCAAGAACCGACGGAAGATTCTGTTAATATGATACAATGTGCCACAACAGCACAATTATCCGTCTTTTATAGTAGATTACTGAGACAAAAAGCTAAATCAACACAACATATTTGGTTTAACAAGCAGTGTTTGCAACGCAAAATTACGCCAAAATACGTCTCCATAAAGTCAAGAGGAACATCCGCCGCAGCAAACAAAGCCGTTGACGTCGAAAGATACACGTGGATAAAGGAAGAAATGAAGAAATGGTATCGTGTTCGTGACAACGTGTGTACACATCTAAAAGTGTTGCATATGGCAATCACATCCAAGTTACACACGTGTGAGTTCGATGTTTTCGATTGAGAAGTTCGTCAAAGTGTAAGTGATCTTATTCACGACGTATTTTTGTGGCAGAGCACGAAATTATCTATGATTAGGAAGGTGAGTGAACCTCTAACCTCAAACAGGAAACAATATTTTTCTCAACGTGTAATTAACTTATCGAACTTGGTTTTGTCCCAAAAGGAACAAAAAGTGCTTGAAAAAGGTTTTAAATAGTCTTCTCCCCACCCTCCATCAGAAAAACAACTGGATGTTATGAAAGTTGATATTGAATATGCCTTAACGAAAGACGCCACTGCAAAATATATAGTTGCCAATGCACTAAACAACGAAACCAAATTCGTGTGTAACATCCTACAGTCTATTGACTTTCACACCCTCAAGTCCTTAAAACAGAAATTACAACACCAAGGTATCGTTGCCACAAAATCTGATAAAGGCAACAGTATTGTGCTTTTGAACAAATGTGACTATGTGGATAAAGTTAATGATTTTCTGAATACCACAGGCTTCCAAGCCCTTCCTAAAGACCCTACAAAATTATTCAAAGAGAATGTTAAATATGCAATCATTTCATACAAAAGCATATTCTCTGAATTTGAAGTAAAACTGTTAACTAATATAAACCCAGTGCCTCCTAGAATGTACGGGCTTCCTAAACTGCATAAACAAGATGTTCCTATTCGTCCAGTTGTATCATCATTCTCTGCTCCATCTTACAAACTAGCCAGTAAACGTGATGTCCTAATTAAGAGCAAGACTAAATTCAAACCAAAGCATGGTATTTCAAACTCTGTGGACCTAGTAAACAAGTTAAAAGGTATATCTGTCTCACACAGTGATAAGTTAGTATCCTTTGATGTCAGCAGTTTGTTTTATAACATACCAGTAGTAGAATGTATTGACATACTCACAGAGCTGATGCACAAGTCTAATGTCAATCCTGTGGAATTGAATGACTTGAGACTGGCCACACAGACCTGCCTTGCACAGAACTATTTCCAGTTCCAAGGCACTCTTTATAAACAATTAGATGGCTAAGTTATGGGTTCCCCTCTTAGTCCACAGTTGGCTGAAATATTTATGGACCATTTTGAACAAAATTGTCTAAAAATAGAACCTTTGAGTGCAAACATCAAATACTGGTTTAGATATGTAGATGATATCCTGTGTATTTGGACTGGTACTACAAGACAACTCAACACATTCTTGAAAAACCTAAACAGTCAACATAAAAATATCCAGTTCACTATGGAAATTGGCCACAAATCCATAAACTTCTTAGATCTCACCATTGACATCAGTACACACACACATTGTTTCAAAATTTACAGAAAAACAACAACTACAGACAAAGTAATGCCTTCTTGCTCACAACACCCCATAGCTCACAAACATGCAGCTTTCCACTCAATGGTACACCGTCTCATATCTATCCCCATGTCCAGAGATGATTTTAAAGCAGAGTTAGATACAATAAAATTTATTGCCTCAGCCAATGGCTACAATCCAGTTCTTATTGACCACATCTTGCACAGGAAACAAAAACGGAAAATTATACCACTCCTCTATGCCCCATCTGCTTCCCCATCCACTGTCTGCAAGAAATGCTGTACTCTATCATTTCTAGGTCAGGTATCACAGACTGTAGCCAAAGCACTGAAATCCTGCAAGTATAGGGTTTCCTACTATGTTAGGAACACTACAACCCAGTGTGTTTTTAATAGCAAAGACAAGATCCATTATTAGCCAACAGTGGGGTATACAAAATCACCTGTTCTGATTGTGAAAAATTTTACATTGGTCAGTCAGGAAGAGACATATCAACTAGGCTGGCTGAACATGAATGCAGCTGGAGGTTGCAGAATTCAGATTCTGCATTTGCTGAGCATGTACTGAGTGAGGGCCACAACTACCAGCCAGTGTCCCATGTACTTCACTTAGCAAACAAAGGCCATAAACTCAACCTGCTGAAAGCCCTGGAAATTAACAAACATCTTGCTCACAGTCCAGATCTCATCCTCAACGACCAGACACAACTCAACACTTCCCCTCTCCTAAACTTCATATAATCATCTTCGTTGTTCATTACTTCCCACACTCTCTCTTCCTACATATTTCCATTTTCCTGCAGTCATTAAGTTGTTTTATTTGTTGCAGTTGTCTTTCTATTCCACATATGCTGTAGTTTCAATAGTTAAGGGTTTGCTTTTAACTTGTACTTGTATTACTGTCCATGTTTAACTCCCCTTGTAGTTGTCTCATCAAATACTGTTCATATTTTACTTTGCTCATTTATTTAATGTAAACTGGTATACAGCCACTGCTTTGATTATAATGTTAATGTTAAAATGCAGTACCACCACACTCTCAAACTGGAGGTTCCCTCAAACGACTCAATTTACCTGCATTTACTAATTTCTGTTTATCTTATTGATATTGCTTAAGTTCCTCATGTATTCTGTATTTACATTGACAACTGTCTCTTCTTTTTTAATTGGTTGTGTATCACTCTCCATGTTGCATACCTCTTGATGCAGCCTTGTCTAGTACTAATTTTATCTTATTTCATTAGTTTTGTTTATTAATAGAAACTGTTATGTAGGCATGCTACTCCTATTTTGTGATAAAGGTTTTCCTGTCAACTCCATTGTTATTTATGTACTGTTCAGTTTTTACTATTTCATTGCAAAGATGTTACTCACTGTATGTTTCTACTTCACTATAGATGTGTTACTTCTCTTCCAATGTTGCCTGCTAACATTTAACTTTTTTGGTGATAATACTCAGTAAATGTCTGAAGATGGTCTTGTAAGCCGAAAACGGGTTAGCAATAAAAATAATATTGTAGAACAAAAGCAAACTGGTTCTTTCATTTATTGTTATTACTGTACTTGTATCATAAGCAAGAAGAACTAACTTTGCATCTTCATCAATGTGGAATGGTAAGTCATTAATGTATATCAAGAACAGTAAAGGATCTAAGACCGAACCCAGTGGGACCCCATACTTGATAGCCCCCCAGTTTGAGGAATCAGCTGTTGTTTTAACATTACATGAACACCTTATTTCAACTTTCTGCATTCTTCGAGCTATGTATGAATTAAACCATTTGTGCACTGCCCCACTCAAACCATATTGATTTAGCTTATCTAAAAGAATTCCATGATTTACACAATCAAAGGCCTTTGAGAGATCACAAAAAATACCAATGGGTGATGTCCGGTTACTCAGAGCATTTAATATTTGATCAGTGAAAGCGTATATAGCATTTTCTGTTGAAAAGCCTTTCTGAAAACCAACTGACATTTTGTTAGTACTTTATTTTTACAAATATGGGAGGCTACTCTTGAATACATTACTTTCTCAAAAATTTTTGATAGAGCTGTCAGAAGAGAGATCCCTGCTCCAATGATCTATTACATACGTGGCTGAGAATCCTACTTATCTGTGGGGAACAAGCTTTAAGTACCTTTCTGGAAATACCATCAATTCCGTAAGAGCTTTTACTTTTCAGTGAGTTTATTATTTTACTGATTTCAGAGCGAGAGGTTGGTGGAATTACAGTTGTTTCAAACTGCACAGGTATGGCCTCTTCTATTAGTAGCCTTGCCTCTTCTAGTGAAGATCTAGATCCTATTTTCTCCACAACATTTAAAAAATGATTATTGAAAATATTTTCAATTTCTGATTGTTTGTTAGTACACTTGCCATTCAATTTTATGGCACTAAAGTCTTCCAGTGCTCTTGGTTGCCCTGTTTCCCTTTCAATAATATTCCAAATTGCTTTAATTTTATTATCAGAGTTACTGATCTCCGACATGATACACATGCTTCTGGACTTTTTAATAACTTTTCTTAGTACCGCACAATAGTTTTTATAATATTGAACAATTTTGGGGTCAGTACTCCCTCTTGCTGTTAGATACAGTTCTCTTTTACGGTTGCAAGATATTCTTATTCCTTTAGTTAGCCAAGGTTTTTTATATGTTTTCTTGGAATTATCTTTAACTATTTTCTTGGGAAAACAATTTTCAAATACCATTAAAAATGTATCGTGAAATTAGTTATATTTCAAGTCTGCATCGGGTTCCTTATACACTTCATCCCAGTCTAGCTGCTGTAGGCTTTCCCTAAAGTTTGCAATATTTATATTGTTAATTGAACGCACTGCTTTGAAAGTCTGATTTGATATACTGCATGGAGCTATGTCATGTACTGTAACTAGCTGTGCAACATGATCTCAAAGAATATCTAACATCATTTCCACTAGTGACTCACTACAGTTTAGAACGCAACTACTTCCATATTTATCTGTGTGTTATTCAGAAAAACATCACTTTAAGACATGCTGTGGTATTTTTTTTAGCATTTATAGCAATGGTAAGTGGTCGTACAATGTCTTGCATAAGGCATTAGGTATATTTGATGCGTCATTGTACCGACAGTGTGGGCGAAACAATACATTCTCTGGTAGTGTCACATCTCTCACTGTTACCATCTTTAATCAGTTTCTTCTGAGTGTGTGTTTGTAAACAGCTCCTTCCGTTGGGCAGTTTAAAGAGCATATAGTAAAAAGCACCTTATTCCTTCCTTTCCTAATAAGACCATCAGGCTGAGCATTTGTGTGTGGTGTAGGTGGTTAAGGTTTTATTATTTTCGTGAGCTTTTTTCTTTTCTCAGAATGCAACCGCACAGACTGAATGCTAACTTTATGTATTTTGATACTGCAGAAAGGTAAACATTATGTTTTCTGAAGCATTTTTAGAATATTTTAATGTTATAGATTGGTAATGTAACTGATTTGGATCTTACAGAGTTTTTTTTTCTTGCACTTAACCTCAACTAGGTCCTAGACAATCAATGTAACATCAGACGTTTCGTGTTTCGAGGGCATTTTGCGGACATTTTAGAGTATAATGACATCATAGTTGTGGTAAATAATACAGTCTGTAAAGCTTTTAGGGAACCTTGGCACATAGTTCATGCAGCAAAGTTTTGTGAAAGTAGGCCTGCGTCATCTGAAATAATAGCAATAAATAGCAATCGGCATCATCGAAAATATTTTTATTACTGAATAACATGAAGCATTAACTGTGCCCTTTTAAAATGGTGCTTGAGAAGAGTATAAATATGGAAAAATTTAATTTGAGGGTATATTGTGACTTGGTATCAATTGTAGGCCTAATTAATTACATTCAGTCTGTCAATTTGCATGTGTGCCTACTGCTTAATGTATTATTTTACTAGTGTAATATTTTAGCTAAAACATATTTTTTGCATTTATAATCCTTGTCAAATGAGTTTTACGATATCGCTTCCATAAGACTACCTCCTAAAACTGTCAACTGTTATTAGTCATGGAAAATTAGCATTGAGCGTATACTTTGGAATTTTGGATACTAATTTGGCGACTATGTGAATATTTGGAAATTAACTTATCCTTTTTTTAACATTGCAAACATTTTAGAAAATTGTGACATAAGGAGCACTGTTGTGGAGAATGGCTGGAAACAGTATTGTTGCATTTGAAGAGCATCATGGATGTGGAAAATACTTAATTTATGATTCTGTTGCGTCTTAAGCCAAGTGTTGTACATAAAACGAACATTTATCGTTTTTACAAGTGCAATGCTAATTTTCTACATTGCTGCTATCTATGGATACAGTGAGAACAGCTCGTGGTACTCATACAAAGAAATAGGCTCGTTTCCGCAGCAGAGCAATTTGTTGATGACAGTAAGTAACTGAGATGTAAAACAGGACAGGATTTTGTTTCGCATTTTTAGGATTTTCTGGATTGTATTTAGATAACACTCATATTCGACAAAGACACATTACTAATTCGTTATTTATATTTTATAAAGAAATATGTTATTCGTTTCAATATCCCATGGCGATTGATGTATAGCTTCAAACGAATTTTACTAAAGTGACTGGTCAGCGAGTAGTTCGACAAAGTTCTCAAATTCATTAATGCAAACAGTCAGCGAAATTTCAGTAAATTACTCAATTCGGATACTTTCTTTTATTATCGAGTTGAGCCTCTAGGGACTGCGTGGTAACAACCAATTTCATTTGAGTGTCTAGCTCTTGTTCTTGGTCCAGTTTTTAATTCCTGCCAGTATCTCCTGAGCCCACTAACAAGTGCCTGTTTATGCTCTTCGGATAATGGTCCTCTCTGTCTTTTGGACGTTGACACCATTTTAAAACCGTGGTAGTTGTTCACCAATCTTTTAAATTTTTTCCTGTCAGGAATTTCTCTCTCTGCCATACCAATCTGCCTAAGGTCTTTTTCACATTCTTCGAACCATCTTGGGTTGTTTCCTTAGATTGGATGAAACTCCATATTCTTTTTGTTAGTCAGTCACCATCCTTCCTCATGAGATGACCGTAAAATAACAATCGTCCCTTCTTAAGGATGCTGTGATAGGTTCTGTCTTGCTGTACAAGTCCTCACTTGCCCTCTTGCGCCATTGTCCATGAACCCATCTATTACCTAGGATTTTCCTTAATATCCTACGCTCTCGCTTTTCCAGCCGCTTATCTTGACCTTGTCAATTCATGGCAAAATTTTCGGACGCATATAAGCCCTCAGGTTTTACAACTGTATTATAATGTCGGAACTTGGCCCCTATACTCATGGACTTTTTGTTGTAGGTATTCTTTGTCAGTTGGTATGCTTGGTCTAACTTCCTCATCCTGACATAATTGCTTCTTCTTCTAATCCATTCTCCTGGATGACCTCACTGAGATACCTGAAATTCTTAACTCGTCCGATTTTTCCCAGATCGTTGATCATCCAGAGGACCATCACAGATGATCGTCATATATTTTCTCTTTTGAATAGAGATTCTTCAGCAATTTCTGACAGGCTATTGATCTTGTTGACTACTGACTTTATGCTGTTAGCAAAAATGGCCAATACTTTATCACATCTGACGTAATATATTTAATTCTTATTGTGACATCATCAGATCACAGCATTGCGCGCAATTGACTGCCAGGTGGAGGCATGGGGCATGGCTGCTGGAACGTGTGTGCTGGAGATGGAGTCCACTGGTGATGTGGAGTAGGGGTGTCACGGGGTGTGGGCAGTGTCCCTTCCTTCTCCATGGCCTTGGAACATGGCTGGATGCTATGATTTGCAATGTGTCCTAGGAGATAAGGAAGTGCTGATGATGATATCAGCGTAATACAACAATTGCCTCAGCTATAATACGACACCCCAGTCAAGAAAGCTCTGAAGCTAATGTCAGTACTTTGGGTTAGAAACCACTGTGACCCACTAGTCTCAACGTATTAAACTGATTTTGTCATGGTATTGCATATCTACCTGAGCACTAGGGTATTTGATGTACGTTAGGCCTAATGGCTGTTCTGATGAATTCACAGTGCATAGTTCATGAGGGCTGTGGGCCCATGCACAACTACCCACATATTATCAAGGTTATATATATTTGGTTCCCTGCTTTCGTTTGCATTCACCGTAATTGTGTAAGTTTATTTTCTTCTCTTGATATTTTAATTACAACTCTGCGGCATATTTTTATAAGTTAATTTTGTTATGCTCTGTTTCTTTTTTAAACAGCGTAAGGTCATTATCTGATATTAATGTTTACGATTATTACTACTTTTGTTCCTTGGGGCTGTGCAACCTTTGTGATTAAAGTTTTGTTACTATCTTTTGCATTTGCCTACTACTGTGGAAGCGTTATCTTGTTAGTAAAGTCTTATTGTGGTCTTGGTTTCCAAAGCGATTGATTCAAAATATAAACGGTTTTAGTGAAATTTTGTAAACTGAGATTCTGGGTGGTTAGTAAATAAATCGTTATAAGATTACGTTCACTCACAGCTCAATCCAGTCCCACCACTCCCATTACCACCATTACGTATATTGTGATGAGCGATGACCCAGAGAAAGCACCTCGGAACACGGCCGTTGATACTTTGAAGTCTGAGGATCTCTCTCTGTAAAGAATGACAAGTTGCTTTGTTATTGCGTTAGATGTCTTCAGCCGAATTGTGTTACGGTGGTCTGAGAAGAATGACTACGACTTCATTTGTCGCTCCCCTCCCTCAGCAGGCGAAGTATTAGAAACAGCCGCTAGCCCTGAAACTACAGCAGGAAGTCAGAGTGGCTATCGCGGCGCAGTGATTCTCGCTGCGTAATCAGCCTACTTAGGGATACGAGGTAACGAAGGACGCTGGAGTACATTTGTGTACAGATAGGGCCAGCTGGGCCAATTTGGGCTGACAGTGCGGCAGGACAGGCCGCTAATGAGGCCCTCGCTTCCCGCCCCCCCCCCCTCCTCTGCCCCCCCCCACCTTCCCGATCACAGACTGTCGGCCAGTCCGCCTCCCTCCTGCTACACCCCCCCCCCCCCCCCCCCCCCTCCTTCCACCCTCACCCAGCAAGTTCCGCAATTAGAGCCGCGAAGCGGCTCCGAAATACGCTGCCCGCGCACCCAGTTTCCTTAGATTATTCTTCCGAGATTTTCCTAGCAATTGAACGTAATGGCGTCGTATTTCAAAGTTTACGGCTGTACTGTTTGTGCCTTTTAACGGTTATTGTTCGCGTTAAAGTAACTGCTCTCTCGCTAAAATCTAGAAAATTGCGACCTGAATTTCCTACTTTTCCTCCTAGGAGGGCCGTAGGAGTGAAGGCGTGGGGCGGACCACTCAGCAAAATGTCAGCTCATTTCAACCACTGTTTAGCTGCGTTTTCTAAAGGCGTTCTGCAGAGGTTAAAGAAACACTGGGAATACAAATGATGGCCATATATTCCACGTGCTTATTTCTAGAAGTAGCAGGTCCGTTACGTTTACATAACTGACCTGTCGGTTTTGTTGTTTCTCGTAGCAAAATGTGTGTCTTAACAGCAAAATATTGTATCGAATCAGCCGCCATTGTTGCGCACTGTTTCTAAAGCAGAACGAGGGCATGTTCGTCGCTTCTAGAAGACCTCACTTCGATGTAGTTCCTAGTAAACAAATTATGTGCTTACATAATATCAATCCAGATGGGCAATTGGACTGAAGACTTCCTAGCAAGTTGATAAGTCTGAATCAGAAACAAAAGCAGCGTTTCTCCTAACCCAAGGAACTGTGACAGGCCTGTTTTACTTAACGTCGGTATCTCTTTGTGAAAGTTCGTCGATCATAGTTCTGTATGTTAGGAGGTCACGTCCTTAAAACCCGATGCGAAACACAGGAAGATTTGGTTCAAATGGTTCAAATGGCTCTGAGCACTATGCGACTCAACTTCTGAGGTCATCAGTCGCCTAGAACTTAGAACTAATTAAACTCAACTAACCTAAGGACATCACACACATCCATGCCCGAGGCAGGATTCGAACCTGCGACCGTAGCGGTCGCTCGGTTCCAGACTGTAGCGCCTAGAACCGCACGGCCACTCCAATATAAAAGTATAATGCATATACTTCTGTCACAAGAATGGGGAATATGTTATTTAAAACCTAGTTCCTTGGACATTACGAATATGTACCACTCAGTACCGGTGGGCGATGTTAGAAATATTGCAAATAACCACTTACGTTTTTTTTAGTAAGCGTCCTACCGAAAAAAAATAGATGAAGTAATCCAATTACTTAACATAATTCCAAAATTTAATTATTTCAGGTCTGTGGACAACTTTTTCTCACAAAACCAGGACTTAGCCATGGGCTCCCCTTTGTCTTATTACCTAGCAAACATATTTGTTGCCAACCTAGAAAACGCTATATTTAATCGGATTAGAACATTTACGGCTTAAGTGGTAGCCAGGTGCCAGCCAGTTCACTATTCAATTCAGTGTACACGGCTCACTGCAGTATTTGGATTTATTACCAACTACGATATTTACAGGAAGCCAACTACAAGAGACGTGGTGGTTCATCGAATGACCCAATTAACTATGAAAGAGCAGCATTCAGACCACTCGTGTGTAGATTACATACGGTTCCACTTTCAGACATAGCTTTGAATCGAGAAATGAACGCAATGAAACACATTGATCATGTTAATGGTTACAAACTCGATTATGTTAATAATATCTACAGGACGATCGCAAGAAAATGTTGTCTGCCCTTTCACTTGCACAACTATCAAATAACATTATCACCGAAAGCCAAATTACCAAAAGCCTTATTACCGTAGGATACCAAATTACACTATAATTGCCACCAAAGTAGGAAAAAATCTGAATGATTAAGATGTTTGACAAGCATTTTTTATTCCAAGAACCACTGTATTCCAGTTTCACCACAATGAACGAATATATTACAACAAATTCGATTCAGAAGGTATTTGTTCTACTTATTGAAAGTTTTCGCATCCGTTTCAAAGAAAGTGACCGGCTAAAAATCCACAATTTCCAACAATATTCATGATGATGGACATACAGTTAAGGATCCAGAAACCAACTTAAAGATCTTATGTTACGGAAGCAAGGCCAATACTCTCAACATTCTCGAAGGCAACCGTATCACGCACATCCTAAGGCGGTAGCCACGCTCTCGAATTAAAATTGCTTATTCCCTCCTTTACGAGTAGCCCCTTCACAGTAACAATTGCAGTATCTCATGTTCACTGTATTTTGACTTTTGGTTGCCATTCACCCAGTTTTACAATAAACCGTTGCGTAACGTGACTCCCTTTTCAAGTTTAACTATTTTCTTAATATACCTTGCAATCGTAAGAATTAATCTAGTTTAAACGATTTGTTCTTGGGACCGAAATCCAATTTTACTAATTCATATTAAATCAGTTTTAGTTTTAATGAGTGGAAGTTGTACAAAAGAGAAAATACCAAGCATACTACCCAGCATTTTTCAGTTGCTTTAAAAGTGTTAGTAATGTTGCCAACAACAAGCAACACCCTGTGTTGTTTTATAATTTATCTTCAGTTGTCAATTTCATATGAAATGACTCCAAAAATAATGTATCACTACCTTACAAAATTTCTTACTGGTGGTTGCGTCTGTAGACGATGCCAACATTTCCTCATCGCAGCTGAAATATCTGTTTTTCTATCAGGAATTCAAGAACGTTAAGTTGCTACTGGACTATACTTACGGAGTTCTGATACTACGCTTCCGTTTTCTTCCGCTTATCCGCCCTGTTTTTCCAGTCTAAATTAGTACGTCCCTCAGTGATAACCCGTAATTATCTAAGGTTATTGATGGGTCTTCCAAAATCCAGTGCGTTTGTTGTTGCCGAGTTATGTGCGTTGTAAAAGTTGGGAGATCATACTGGTTTAATAGCTTAATGCGATACAGCCAAGTGGGCACTTTTCCATCTCTTCGTAGCAGGCACTATTAGTAGTTTTGCACTTAACGGCCTCTAATTCGTATGTACAGTACATTGTTTTAGATTAACCCGAAGATGCGATTTATTATCGCGAAACCGGTGGCACCTTGATCTCACAATAAATGAGGATTAGCAGCTGCAAGGCGACTTTACAATTTTTCGGAAGACTTGATCCTCAGATTTTTAAACGATCTTTCAAATATGCATGGATCAAGCTGTGGTCGTCCAATTATGAAGACTAGAGGACAGGTTGGATCAAGACAGTGGTGAATGTGGCGGAGTCTACAAAAGTCTGTCACGAACGACATTTATCACAGAAGCAATTTAAAGTGTTGAACATGGATGACGTTTTAATGGGAAAATGTACCAAAAACCTGACGGGATTTTAGTGGGAAATCCATGGCAGCAGATCCTAGCAGACATCTTCGTTAATTCACTGGAGGAAAAATTTTATAAATCTTATCCAGCAGCTAATGTAGATGTTCTGCCGTTTTCTAGATACACAGACGACCATTTACAACAGACCTAATAACGAAACTGATCGTCTATTTAAGATTTTCAATGCACTTAATGAAAAAATTAACTTCACCTGTGAACTAGAAAAAGAGAACCGTCAGCTTAATTATTTACATGTTACTCTAAATGTAATTAACGATAAGATCTCTTTTGACATTTTTCGAAAGAATGTTAGTACAGATCAAACTTATACTCTAGCCCAAAGCATTCCAAATCTCATAAAAAATCTTTTTTTTGTTCAGCCGTTGATTGAGCTGTTTCAACACCTTTATCCCCCGAGAAACTTAAAGTTGAAATGACCTTAATGAAAACTATAGTAGTTAAAAAGGGTTATGAATCTTCATTAGTCGATAAAAATTTCAAAGGAAAAACCAACAGCAGAATCACTACTTTGGGCAACATTACTAGAAATGATAGTGACGAAAGCACATAATTTTCTTCAGTGCTTTATTGAGAGACCATATCCGACAGAATTCATCGTCTGTTAGAAAAGGATGCAAGGTAACCTTTCCATTAAATACAGTTTGCAGAAAAATCTAATTAACAATTTGAAATATTCGATCACTCCTTTGCGTAACTCAAGGAGGGTATAAAATTACCTGTGACACCCGTCCAATTTTTTACTTAGGAAGAACTGGAAGAGCCATTAGTATCAGATGTAAACAGCATTAATTAGGAAAAAAAGGTAGTAATGTGCATAATTCCTCCTTCGTGGATCATGTGCTTAATACAGACCGCAAACCGAAGGGTGTCGATGAAGGTACTATCATCCACGCAGAAAAGGAGAAGAAATGGAAATCTATAAGCACATATCAGTGAATGATGGTCTCATTCTTAATGAATAGTTCCATTTAATTAATTTCATTCACGGCTTCAAACCGCTATGAGCAAGTTTTTGACATACTGTCGTTCTTTGGCTGAAGATCTTTACATGCAGTTCTCAAACATCATTTTCCTCCTCTGTTACTTGCCTTTATTGTCTTTTTTTTTCTTTAGTGTAATTTTAATCACCTCATACAGGTGGGCTGTCAGCAGCATATTACGCTGCTCTTCAGCCTTAAGTGGTACAATAATATGACATATAGGTGACACAGACAATACAATAAAAACGGCGGCCAAAAAATGTAGGTACAAAAAACAATAAACATGAAGCCATTCACGCTGGACGAGAAAAAACACTAACACTTGTTGACACGGCGCACATAACATGGATGACTGCGACGGCACACATGAACAGTGGAGGCGTGACGGCGAAAGAACACTAAACACAAAACGAAGGCACACACACGGGACACTGATGGCGATGATCTCTGGCGCGCGAAAGTCCACTGAGCGTGTACGAGTCTGGGGACCTGCCAAGAGGGGAGGAGGGGGGGTGGGAGAGGGAGAGGGGAGAGCAGAGATGAGAGATGCCATGGGCAGGGGAGATAGGGGGAAGGGAGGAAGGGGGAGGGGAAGCCCGGGGGAAGAGGGGTGGAGGAAGGGGGATGGGGGAAAAGGAAAGAGAAGGGAGGGAGGGTGCCTAAAGGAAAGGACACAGGAAGTGGGGGGAGGATCAAAGTTGATAGGAGGGGTAGATGGAGGGGAGGAGGACATCATCAGGGAGGGGGAGCTGGCGGAAGCCACCTTGGGAGAGAAAAAGGAGGGTGGAGAGATGGAGACCGGGTAGGATGTGGGAATACAGGCACGGCAGCGGGCAGGGGTGGGAGAGGATGGGCGAGGCAAGCGGGTGAGGAGGATCGAGTTCGTGGGAGGTGTACAGGATCTGTATCCTTTCAAGGAAAAGGAGGAGGAGGGGGAACGGAATGAGATCATACAGGATCCGCGTGGGGGAGGGGAGACAGATGCGATAGGCGAGGCGGAGAGCATGGCGTTCAAGGATTTGAAGGGATTTATAAAAGGTAGGGGGGGCAAAGATCCAGGCTGGATGGGCGTAACAAAGGATAGGGCGGATGAGGGATTTATAGGTGTGGAGTATGGTGGAGGGGTCCAGACCCCACGTACGGCCGGAAAGGAGCTTGAGGAGATGGAGTCGGGAGCGTGCCTTGGCCTGAATTGCCCAGAGATGGGGGGTCCAGGAGAGTCGACGGTCGAGGGGGACGCCAAGGTACTTAAGGGTGGGAGTGAGGGCGATAGGATGGCCATAGATGGTGAGATAGAAATCAAGGAGGGGGTGGTTTTGCCTACAATGATCGCCTGGGTTCTGGAGGGATTGACCTTGAGCAACCACTGGTTGCACCAAGCGGTGAACCAGTCAAGATGGGATTGGAGAAGGTGTTGGGAGCGCTGCAGGGTGGGGGCAAGGGCAAGGAAGGCGGAGTCATCGGCAAACTGGAGTAGGTGGACGGGGGGTGACGGCGGCGGCATGTCCGCCGTATATAAAAGGTACAGAAGGGGAGAGAGGACAGAGTCTTGGGGCACACCGGCACAGGGGAAAAAGGTGTAGGAATCCGTGCTATGGACGGTGACGTAGGAAGAACGGTGGGAGAGAAAGGAGCCGATCAGATGGACATAGTTAATGGGAAGGGCGAAGGTTCGGAGCTTGAAGAGGAGACTGGAATGCCATACGCGGTCATAAGCACGTTCGAGAAGAGGAAGATTGCGGAGCGACGGGAATTAAGCTGTCCGGAAAGGAGATGAGTGAGGTGAAGGAGAAGGTCGTCGGAAGAGAAGGACGTCCGAAAGCCACACTGGGTAACAGGAAGAAGGCAGTGCTGGCGGAGATGCAGGTGGATGCGGTGGGTGAGGATAGATTCCAGGACCTTGCTGAAGACTGAGGTAAGGCTGATGTGATGGTAGGAGGAGACAGCAGACGGCGGTTTACCAGGTTTAAGGAACACAGGATATGGGAGGTTTTCCACGGGTCGGGGTAGTAACCGGTGGACAGGACTACATTGTAGAGCCTGGCCAGGGTGGAGAGGAAAGAGACAGGAGCTTCACGAAGGTGATGGTAGGTGACACGATCGTGACCAGGAGCAGTGTTGCGTTTTGTGTGGAGTGTAGCAATGAGATCCTGTGTAGTGATATGGGCATTGAGTTCCGTGTGTGCAATGTTGTCCAAGTACTGGAAACCAGGTGCGAGGGGAGGGACAGAGGTGTCAGGTCAATCGCGTACATCCGGGAAGAGGAAGTAATAGAACTGGGGATCATCGGGGATGGAAAAGACATTGGAGAGGTAAGAGGCAAAGTGATTGGCCTTACTAAGGGTGTCAGGGAAGGGGTAATCATCATGGAGAAGAGGATAGTAGGGGGAGGGTTTAGTTCCGGCAAGGCGACGGAAGGCTGACCAGGACTTGGACGAGTTCATAGGTAGGGTAGCATTTAAACGGGTGCATGTCCGTCGCCAGTCCCGGCGTTTCTTAGTCGCGAGCAAATTTCGAATGTGTCGCTGGAGTTGCTGGTGGCGTCAGAGTGTGTCCGGGTCACGCATGTGGAGGAAGGCACGGTAGAGACGGCGGGATTCATGGAGGAGGAGGACTGCCTGTGGGGGTAAGTTAGGACGGTGGGGGTGGATGGCGACAGTAGGGATGTGGGCCTCCATGGCCTGAGACAAGGTCTGCTGGAGAATGGAGGTGGCATGGGTTACATCGTCAGGGTGGTGGTAGGTGAAAGGGTGGCTATCGACCTGGGTGGAGAGGGTAGGCATTCCAGTTGGCATGGGAATAGTCATGGACGTACTTGGGGGGAGGGTCATTACGAGGGTCGGGACGGGGGCGACGACCGTCTGAAACGGTGAGGAGGACAGGGAGATGGTCGGTACCAATAGGTTCCAGGACATCCACCGTTATGTGGCCAAGGAGGTTAGGGGAGGAAAGGATAACATCAGGAGTGGAATTGGATTCGGGACGGGTGTGCTGGGGGATGGGGATGAGGTCGCCTTGAAGGGAGGAGAGGAACCGATGCCACCGCCGTAACTGGGCGGTGGAACAACTATGGATGTCGAAGTCGGCGGCGATCACGTAGGAGGAGAAGGTATGGTCAATGTGGGAGAGGAAGTCGAAAGGAATAGGGTCATAATTGGTGGCGCAGGTGACGATAAGGCCAGGGAAGAAGAGACTAAGGATCAGGTGTTCGGTGGGGTTGGGAAGGAGAAGTTGGAGCCGAACTGGGATCTGGCGGTGGTGACCAATGGTAACTCCGCCACGCGCAATCAGGAGGGGATTATCGGAGCGCTGAAGGAGGTAGAGCGACGTGGGGATGGTGTGGTGGAGTTGGAGGAAAGTTTCATTGAGGAGGAAGGCATCCACGCGGTGGGTGACAAGGGTGTGCAGGAAGAGGTTCTTGTTGGTGGAAGGGAGTGGATGGTGTTGAAAAGGATACGGTGCTGTCGCGCCATGACAGGGATTTAGACAAGGGTGTCAAGACGGGAGAAGGTGAAATGGTCCTGGTTGTTGGAGTAGGTGGCATACATTTTTAAGTGGAAAATGGAATGGGCGACGAGGGAGACCTGTTGGAGCGTCTGAGGGCGCTGGAAAGGGTGGACGTTTTGTAGGACAATGGTGAGGAATCTGATGATGTCCTCAGCGGTGGGGGGGGGGGACAAAGGGAATTGCCAGGAGGGGTGGGGGCGTCTAGAGGACGGACAGGGACGGTGAGTTCAGGAGTGGTCGGAGGGGGTCGGGCTTGACACTTTTGGGAGTAGGTGGGATGGGGGAGATTGCAGGTATTACAGGAGGGAGATGTTGATGGTCATTGACGACTTCTTACGCTTTACTTCTGTCGCATCTCCTATTTCCCATCGAACAATAATATCGGGTTATACTAAATGACGAAGTCAACGAGGGAAGAAACTTTTGTCATTCTTACCTTACGTTGTAACTTCACAGTTAGCAAGTGTTTGTCCGTCTTTGAAGTTAATTTTTGTGTCTGAATTATGTTTCTAATGTCACAAAAATTTAAATTAAGGGAAGGCATCCCACGAGTTTTTCTTTTCAGGAATGGAATTAAAATTCAGGGTGTAAGGCATATCAGTGATAAGACTCGACGACTAGATTGCTGTCCTAAAACACAGTGAGGAAGATTAACAGGACCTATAAAGTGGAATAAATGGTCTGATGAGCACACATAATAGACTGAAAGTAAACAGAAGGAGAACGAAAGTATTGGGGAGCAGCAGAAATGAGATTAGCGATGAACTTGACATTAAAGTTGGGGAGCTTGTCGAAAATTTGTGAAAGAAATCGACAAGAGGAAGGGATAGGGTGACAGAACACATGTTAAGACATCAAGGAATACAACTGAGGTGAGTACAGGAAACTGCCCAATCCACTAGAGTGTGAAAAACGGTAATACTATTCTCAGGCTGACGGACGACGCTGACACATGGCAACGTCAGTCCAAATCCTTGTCCAGGTATCCAGGTTTATACCTTCCGTGATTTCCCGAAACCACTGAAGGCAAATGATGAAATCTCCCCCTAGAGAAAGGCACCGGTAATTTCCTTCTGGACCCTATTCATGTCACAGTTCAAATGGCTCTGAGCATTATGGGACTTAACTGCTGAGGTCATCAGTCCCCTAGAACTTAGAACTACTTAAACCTAACTAACCTAACGACATCACACATATCCACGCCCCAGGCAGGATTCGAACCTGCGACCGTAGCGGTTTCGCGGTTCCAGACTGTAGCGCTTAGAACCGCTCGGCCACTCCGGCCGGCCATGTCACAGTTCAATCTCCCTGCTGTCTACAGAGGATTCATTCTTAATCTTCCTTCCCTCTTTACTCTCAGTTTGGTCTCTGTGCCGCAAGAACTATCGTTGATTAATTAATAATTAATTAATCAGCGCCTGCGTCACATCCCTGTCCGATCTCGCGCTCTAGACATTACGTTATACAAACAGTTCACTCAATGCAACAACATGTATTTATTTTATGTGCTTTTAAACTAAATTAAACCTCACACTACACGAAGGATTATTGGGAACACCGGGGAGAGAAAACTGCAAACGAAAAAAGGAAGTCGCTAGGAGATTTTGATGTTTTTTGGAGATTAAAAATCACACACATTCTTTCGAAAAAGGACATCGATAAATAGCGACCGAGGGCTGTTTTCTTTCAATTGTAACTATTCACGGTCTGTGAACGTGCAGCCATGTACAAAATTTTGACATCGATAGACTTAAATGGTCAGCAGAGGGATATAGATGTAGCATAGATCATGTAACGATCAATAACAAACTAGAGGGAGTAGTAGTAGTAGGACACTACAGGTTGGGGCAGAGAACTCCTGACAACAGCGTAAGCGCATTCTTACCTGTGGTGTTAAATTACAGCTGAGACAACTACTCAAGTCATATGCGCTGACTGCAGCATCAGTACTTCCTTATCGCCAAGGACATTTCTGGAATCATGACATGCTGCCGTGTACCGAGGCCCTCCTCCCCCCTGCCCCCCCCCTCCCCCTCTGCGCTCCCGCAAGTTTTGTGTGGAGCCTCTGCGCCTGTAACGTCCTCATACTATGACTGATATGTATGAAGTGTAAGAGTGTAAGTGTTGATCTAGCTATAATCGTCATTATATTTTGTTCCTCAGCAGGTTGTAGGTTAAATGTAAACGCATTTGCTTGTTGACAATGAAAACGACTGATGAAGATGTCTACGGTGATGATGAAGATATTGAAGCAACTTGCTGTTGTTAGGTGGCGTAGGTGATAACGGTCTCCGATCCAGAGGTCTGACGCCAATTTCTGTTCACAAAATTCCTGAATATAGTTTCATTGCAATTTCTAGGATACCACAGCATTTTAGAAATTTTAACGAAAATATAAACAGCAACTGCGTAAATAGCAATTGGCCCCCACCTCTAGGTCTGAGACCCTTATCACCTACGCCACCTAATTGTCCTAACCACACAAGCTTAGACACACATAAGATAATAGTAGAAATCGCGAAAAATATATATACAGCGATCGAGAAATAGCTCACAAACTTGTGAAAGAAACGTCAAATGGTAATAATGTCAAGACATACTGTATCAACACTCCTTGTTGCGAGGCAGTGTAGTATTAGCGCTTATAGGAGGAGGAAAAAAAGGAATAAGCTTACCTAATAACGCCCGTTTTCCTCGCAGGTGAGATGAAGTCGTTACAGAAGCAGACACCTGACGTGAACATTATGGTGTTCAACCAAACCTACTGTTTCAACGCCATTGGGTATACGCTTGCAGTGGCGGTAAGCTATCAAATAGCCAGTTCTACTCAGTGATTGCATTTGAAAATCCTAGATTTAGTGACGTCAGAGTAATATTGTCCGTGGATGAATGGCATTGACTATGTGATATGTCAATGCAGGTTTTGGCCTTGTTCCACGGCTCAATCTCTTCCCTAGTACAGTTAAAATAATTAACAAGAGAGAGTGCATACATCTACAGGAGCAGACTTTTAAGAGCCAAATGAATGCCAACTGTATAATAAAGCTTGAGCTAGAATGTCGAAAAAGTGGCAGTCATACGTCTACCGGTTGTATGAGACATTGTGTAATGCTTTACTGGAGTTAGCTCTCCAGCCAGTCCACCCATTGGAAGAAACCATAGCTCAACTCTACCATGCTTCAATGAAGGTAGAAGCGTCTAATACATTACCAGATGTAGGCACTTTATTGCTATGTTATTTAAATTTTCTTATATGTATGATTTTATAAAAAAAAACCTGCACTCCAATGTCAACTAACAAATACTACCATGAGTGGTCGAAACAACCTAACCACAACGGTCTTGTAGTGAGTGACTGGTCCTGCAGTGATTAAGTTATAAACCAGAAGAACAAGACGAATGGATCAATACTTCCCCGTATTACATATGCTTTGGTTATTGGGCCTCCTGGCTGTGGGAATAGTAGTCTGGTTCTAACACTGTAGAAACACTGAGGGAGACCATTTCGAGCATGTACATATTTTTTCAAAAATATGTTGCGGCCAAAACATCAGCTACTACAGAAAATTTTGCATAGCATTGTGGGAGTAACATACGAGTCGTTCAGCGAAAGCAGTGATATCCGTAGCCTGAGAAAGTAAAGCCAAACAGCGTATTCATATTTGACGATGTCGCAATGGGAAATCAGGATGCGCAGATATTTCTGCTTCAATCTCCATATGTAAATCAGTATATTTTACTTGGGTCATACATACTCAAGGACCTCTAAGCAGATGGTCCGGGAAATTGCAAACTTTACTATTGCTTTCAGACAGGAGAATCTGAATTTAAAGAATATTTACCAAGCACTTGTAGGAAATGTCATTCAATTCATGACATTCAATTAATTCGTTACAATATATATGAGGATTGCTAGAATAACTAACAGTACGGCTTTCGGGTCATAGATAAAACTAGGAAATTGCATGAGGGCCGATACAGACGAAACTTCACTGAGATTCTGCATGAAAAGCAGTGTATCAAAATGCAACTGTATCAGTATACTGTACACTGTGGACCAATCTGACTGTGTGTTGCACACCGGTTCAGAGGTTACAAAGCACAAGCATCTATTTGACGGAAAAATCGAGGCAATCAAAACTATATTAATGGCATTGGAAAGTATTATCGAGGTGGGTCTATAAATGTTGAGGTGTTGAATTCTAGAGTGCGGCAATGTGAAGTATACGTCAATGAGAAAAATGAAGAAGTAATCGCAAAACTGAAAGATATGTATTGATATACAGCGAGGAGAGCCAAGGCATCTGACTCCCATCATCACCAGTAGCCTCAAAATATATGCAGGTCGCAAACTACCTCAATGCGAACCTCTATACAAGCGCGATGCACTTGAGAGCAATTTTATGCAAATAGAAGAGGAAGTAAGTGAAGATGAAATGAGAGATATGATACTGTGTAAAGAATTTGAGAGAACACTGAAAGACGTAAGCCGAAAGAAGGCCCTGGGAGTAGACAACATTCCATTAGAACTACTGAGCCAACCCTGACAAAACTCTACCATCTGGTGAGCAAGATGTGTGAGATAGGTGAAATACCCTCAGACTTCAAGAAGAATATAATAATTCCAATCCTAAAGAAGCAGGTGTTGATAGTTGTGAAATACCGAACTACACTAAGGGATCAAAAGTATCCGGACACCTGGCTTAAAATGACTTAAGAGTTTGTGGTGCCCTCCTCGGTAATGCTGGAATTCAATATGGTGTTGGCCCACACTTAGCCTTCATGACAGCTTCCACGCTCGGCGGCAGACGTTCAGTCAGGTGCTGGAAGGTTTCTTGGGGAATGGCAGCCCATTCTTCACAGAGTGCTGCACTGTCTTGAGGAGAGGTATTTATGTTGGTCGTTGAGGCCTGGCATGAAGTCGGCGTTCCAAAACATCCCAAAGGTGATCTGTAGGATTCAGGTCAGGGCTATGTGCAGGCCAGTCCTTTACAGGGATGTTATTGTCGTGCAACCACTCCGTCACAGGCCATGCATTATGAAGAGGTGTTGCAATCGCCATCCCCGGCTTGCACTTCAACAGTGGGAAGCAAGATGGTGCTTAAAACATCAATCTAGGCCTGTCCTGTGATAGTGCCACTCAAAACAACAAAGGGTGCAAGCCCGCTCCATGAAAAACACGACCATACCATAACACCAACACCTCCGAATTTTACTGTTGGCACTACACACGCTAGCATATGACGTTCACCGGGCATTCACCATACCTACACCCTGCCATAGGAATGCCACATTGTGTAACGTAATTAGTTATTACACACAACGTTTTTCCACTGTTCAATAGTCCAAAATTTACGCTCCTTACACCAAGCGAGTTTGTCGTTTGACATTTACCGGGGTGAGGTGTGGCATATGAACAGCCGCTCGACCATGAAATCCAAGTTTTCTCACCTCCCACCTAACCGTCATAGTACTTGCAGTGGATCCTGATGCAGTTTGCAATTCCTGTGTGATGTTTGGACAGATGTTTGCCTGTTATACGTTACGACTCTCTTCAACTGTCGGCGGTCTCTGCCAGTCTACAGACGAGTTCGGCCTGTACGCTTTTGTGCTGTACGTGTCCCTTGACTTTTCCACTTCACTATCACATCGGAAAGACTGAACATAGGGATGTTTAGGAGTGTGGAAATCTGGCGTACAGACGTATGATACAAGTGACACCCAATCACCTGACCACGATCGAAGTCCGTGAGTTCTGCAGAGCGCCCCATTCTGCTCTCTCACGATGTATAATGACTATTGAGGTCGCTGGTATGGAGAACCTGGTAGGAGGTGGCAGCACAATGCACATAATATGAAAAACGTATGTTTTTGGGGGTGTCCGGATACTTTTGACAACATAGTGTATCAGCTTAACAAGTCACGGCTGCAAAATACTGACACGAATTCTTTACAGAAGAACGGAGAAACTGGTGGAAGCCGACCTTGGTGAAGATCAGTTCTGATTCCATAGAAATCTTGGAACACGTGAGGCATACTGGCCCTGCCACTTACCTTAGAAAATAGGCTTAGGAAAGGCGAACGTACGTTTCTAGCAGTTGTAGAGTTAGAGAAAGCTTTCGACAATGTTGAATGGAATACTGTCTTAGAAATCTGAAGGTGGCAGGGGTCAAATACAGGGCGCGAAAGCTTTTTATAATTTGTACAGAAACCAGATGTAGTTATAAGAGTCGAGAGGCATGAAAGGGAAGCAGCGGTTGGGGAGGGAGTGAGACAGGGTTCTAGCCTACCCCCAATGTTATTCGATCTGTATATTGAGCAAGCAGTAAAGGAAACAAAACAAAAATTTGGAGTAGGATTAAAAATCCATGGAGAAGAAATAAATACTTGACATTGTAATTCTGTCAGTGACGGCAAAGGATGTGTGGCTGTGTTAGATGATACGGGTGCTTGCCATATAGCGTTTTCTTTTTCCAATTTACTTTCTTTGTATCTGTTGATGTTATGTGATCTAAAGGGTTGTAGAAGTGGTTATGAAACTGCAATGGTGTAACTGATGTATTTATATGAGTGATTGCTTTGTGGTTTTTGCTAGTTTCTGCTCGTTCCATAAAGAATTTTCTTAAATTGTCTACCTGTTCATAATTTAGATTTTTTTATGTCGATGAATCTCCTTCCTCCTTCCTTTCTGATTAATGTGAATCTTTCTGTTGCTCAATGTATGTGATGTATTCTATATTTGTGGCATTGTGGTCGTGTAAGTGTATTGAGTGCTTCTAGTTCTGTGTTACTCCATTTCACTACTCCAAATGAATAGGTCAATATTGGTATAGCATAATTATTTATAGCTTTTGTCTGGTTTCTTGCTGTCAATTCTGTTTTCAGTATTTTTGTTAGTCTTTGTGTATATTTTTCTTTTATTTCTTCTTTAATATTTGTATAATCTATTCCTATTTATATTTATAGGCATCTATTTTTTCCATCGCTTCTATGCAGTTGCTGTGGTTATCCAATATATAATCTTCTTGTTTAGTGTGTTTTCTCTTGACTATGCTACTTTTCTTACGTTTGTCTGTTCCAAAAGCCATATTTATATCATTGCTGAATACTTCTGTTATCTTGAGTAATTGGTTGCGTTGTTGATTTGTTGCCGCCAGTAGTTTTAGATCATCCATGTATAGCAAATGTGTGATTTTGTGTTGGTATGTTCCAGTAATATTATCCATAATTTGTATTGTTTAGCATGTTGGATAGTGGGTTCAGAGCAAGCCAGAACCAGAAAGGATTTAATGAGTCTCCTTGGTATATTCCACACTTAATCTGTATTGGCTGTGATGTGATATTATTTGAATTTGTTTGGATATTAAGTATGGTTTTCCAATTTTTCATTACTATGTTTAGGAACTGTATCAATGTATTTCCATTATTTGTAGTAACCATGAGTGGGGTACACAATCAAATGCTTTTTGGTAATCAATGTATGCGTAGTGTAGCGACCTTCGTTTAGTTTTAGCTTGATATGTCACCTCTGCATCTAGTATCAGTTGCTCTTTACATCCTCGTGCTCGTTTGCAGCAGCCTTTTTGTTCTTCATTTATAATTTTGTTCTGTGTTATATGTGTCATTAATTTCTGTGTAATGAGTGAAGTTAATATTTTGTATATTGTTGGTAGGCATTTATGGGGCGATATTTTGCTGGGTTTTCTGTGTCTGCTTGTTCTCTAGGTTTCAGATAAGTTATTCCTTGTGTAAGTGTATCAGGGACTGTGTATGGGTCTGCAATGTAACTGTTAAATAATTTAGTTAGATGTGAATGTGTTGAGGTGAACTTCTTTAGCCAGAAATTTGCTATTTTATCTTTTCCAGGTGCTTTCCAATTGTGCGTAGAATTAATTGCTTTGGTGACTTCATGTTGCAAAATTATCACTTCAGGTATTTGTGGTATCATCTTGTATGTGTCTGTTTCTGCATGTATCCACTGTGGATGCATGTTATATTGTACTGGGTTTGACCATATTTTGCTCCAAAAGTGTCCTATGTCTTTTATGTTTGGTGAATTGTCTATTTTAATGTGTGTGTTATCTATTGTCTGGTAAAATTTCTTTTGGTTTGTGTTGAATGTTTGGTTTTGTTTCCTTCTATTTTCAATTTTTTGTATCTTCACAGTCGTTTGGCCCATGCTTGTAATTTCTGCTTCTTTTCATCTAATTGCTCTATTTCTTCTTCTAGTGAGATTTTACCTAACCTTTTTCGTTTTTTTCGTCTGATATTTCATTTCTTATAAATTGTGTTAGCTGTCCAATGTCTTTTCTCAGTTTTTCTATTCTGATCTGTAGCCTGTGTTGCCATGCTGGATTTCTGGGTTTCTTCTGTGTGTTGGTTGGTTCTGATCTCTGCCTAGTGTGTATATTTAGTGCAGTGAGTGCTCCTATATAAACCAGTAGTTGTAACTCTTCCATAGTTGTATTTTCATTTATTTTGTTGTGTATGATTGTGTTGATAGTTGTTATTGATGTTTAGATTTGTGGGTTATTTGGTGGTCTATGCAAGAATGGTCTAATGTCTGTATTTGTGTCTTTGTATTCTATATATGTCAGCTGAAATTTTTCTTCCATGTCTAATATGTATGTCACTTCGTGTTCTATTTGTGCTTGTTCTGGTGGTTGTCTTAAGATTTCGTTTTCCTCTGATTGTTTAATTGATGCGTGTTGTTCTTTGTTTGTTTGCTCTGAGATGTTTGAGTCCATTACTGTATTTTCTTTTCCTTCTGATTGCACATTATTTTGTTCCAGGATTTGTTGTACTTGTTCTTTGATGTTTTCTAATTCTGACTGGGGTATCCTGTTATTTTTGATTATTACATGGATCTGATCAGCTAGTAGTTGTTCTGCCAAAAATTTTAATTCTGGGTATCTGGTAACAAATATTGTGTATACTTGTGATCTGTATCCAGTTGTGTTGGTTCCTAAGTTTGTTGCTTGGTAATAACAGAACATGAGGTGTCGGTTAACTTCATCTGATCATCTCATCCTCTGTCTTTGTTTTCCTTCTAGGGTGGTTGCAGGAAGGGTATCCTGCAAATCACCTCTATTTGGATTTAAATCATTTTCCGTGTGGCTAGCACTGTTGTTACCTTTGTGGACGGGCATAGGGTTCAAGCGCCGTCCCCGACCATGACAGCGCTTGTCCGAGGCTTCATTAGTTCTGTCCTGAGCAACTAATCACACTAAAAGGGGGCGGGGTTAGCCCTATTAGTGGTTTGTTCTTTTCGTCGCCTTATTATTATTATTATTATTATTATTAAAGGTAGGGTAGTTCCAATGAGGTCTGCACATCTCGTAAAAATTTAAGACAGTACCCGACAGTCTAAAAGGGCTGTCATGCACTATGGAAGAAGGCAGAAAAGAAGAAGGAGAAGAAGTAGAAGATGAGGGAGTAAATGCTATTACTGATTTAATCAACAGTTACATTAATGCTCAGATGGACAGAGCGTACGCAGTCAGCAGGACGAAACAATATGTACTGGCTAAGCAACTAGTACATATAACTGAGAATACAATAAGAGAAGGGGATATGGAATCTGCAAAAAAGCCTGTTTATTAGAGCCATTTGAAAACGTCGAACGTCAAAAACCGTCTGGTCAAATATTACGCATGGCCAGTGTACCTAGGACTCCAAATAGACGAATAAAAGACTCAAAGAGAGACAAATTTTAGATTATAATTAAACCAGAGATAGCAACTGCAGATATCGTAGGTAAAAGGTTTGAACATCAGCATAAAAGGCTGAACAATCTACCTCTCCGACCATACAGGCCTTGGAAGGTCCAACGGTCATCCTGAGCCCACAGGCGTCACTGGATGCGGGTACGGAGGGGCATGTGCTCAGCACAACGCTCTCCCAGCCGTATGTCAGTTTACGAGACCGGAACCGCTACTTCTCAATCAAGTAGCTCCTCAGTGTGTCTCACAAGGGCTGAATGCACCCCGCTTGCCATCAGCGCTCGGCAGACCTGATGGTCATCCATCCAAGTGCTAGCCCAGCCCGACAGCTCTTAACTTCAGTGATCTGACGGGCCGGTGTTAACACTCCGGCAAGGCCGTTGGCAGTCTACCTCTAGAGTATTTAAATTACTATGGCCCGAAAGAAACAATAGACAGATTACGACTACTTGCAACATCAGTTGCCGCAGGGAATTCAGGTTACATGAATGAAACATTGTCAACCACACCTGAGCTTCGAGAAAGACACATCATCGAGTATTCATGGAGACAGTTGTTCATTACTTTCATGGACCTACACGCAGAAAATTTCTGTGCAGACATGTGGTAATACGACGATTGGATGATTTGTCGGAGGCTGACATCGTAGATATGCAAGGCTACTCATGGTCGAATAACAGTTTCAAGTACATTCTAATGATCGTAGACGAATATTCCAAGTTCTCTTGGGCTCTGCATGTGAAGGTAAAGACAAGTAAGGAGGTTTCTAAGGTTTTTGGGTAATTGTTGTGGACTGGGGCGAATCGGTGTCAAAAATGGTTCAAATGGCTCTGAGCACTATTGGACTTAACTTCTGAGGTAATCAGTCCCCTATAACTTAGAACTACTTTAACCTTACTAACCTAAGAACATCACACACACCCATGCCCGAGGCAGGATTTGAACCTGCGACCGTAGCGGTCGTGCGGTTCCAGACTGTAGCGTCTAGAACCGCTCGGCCATCTCGACCGGCGAATCGGTGTCCCAAAACCTTCAGACCGATGTCCTAAAACCTTCAGGCTGACCTTGGAGGTGGGTTTTATAATAGGAATTTCACAGCAGTAATGGAACTTTCTCCCGTTTGAAAGCTTGTATTGTCGAACTGTTAAACAGACCGATCAAAAACCGGATGTGAAATCAATTGCCTCCCTAAGGGGCGTGAAAATGGCTGAACGTCCTACCACAAATCACTGGCATGTATAATGGTATTACTCACCGTACAATTAAGTAGAGACCTCTTGATGTCCGTGATAATAGACTTCTAAATACAGTTTACAACCGTGTTAAGATGGTGGATCCATCCAAGCAGAAGTTCAACATAGTTGATTGGTACGTATTTCAAATTACAAAGCAGAATTTGAGAAACCTTACCTACCAAACTGATCAACAGAGATATCTCGAGCCTGAGAAAATACATATCTAAAAACATTGATGGTGAAGAAACTGCTGGAAATGTTCCCACAGAGGAAACACAGAAAAGCACTGAACCGAACATTAGTACAGTTCTCCCTCGGGATTTGTTGTTATTGTTTCATAATGAGTGAAGCTATTATTCCTTACAGTAATAGAAAATTCATTTCTTGGTTTATAAATTTTTACGAATACTTTTTAATGCATATTACCACTAGTTAGGGCGATACCCCTCGCTGTTTACAATATACTGATCGTGCTTCACCTAAGACAATGCATTTATTTTGCCCACATCTTGTAACGCCGGAAATACATATCCTCCTGTTTCCATCTATTGCACTATAAATTTTTTCCTTGTTTTGTTACCTCAAGGTATGACATTTCTGTGTCTTTACATATTGTAATTGTTTTACTATTTGTATATATATATATATATATATATATATATATATATATGTCGATGTATAATTGGTTTGTTTTGTAAATATTATTTGTATTTTTACGCTGGGTCTTGCCTAGGGAAAACTATGCTATCGAACGATTACATCGATAGGTCGTGTGGAGAACCAAAGTGTTTAGGATCTTTGGTAGTGTTAACTCTGCCGCATGGAGCGCGGGCAGAGGGAGTCTGGCTGGAGCAGGGCAGTTGAGCAGGTGTGTTGTGTGACGCTCCTGTGAGTTGCCGCGCTTTCGGGGTTTGGCAGCATGTAATTGCGCTCGACTTGCTATGATAGTTTCTGACATGGTGTCGCGGACGGGAAGCATTAGCTGGCGCACAATCGAGAAGAAGGCGCGCCAACATCCAGCTTCTGCAACAGCTACGGCCGACCATGAGTGACTGTCGCCACCTCCCCGATCGACGACTGCAAACCTTCAATCAACCAACAAGGAAGACTAAAAGCACGTAAAGTTTTAGAACTGCATGGCAAACCTCAGCTTTTCAAACTGTTGCATCACAAAAATACATCAACTTAGCATGAACGTTCGTCCCTCATTGTCCCAATTGCATTACCAAATAGAGTCCTTTCCTTTTCTGGAATGAACCCGAGTGTCGTTGAAATTCATACGCCAGCATTAAAGAAATATCATTCCATTTCACTGCTTTAATTTCAAAGTCCAATTAAGGTATTCATAGCTGGCTACAATATTTAGATTACACAAGCACAAAATAAGAGTGCGAGTTTTGTTACCATATTTTAGCTTACCTGTGACTGCAGTTCAGCTTGGTACGTACTAAATTTTACTATCGTTAATTGTTCAGAATCATTTAATTCAAGTTCACAGTTAAATCCCTGATTTCTAAAGTGCATAGATTCTACTAGCTTTTGAAATGATCGTTGAGGTAGCCCAAGACTAACCGTATTTTACTGAATTTCGATGTGCTTCAGAAACAAAGTTCTCTATTAATTTCAGTCACTAAATTAACTTTCAATTTTCCGGTTTTATTAATTCTTTTGCTAAATTAAGTCAGAGTGTAGCGAAATTTATTACTTCTAACAAACATTCAGTTTTCACACAACACGTGTCAACCTTCAGTTGCCACGATTTTAGTGCTAATTATATGTGCAATAATCTTTTATTTTCAGTTATTATAGTAATTGTCCATAGGACTGGCGACCGTAATTTTCCCCAAATATCAAATATCTAATTAACGCCAATTAATTGTTAACGTAACGACCGCAAATTTACTTTCTTTATTAATTTTACCCTTTCCTCAATTAATTACCACCAATTGCATTTGCGTTTTTCCTTTCATTTAGATGTAACCCTTTCCTCCCTCTTTACTGACAAATTAACTTCGGTGACGATTGCTTTTCCCAAATTTCCATTAGTTGCACGCGGTTTAATTTTTCACTGTCATTAAGGTCGATAAGTGAGGGGGAGGTTACAATCTTTTTTCATTGTTGGCTCCGTAGCCCACAGCATTAGTTTTTTAGCCTTATTGACGAGACATTTGTGTGGTATACCTTTTCTGTATACAGTCTGGTACTAAAACGTTTTCAGTATGTCTGTTTTTGATATTATCATCTGATGTCCTCACGTTAACGAATGGCTATGGGTATCTTGGTAAGGCTGTTTCAGGCTGTAGCCATTACTTGTAGCCCGCTATTCATGAGCTACTTCTTATTCGTGGGTTCACCTACAGGTTAAGAGCTATCTATATTCATAATATCTCACATGCTTCTCTTGTTCATATTTTTACACTTTATTGGTCTGATTATATTCTGATGTGTGATAGCGCTAAAACCTATTTGATTGAACTTGTCATGTTTTGTGTTACTGATATCTTTGCTTTACGACTTTCGTCGGTAGTTAGGCTGCACGGTTATTTTTAAAGTACAGTTACTAATTTATATTTTTATATTTATATGTATAACATTATTTCTAACACGTTTATGGGCTGTTACAATTTTATGTTAGGTATCTGGTGCTGTTCTTTGTGTTTCTATTACGTACAAAAATACCCTCACATAAATGGATAGGACTGATGTTTGCTTCACATTGACATTACTGTTTTGCTGTTATTTCTGTTCGGTGACTGATGTTCTTGCTTTATGCATGCATATCATGTTCTACAGTCATAGTATATATTTTATTATAACCTGAATATCTGAGTATGTTACTTAGTTAGTGGTTTCTTTCGCTTATATACATTAATATGTACCATTTGTTTCGTTTATGTAATTCTGTATGTGACACCCTGTTATGTGTGTATCTGCTGATATGTACTGAATTGTACCTTTATTGTATAGGCCTGAAGATGAAATGATTGGACCGTTGATACCGTTGCAAAATAAAACACTATCAAAATAACGGATGTTGGTGCAGTATTAATACAGTTCATCGAGCAGCCGCTGCCTGCGCTCCTGATCCTGATATGGAGTTACATTTTAGTCGCGAAGGTTCATTAGATCGCTAGTATATTTCTAGGGAGAACAAGTACTGGAGGATAATAGTGATGAAATTTATGAGTTGAATCAGCATGTGGACATAGTGCCAATCAGTATGATTCGTGTAGGGTGTAATATCGTGACGAATTCGTACCTTAATGACAGATTAGTCCATACTATATATGCATGCTTTGCTACATTCGGCTGTGGTTATAGAACGGTACAGCTTTCCAGTAATCGAATATATCTCCCTCTGACTGTTCAGGCATTAGACCATCTCGAGATGAATATCGCAGATCACAACGCGAATATAGTTGACTCTCGCTGTGAGGAAATTATAGTACCTCTTCACCTGAAGAAAAAGTGTAGGTGTACTTAAGTATAAATGCGACTTAACTAGTCATCAGAAGACCACTTCGCAGTGGAAACAGAATGTGATAACAAGCGAGATGTACGAGTATCTTATACCCGTTGAACTGAAACCTCACAATGACGTCTCTCGAAGTAATGACTCCAGTTCAATACAAGGAGCGTTTCAATAGGAGGGATATTATTCCTAGTAAACATTTGCCTCAGTAGCGTTTAATAATAATGATGTAGTACAAATTATTATTAAGCGTCCAGGCGGACTGAAACTTCCAAGCAAGGAATACCCATTTTGTAGGGAGTATTTACACCTAAAAAAGCTGCAGCGCAATCAGTAACGTCACGTCTTACATGTAATGCATTTGCCTTTCTGTTTCAAGAAATAAGATTCTAGATTAATGGAGTTGAAACCGATATCGCACCAGAACCGTGGTGGTCATATCTACACTCAAGACACACGTATTTGCACCAACATCAGATCTGCATGCTACACAAAACGCAGGATGGTTCACAGGCGGATAGATAGGTAAGTCCTTTTGTGCGTAGATTCCGCTCAAAATGTTAATGGGCTTCTTTGAAGACAGCAGTCGAATTTTGATGAATGCTAAGCAGGAGATGATTTTACTTCGAAGCGCTATTGATGACAGCTTGTACGTTCAAAGGAAAGAAGAAGAAGAACTTAAAATTGTGCTGGATAAACTGATATGGAAAGTACTGCACCTTCTGATATCAGACGAAGAGAATCTGAAACATTTATGTGTTCTGAATTCAGATGTGCTCTTAACTCTCTGTTCATAGGAGTTATCCGCATATCCAGTCGTTGTCACGCATCTCGCCAAACATGGACTCTTAAGACTTCTATCCAGCTAGAAATATCTCGCTTTTCTATTTTAGCACTGCAAACAGGCAGACAGGTGGTACTGGAAAGGATTCAAACGTATTTGACGACAGGAATCTGACTTACATAAAAGTGTATCTTAAGTCCCAGTATTTTCCATACGATAATTTGCAGCTCAAGTGTAACAGAAACGATTATAGACTACCATATAACAAGTATGCAAGATTTTGTACCTCATATTATGAGACTGACGTTGATTTTGGTTGCTCACTTATCCTGCAAAAGTTTAAGGAATTACCAACTATGTAGGTGATAATTATTTAAAACAACACGAAATGGTGAACAATGGAACTGTGGATGTATGTACTCAGTTTGAATCGACCGGAAACTTTCCTGTGAGCACTAAAGCATATGCATTAATACTATACGACCGTCTCATGAACTATTTGCTGCTAACAGAAATTGTACAACATGCGATATAAATGTAGTGACATTATACAACAAACAATGCATGCCTCACAGAGAAAAAATATTTTGAGCCACACAATGGTTTTATGACGAGTTTGGACGATTTGTGTTTAAAGATGTGGCGTTCCTTGCATTTTCCGATATCAGACAAGTACTAACGAGGTATTCAACAGGCGATGCGTCACCCAAACCGTTTAACTCAGTGCGGTGTTCTAAAACTAGAGAAACGGCAGCATGGTAAAATCTATTATGCCACTGAGACAATGAAGGAGTGGTCTATAATGATTTGGTGTCATTGCTCGGAGCGTATGATCCTAGAGACAGCATAGTTTACGTCAAAAGCTGTGTGATTTCAAGAAATTTATATCTGCATCTACATCTACATCTACATCTACATTCATACTCCGCAAGCCACCTAACGGTGTGTGGCGGAGGGTACCTTGAGTACCTCTATCGGTTCTCCCTTCCATTACAGTCTCGTATTGTTCGTGGAAAGAAGGATTTTTCGGTATGCTTCTGTGTGGGCTCTGATCTCTCTGATTTTATCCTCATGGTCTCTTCGCGAGATATACGTAGGAGGGAGCAATATATTGCTTGACTCTTCGGTGAAGATATGTTCTGGAAACTTCAACAAAAGCCCGTACCGAGCTACTGAGCGTCTCTCCTGTAGAGTCTCCCATTGGAGTTTATCTATCATCTCCGTAACGCTTTCGCGATTACTAAATGATCCTGTAACGAAGCGCGCTGCTTTCCGTTGGATCTTCTCTATAACTTCTATCAACCCTATCTGGTACGGATCCCAGACTGCTGAGCAGTATTCAAGCAGTGGGCGAACAAGCGTACTGTAACATACTTCCTTTGTTTTCGGATTGCATTTCCTTAGGGTAAATGTGCATCGATGCAGAATCTAGAAACAGAAGGTTGTCCTGCGTTCAAACAGTTGAAGAAGTGCCACGGATAACATAGGTTTATGAGTGCTTAGTTGGCTTACAGAAAAGCAAATTGTTTCTTCAAAAAATTTGTACTAGTTTATTCACAACCTGTTTCCTACCTCCTCAGTTACAGGCTTTTGGTGGGTAACTTACTCTTCCCCACTCCCATCCTCGTAAAATGAAGCACCAGGGGGCTTTGCGAGAAGCTGCGTCGCAAATGTACTGATAAGCAGGAACTGACATACAAAAGCCGGTCACACGACCTTGCTTAGGTCATGCTGGGACATTATCGCAGTATCGCGTATGCACCACATGCGGAGGCATTGGATTGCAAGTACCTAGTAGCACATGAGGATATGAGCTGCACGTGTGTCTCTCGTTCCCATAAAGAGCAAGAACATCAGTGCTGTGCTAGATTTGCACAAATGCAGAAGTCTGCTTCTCTCAGTATATATGTATGTGCATCCAACATTGCACGCTGCCTGTACACAAATCATCACCGAACAGCTCCTTCTTATTTCAGTCTGATCAGCCATGAAGTGCTCTACACAAGCCGATATGATGAAGGCGTGGTAAATGCGCTCCTTCGTCAGATGACAGCTTGATTTCAAGCATATCACAATCTTTCGATGATGAGGGTATGGTGTTTCTCATTAATGATTCAGCTGACGGCTAGTGTAAGAACGTTTTATATTAACATGTAATTTTTTTCCATGTTTCCATATTATCCTTGAGTGTTCCTTTGGTTTTTTTTCTGCTGTAGGTGAATAGATTGATACTGATGTTTCACATTAGGCATCTATGATAGAATCTATCTCTCAGAGCTAATGAGTGATGACACCAGTCGTTGAGAGGCAGATATGTGAGCATCAGTGTTATTACTTCTATCAATAACAGTAAAAATTTTCTTATTGTTATACACAGCTTTTTTTCTAGATTCACTTGCTGTTGATACTGCAGTGGAAGAGGAAGTGAAATTACAGCAAAAAAATTAGAATATTGCAGACATGGTATTATGTCTGAAGTGTGAAGAGTGACTGAAAGAATGTATCGTCGATGAAGCTCTATGGAAGTGCCAGAAAAATATTGAGGAGTAGGCGTTCGCGTCTTACAGTTTTTAAAGCAATAGACAACATTTCTATTACTACCAAGGATTTCATAGGCACCCAAGTCATCTTGCATGGTCCATAGGTGTTTTGCGGTGGAGTTTTGAACTGCACTCTCGCTAACAAGGATACGAATGAGCACGGTAACGGCTGAGCCACAGTTGGTCTTGTACGTGGACCAAAAGTCGATAAAGTAAAAGGGCCAGATAATTTCAATTCACGTGATGTCATTACTAATCGGGCATCGCTAATCGGACATTTCAGATTTGTGAAGTGTACAACAGAGATAAGGGTTCATCGTATTACATGTCGACTACGGGTTACTTAATTTCATGAAAAATGAAAATATAAGTTTGCTTGCTGCAAATTGCATGCAGGCAATCGGCTTCACTGAAGGACTATTCTGTTAGGTCTGTGTATTGATTTCACTTTTTATTATTTAGTTCAAATGGTTCAAATGGCTCTAAGCACTATGCGACTTAACATCTGAAGTCATCAGTCCCTTAAACTTAGAACTAATTAAACATAGCTATCCTAAGGTTCCCGTGGTCTAGGGGTAGCGTCTTTGAATCATAATCAAAACGTCTTCGGTCCCGGGTTCGATCCCAGCCACTGCATAAATTTCAGTAAATAATCAGCATTGGCGACCGAAGACTTCCGACATAAGAAGACAGCCTCATTCTGCCAACGGCCTTGTCAAAGAGGGCGGAGGAGGGGATAGAGGTTCAGGGCACTCTCTTGTCCTAGGGGTGGGAAATTGTCCCTAAACGCGGAAGAATCAGCAATGATCAACGACATGAGGATGCAGAAGGCAATGGAAACCACTGCATTAAAGACACGTAACTTGTATCCACAGGACATGTGGCCTGTAATTGAAGAAGTGATGATGATCTCTCCATTGGCAAAAGATTCCGGAATAGTCCCCCATTCGGATCTCCGAGAGGGGACAGCCAATGGGGAGGTTACCAAGAGAAAAAGATTGAATAATCTACGAAAGGATAACGTTCTATGAGTCGGGGCGTGGAATGTCAGAAGCTTGAACGTGGTAGGGAAACTAGAAAATCTGAAAAGGGAAATGCAAAGGCGCAATCTAGATATAGTAGGGGTCAGTGAAGTGAAGTGGAAGGAAGACAAGGATTTCTGGTCAGATGAGTATCGGGTAATATCAACAGCAGCAGAAAATGGTATAACAGGTGTAGGATTCGTTATGAATAGAAAGGTAGGGCAGAGGGTGTGTTACTGTGAACAGTTCAGTGACCGGGTTGTTCTAATCAGAATCGACAGCAGACCAACACCGACAACGATAGTTCAGGTATACATGCCAACGTCGCAAGCTGAAGATGAACAGATAGAGAAAGTGTATGAGGATATTGAAAGGGTAATGCAGCATGTAAAGGGGGACGGAAATCTAATAGTCATGGGCGACTGGAATGCAGTTGTAGGGGAAGGAGTAGAAGAAAAGGTTACAGGAGAATACGGGCTTGGGACAAGGAATGAAAGAGGAGAAACAAGTTTTAGCTAGTAATAGCGAATACCCAGTTCAAGAATCATAAGAGGAGGAGGTATACTTGGAAAAGGCCGGGAGATACGGGAAGATTTCAATTGGATTACATCATGGTCAGACAGAGATTCCGAAATCAGATACCGGATTGTAAGGCGTACCCAGGAGCAGATATAGACTCAGATCACAATATAGTAGTGATGAAGAGTAGGCTGAAGTTCAAGACATTAGTCACGAAGAATCAATACCCAAAGAAGTGGGATACGGAAGTACTAAGGAATGACGAGATACGTTTGAAGTTCTCTAACGCTATAGATACAGCAGTAAGGAATAGTGCAGTAGGCAGTACAGTTGAAGAGGTATGGACGTCTCTAAAAAGGGCTATCACAAAAGTTGGGAAGGAAAACATAGGTACAAAGAAGGTAGCTGCGAAGAAACCATGGGTAACAGAAGAAATACTTCAGTTGATTGATGAAAGGAGGAAGTACAAACATGTTCCGGGAAAATCAGGAATACAGAAATACAAGTCGCTGAGGAATGAAATAAATAGGAAGTGCAGGGAAGCTAAGACGAAATGGCTGCAGGAAAAATGTGAAGACATCGAAAAGATATGATTGTCGAAAGGACAGACTCAGCATACAGGAAAGTCAAAACAACCTTTGGTGACATTAAAAGCAACGGTGGTAACATTAAGAGTGCAACGGGAATTCCACTGTTAAATGCAGAGGAGAGAGCAGATAGGTGGAAAGAATACATCGAAAGCCTCTATGAGGGTGAAGATTTGTGTGATGTGATAGAAGAAGAGACAGGAGTCGGTTTAGAAGAGATAGGGGATCCAGTATTAGAATCAGAATTTAAAAGAGCTTTGGAGGACTTACGGTCAAATAAGGCTGAAGGGATAGATAACATTCCATCAGAATTTCTAAAATCATTGGGGGAAGTGGCAACAAAACGACTATTCACGTTGGTGTGTAGAATATATGAGTCTGGCGATATACCATCTGACTTTCGGAAAAGCATCATCCACACAATTCCGAAGACGGCAAGAGCTGACAAATGCGAGAATTATCGTACAATCAGCTTGACAGCTCATACATCGAAGCTGCTTACAAGAATAATATACAGAAGAATGGAAAAGAAAATTGAGAATGCGCTAGGTGACGATCAGTTTGGCCTTAGGAAAAGTAAAGGGACGAGAGAGGCAATTCTGACGTTACGGCTAGTAATGGAAGCAAGGCTAAAGAAAAATCAAGACACTTTCATAGGGTTTGTCGACATGGAAAAAGCGTTCTGACAATATAAAATGGTGCAAGCTGTTCGAGATTCCGAAAAAAGTAGTGGTAAGCTATAGGGAGAGACGGGTCATATACAATATGTACAACAACCAAGAGGGAATAATAAGAGTGGACGATCAAGAACGAAGTGCTCGTATTAAGAAGGGTGTAAGACAAGGCTGTAGCCTTTCGCCCCTACTCTTCTATCTGTACATCGAGGAAGCAATGATGGAAATAAAAGAAAGGTTCAGGAGTGGAATTAAAATACAAGGTGAAAGGATATCAATGATACGATTCGCTGATGACATTGCTATCCTGAGTGAAAGTGAATAAGAATTAAATGATCTGCTGAACGGAATGAACAGTCTAATGAGTACACAATATGGTTTGAGAGTAAATCGGAGAAAGACGAAGGTAATGAGAAGTAGTAGAAATGAGAACAGCGAGAAACTTAACAATAGGATTGATGGTCACGAAGTCAATGAAGTTAAGGAATTCTGCTACCTAGGCAGTAAAATAACCAATGACGGACGGAGCAAGGAGGACATCAAAAGCAGACTCGCTATGGCAAAAAGGGCATCTCTGGCCATGAGAAGTCTACTAATATGAAATACCGGTCTTAATTTGAGGAAGAAATTTGTGAGGATGTACGTGTGGAGTACAGCATTGTATGGTAGTGAAACATGGACTGTGGGAAAACCGGAACAGAAGAGAATCGAAGCATTTGAGATGTGGTGCTATAGACGAATGTTGAAAATTAGGTGGACTGATAAGGTAAGGAATGAGGAGGTTCTACGCAGAGTCGGAGAGGAAAGGAATATGTGAAAAACACTGATAAGGAGAAGGGACAGGATGATAGGACATCTGTTAAGACATGAGGGAATGACTTCCATGGTACTAGAGGGAGCTGTAGAGGGCAAAAACTGTAGGGGAAGACAGAGATTGGAATACGTCAAGCAAATAATTGAGGACGAAGGTTGCAAGTGCTACTCTGAGATGAAGAGGTTAGCACAGGAAAGGAATTCGCGGCGGGCCGCATCAAACCAGTCAGTAGACTGATGACCAAAAAAAAAAAAAAAAAAAAAAAAATCCTAAGGACTTCACACACAGCCATGCCCAAGGCAGGATTGGAACCTGCGACCGTAGCAGCCCCGCGGTTCCAGGCTGAAACGCCTAGAACCGTTCGTTCACAGTGGCCGGCTTTAATTTAGTACGATGACCCGTAAGTAAACGATAATTTTAGCGGAATCCAGAGATGGTATTCTAGAAGGCTCTGGAATTGTCACTCAAGCATTCTTGAATTAACCTGCAGCATTTATAAACTAATATAACATTTTAGCTTGAAAATCGTGGCCCTTGTATTCTATTCTTCTAAATTATCCTTTCGAAACACCATTTATAACTGTACAGTATAAGCTTGTGAATTACGTAGACTTTGTTCTTCTTTGTTTTAGGTAGCGTGGGGGAGGTCGATCTGGAGCAGAGAAGTCTGGACGCCCCCTGTTTGACAGTGTTTAGAACTACAGCTCGCAGTGAGTTGTACTCCAGTGATTGAGCTTGTGCTCTCCTACACATAAATATTTGAGGTTTTGTTAATAAACTAAGCGTGATGTCGCAGAGTTAACGACATTAGAATCATATTCAATAGTAATGGGCTTAAAACCTACATTCGGGTCCCATAATTTAGTTTTACCAAGTTTAACAACGTAATTTACGGTGAATGCATGTTGGTCCTGAGTCACTTTAAAGGTGAATGAGAGAATGGTAATCCTCACAAGTGCGCAACAGTTTCCTGCCTCGTATCTGTGAATCCAAAATTATTGTAATTGATTCATGAGTTCGAAATCAAGAAGATTCTAAATCCATTCTTTCCATTTATTTACAAATCAAATTTATTGATGACACCTCAGCATTGTTTAAATTTTGATTCACCCAAAACAAGGTTACTGCCACAGGTAACAGATGATTAAGATAGGCAGGAAAGCGGAGACAAGAGTTTCTTGTCCAGTTGACGTCAGCGTCTTTTTGACGGAACCGTGAGCTTTAAATTAAAACTGCAGTAAATCTACATCAGGCTGGATACATATAAGACATACATATTTTCTAATTCATTTAGTAACATCTGTAAATGATGTAACCCCATGTAGTCATTTTCATATAAAGAACTATTTTAGAACTGCACTGGGCATGACCAAATGATCCAGAAAGAGCCAAAAAGGTTTGCTATCATATAATTACAATGACGTCGATGTGGATGTACCATCGATCTAAATGATTCTACCCAATTAAACTGCGAAAGATGCAGACCAAGTGTTTATACCTTAACTGAAGATTTAGAAGGCCACTTTTTAGTCTTGAACGTCGTTGTCAACAACGACGTATTCAGCGGATCCTGAGACCACTGCTTTCATTACGTAAGCAACAATCAACAGAAGCGAAATAAGGAAGCTGATTTTTAGTGTCACCGATGTCGAAGTTGTTAGAAATGAATCAAAATAGACTACTATAATGTTGTCGTTGTTGTGTTCTTCAGTCCTGAGACTGGTTTGATGCAGCTCTCCATGCTACCCTATCCTGTGCAAGCTTCTTCAACTCCCAATACTTACTGCAACCTACATCCTTCTGAATCTGCTTAGTGTATTCATCTCTTGGTCTCCCTCTACGAATTTTACCCTCCACGCAGCCCTCCAATGCTAAATTTGTGATCCCTTGATGCCTCAGAACATGTCCTATTAACCGGTTTCTTCTTTTTGTCAAGTTGTGCCACAAACTCCTCTTCCCCCCAGTTCTATTCAATACTTCATAATTTATAATGTGATCTACCCATCTAATCTTCAGCATTTTTCTGTAGCACCACATTTCGAAAGCTTCTATTCTCTTATTGTCCAAACTATTTATCGTCCATGTTTCACTTCCATACATGGTTACACTCCATACAAATACTTTCAGAAACGACATCCTGACACTTCAATCTATACTCGATCTTAACAAATTTCTCTTCTTCAGAAATGCGTTCCTTGCCATTGCCAGTCTACATTTTATATCCTCTCTACTTCGACCATCGTCAGTTATTTTGCTCCCCAAATAACAAAACTCCTTTACTACTTTAAGTGTCTCATTTCCTAATCTAATTCCCTCAGCATCACCCAACTTAATTCGCCTACATTCCATTATACTCGTTTAGCTTTTGTTGAGGTTCATCTTATATCCTCCTTTCAAGACACTGTCCATCCCGTTCAACTGCCCTTCCAAGTCCTTTGCTGTCTCTGACAGAATTACAATGTTATCGGCGAACCTCAAAGTTTTTATTTCTTCTCCATGGATTTTAATACCTACTCCGAATTTTTCTTTTGTTTCTTTTACTGCTGGCTCAATATACAGATTGAATGTTATTCAATAAAAATTCTCTCCTCACGAAGCACTTCAGAGAAAATACATGAAACCTAAACTGGGAATTCAAAATTGAGATATCCACCCCCTTCCATTCCCCCCCCCTCCTCCCCCACCATCCTGGACCTCTTCTTTTACAGGTGTTCAACGTGCGCACCATTGCATCGTCTTCCTGTGTTCGGGCAACAGGACACAGCTTTTAAGCCGCTTTCAACGTTGGAAGAAATCAAATAATTTTCTTAAAATCTGTCAGACGCATATTTTCCTGCTTTGACTACAAAAGTATCTGCACTTACATATTGTGGTACAATATTAACCATGTGCAAACTTCTACATAAGTCTTGACAAAGTTTACATGTTATATCATCAACACCGAGTCAGAAAACTAACGTGTGACACGCTGATGTGTTTTCTTCAATACTAAAGTAGTACCCTTTCAACTACTCTGACTTATGATACACGTCGTGTCCCTAATTCATCTCACCTCCCTTTTCTCCAAGGAGACTGCAGGTTCCACATCCTCATCCAGGTAAGGAAGGTGTTCGGTTCTACCGACGTCGGTGTTGTCGGGTAAACTCTACTCACTTACCCTACACGCAAAATCCTAGATCCATACTGGAGTAGATATTTGGCTAAATGCATCCTCGGACAAGATGAAGTCTGTATCTAGGCATTGGTTCGCTTAGACGCGTGCAACGTTCACTTTATATCACTCTATCTAAAACAGTTATTTGTGGAACGTCCATCGTGTGGAGTGTGAGCGGCTGTGGAAGTTCTCTAAACAGCGATCCTTGTTAATGGAGCTCCGTAAAGCGGATGGTTGCCTCGTTGTGCATCGGAGGTTCTACCAAGCAAGACAGTGTTTGTCGCAAACTGAATTTCCAGAGAGTAAGCAATCCTTTGTACTACGTCGCTCCGTGTTAGTGAAGTACGTAACGAAATCAAAGAGGTTGACAGCGCGCTCGCCCGGTTTCTGGGCTCCAGGCGGCTGTCGCTGCCTCGCCGGCGGGCGTCCTTCGGCGGACGTGCGGGCGAACGGCCGCTACACAGGAGCTACCGCAGCAGCCGGCAAGTTTGCAGCCCAGGAGCCCTGCGGCCCTTCCGCAACTCCTGGGCGCCGCCCTTTGTAGCACGCTGAAGTACGCCCAACTGCGTCCGCATTGACCACAAAGAAACAACTCAGGATTCACATACGTACGTGTGCCTCAGTGTAGCGTATAGAATTACTGTCCAGTGGACACGGATTGTATGGATGCTGTTCCAGAGACTTTCCGTGCAGACTTTCAACTTCGATACGTTTACGAAGAGCTTCACCAAAGTAAATGTATTACCAATTTTCTTGTACTAATAACTCAGAGGTATTGTCTCCATTACTTGCGTAAAATTAAAGGCAAAATTTTTACTGCAAATGGTCAAAAATAGTTTCCAGTAATGATCCGATCTACAGTGGAAGGCCAAAATACTAATTTCGGTGTTCCGAAATAGTTTCACAGCTGAAGATCGTAGTATGGTCACTCGCTTCAATCTCCGTACGAACCTCGAAAAATAAGTTATTGATATAGCTGCTTTAAAAGAAAAAAGAAAAAAACAGTAGTTTATTATACGTTGAGGAGCGACTGGAAGAAGCGCAGGTCATTCCCGTTTTCAGCATAGGTCGTAGGGCAGACGCACATAATTATAAGCCTGTATCGTCGACGTCAGTCAGTTACATAATTATGGAACATGTGTCATGACGGTTTTGGAGAACGAAAATTTCGTCTGTAAAAATCAACATGGGTTCCACAAACAGAGAAGCTCATCTCAGTCCGTTTCTCCATGAAAACCACAGCTCTGTAAAGATCGGCTCTGAGGATGGTGCCATTTTCCTCGACTTCAGAAACGTATCTGACAATGTCCCACTCTGTCTTTAATGAAAGGAATACGAGCCTAGCGAACATCAGACCTGATTCAAGACTTCTTTGTAGACAGAACTCAACACGACGCTCTTAACGCAATAAAATCGACTGATGTAAAGATAATTTCTGGAGTACCCCAAGCAAGACTGATAGGTCCGGTACTGTTTACAATGTATATAAATGATCTGGTAGAAACCGTCGGAAGCTCTTTAAGACTGTAGGCAGATTATACGGTTGTCTGTAAGAAGGGGGCAACGCTAGAAGACTAGTGATTTGCAGAATGAGCTGCAGAGCAGTGATGGCTGGTGCAGAATCTGGCAACTGACCATGAAAGTAAAAAATGTAACACACTGCGTACACATGGGAAAAGAAATGAAAGGCTCTACAACTAAACTATCTGAGACAAATTGTTGGAAGCATTAACTGTAGTAAAATATCTAGGAGTATATACACGGAGCGACCTTAATTGGAATGGCCATATAAAACAAACAGCAGGAAAAGCAGATGCCAACTGTGATTCTTAGGAAGACTGTTAAATGTAATTCATGCACTAGTTCATTCACATGGCGTTTTTTAGATCGATTTTTGAGTATTGTTCATGAGTCGGAGACCCTCACCACGTAGATAGAAGAGGTAGAGATTCAACAAAGAGCTGTGTCTTTCGTCACGGAACCGTTTAGTCGGAGCGATAGTGTTAAAAAGATACTCAACAAACTTCAGTGGTAGACGCTACAAGAAATGATTACTACTGAAATTTCGAGAGTTTACTTTCCAAGAAGAGTCGGAGAACATGAACATATTAACCTCTCCCACATACGTCTCGTTTAATCACCGCAACTAGAAAATCCGGGACCTAAGAGCTAATACAGAGGCTTCCCGACAACCATTTCTCCCACTCGTCATTCGCGAATGGAACAGGGCGGATCAGTTAGTGGTAACAGAAGTGCCCCCCACCACCAGCCACCGTCAGGTGACTTGCGGAGCACTGACGTAGATGCATGAAGTTCGGGTAGTGTTGGACAGCGAACTGTATCGGGCAGTACTGGCGACAGGACCTGTCGCGCCACTGCACTGTGAACCGTGGAGTATCAGTAACATTCACGTCATTCTATACCAGAACAACAGCATTCTTCGGAGTGGCAGTAACTTACCGGATCGCAGTGAGTCTTTCGTGCACTGTCTTGATTTTATGTATTTTGTTGAAAGTAATGTTAGCTTTTTTACTGTACCTTTTTATGTGTGCAGCTCACCACTGTTCCAAGAGAATTGAGACTAAATATTACAAAATTTTTGATTCAGAATATTTTTTTCCTCTGGTCAAGAATTGCTGCTTGCTGGGAGACCTCAGACACAGCTAGTTGGTAGAGTCCAATATCGATGTCCTGGGAGGGATTTTACGGCCAAGGATTGCTGACGAAACCCAAGCGAACATCGCCTGCCCCCATGCCACCCCCACCCCCACCCCCTCCGATCAATGGAGGTGTAAGAGGGAGAACGCACGAGGTCTCAGTAGGTGGGTACAGAGTGTTGGTTCCAGAAGGGACTTGCTCCCTGCAACGGGCTTCTGACCATCAACATCCATCTTCCTCTATGATTCGCTTCATCTCTTGGCCTTAATGGCTCCCTTCAAACACCTGAACTCTTCTTTGGCGGCGCATTATGGACTCTCAATTCTGCAATAAACCTGGCCGTGTGTAATAGATTTCTCTTTTCCTTTTCAAAACCTACTCCCACTGGATGTCCAAACACGTGTATCTGTGGTACCAGTACTAGAGATACCTAAAGTACTTTCATCTCCTGTGGATCTTGTCCCCTCTGCAGAACGTACAGGATCCGTCATTACTCGGCCAACTGACTGCGAATGGTGTGTCAGTGGCAGGTCTAGGCATTCTGTGCATGGTAGTCGGGACCAGGAAGGACTCAGGGTGTTGTAACGATCCACCTAAACAACTAATGTGAAGTGTTTCTTCCACTGAAACTGGGCCAGTAGGACTCCACATGCTTTGAGGAAACCTGTTTTATCTAGTGTCAAGAGGAGGCAAACGCAAAATCATCGGCAGTTGAAACGTATTGCGAACGATAGAATCCCTTAGGATAATGGCAGCAAGGGACAGGGAACGACACCAGGTGCACTCAGGGTGTATGGCTGAGGGCCTCATTCGACATGTTGAAGAGGCTATTCCGGCAGCCATTAGGGGACAGGGATCAAAGAACTACAGATTGTGTCGCACCTTGGAAAATGTGGTGCCTGTCGACTGGACTACGGGGTCACACTTGGGTTATTCCAGGTTGAGAAAATCAACCTTGTGCATGGAATTTCAACGAAGCTCACAATTTGAAGCATTGTCCCAAGAACTGATCGTGGACCTTTCGTTCTGAGTGGAGTGGAAGGGCTGAACCTGACCTGGAAGGTTCTCTGACAAAGATTGCAACTTGCTGGACTTGCGTGATAGGTTTGATAACTTTATAGGTCTGATGTTCACTGCACATCCAAGGCGACTTCTCAAGTAACTAACTTTGTATGGGGTGATCAAAACTGGAAATTTGTGGTAAGTTCCTGTGGGACCAAACTGCTAAGGTCATCGGTCCCTAATCTTACACACTACTTAATCTAACTTAAACTAACTTAGGCTAAGAACTACACACACACCCATGCCCTAGGGAGGACTCGAACCTCTGACGGGGGTAGCCGCGCGAACCGTGGCAAGGCGCCTGAGACCGCACGGCTACCCTGCGCGGCTGGGATGATCATAAGGGTTTTTTAGATTAGGTGACACTTCATCCAATCCAGATAACGTTTGCTGTGCGAAAACAGAAATATCAGTGTAAGATCGAGACAACAGCCTTCCAGAGGTGAGAGTGTTAAAATCCTAACGGTAAACTGCTGAAGCATTCGCAACAAAGTGTCAGAGTTTGAAGCGCCCATACAAAGCAGTGAAGCACTCGTTATACTAGGTACAGAAAGCTGGTTGCAACCTGAAAATGAAGGCCATGGGATTTTTGGGCAAAATTTAGGTGTATATGGAAAGGATACGCAAATGGAAAATGGGGCTGTGTATTTGTCGCAGTAGACAGGAAACTCAAATCCAGTGGGACGGAAACTGAAGCTGCGTGTGAGACTGTTTGGCCATGGCTCAGTTTCAGCGGCGGTCATACAATTATAATTGGATCCTTCTACCGCCAACTAGACTAATCTCCTGATGTAACCGAAAATTTGAGGGAACCTCACTTCACACAAACACAAATTCCTCAGTCATACTGTGACCATCAGTGGATGCTTTAATCATCCAACAATAAATTGGGAAAATTAGTTTTGTTAATGGTTGACGTGGTAAGACATACTGTGAAACTTTACGAAATGCCTTCTGGGAAAACTATCTACAGTAGGTAGTTAAGGACCGTACTCATGATGGAAATATATTGGAGCTAATGGAGACAAATAGACCTGACGTTTTTGAGGAATGTCCACATCGAATCTGGTATCTGTGACAGTGACGCGGTTGTAGCAACAAAGATTACCAAAGTACAAAAGACAACTGAAACAAGCTTAAAGATATACATTTTCAATAAACTAGATAAAAAATAAGGGGTGTCATATCTCAAAGAGGAACTTGAAATTTTCAGCACAGGACAGGAGCTCAAGTTTAAAAAAACAGTTCATAATGGGAGAGAACCTCAAAGGTATACAGTCACTGTAAAGAAGCATCTAAAGAAACAGAGATTACTGCACAATAGGTGCGAAACAACTCGCAGGGCTATAGATAGAGAGATGCTGAATGAAAAGCTTTTGGATGTCAAGAGAGCTATAGATGATGCCTTCAATGACCACCATATCAGAACAGTGTCAAATGATATTTCACAAAACGGAAGGGAATTCTGGTCGTATGTTAAAGCTGTTAGTGGCTCAGAGGTTACTGTCCTGTTCCTAGCGAATGAAACACGAACTGAAATTGAGGTTAGCAAAGCAAAATTGAACAAAACTTCAGGGTTCGATGGAAGCCTGTAAGATTCTACGCTGAATCTGCGGCTGAGTTAGCCTCTCTCCTAACTATAATCTAGCGTAGATGCCTCGAACAAAAAGAACCATGCCAAATTCTTGGAAAGAAGCACAAATATACGAGTGCGATGTTAGGATAACATTTTCCTACCGTAATATGGAATTCTAGGTGGATTAAAACCATATGTCGGACGGCGACTCGAAATCGGGACCTTTCGCGGGCAAGTGCTCTGCCGACTGAGCTACCCAAGAACGACTCACGACCCCTCCTCACAGCTTTAATTCCGCCAGTACCTCGCCTCCTACCTTCCAAACTTCACAGCAACTCTGCGGCGAAACCATATTACTATGGTAATATCGTTTTCTCGTCTCGAAACTATGGGAATATTCATTATGAAAGCCTTTGGGCACTTATTATTTCTATTACATTCTGCTTTGTAAATTTCCCGAAGGTCCCTCCTTCCGTGTTACTACATAAGCGGCGAATTCCGCTGTTACTGAAAGACATGAAGCAGCATTTCCCAAATTTTCGAAAAAATCTACTTTTTTTGGTATTCTCTACATAATTTAGGCAATAAGCATCAGAGATTTCAGATATTTGAAAATGCGCCAACTCATCGTTAGTAGCAAAGCTATCCCTTAAACAATAATTACAATGACGGAAAAATAATCGCAGTACGAAGAAGGAATTCTCCGATATGAACGAAAGTTGGTAGTCGTGTTTCTACATCTGAAAGATGACGTGTATTCAGATTTCGTACCATTCACAAAAGACTGGTGCTAGTAGCGTCACAGTGAGGATGCAAATAAGGCTTGCTTCAAATACACGCTTCACCGGCGTCGGCGTTAGTTACCTTTGAGTTTGCGCGCAGTGAGTTGGTATTAGTCAAGAATACCTGCAAGGCAACAAAGACGCATTATCAACATTTAGCTGAGTTTGAACGAAGTCGTGTAATAGGGCTACGAGGAGCTGAATGTTCGGTGATACTGCAGAAAGACTAGGCAGGAATGTAGCCGCTGTACAAGACTGCTGGCAGTAGTGGTCACGAGAATGTACGGTCACAAGAAGACCGGACTGCGGACGGCCATGTGGCGCTACCGGCGTGTGGTTGTGGCGCATCGCACTCTATCTGCAGCAGCAGTTTGAACAGCAGTTGCTACAAAGGTGTCACACCGAACTGGTACAAATTGGTTACTTCAAGGACAGATCCAATCCAGACGCCCTGTAGCGAGCATTCCACTGACGACAGACCATTTGCGACTTCATTGGTCCATTATCATTTAGCTACAATATAGCAGGTCAGCAACTGGAAACAGTTAATTTCATAAATTATCTGTGAGTGGGCATTAGGAGTGATTTAAAATGGAATGACCATATAAAGCAGATGCCAGACGGATTCATTGCAAGAATCCTAAGGAAATGCAGTCCGAAAACAAAGGAAGTAGGTTACAGTACACTTGTTCGCCCACTGCTTGAATATTGCTCACCGGTGTGGGATCCGTACCAGATAGGGTTGATAGAAGAGATAGAGAAGATCCAACGGAGAGCAGAGCGCTTCGTTACAGGATCATTTAGTAATCGCGAAAGCGTTACGGAGACGATAGATAAACTCCAGTGGAGGACTCTGCAGGAGAGACGCTCAGTAGCTCGGTACGGGCTTTTGTTGAAGTTTCGAGAACATACCTTCACCGAAGAGTCAAGCAGTATATTGCTCCCTCCTACGTATATATCTCGCGAAGAAACCATGAGGATAAAATCAGAGAGATTAGAGCCCACACAGAGGCATACCGACAATCTTTCTTTCCACGAACAATACGAGACTGGAATAGAAGGGAGAACCGGTGGAGGTACTCAGGGTACCGTCCGCCACACACCGTCAGCTAGCTTGCGGAGTATGGATGTAGATGTAGATGTAGATGCAGAAGCGCAGGAGCTCTTTGGCGAGCAGAGTGCGAGTCTGCTGTATTTTCTGATGAAAGCTGGTTCCGCTTCGGGGCCAGTGCTGGCCATGTGCTGGTTACAAGGAGGCGTGTTGAGAGCCTCCAACCTACCTGTCTGCTCGCTTGACACACTGCTACTACACGTGGGGTCGTGGTCTGGGGTGTAGTTTAGTACGACGGCAGGAGCACGCGCGTGGCAGCCCCATGTACTCTGACTGCAAACGTGTACTTCATTCTGATGATTCGGCCTATTTTGCTGCCATTCATGAAAGCATTCCAGAGGGCGTCTTCCAAAAGCATAACGCTTGCCCCCACACCGTTGTTGTAACCCAACATGCTCTACAGAGTGTCGACATGCTGCATGAGGCTGCTAGATCACCGGATCTGACTCCAGTCGAGCACATACTGAACATCATCAGCGTCATCCACGAACAGAATTATCCATCACTGCACTGACCGACCAAGTGCATCGCATAAACTGACAAAATGACATCCGACACCTGTAAAACACAGTGCTTGCTCGTTTTCATGTTTGCATTCAACATTCTGGTGCCTACAACAGTTATTAATGTACCAGCATATCACATTTGCAATGGCTTGTCTCACTCTTACATTAACCTGTGATTTTGTAACATTAACCACTTAAATGTGTCATCTAGAGAGATATATGCCCGGAATGTCATTACTATATATAAATAATTTCTTGGTGTTGCGACATATATACTTGTCGTTCCTTCGGTCATCATCCGTTACCACATACACCTACAGGACACTCCACTCATCGGTTCCGGCATTTGTATGTTCAACTCCTGAAATCTTCATTTTGGTGACAGAGCTGTCATTGTATGGTCGGCCGCTGTTGCCCTGCGGTTCTAGGCGCTTCAGTCCGGAACCGCGCTGCTGCTACGGTCGCGATTTCGAATCCTGCTTCGGTCATGGATGTGTGTTGTAACGTCCCCTTAGAACAATTTATACAGGACTGTGCTTAAATTGACACACAATATTTTTAGCGCAACGCAATCTGACTATCAAAAATCCCTACAAAAGAATGGCCCTGACTAACATTAACCTATACCTTTCACAAATCACTTACCTCACAAAAATCTTCATCACTCGAACTACTGCAATACAGCGTGCGCCACTACTGCCAGCTAAATAAAAGATTCAAACTACTGAAGGCACTAACTACTGATAGGGATAGTTAGCAAATGAAAGATTTTAATAGAGAACAAACAATGTATTTACCTTAATAGTCATAATATATGTATAGCAGTTCATGACAAATTACAAAACTCCGCCATCTCTCTCCCCACATCCACCACTGCTGGCGGCTCACCTCCAACTGCGCAACGCTACGCGCTGTTCACATCCACCTGCCGCTTCCCAACACTACAATGGCAGACAACAATGCAAACTAGCCACAGACTGCAGCACAGCCAGTGATTTTCATATAGACCGCTACGTAACGTTGCCAATAAGAAAACATAAACAGCCTACTTACATTAAAGAAAACATAAACAGCCTACTTACAGTGTGACATCCTTAGGTTAGTTAGGTATAAGTAGGTGTAAGTCTAGGAGACTGATGACCAAGTTAAGTCCCATAGTGCTTGCAGCCATTTGAATTTGTCATTTTATGGCCAAAAGAAACTCATCACATTACGCACTCTGTAAAACTACGAGTTCAGCATAAGTAAATGGAAATGATTAAACGAAGAAAAATCTACAGTACAGGTAACTACTGACGAAATGTTCCTTTTTTCGAATCGATCAGAGAAAGGTAAATTTCAGTTTGTTAACGCACCAAATCCAGGACACGAATGCTGCAGCATGGCAATGCGCTTTATCGTGTTTCGAGAATTTCACGTCCAATTAAAGTGTACACCGTGCGGCGACTCGAGGCGTGGAGCTGACAGTCTGTCGGAAGGAGGCACAGATTTTCGACGAACATTCAGCGGCCTGCAGCAGCTGCAGTAATTACGGCCGCCTCGGCGTCACATCAAAGACCAGACCGGGGGGCGCCGGTTCTAAGGCCTCGGTCTCCCCCCCCCCTTCCCCCCCACCCCACCAGAACCACTCCAGCATCCGCCACGTTTCGCCGCGCCTAACAAAAGGCATCATGGTGGCGGCAGCATTTGCTGTCGTCTTGGTTGCAACGTGGAACCAAAACATTCGGTGGAGATATGAACTGTCAGGCGACACCCATGGAGAAGCAACTCGTACCAACTGCTGTGTGGATGACTTAAGGATGAAACAGCACGCTATTACCACATAAACACCCACTTATTTAAACATCAAGATTGGAATAGTTAAAATTCTGCTGGTTTCTGTTATAGGATTATGCTTTATCTGATCACCAATATTTCATATTTTTTATCAACCTGTAGTTGTTCCAGAATTGTGCACACGTCGACTATCAAGCTACCTAGGTTTTATAACTGAACCCGCCGGTTTCACGTGTGATCTATAATCTAAATTTTTACAAAACAGGTCACGTGGAATCGAAACTATAAATCTGTCGTAATTGGGACTATAAATTTTAATCACCAAGTGTGAGCTGGTTTGTATTAAATGCTGTTATTTGCAGCATTGTTTAAATTAGATACAGAATCTGACTGTTAACATTCGCAAAGCACAGTCCAGTTTGCTGGTTGTTGTGTAACAAGTGATCGACCGAGCGTCCGTTTTTGTCCACGGGTGACCTGTTCGTAGATTGTCAGCACATTTGTGGCCGCAAAAAACCACCGTTCATGACACATACTGTTTCCAAGATTGCTAATGCATTTGCTCACTCAGCTGAGTATTAGCGTCTATTCTGCATTTTGCAAACATTTTATTGTTCGCACTTCAAATACTTTTTATTAGTTTTGACCATGTGGAGACTTACTGAAATTTACTTCATTGTTAAGGGAATCACAAAATATTACTAACTTCTTTCCATTGTGTGACGAAGATAAGAGGTACGATCTATAAGTTCTGAAATTAAACTTGTTGTTAAGGTAATTAGAAACTATTACTAACATCTATCATCTTTCCATAGTGCGATGAAGATAAGGCATATGATTTTTAAGTTTGACACACATGTAAATGACACTCCACTTCATCGTCTACCTGAGTCGATTTTATTCCCATCTCCGCAGTATGTGGTTTGGAAACTGCTGTTACCTTTCTGTACGACAATCCCTCCATATGTATAAAGCAACAGAACAGTGCTACCCTCTGAGAGGAATTTTGCTAGGTTGACCGTGTTGTACCTAACGGAAATGGCTCATCGGAAATGAAAGTCAAAATTACGTAAATAGCCGAACAGTAACATACAATACAGGGCTATTACAAATGATTGAAGCGATTTCATAAATTCACTGTAGCTCCATTCATTGACATATGGTCACGACACACTACAGATACGTAGAAAAACTCATAAAGTTTTGCTCGGCTGAAGCCGCACTTCAGGTTTCTGCCGCCAGAGCGCTCGAGAGCGCAGTGAGACAAAATGGCGACAGGAGCCGAGAAAGCGTATGTCGTGCTTGAAATCCACTCACATGAGTCAGTCATAACAGTGCAACGACACTTCAGGACGAAGTTCAACAAAGATCCACCAACTGCTAACTCCATTCGGCGATGGTATGCGCAGTTTAAAGCTTCTGGATGCCTCTGTAAGGGGAAATCAACGGGTCGGCCTGCAGTGAGCGAAGAAACGGTTGAACGCGTGCGGGCAAGTTTGAGGCATAGTGATGTGAAAGATTCAGTGTTTAAACCTCCTCTACTAAGAAACGTGCGAGAACTGCGAGCTCGCATCAACAGTGCTTTCGAACTCATTGATGGGGACATGCTGCACCGAGTGTGGGAGGAACTTGATTATCGGATTGATGTCTGCCGAATCACTAAAAGGGCACATATCGAACATTTGTGAATGCCTAAAAAAACTTTTTGAGTTCTTGTGTGTGTGTGCAAAGCATTGTGAAAATATCTCAAATAATAAAGTTATTGTAGGGCTGTGAAATTGCTTCAATCATTTGTAATAACCCTGTATTTTTGCCTACAGATACTGTTTAAAGGGTAAGGAAAACGGTCGCCAGCCTAATTAGGCAAGAGAAAGTTTAACGTTCTCGTTTAAGAAAGTAAGTATGAGTAACTTCAATGGATAAACACAACCTATACTTGGCCGCACGCGAGTGCAATGTTTACGGTGAGATTGAAGCTAGCAGCTAGAGCAGCACAAACTATTTGCAAAAATATAACAGATACTGAAACACTCTATTACTTTCAGGACTGTTCAAACTGAATGGTCTTTATAGCATTACTATTAACATTCACTGCAGGATCATAAATTGGATATAGGTTAAGTCTCTCTCAGTTAAATACTTTACTATTTGAAATGGAAGTTAATTGGAATCCACTAACAGGTTGCTTCTCACTATCTTTTGAATAAAGAAATTATGGTTTTCATAAGTAGTGGTCTTCCCATTACTTGTTACCTAGCATTAGCATAATAGACAAGCTGTGGATCCTGTTATACTATTAATATGCACTTCCAATACACAAGAGAGACAAACACTTAGCAATCATGAACATACAATTTTCTACTACTGCAGTTTTCCACTTTTACTACAGTGAAACACAATGTTGACAAAATTGCAAGAAACTGACTCACCTTTTAAAATTTACTACAGATAGCACTATGATCATTAACTAAGCAAAACTTTATAAGCCTCAATTTTAAGAACTTTAATTTATAAAAGGAACAGCAAATGTTACGTTCAAGTAAATGATTAAATAGGTGACTTTGAAACTTCACAAAACTACATTTACTGCCTCCCACAATTTCACTAAATCCACAGTAAATCTGAATATGCCTAACTCATCAAAGATCAAATAACATTATGTAATTAACAGTCTAACTTCGAGACTTTCATTTTTTCCACAAAATAGGACACTCGGTAATCATAATTCCAAATGGAGAGGAATCTGAGAAGTGTTGTGATAGGAAAAAAATCAAGGTAGGTACATAAATTCAGTTATAAGTGACCTTATATTTGTGCACACTAAATCACCCAATAAGCTGATCCTTCACTGTACATTATTATAGCATTCCGATACAGTGATTGCGCAATGTGGTGGCAACTGCATGTTGGTAGGTGGATTTGCAGACAGAATTGCTGGACTCTGTCCCTTCTTGGTGGCGATGATGGATACCAATTCCAGAATTGTTCCAGCTATTTATCCATCCATCAGACGCATTGGAAAGTGGCAGAAAAAGCCTCTCTCGGAACCAGAACAATATACAACATTAACATGGCAGTGCACAGTTAGGTAACTCGTCCCCGACTGACCCTTGTTCCAGCTTTTCTACCTAGGCCAACCACAATTTTCACGCGCTACACAGTTCCGTTCCCGAGGGGAACCACACTACCTCTTACACACAAACGAATTAAGAATCCTAAGTGAAGCTCAGCAATTCACACAACAGCAACCAAATGCATTAAATAACACAGAAAATTTGCACATATTGACATTTCTACAAAAATTCACACAGAAATTACAATTATGTATAGTAAGTTTTGTTCCCTCCAAATGGGACAAAGAATTTAAATGACAGATATACTACATTGCATAGAATCAAATCATGACATCAAAGTATTAACGAAGAAAGGAATATACAATTTTGTGTTATCGATTCAAACACATTTACAGATACTCAATGTTACAACATTAAATAAAACAAAAGGCGAAAATAAATCAGTAGAGTATTAGAGCTGTGGTGTTACACATACAATGCTGTGCTCCAGACGTACATTCTCAAAAATTGGTTCCTCAAATTAAGGCCTACGTTTGACACTAGTAGCCTTCTCTTGGCCAGGAATGCCCTTTTTGCCAGTGCTAGCCTGCTTTTGATGTCCACCTTGCTCCGTCCGTCATTGGTTATTTTACTGCCTGGGTAGCAGACTTCCTCAACTTCATCTAATTCGTGACCATAAATCCTGACGTTAAGTTTCTCGTTGTCCTCATTTCTGCTACCTCTAATTTTTTTCGTCTTTCTTCGATTTATTCTCAGTCCATATTCTGTACTCATTAGATCGTTCGTTTCATTCAGCATATACCGAGCGAGGTGGCACAATGGTTGTCACACAATGGTTATCACACAATGGTTATCACACAATGGTTGTCACACAATGGTTGTCACACTGGTATCGCATTCAGGAGGATGACGGTTCAATCCCGCATCCTGCCGTCGTGATTTAGGTTTTCCGTGATTTCGCTAAATCGCTCCAGGTAAATGCTGGGATGGTTCCTTTGAAAGAGCACGGCCGACTTTTATTCCCAACTTTAATCCAAAGAGACCGATAACTTCGCTGTTTGGTCTCATGCCCCCAAACAACCCAACCCTCATTCACAGTACACTCGTTCGCCCACTGCTTGAATACTGCTCAGCGGTGTGGGATCCGTACCAGATAGGGTTGATAGAAGAGATAGAGAAGATCCAACGGAGAGCAGCTCGCTTCGTTACAGGATCATTTAGTAATCGCGAAAGCGTTACGGAGATGATAGATAAACTCCAGTGGAAGACTCTACAGGAGAGACGCTCAGTAGCTCGGTACGGGCTTTTGTTCAAGTTTCGAGAACATACCTTCACCGAAGGGTCCAGCAGTATATTGCTCCCTCCTACGTATATCTCGCGAAGAGACCATGAGGATAAAATCAGAGAGATTAGAGCCCACACAGAAGCATACAGACAATCCTTCTTTCCACGAACAATACGAGACTGGAATAGAAGGGAGAACCGATAGAGATACTCAAGGTACCCTCCGCCACACACCGTCAGGTGGCTTGCGGAGTATGGATGTAGATGTAGATGTAGATTCAGCATATAATGTAATTCTTCTTCACTTTCAGTCAGGTTAGCAATGTGATCAGCGAATCGTTTTATTTATATCCTTCCACCTTTAATTATAATTACACTCCTCAACCTTTCTTTTATTTCCATCATTGCTTCTTCGAGGTATAGATTGAACAAAGGCGGGAAAGACTACAGTAATGCCTTATACCCTTTTTAATGAGAGCTCTTCGTTCTTGGTCGTCCACTTTTATTCTTCGTTCTTGGCTTTTGTACATATTGTATATATCTGTTTCTCCCTATAGCTTACCCCTATTTTACTCAGAATTTCGAACATCTTGCACCATTTTACATTATCGAACGCTTTTGGCTATGAACGTGCCTTCATTTTTCTTTAGTCTTGGTTCCATTATCAACCACAACGTCAGAATTGCCCCTCTGCTGTCTTTACCTTTTCTAAAGCCGAACTGATCGTCATCTAGCATATCCTCAATTTTCTTTACCATTCTTCTGTATATTATTCTTGATGGTAACTTGGATGCGTGAGCTATTAAGCTGATTTTGGGATAATTCTCGCACTTCTCAGCTCTTGCAGCCTTCGGAATTGTGTGGATGTTTTTTCCGAAAATCAGATGGTATGTCGCCAGACTCATACTTTCTACACACCAACGTGAATAGTAGCTTTGTTACCGCTTTCCCCGTCGATTTTAGAAATTCGATGGAATTTCACCCGCACATTCAGCTTTATTAGATCTTAAGTCCTCTAAACCTCTCTTAAATTCAGATTCTAATACTGGAGCCCCTATCTCTTCTAAATCGACTCTTATTTCTTCTTCTATCACAGCAGACAAATCTTCCCCTCATAGAGGCCTTCAGTATACTCTTCCCACCTATCTGCTTTCTCCCCTGTATTTATTAGTTGAATTCCGATTGCAGTCTTAATATTACCGCCCTTGCTTTTAATGTCACCGAAGGTTGTTATGACTTTCCTTTATGCTGAGTCAGTCCTTCCAACAATAATTTCTTTTGAGATTTTTTCATATTTTTCGTGCAGTCATTTCGTCTTAGCTTCCCAGCACTTACCGTTTATTTCATGCCTCAGCGAATTCTACTCCTGTATTCCTCAATTTCCATCGTCACTTTTGTAACTCCTTCTTTCATCGATGAACTAATGTATTCCTTCTGTTACCCGTGGTTTCTTCACAGTTACTTTCTTTGTACCTATGTTTATCTTCCCAGTTTCTGTGATTGCCCTTTTCAGAGATATCCATTCCTCTTCAACTGCAGTGCGTACTGAGCTATTCCTTACTGCTGTATCTATAGCCTTAGACAATTTCAAGTGTATCTCGTCAACTCTTAGTATTTTTGTGTCCCACTTCTTTGCGTATTGATTATTCCTGACTAACCTCTTGAACTTGAGCCTGCTCTTCATCACTACTACATTGTGACCTGAGTCTGTATGTGCTCGTGCGTACGCCTTACAATCCAGTATCTGATTTCAGAATCTCTGCCTGACCGTGACGTAATCTAACTGAAATATTCTCGTATCACCCTATCTTTACCAATATATATCTCCTTTTGTGATTCTTGAACAGAGTATTCCCTGTTACTAGCTGAAATTTATTACACAACTAAGTCTTTCTCATTCCTTGCCCCAAGTCCATGTTCTCCTGTAACCTTTTCTTCTACTCGTTTCCCTACAACTGCATTTCCAGTCCCTCATGAGTATTATTAGGTTTTCATTTCCCTTTATCTATTGTATGATCCTGTCAGTATCCTCATACACTTTCTCTAGCTCTTCATCTGCAGCTTGCGACGTCGGCATGTACATCTGAACTACTGTGTTGGTTTGCTGTCGATTCTGATAAGAACAACCCTATCAGTGAACTCTTCGCAGTAACACACTCTCTGACCTACCTTTCTATTAATAACGAATCCTACTCCCGTTTTACCATTTTCTGCTGCTGTTGATATTACCCTACACTCATCTGACCACAAATCCGTGTCTTCTTTCCATTTCACTTCACGTATTCATACTATATATAGAATGTGCCTTTGGATCTACCTTTTCCGATTTTCTAGCATCCCTATCACGTTCAGTCTTCTGACATACCACGCCCCGACTCGTAGAATGTTATCCTTTCGCTGGCTATTCCGTCTTTTTCTCATGGTCACTTCCCCGTTGGCAGTTCCCTCCTGGAGGAGATCCGATGGAGGACTATTTCGGAATCTTTTGCCAATGGAGTGCTCATCATGACACTTCTTCAATGACAGGCCACATGTCCTGTGGATACACGTTACTTGTCTTTAATGCAGTGGTTCCTATTTCCTTCTGCATCCTCATATCTTTGATTATTGCTGATTCTTCCGCCTTCAGGGGCAGTTTCCCACCCCGAACGTCTGGCCGCTCGTCCGTCCTCTTTGACAGGTCGTTGGCAGTACGACGGTGACCTCTTGTGCCGGAAGTCTTTGGCCGCCCATGCTGATTATTTTAAGCAGCTGCGGGTTTCGAATTCTGGACCGATGACGTTTTAATTACTAATCAAAGATGCTATCCCTAGACCATGGGTCTAACAGCTTACATATGACCGAGAAATCTTGCTCTCTATGACCTATATTTTCGTTTACGACTTTCCATCATAAATACAACGTAAATATGAAACCTCATTTAAGTCAACACAGTATTACCACTATTAACATTTCGCGGACACGACAGAGTTCCACGTCTGCCCACACTGTTAACATGTCTTCGACTCGCCGCCTTCTGGGCTCGGCGCCCCAGCGGCTCCCAAGCAGAGGGGTGGGAAACCCCGTACAGGATCCACAAGTTCCATTGGTGCGTTCCAAAACATTAATATACACTATGTAATCAAAAGTGTCCTAACACCTGGCTGAAAATGACTTACAAGTTCGTGGCGCCCTCCGTCTGTAATACTGGAATTCAATATGGTGTTGGCCCACATCAATGTAGGCCTGTGCTGTGATACTGCCACGCAAAACAACAAGGTGTGCAAGCCCCCACCATAGAAACACGACCACACCATAACACCACCACCTTCGCATTTTACTGTCGGCACTACACACGCTGGCAGATGACGTTCACCGGGCATTCGCCATTCCACACAAGGTTCTTCCGTTGTCCAATCGTCCAATGTTTACGCTCCTTACACCAAGCGAGGTGTCGTTTGGCATTTACCAGCGTGATGTGTAGCCTATAAGCAGCCGCTCGAGAATAAAATCCAAGTTTTCTCACCTCCCGCCTGTCATAGAACTTGCAGTAGATCCCGATATAGTTTGGAATTCCTGTGTGATGTTATGGATAGATGTTTGCCTGTTATATGTTACGACCCTCTTCAACTGTCGGCGATATCTGTCAATCAACAGGCGAGGTCGACCTGTGCGCTTTTGTGCTGTCATGTCCGGGCGCTGTGACCCAGCGGTTCTAGGCTATGCAATTCGGAAACGCGCTGCTGCTACGGTTGCAGGTTTGAATCCTGCCTCGGGCATGGATGTGTGTGATGTCCTTAGGTTAGTTAGGTTTAAGTAGTTCTAAGTCTAGGTGAAGACCTCATATGTGAAGTCCCATATGCTTAGAGCCATTTGAACCAATTTTTTTTTGTGCTGTACATTTCCCTTGACGTTACCACTTAACTATCATATCGGAAAGACTCACGAACTTCCAGATAACTGGGTGTCACTTATGTCATACGTCTGTACGACGGATTTCCACACTCGTAAACATCCGTAGGTCAACTGTAGCCAATGTGATAGTGAAGTGGAAACGTCAAGGGACATGTACAGCGCAAAAGCGTACAGGCCGACTTGGCGACTTCGCCTGTTAACTGACGGACCCCGCCGACAGTTGAAAAGGATCGTAATGTGCAATAGGACATCTATCCAGACCATCACACAAGAATTCCAAACTGTAACAGGATCTACTGCAAGTACTATATCAGTTAGGTAGGAAGTGAGAAAACTTGGATTTCATGGTCGAGTGGCTGTTTATAAGCCACACATCACGCCGGTAAATGCCAAACGATACCTCGCTTGGCGTAAGGAGCGTAAACATTTGACGACTCAACAAGTGAAAAATTGTTGTGTGGAGTGACTAATGACGGTACACAATGTGCCGATCCGATAACTGGGTGTGGGTATGGCGAATGCCCGGTGAACGTCATCTGCCAGCGTGTGTAGTGCCGACAGTAAAATGCGGAGGTGGTGGTGTTATGGTGTGGTCGTGTATCCTATGGAGGGGGCTTGCACCCCTTGTTTTGCATGGCAGTATCACAGCACAGGCCCACATTGACGTTTTAGGCACCTTCTTGCTTCTCACTGTTGAAGAGCAATTCGGTGATGGTGATTCCATTTATCAACACGATCGAGCACCTGTTCATAATGCATGGCCTGTGGCGAAATGGTTACACGACATTAACATCCATGTAATGGACTGGCCTGCACAGAGTCCTGATCTGAATCCTATGGAACACCTTTGGGGTGTTTTGGAACGCCGATTTCGTGTCAGTCCTCACCGACCGACATCGTTACCTCTCCTCAGTGCAGTTCTCCGTAAATTATGGGCTGCCATTGCCCAAGAAACCTTCCAGTACCTGATTGAACGTATGTCTGTGAGAGTGGGAGCTCTCATCAAGGCTAAGGGTGGGCCAACTTCATATTGAATTCTAGCATTACCGATGGAGGGCGCCACTAACTTGTAAGTCATTTTCAGCCAGGTGTCCGGATACTTTTGATGACGTAGTGTATATTGGTACTTCTATTGTTATTTAAGTTTTTCAGAGAGAACGTATGTTAATTAACTTGGTCTTTTCTGCTTCGATTTGTCCTAACGTTGTAACTGTTTACCCCTGTGTCTTGACTATTGGGCCTGCGGTGAAATGTAATATGCACTACACATCGTGGTTAGAATACTCAACCCTGTGTTTGACCATGCTACTGAACATTTTCTTATTAATATCCTGTTGCACTCGAGAAACTTGTTTCCTCGATAAGTTATTCTTGGATAGAGTGCAACAGTGCGGTCGCTGTGTACTCGTTCCACAGAAATAATGCTGACCCATCTTGCGGTGATTTCTTCGTCTGGTGTTCGGCCCACACGCCTTCCCAGTTGAAAACTAGTGAAGTTCCTCTAGTGAAAAAGCTGTTGAAGAGCCAGCAGCATTATACGAATCCAACGGGTGCAGCCAATGTACTCGTGTTACCGGAACGACTGATTGAAAGGTAGTTTGTGAGTGAAACCTTTGACATACTGGCTCTTGTTTCATACAAAAAGCCTACACTAATCTTCTACTTTCAACACTAACACGCAATCACAGTCAGTCATCAGAGCCAGCTTGTGGTAACTAACCATACCCGTTATCAGAAAGTTTACCAAACGTATTAACTGTGACAGAACAGTCGCTGAAATATTACGTAGTTTGACCACTACGAATGCTCAGTTTGTAGTCACGGCTTCTGCATCATGCCATACGGATTTCGTTTATTGAAAAGTCACAGTTTACATATTAACATCGGAGTTTCACGTGTTCGTTTTTCTCACACCTTCGCATCCGCTTTGCGGCAGTCCAGGGCCATAGTTTAATCATTATTCTGAAAATTACGACGTCTAGTTAGAGCTCGTTATATCCGTATCCAAACATGATGATGGCTGAGCTCCAAACTGAACCTTATACTTCAAAAAGCAGTTATTCAGCCCACAAAATACGCGCGAACGCACTGTCCTCTGATTGGCTGATACAGATATAGCCAATCCGATGTTAGTACTAGGCCGCTTACACACTGGCGATTTGGTTGCGCGACTTGCCTGTCCTGCGTGGCCGCGTTCTTCACTTAACACGCAGTTCCCATAAGGCCTTATACACTGAAGAATTGACGGTGCGAACCGCCGTGCCCCCCCCCCCCCCCCCCCCCTGGTCACCACGAATGATCCCTACGTCTCAGCCTCGTCTGCCGCATTCACACCTGGCGATCTACTGTAGCAGCACGGCTACGGATGGATGGCAGGGGAAGGGCTGAACAGTTGCCCCCTCGCTAGGCTGTGCTGCGTTCGACGTTTGCCAGTGCTTTGTGACTGTTGAATCAAGTGCATTTTCTGTGTCGTGTTAGAGAATTGGTTCAAGTGGCTCTGAGCACTGTGAGACTTAACTGCTGAGGTCATCAGTCCCCTAGAACTTAGAACTACTTAAACCAAACTAACCTAAGGGCATCACACACATCCATGCACGAGGTAGGATTCGAACCTGCGGCCGTAGCGGTTCCAGATTGTAGCGCCTAGAACCGCTCGGCCACTCCGGCCAGTTGTTAGAGAATTCTGTGTTCTTTTCTGCTGCAAAAATGACTTTCGATATGGAACTTTTTATCACCGAAGTCCAACGGCATCCAGTAATTTGGGATTTAGGTAATAAGAATTACAGCAACAAGATGGAAAAACGTAATGCTTGGGAAGAGGTGTTCAAATAATTGTTCCTGTCTTCGAAAATAAGACAGTATAGGAGAGAAACGAATATGCAACGTAATATTTTCTTATTACTTGTTAGAATATAAGAATTTTTAACATGTTGCAGCCATGTCAGCAAGTGTGATACATTAATATCTCAAAAATTCGCCTCAGTCGCGAAATGTTTCTGGTCTTTACCCAGGTTTCAGCTAGCGTAATCCAGCCTTCTTCAGAAGCATAAAATAAACTAATACGTGCCAGAAAAAGGCACGGTCAAACATGAAAAGCTAATGAAACTTCCTGGCAGATTAAAACTGTGTGCCGGACCGAGACTCGAACTCGGGACCTTTGCCTTTCGCGGGCAAGGGCTCTACCAACTGAGCTACCCAAGCACGACTCACGCCCCGTCCTCACAGCTTTACTTCTGCCAGTACCTCGTCTCCTACCTTCCAAACTTAACAGACCTCATTCAGTAATAAGCTAAAGAACCGTGGTACCATGTCAAGTTACGTTACTTAGCTGAGGAACGGCCCTCATGGAAAGCGGTCGGTTAGCCGCGGACGACTGTCATCTAACAATGACAGTAGAAAATGCTTGTCAGGGTCATCTGCTTCACAGTTTGATGGATTTTGTTCTTGATGTTTGCTGCAAGTATCTCAAACAGTTTCTACTCGTCTGTCATCCTCCGTTTCTTACGAGAACAGTAGGCAACGCCATCTTGTACGCCAGAATCATTTGTCACATCAGTATGAGCAACAGATTCTTCCAAGTATCCTTATTTAGGGGCAATTACAGGTGATAGAAAAGTTAGAATGTAAAAGTTCTTGTCTAACGGTCGCGAATGTTCTTCCACTTCTGTAGCTGTGTGTCTGAATTATAACAAAAGTCTCTTATTTCAGGTACCTTGCTACAGGCAGTACAGTTACAGAGCTGCACTATTTCTCAAATGTGGTAATTCCACTATATCCGACAGCTTGCGACGCACTTCTGAGGAAATATGGGGCAACCCACAAAGCATATGCATACCACCGGCATAGGAGGAAAGCTGCATTAATACAGCAAAGCTTGAAATGTACACATATTTTCCGAAATGTCTTGATACAATTGAGGGGAGGCACGTAAGAAATGTTAAACTTGAAGGCAATTATCTCTTATCACAAGTACAAACATTGTTACTTGCAGTTTGAGACGTTGGCTATTACTTTATGTTCATAGACGTATGTTCATATGGGGAAAATTGTGAGTCACAAATTTATAAAAATGGTGACCTTTATAAAGGAATGAAAGGTAATGGTTTAAATATTCCAGGACCTCGATCTCTGTGTGACTCAAGTCAGCCTCCATCATTTTGCTTTGTCGGAGATGAGATATTTGCTCTTGGAGATAACACGCAGCATCCCTACAATGGAAAAAAAATTTACAGAGGAAAGAAAAGTTTATAATGAAAGGTTATTGAGGGCGTGCTGCTAGTGGGATCCTGTCCAACAAACGGCGAATATTTCATCGCCCTTTAAATGTGAAGGAACACTTTGGCAGAGTATTAATTAGAGCATTCTGCGTAACTTTGTTCGCAAAAGATATGGATTCAAGGAGGACGAAAATTTAGAAGCAAGTGATTTAAAAGACGCACCACACATACGAAAAACCACTATATCGCGAAGGTACGAGACAATTTCTTAGATTACGTAATCAATGCCACAGCATTTGAAGACGGACTCTAAATCTGAAATGTCCTTTTTGAGGAAGTACAGCAGGTCTTAGAGTTAACTAGGAAATTGTAATTTTGAGATCACTTCATGCATATGAAAATGGTTGAAATGGCTCTAAGCACTATGGGATTAAAATCTGAGGTCATAAGTCTCCTAGACTTAGAACTACTTAAACCTAACTCACCCAAACGACATCACACACATCCATGTCTGAGGCAGGATTCGAACCTGCGACCGTAGCAGCCACGTGGTTCCGGACGGAAGCGCCTAGACCCGCTCGACCACAGCGGCCAGCTCACAATTATCATTATCTATAAATCCATCATCAAATCTCGGTGACAGCCTTTCACCTACATCAGCTGATTCTCTGGGTAGCGTAAATTATAAAGAGTGGTTCACTGTATTTTAATATTACGTATCGATACAAACTACCGTCAATGTTGCCCTACAAATAAATGTATAAAGAAAACAAGCGTTTTATTTACCTTAAAGTAATCATTAGCATTTCCTCTGGTAATATACTATTCCTCATTTCGGTACTTTCTTTTTTGGATTAGCCCTCGGTACAGCGGATAATTCATCAAAAGATGTCACAGACGTTCTGAAGCAGTTAACAAATGTTGTAGGGTTCTGTATAACTTTCTTATAAATTATAGGAAACGTCCGTTTCTCTCCAGTATTTTCATTGACATGGCCGACGTCTGTATTCTGTTTTCAATAACAAAAACGAAAAGCAACACTTCCTCGTCACAATCCATTTCGTAATTGGCTCACACAAGCACACAGACAGCTCTTGGCACACAGCTTCTGCCGCGCACATACTGTTTACTGAAGGCAGTTGGCTGAGCGATTAGTGTATATTTTCCTTGCGTTTCCGTTTGAGGCACTGAGAACTGTAAGGGCGCAAAGCAGAGAAACGAAGTTTTTAGAAAAATAGATGTTTGTGGAAATCTAATTTGTAGGTAAACCACGAGTCTCATAGGTCTGAATTGTTTTTTATCCAATAAGCATCAACTTTTGATTTAGTAGTGGGGTCGGTAACACTCTTCAAGGTTCTAAAATCCTCAGCGTCCATTTTACTGACTGGAATGCTGAAACCATGGAACGTGAGGTTATTTCGGGGCATTCCTTAATGAGATTGTATCTTTTATGGAGAAATGGGCGTCAGCGTAAACAGTGTGCGTTACTGCAGCAATGATAATTTGTGCTATAGGCTCTTGTTGAAGCGAGTATCAGAGAAATCGGGAGAGCAAATGGTTCATACATGCAGCGAACAGGAGCAGCACTGATCAGGTTGGTTCACCGCAGCATCAGTAGTCAGTAGACACGTGATATAATCTCAGAATCGACGTCCGAGTGCTTCCGGTACTAACGGTTCTCAGCACGTCATTTGTTTACTACCAGCTTCAGCAACTGGGTGACTTAGGTTACCTCGGGTGCCTTAGGTGCGTGCAAGTACAGGAGCATTAAAATCATTTATTTTACAATTCTATTGAGGTCATATGTACGTGAGTGATGCAGTGTAATACGTTTATTAACATCAGTTGAGCACAGGAAGTGAATTATCATATAAATAATATTATTTATTTATTTATTTATTTATTTATTTTTTATTTATTGCCAAATTAGACCTGTTACCTGATGTTTAAAACAGGTCGTACATCTTACAATTTTCGTTTTTCATCTTTTACAGTTCTCTTTCCTTTTGTTTTATCTACAAAATTTACAAAGAATGACACTTTTCAAAATAACAATAATTTAAGGTTGAAATATAAATAAAATTTTGTTGTTTTTTAAGAAGAATATAGAAAGAAGATAGGATAGATGAGAGATTTGTTAGTACCATCACCGATGTGACTGACGGTGAATACCTCGGAATGGCTTCATCGAGCCCTTGACCGCCAGTCACACACACACACACACACACACACACACACACACACACACAAATGGTTATTAATAGAGAAATAATGTTGCTTATCCTATTTGTTACTAATACTATGTATTAACTACTTTAGGCGATCATCCATGTACATCATTTGGTGTTTTCTCGGCTAGATTGCTAGCAATTTACTTGTTTACTGTCACATCTCAGGTTCCTCCTCCTGTTCCTCCTCATTGTCACTATTTTCGCTGTCACTGTGGGTATCGCTGTCCACCCTCTGGAGATTTCTGTTACGCTGCACATAGGCATGTCTGTGATGTCGTGTCCACATATACTCTTCATGTGTTGTTTTTGAAATACTGTTTGTCAGTGCGTTTAATTGTGCCCATTGTTCTTCGTCTCTTATTGCTGTGTATATATCTATGTCTGTATCTGTGTAATCTAAGTGTAGTGTATGTCTATTGTTCGCGTATTACCCACAGAAAAAGACAGTGTGTTCTGGGGAACCTTCTTCCCCGCATGTGCATGTAGGTGTCTGCCTCAGACTCAAGCGGTTTAAGTGCGTGGGATAAGGTCCGTGCCTGGTTAAGAAATGTACCATACCGCGGCTGGGGTCGATATGTCTCATTCTCAACCGCTCCCTTATGTCAGGGAGGAAGTCATGCAGTCTACGTCCCTTATCACTTACATCCCACTCACCTTGCCATGTATCCAAACTCCAACTTTTAAGGTGACGTATCGTCTCTATTGCCACACCGATTATTGTTTGTACCTTATCTAGTCTCCCCACCTTTAACCAGTACCTTGCAGCTCTATATTTGATCGTGATATCTATGGAGCATATTCCGAGCACCACACACAGTGCATCCGCTGAGGTGGTACCGAAGGCTCCAGATAACCTAAGTAGGACACTTCTCTGCCCTCGTCTGACGGATGCTTTGTTGATGACCACGTTCAGTCTACGTGCCCACGTGCTAGCTGCGAAGCTGAGTACTGATTCGAAGAGCGCACAGTGGTATGTACGTATGACTGGTAGAGGTAGTCTGCACTGTTTTGAATTTAGCCTCACCAGTTTGTGTAGTATTTTTTCTGCTTTGTCTGTTGTTAGCCTTATGTGTTCGCGTAAATTCAATTTTTCATCTATGTGTACCCCAAGATAGCGCGTAATGCGTGCGCTCGTTTGATGTTTGTGTCCCCAATTTTAACCGAAGGATTTCTTTGGAGTGATCCTTTCAGTAAAGTGTATGTTGTTTTGTTTTCGGCTATACTGAGTTTGTTGTGACACCACTGAGTAACTGTTTGTAGTAAGCCACTGGCTTCCTCTTCTAACTGGGCTCTGTTGTTTGCAGTGACTACAACTAATAGCTCATCTGCGTAGGCGACAATTCCGTCTGACCTGTCATCCCCAACCAGAAGCTGTAGGAGGGGTTCGATTGTTATGTCCCAGAAATAATATAGAACGCTATCCAAAAAGACGCAATGCGTTTCATGCCTTCATAGGAAACAAAGTTACAAGAAACGTGATTCACTCGCGTGGTTGGCGATTCAACCGCGCTCCTCAAGGGCGCGACAGTCGTGCGTGGCAGCGATTGAACTGCGCTGATGAATCGCCGCGACAAGTCACCTTTGTAAAAGCAGCCTTAAACAGCGGAAACTCGCATCTTTTACATTTGTCCAATAAGAACCTATTAGCTTTTATGCACGATTTATTAAGTGAACACATTTAGAAACATCACAAATGTCAACATAATCCCCCTTTAGATAACAGGATCATCGTAAAACATTTCTTGTTTTCCCAGTCCCATAAAGTGGCTAGTTTCACATTAGAAAATTTCCTCCAGAGTACAATTCACTTTCTCTGAATAATCAATCCTCACACTAGCGTGTACTCAGGTAATGAGCATAGCACTTGCGGGCTTTCAAATAGAAGATGATGGTGTTGGCTAGTCCTCAATTACATACCCTCTGACTCAGAGTTGAAATATTAACGTTTTGGCTGGTTTTGTTGTCCAGGTGCCGGGATACGTACTTGCCGCATTACAAGCCAAATACTGCTGAGTCTACAGTATACAATATGAATATACACATGAATCGAATGGTCGAAGGTTCCTATCACTCGGCAATTGCAAATGTAACGTAGAAATTTATAAATAAAAGATTGCAATAAATAAAAATCGCAGGTACTATCATAACGACTTTAAATGATGAGTACGACAGTAGAAGTACTTTTGAGAATGTGGTATATTTCTGCAAAACACTTATTGGTGTCGATGATTCCAGCAATTAAATAAAATATAACTTGAATAACAGGGAAACAATAGATTCGTAGCGCACTTAATTAGTTATGAACGACAACATAGCTCGCGAGATATTCACTTCTAAACGCGTACTACGTCTTCACTGTAGAAACTTCGGAAACCTCGCAAGTTCACAAGTCGGCACTGCGAAGTATTTGTACCTCTCGCGACCACGCTCGAACCACTGCACGCTCCCAGGTCTCTCTGGCGACCGTGCGCCCCGCGCGCTGTCACGTCCAGCACTGTCATGTCCCGTGCGACTGTCCCTCAGGCCACGCCTCTCCAAATCTCCTCTCTCGTCCTGTCCCGTACTCTTCTCATTTCCATACTGTCTCTCCACGTGTCCTTTTTGGAACGACCGCTGTGATTGACTAGAAAGGTCCCACCCTGTCTTCAAGCCAACGCACACGCACAAACATATTGAAACACCTTCTAACTACTGGATTTACATTTAAATAACTGGAAATTAAACACATATTCTTACGACTGGACCTTAAACACACTCTAACACACATTATTAAATATATAAACATATTAAATAAACATATATCAGAGGAATAGCAACAAAAGGTTGGCCAGTAGCCTTATGTCTCTGTGCTTTCTAAAACACAGTATATATTTAACCAATTTCTTCAGGAATAGTATATATCGGATATAAACAAGGACATACATGAATAAATATATTTATAAGCATGCTCCTACCGTTTTTTCGTGTAACTGTGGAGTACTTATGGCCAGACGCGATTATAGTAATGAACCAATTTGACCTCCAATAACTCATGTACATACCTGTAATTATACCAATTTAAGTTTACAGTAATAAAGAAAGACATGTCGATCGATAAAATCGGATGAACCGTTTTTTTTTAATGGTATTGACCATCTAGGATCACGTTAACAACTTCAGTTCCTCTTCTTCTTTTATTGTTGTTTCCTATTTTTCCAGTATTCCCTCATTTTCCCCCCATGAAGTCTCTTCCTTTCTTCTGTTCATGTTTGTTGTTCCAGATTTTTTATTTCTTCTGCTTTGAAAGACTTACAAATTTAGTATTTTGTTTTTAAAACGGTTTCTTTCTGCTATTTCTGATTCTTTGATGTTGTTTCTTTCAAGATCTTTTCTTACTTCTGTAATCCATGCTATTGTCGATTTCTTCTTCCAGAAAGGTAGGAGTATTTGTTTTGTTAGTCTATTTCCATCCATTCGGTAGAGATGTCTAAAAAAGGTTAATCTTCGTTTGGCCATTACTTTAGATATTTTCTCTATATTTTTGTAGATCTCCTCATTACTTCTTATTTTCCAACCATCTGCAGTTTTCATTCCACCCATTATTTTTCTAATAATCCTTCTTTCCACTACCTCTAGTTTGTCCATCTTATAGTTCATCGTTAGGCATTCAGATCCATATAAACATCCTGGTCGCACCACTGTGGTGTAGTGCTTTAGTATTGTTTTTCTAGATATACATATCTTGTTGTAAATATTTTTGGTCAAACCATATGCTCTTTTCATTTTGTTAATTCTTACATCTACTGCAGATTTTTCTAGTCCATTCTGTTGTATAGTTTCTCCAATATATTTAAATTTATTTACTTGCTCTATTTTGCCTATTTGTGTTTCTATGTATTTTGGTGCATTTTTTATATTTTTCATGAATTTTGTTTTTTTTCAGCTGAAATTTTGAGACCAGTTCTGTTTGCGAATTTTTCCAGAATGTTTATTTGAGTAACTGCTTGTGTCAGGTTTTCTGAAAGTATTGCGAAATCATCCGCAAAAGCCAAGCAGTTTACCTTAATTCCATTTGTTTTCCTTCCCAGAGTTATTGGTTCAATTTTGTGATTTTTGAGCTCCGAATTCCAGATCCATACAATTTTTTCTAGAACACAGTTAAACAGTAAAAGTGATAAACCATCACCTTGTCTAACACCAGTTTTTATTTCAAAAGGCTGAGAAACTTCTCCCATAAACTTGACTTTAGATACTGTACCTGTTAGCGTTTCAAGAATTATGTTTGCTAGTTTTGATTTAACACCAAATTCTCTAATGACATCTATTGTTTCTCTGTCGATACAATCAAATGTCTTCTTGAAATCTATAAATGACACTAGTATTGGCTTGGTGGTTAACATTATATGGTGAATTATTGACTTTAAGTTAAAAATTTGTTCTGCACAGGATCTTCTCTTTCGAAAACCAACCTGATATTCTCCTAGTTGTTTGTCTAAAGTATCTACCACTCTGTTGAGGAGAATTTTTGATAATATTTTGTATGACACTGCAGAAGTGACACTCCTCTGTAATTACTGACATTTTGTTTGTCTCCATTTTTATGTAGCAGGTGGATTAATGCTGTTTTCCATTCAACTCGAATCTTTTCAGTTTACCAAATGTTCTCAGAAAGCAGCTGTAGATCCTTTATGATTTTTACTTCTGACCACTTCAATAATTCTGCTGTAATGGAGTCTTCACCACTTGCTTTATTCTTTTTGAGTGTTTTGATGGCTTCATGAATTTCTAGCTCTGTTGGCGGGAAATCGTCCTCTAGATTTTGAGGTGTCACTGGAAATTCTAGTTTATCTGTTGGAACTGGACATTTTAACAAATTTTCAAAAACATTTGCTAAAATTTCACAGTTTTCTTTATTATTTAATCCTATTTTACCATTTTCAACTTTGAAACAAATGCTTGGTGCCTGATATCCTTTAAGTATGTGTTTAAATGTTTGGTAAAAATTTCTAGAATTATTTTTGGTGAAATTTTCTTCTGTTTCAATAAGCTGACAATTTTAAAAGTTTCTTTTGATTTTCCGGATTATTTTTGATGTTTCTTTTCTTTGTTGTCTGTATTGGTCTTCCTCTTTTTTCGAACATCTCCATTTTCTCCATTTTTGAGCTCTTTGTATTAGTGCTTCTTGACATCCTCATTCCACCATGTATTCTTTTTATTCTTGGCTAATCCTAAAGTTTTCTCTGCTGTTGGAGTTATTTCATCTGGAGTTCACGCCAATCACTTTCTGTACTTGTCTCAATTTCTTCTCTAAATTTTTCTATATTTTCTTTTGTAATATTAGCTGTAGTGGTGTTGTATCTGATCACTTTCTCGGTCGCCTTTTTTGGTTTAGAAGGGAGAAATTTTATTTTAATCTTAGATAGATAATGATCTGAATCGAATTCCCCATTTCTGACTATTTTTCCGTGATGTAGCTTGTAGATATGGCTACGTGATCGAGTTGAAATTCGCCTAGGTTTGGATTTGGATGTCTCCAGGTTTTGGCTTTTCTTGGCAGTTTGCGGAAATGTGTGGACATGAGTTTTAACTAGAACATTGTACGCATGTTGATCAGCCTTTCACCATTTCTGTTTGTTCTTGAGTGTGCTGGATATTCACCTACAATAGTACTAAATTTCTTTTCCCTCCCAATTTGCGCATTGAAGTCACCTAGAAGTATTTTAACGTTTTTTAGGTATGATAGAAATTTCTGATTCTAAAAGATCCCGGAATTTATTTACTATATCCAGATTTCTTCTGTTGTCAGCATTTATAGATGCACGGCAGCTTATGAGAGTGTAACTTTTATTCTTGCACTTCATTGTTAACATGGATATCCTTTCTGAATTCGATCTAAATTCTGTTACACTATCTACGATTTTTTTGTTTACATTAAATGATGTTCCAAACATCGGCATGTTTTCCGTTATTGTCACTGCTGGTTTCCCTTTATGAATTCTATAATGTTTTGTAACAACTACATCCTCATCTAAGAATGGTGTCTCATGAACTGCTATAATCTGTATATCGTTCTCCTGCAGAAATAATTCTAATTCCTTTTGTTTCCCATTTTTGAGAAGAGAATTTACATTTAAGGTTCCAAAGTAGTACTTCTTCTTGAACTGTTCAGATTTTGTAAATTCATAGCTGGGTGTTATTTGTATAATTTACAGCCAGATACTAAACTTTAAGCTAATAAAGATATTGAAAATTTAATTGCACCATCAGAATCATCGTGCAAATAATGATAATGTACGTGTTTCTTTTTGAGGTATCATGATTCAACTGGCTACTGTTAATTTCTATACGAACTGTGAAATGTCTGCCATTAAGGTTTCACAAAGTCCGCCATCTTTGGCACTCCCGGCGTGTCTCCTTCATCGACACAGCGTCACCATGGAATTCCCAGCCACGCAGCTGGACCACGAGCTGGGGCTACCCTTCGTGCTCAGCTAACGTTCGGCACCACGTGGTTGCTGCCGGGCCGCGGCCCGCCAAGAGGCCCCCCCCCCCCCCCCCCCGCGCGGCCACGCCAACTCCGAACTTAGAATATTTCCAGGGCGCCACAACTCGCCCATTACCTCACACAGTATTCATTTCATATCTGACTTTCCTTTCACACCATCATTCACATTAATAAACAACTTAGCAATTATTAATGACAGTCTTAAACAAAATAAAATCAGTGTTGTCTCCTAATTTTGTTTTAAGTGGCTTGTAATTTCATAGTACGCAAGGAGGTGACATCTTTCGGTCACAGTCGTAACTACTTGTAGCTAGCAACTGGACCAGAGCGCATCTGTCATGCGATAACCATCACTTATCGGCCCGCTACCGTCTGTTATTTAATAAAGGCGCGATGTGAAAGCATAGACTGTACACCTTCATAATCTCATTAATACACGCAAAGCACTCTACAAGGACATCACACAAACTATTTGTACACAGTAGTCAAAGAACAACATCGGCAGCAAAAAATATATGAACGGATAAACAAACAAGATTATGGTGTTTGGTTTCTTTTACATAAGAATGTGATATTAATTGAACCGGTTTTGTAGTCGTCATTTGCTATAATGCACTCATTATACTAAAATTAAGCAACAAAACCTTCACCATTTATCGTTAAATTATACTTCTCAAAAACAAACTTTCAGTATTCTGACGGGCAGTGTTCAGGTAATCCTTAAACAAGTTTAAAATTCTCCTCCCGGGCTGCTGCTAATTACGTAATGCAGTTTCAGAAGTCCTACCCTTCCTAGGAAACTTTGTTTGCACTGAATTAGATTAAACTTTCCGCTAAGTGCTGTTGTAATACTTTAATCTATAAAGCTTCTTTTAAGAATTAGATGACCATGTTAAAATATTTCTGGTAAAATACGGTAAATGCAGTATCTCTAATAGATTAATGGTACTCCTCACTAGGTGTCTTAACGACAAAGTCTTTAATGCAACTGGTCGACTGCCACATGCGATGAAGCTGCTTATGTTTCCTCCTGTTACCAGCAATGTAGTCCATGACCTCATTAACTGTACCGGAGGATGCAGTAAAAAACAGTGGATTCTATGGCACTCTTCAGTTATATCTCCTATAGGTCACTGTAGTTGCAAATAAGGCCAGGCATCAGCCATTTTAAAATAAACTGCATCGGAAATTAAATCTACAAAAATTAAGATACCACGTCGTCATCAGATGCAAGTAAAATTTTTTAAATCACATAAAAGGAATCTCTGATAGGCTACAACTCGTAGACTTCACAAAAGTCAGAAATTTAGTGTCAACAGTGCACAGCAAAAGTGAATTTAATTTGCTTGCATGCACATTCATTAAGAGCTTTTTTTCTTTTCAACTCCTGCTAGACCGAACAGTTATTTGATAGCTCAACGTTAACTGACCAATTTGTATGTTTACATATTACTTTTTTTCCACTAACCTGCACTGACGCTGTTCCCATACATGATAGTTCCTCTCTTTCGACAAGTTTACTAACATACGATGCTAACAGTTTCTTCACATGCCACTTCCTCGCATCTCTTACCACAATGTTCATCAACTAGAAGGCTTCTTGAGTTTTTGTCACTAAAGTTCTTACAAATATCTTCTAGTCTTCTTTCTGGATCGTGAATCTTCGCTATGAAACACCACTGTCCACTCTTCATTTCTTGATCCTCCAGTGAGGCTTGTTTTAATACGTCTACCTACGCCATATTCTATAAATTCCTCAAGGTTCCATGTAGTGCTAACTAAACAGGACTAAAGCACTGATTTTGTTCACCTACACGACAAAAATTTAAATACTGGAACAGTTTCTATCAAAGTCTGTTTCAAGTCGCACGATATCGACATATTTTTCCTTTAATGTTCCCTTCACTAACGCTGTCCAAATCACTGTTTCTCCACATTTTCGTTTATAACTTTCCTAATACATCCAACATTAGTGCAGTTCCATTACAACTTAGGATTACCGCTCTCAAATCTCAGTTGTTTTCTTCTTCTGTTCTTACTACATAGACTGCATTTATTCTAACTGGGCACAGCACTTAATAGTCTCATTTACAATAAATGATAATATTTTACAATTTTCATATAACATTTTTACAGCTAACACACTACACAATGAAATACATTCATAAAGACATTACAGAAATACGAGTAAGTCTATAAAATATGAAAAAGCACTTATATTTGAAACAGAATATTAAGTTAACAGGTGTTCACCAGCTACTCGGAACGTATTTGTACTTGCATGTAGACAAGATTTCTGTTACAAGACGATTCATCCAGTAATGATTTCAAAATGGAGCTGTCAGGCTCAAAAGTCTGTGTAAAGACAACTGATAACGTCTTCATGCTCTGCTTCCGGCATCTCGGGCAGTATAGCAAATCGTACCCGGAAGTTGGAAAATGAAATTATTGGAAAGCATCGTTATCGGAATTAGAACACCACAATAGAAAAAGTAAGGTCTGTGTGGCTCACTCTACGGCACTTCCCGCAAAAGTTGGAAGCTAAAAGTGAACAAGTGGATGCCACTGGGCATATTTTTCTGACAAGAAAAAGTTATGTTAGTACAAATGTAGCAAATTTTGAAATAATACCAATACTGGATCTTGGTACCACGATCTCTTAGACAGCAACAAGTACTGCAGAGAGATGGAGAGGGCCCCATTCTTTTAACTTGGGCTGATTGGTGGTGCTATCTAACGCTACAACTTCGACTGGAAAGAGAAATCAGCGTTGTCAGGCGATTGGGTATCGTTACGCAGCAAAACATAATAGCTTCATTACAGGCGGTGTGAACGTATTTACAAATGAATCATGCTTTTGTTAATGTGCTTAGTGATCCAGTTTTACTTCCACACTTCACTAAATGGTAGTTTGGGCATGGCTGTCGCATAGTTACAGCTCTATTCCTCCCTGGAATATTTTCCCGTTTTCCCGTGGGAACCATGGGCGGGAAAACGCGTCTGCAGGTAGCGCAGCTGGTAGTTCAGTCCTTTGCAGGTATATGAATCCATTGCTTCTGTTCCCACGATGGCCTTCGCTACGCCCCTCGCTTTCTTCTTTCGCAATAACAAGCTAGAATAGATGATTAGCTATTTGCAAATATCACGACCTCGTTGTCAAACTAAAACGAAAGCGTATGAAGTGCTGGATCAGAGCTGGCAGAACGACGGTACAAATGTAAATGGCAAATATTTCTACCAATACTTTATCTGACTTCTACTCCGTCTCTTTCAAGCAAAATTTTAGAACAAGCACTGGGTTAACCCTCTGTGGTAGTCGCATCCTGTGTGTTAATGATTTTTTGCTGCTAATAAGTTTGTGGAACTCGTAAATATTTTCGAGGCTTATGGTGCTCCACTGTATGTTAAAAACCTTGAGTTCTGCGGGTATGGAAACGTCATCTAGAAGATGTACAGGTAGTTTGCAGATGAGAGTTAATTGTTTTGTTTGGCCATGGGCGTAGTCAATAAGTGAAGCGTTTTCTTTAAGGTACGGCCTGTGGAAATTAACTGTGACCAAAGGGCAGCCATACTCGAATGACGCAACAAGCAGCCGTGTATCCGGCTTCCAGGTTCGTCTTGGTAAAAAGTGACAGATACATACGAGGAAAAGTATGTCTCATTCAGTAGACGGCAATCGCCAGTTAGCTGTCCCGACTAAAACAGGTGGAAGTGGGCTACGTTTTACAGGAGACACCATTCACAGTACATTGCAACCAACGGACTCAAAATACAAATGGCTCTAAGCACTATGGTACTTAACTTCTGAGGTCATCAGTCCCCTAGGACTTAGAACTACTTAAACCTAACTAACCTAAGGACATCACACACATCCACGCCCGAGGTAGGATTCGAACCTGCGACCGTAGCAGCAGGGCGGTTCCGGACTCAAGTCCTAGAACCGCTCTGCCTCAGCGGCCGGCCCACCGCGCTTCATTAAGACGAAGCAGCCGTATGAAATCTTATAATGTAGCCTTTCTTATTTGTGATTCGTTTATTTTATGTTCATTCGACTTGTCATTTGAGAACAGAAGAAAAGTAGTAACAGCTTCATAAATATTGGTTTGCTTGGAAAGTAATACGTACCTTTTAGATTACTTTCAGCATTATTCATACATTTGATATTCCGTCCATAGCGAAAAGCTACTATTCATTCAGAGTGTCTCATTTATCGTGACCACACCGAATAAATTTTTGTCCAGAAGAAAATAAAAAACAATTATCAAGCAAATGTTGTTTAGATAGCAGGGGATGCTAACCAGTTTGACAGCATTTTTTGGAACTTTGTTTCCTATGAAGGCATGAAACGCAGTGCGCCTTTTTTGGATAGTGTTCTATATTATTTGTATGATAATTCACTTCCTCTGCTCAACTGATGATCACAAACGTATTAGACTGTATCACTCACGTACATATGACATCATTATAAATGTAAAGTAAGTGATTTTGATGCTCCTGTACTTGCACGCAATTCAAACTAATGAGAGGCTGAAAACTGTTGGTGCCGGAAGCAAACGGACATCGATTCTGAGATTATATCATGTGTCTACTGACTATTGATCCTACGTTGAACCAACTTGATCTGTGCTGTTCCCGTTCGCATCATGTATGAACATTTGCAATAATCTCTCACCGATTTCTCTGATACTCGCTTCCACAAGAGCCTAAAACACGAATTATCATTGCTGCAGTAACGCGCACTGTTTACGCTGACTCCCATTTCTCCATAAAAGATGGAATCTCGTTAAGGAATGCCCCAAAATAACCTTACGTTCCGTGGCTTCAGCATGCCAGTCAGTAAAATGGACGCTGAAGATTTCAGAAGCTTGAAGAGTGTTACCGACCTCACTACTAAACCAAAAGCTGTTGCTGATTGGATAAGAAACAAGTCAGACCAATTAGACCAGTGGTTTACCTACAGATTAGATTTTCACAAACGCGTATTTTTCTAAAAACTTTGTTCCTCTGCTCTGCACCCTCTTGGTTCTCAGTGCCTCAAATGGGAACGCAAGGAAAATGTGCACTGATCGTTCAGTCAACTGACTTCAGTAAACAATGTGTGTGAGTACGATGTACAGCAACGAAGCGAAATTAGAACTGGTACTCATCCAAGGAGAGTATGTTAGCAAAGCAGTAATCATCGGCGCACCTTTCGCTTATCTGTTTATCGCCACCTCCAGCAAGTGGACGACTTACGTTACCCGACTAACTGCTCGGTGTGGTAGTAAAGGAGTCGAACTCAATTTTGTGTTACCGTTTTTATTACGCCATGTTTACACAAATGGTACGTTGACACACGTTTCTGAACATGTCTTGAGGAGAGGATATGTATTAGCAGCTAAAAACTGAGGTGCTATTTAAAAAAGGCACACTGTTGTTCATATGTTGGTAACGAAGAATGTTACAAGAAAGGCCAGCATGCTTGTTAATGTCCACCTGGTACCTAAACAAGATTTACCTGATGGTTTCAAATATGGCTCTCTCTAAGCAACCGTACATAAGTTTCAGCATAGGAATCACACAGCCAAACGATTACAAATATCTGTTTGGTACATTGACCTAGGTCTCAATACCTCTAAGGATGTCTTCATCAAAATGAAATTTTAAAAAACCGTATAAAACAACAAATAGGAAATTAAGTTTCACAAAATTATTAACTAAGATGGCAATTGTCATGGCATAAAAAGGTTACTTATGTAATATTACATTGCGAGAAAGCAATATTCAAAGCTTCGAGCAAATGTGTTCAAGTCGGACATTAAAATTAAACACGTTCAAGCACGTAAGCCTTGCTAGGAACATCATCAGACTGATGGACCAGTGGTTTACACTCTGGCATGAAAACATAAGTTGCACCACCTATCGGACGTGAGCAGCGACATGTACCCGTTTGAGATATTATACCAGAAGTAACTGAATTAAACAACAGTTCATTATAAAAACAAAAAAAGGGAAGAGAGCTTAACGTACATTTGAAAACACTAGGAAGTCATCAAATGAAATATAATAGAGCCATTATGTAAAACACAGGATATTAAAGAATAATCATACAAACAGCTGGACAAACCAAAAAAATGTCTGCATGCAGGTAACTTCAGTAGTATACATCGATGAGATTCGAAGAAAAAGATGTTTCGGAATTGGAGGCAGAAAAACATAGTAAAAAATAAAGTAAATTCATTGAGGATGAGACCATCGTTCTTAGAAATGCGTGATACGTTTTTTTACCCTTCTTCTGTGGAAAAGGTATTTCGTTTGTTGAAGATAAATGGGACACACTGTATATTCTGATTAGAAAAAAAAAAGATACTTTTCATACATTGCTGGTAGATGATGGAGCAGTTCACACTTCGGCTCGGTTGCAGACGCACCCACAGTGGACTAGTCTCTGCCACTGGGTAAACGGCCTTTCTCGTTTTTGTACAGATACACAGCGGTGCCCGGAAACAAGGCGTGCTGCGGTCGCCGCGTGACGTCATGAGGAGAGGCCGCGTGCTATTGGCTGGCGCCCGACGCAAAGTTGTGAAGAGCAATTACGCCGGCGGTGGCGGCGGCGCGGCAGAGAGATTTACGGCGACTCGCACCGCTTTGCAAATAAACACGTCGCTCTCTGCTCTCCGCCGGCTGGAGGGCGCGCCTGGCTGCTGGCACGGCCTCCCTCTTAACTTAATAAAGTAGCCGCCGCTCGCGGGAGCGGAATTCCGCCGGGCAGCGGGACGAGCCGTCACTCTGGCGCACGCGCCCCCGGCGCTCGCCTCGGTATCGGCAGCTTCGTTGTTGAGTTAGCTGTGGTGCAGGTAGAGGTTTCAATGGTTGTCGCTGTAATGGTGCTTGCGAGGGACTAATTTGCAGGGAAATCCAGTTCTGTAGCTGAAAATATATTACAGCTAGCGTCAGGGATCTGTGTACACAGTCGAGTCACATAATGCAGATTACGTGCTAGTATTCAATACACCTGCTGGTGATCTCTCACACCGGAAGAAGACTACCAAGAAGTTGCACATTCGAGGCTGATGGATTGTGACGAAACAGTTCTGGTTCAAATGGCTCTGAGCAGTATGAGACTCAACTGCTGTGGTCATAAGTCCCCTAGAACTTAGAACTACTTAAACCTAACTAACCTAAGGACATCACACACATCCATGCCCGAGGCAGGATTCGAACCTGCGACCGTAGCGGTCGTGCGGTTCCAGACTGTAGCGCCTTTAACCGCTCGGCCACTTCGGCCGGCCGAAACAGTTCTCTACACTGATAATTCTGTAACTTAGGATGACACTTCTATTCACAAATTCCACTGACCAGTGTAGTACTGTGTTATGGCTTAAAGATAAAAACTACCAGAGGCCTTCATTAAGTATTGGAACAAATTTTTGCTCGGACAATTTGTTGTGAGACGTCGTGGAGTATTCCTGTTCCAGCGCCTGTAGATTCATGAACATCTGATAAGTGGCGGTACTGCACCTACCCTCGAAAATGGAGTCTGTAACAGAGCACAGAGCTGTCATTGAGTTTCTTTTGGCGGGAAACTAAGGCATCACAGCTATTAACAGGCACTTGCAGAATTTCTATGGAGACCTGACAGTGAACAAAAGCCCTGTGACTCGTAGGGCGAGACCTCTGTCATCATCCCAAAAAGGTCGGGAAAGCCTACCTGATTTCGTTCATGCCGGTCGGCTGTAGACAGCCGGTTGGCAGTGTTGTAATGGGCAGACACTCTCATCTGAGATGATCGACGGATCACGATCAAACATCTCGCTGTACAACTGGATGTGTTTGTTGGTAGTGGGGACACCCTCGTCCACTAGTCGGGGTACTCAAAGAAATCTGCTGATGGGGCGCCTCAACAGAAGGTCATAAAGAGCAATGAAGGACCATCTGCGTGGACGTGCTTGCGTGTTACCACGCTGATCGTGATAATTCTTTATCAAAACTCTTCCAGTCCGTATGTGGCATACAGCAAACCAGTGCTTACCAGTATTGGTTAAAAACAGTCTTCGTTGCCATTTTAGTTTTTTATTTTTCAACGACGCGTTTCGCCTTATTTAGGAATTTTCAGGTTATCTTTTCAGCGTCCACCTGAAAAGATAACCTGAAGATGCCTAAATAAGCGAAACGCGTCGTTGAAAAATAAAAAAAACTAAGATTGCAACCAAGACTAATAAGGAATTATTGGTTAAAAACAAACATCGTCACAGGCAATGGAACATGGCTTCATCACATCGAACTGGAAACAAAGCTGGAGTTCATGGAGTGGTGCCAGACCACCTCTTCTCCAAAGAAAAAATTCAAAGTGGCTCCCTCAGGCGGTAAAGTTATGGCGACGTTTTTCTGGGACTCTGAGGAGGCTGTTCTGTTTGATGTCCCCTCTCACCGCGCAGCGATCAACTCTTAAATGTTGTAAGTAGGCTGTTTATGTTTTCTTTATGTAAGTAGGCTGTTTATGTTTTCTTTATGTAAGTAGGCTGTTTATGTTTTCTTATTGGCAACGTTACGTAGCGCTCTATATGAAAATCACTAGCTGTGCTGTGTGCAGTCTGCGGCTAGTTTGCATTGTTGTCTGTCATTGTAGTGTTGGGCAGCGGCAGCTGGATGTGAACAGCGCGAAGCGTTGCGCAGTTGGAGGTGAGCCGCCAGCAGTGGTGGATGTGGGGAGAGAGATGGCGGAGTTTTGAAATTTGTCATGAACTGCTATATATATATTATGATTATTAAGGTAAATACATTGTTTGTTCTCTATTAAAATCTTTCATTTGCTAACGATGCCTATCAGTAGTTAGTGCCTTTAGAATCTTTTATTTAGCTGGCAGTAGTGGCGCTCGCTGTACTGCAGTAGTTCGAGTAACCAAGATTTCTGTGAGGTAAGTGATTTTTGAAAGGTACAGGTTAATGTTAATCAGGGCCATTCCTTTGTACGGATTTCTGAAAGTCAGATTGCGTTGCGCTAAAAATATTGTGTGTCAGTTTAAGCACAGTCGTGTACAATTGTTCTAAGGGGACGTTTCATAATGTGTTGTGCTACCCTCAGGAAATAGAAGAAAGGACTTCAGCGTGTTCTACGTCACAAAATTGCGAGCGAACTTCTCCTTATCCATGACAACACAAGGCCTCACAGAAGACTACGCACCCGAGAGAAACTCTCAAAATTTCATGGGACTTTTATTCTTCATCCACCCTACAGCCCGGATCTCAGCCTTCCCACTTTCATCTGTTTGGCCCAATGAACGATGCTCTCTGCACGAGGGGGAGGATACTGACGCAGCAAGACGTCGGCTCTGACGTAAACCAGTAGAGTGTACCAAGCGGGTATACAGACCCTGCCAGTAGGGTGGCGTGGGATCGTCACGTTGAATGGAGATTACGTTGAAAAATAGTGTTTGTAGGCAAAATGGTGGATAATAACATGGTGCACTGGAATCCTGAATAAAACAAACTTGCTTTCGGAAAAAATGTGTTACATTATATATTGAACGACCCTGGTAATTCTATGGGCTCAGCGTTTGGCACAGTGCTGTGATGCTGATTATTAGTAGATAAAGATAAAATAGCTAAACTGTTAATAACCGCACCAGTGGGCATTAAGAACATCACGAAGATGTGATGTGAGAAATGCCCAATTAACATGGATATGCGAATTGTAGCGCTTCAGTGCTGCCTCACCAAGAAACAGGCGTAACACCATCTTAATTCTCTATATGCGGCGAGTTTCTCATTCGGTCCTGGTCCTCTGTACTGCATCGCAGTGGATGTATCTGTGTGTGGAGGCTCGGAGGAGAATGAAGGTCTCCACATGCATCATCATCATCCTATGGAGCCACGATCTGAAATGATTGTACATGTTGCCACTAAATACACAACGCAATATCTCTGGCTCAAAAGTACAGTAATATGCACAGCAGCCATTACATTTTTGACATGTTAAGACCGGTGGCCAGAAATGGAAGTGACTGATGTGGGAATCTCAGATGTCAACAGTTTCCAAAAATATAGCATTTTCGGCGCTGGCTGGGCGATGCATGGGCCATTTGTGTTACCATAGGTGACAGATAGTGGTTGGGGCAGCGGAAGCTGTAAAGAACGGTAATCTGAAGGTCGTGGCATCGAGTCGCAATGAAGTTTTTTATTTACTTTTTATTTCTAACTTTTACCCTTCTTACACGGCAAATAAATCGAAATAATTCACAGTATATTGTATTTATTAATATTTTCATGACAAGCCTAGAAAGGGTAGACAAACGAAAATGTGGAACTGCAAATGAATTTCCAAGAAAGAACTGTACAAACAGCGTCTGGAACAACTCTGCAAATGACTTTCCAAGAAGGCATTGTAACTGAAGCGTACAGGTATTCATATTCCGTTAGTTTCATTTTAACCATCGAGCAGTCCTCCAACTCTGCACGCAAACGATAGGTTCCCGGTGCAGATAAAATCGGACCATCGAGAGAGGAAAAAATCACTTCCTCAGAAGACTGCATCAAAATACATTCCATTGTACATAACCAGCTATTTGTGCCGGTAGTTCGCAAACTGATTCGTTACTGGTGTTTTGATGCCAAACTGTGCAATGAGAGAGAATAGAAACTTTAGAATACCCATGGAACTGTATGAGGCGTCATTTATGATGTGTATAAGCCTGTTTTTAGGATGAATATCAATATAGTATGTGTAAATCTTCAACTGTAAATTAAAAAAAATATCTAATTTTATTTACGAATTTCTCATTTACGTCTTACAATTGCTTCATGGAAGTTTCCTTAGAATTCCAAATTTCTCTTGTCACGCCTTTACGAAAACATTAATAAACAATACATTGAGCATTCTTTCAATTTTGTTTGCATGTAAATTACGTATAAATTGAGAATTGAAAAAGCTTACGCATAGAGACTCGACCCCACAATCCTTGGTTGTACTCTCCTCGCTGTGTCATCAGCTGCCATTGAAGTACGCTAACGTAAATGGCTCATGACTCGCCCGACCCACGAAAAGAATACCTTTTCTCTCTAAACGCTTGGCCATCTGGAGCTCCTACTGCTGTAACTTTCATGCCTGGTTAAGCCCAGCAATTATCACTAATCTGGACGACATCGGTGGTGAGTAGTGACGGTCCCTTTGTAAGTGGGACTTACCAGTCTTCAGACCACCAGAGTAGTAAACCCATCTGTAGTACCCCAGCATCAGACCCTAAATCTATACTACTTCATCACCAGGCCGCGAATGCTTAGAAAACCCTTGCGTTTCTCTACATTTAGGCGTTAACAAAAAATGTACGCCAAAAACAAGCGACAGCCAACCAAAACTAGTGGCTATTTGTTGACCCATCAGAGAAGAGAAAATTTTCCACTACAATCACCTACCCTTCTGTCATGTCCCAAACAAAAATTCCGTCCATAATGTTATCGGCCAGTGAGAGCTCTAGGCTCGTTGTTATCGTTATGGGAACACTTTGCACCTCTCCCTTCCATTCTTGGTATATTTGAAACTTGTTGACAACGCTAACGCACTACGTAAAGGGAACGTGTTTGTACGGTCCACAGTCAACAGCTGCAGCGGACGCCACCGAGTCTTGGATAGGCGTAATCCTTATCAGTCTGAAGACGGGGTGTTACAGGCCTAAATTTAGTGTCTGAGTCCTCTGTCTCACGTGAAAGAAGGCGTAAGGGGTCTTCCATGTCACAGAGACACCTGTATATGGGGGTAGGGCAAATAGAAGTGGCCCGGAGAACAGAGTTCCAGTGTACAAAGAAACAAAACAGAGGAAAGAAAATACAGTACTAACCTTACCGTAGCAGATGTGGGAAGTGACCACCATTCATCTCTTGGCACTTCTAGGCCCAGGTCATGGACAAAAAACGAATTCATAATTTTAAAATTCCACCCAATGTGACCTGGATGACCAGCTAAGCCCTCGGACAAACTGGCCTCTGCTAGCAACTTGAAACTTCCCCTTTGTATGTAAAGAATGACAGTGCTGCAAAAACTCTTACGTTATTTGATTTTCAAACAGCTGAGCAAAACTGAACGTACTCTGACAGTTCTCTCTTTACTTATTCTGATCATCACTAAACTGACTATTTTTAGCGCAACGCAATCTGACTTTCAATAATCCCTACAAAAGAATGGTCCTGACTAACAATAATCTGTACCTTTCATGAATCACCTACCTCACGAAAATCTTCGTTATTCGAACTACTGCAATACAGCGAGCGCCAACACTGACTGCCAGCTAAGTAAAAGATTCTAACTACTGAAGGCACTAACTACTGATAGGATTAGTTAGCAAATGAAAGATTTTGATACAGAACAAAAAATCTATTTACCTTAATAGTGTTCGAAAGTCTCAATATATATATATATATATATATATATATATATATATATATATATATATATATATATATATATATATATATATATATATACTAACAAAGAGATAGAGTGGCTGGCCAGTACTTACCTCAGCTCAGTACAGCCGATAGATACACATAAAACAGAACCGAAAATTACATTCCTAGCTTTCGGAACAAATGTTCCTTCATCAGGGAGGAGAGAGGGGAAAGAAAGGGAAGAAGGGAAAGGGGATTCAGTTACTCACAACCCAGGCTATGAAGCAACAGGGAAAGGAAAATAGGGAGGGTAGCAAGGATGGAGGCATGGTTGTCAGAAGGAAGCCAAAGATATTCTACTGTAAGTACTGTGCCAGCTTCAAACCAAAGAGGATGCATACAGAAGTAAAGAGGTATATAGTATAAAGATAAACACAACTATGTAGGATGATAGTTGCCATCCATTCCACATCAAACGCTCCCTTCCCTACAGCCTAGCTATTCATGGCAAACGCATCTGCTCCAGTGATGAATCCCTCAACTATTACACCAATAACCTGACCAGTGCTTTCCTCTCCCGCAACTATCCTACAGACCTTGTCCACAAACAGATCTCCCGAGCAATACATTCCTCCCCGTCCAACAACAATGTTCCTACCCCCAGACCACACAGAAGCATCCCCCTTGTCACCCAATATTATCCTGGCCTCGAAAACATCAACAAATTACTCCGCCAGGGATATGACTTTCTCAAGTCAACCCCTGAAATGAGATCATCCCTTGACAAAATTCTCCCCACACCACCCAGAGTTGCCTTTCGTCGCCCCCCTAACATCCGTAACATCCTTGTTAAACCCTACAATATTCCCAGACCACCTTCTCTACCCAGCGGTTCCTACCCCTGTAACCGACCCCGCTGCAAAACCTGCCCCATGCATCCCCCCACAACCACCTACTCCAGCCCCGCTACTGGTAAAACATACACAAATCAAGGCAGGGCCACGTGTGAAACTACACATGTCATTTATCAACTGACATGTCTGCACTGCACAGCCTTTTACATCGGCATGACAACAACTAAACTGGCTGAGCGCATGAACGGACACAGACGAACTGTCCGCCTAGGAGATGCCCAATACCCAGTAGCGGAACATGCCCTCCAGCATAATTCTAGGGACCTAGGAACCTGCTACACCGTATATGCCATTTGGCTTCTCCCACCCAACACCAGTCCCTCTGAACTGCGGAGATGGGAACTTGCACTCCAACACATCCTTTCATCCCGCCATCCCCCTGGACTGAACCTACGTTAAACAACCTCACTCCCATTTACTCTTCAGTCTTCTCCTCTTTCCCTTTCCTCTTTAACCATTCACGCATCTTTTCATCCTACATAGTTGTGTTTATCTTTATACTATATACCTCTTTACTTCTGTATGCATCCTCTTTGGTTTGAAGCTGGCACAGTACTTACAGTAGAATATCTTTGGCTTCCCTCTGACAACCATGCCTCCATCCTTGCTACCCTCCCTATTTTCCTTTCCCTGTTGCTTCATAGCCTGGGTTGTGAGTAACTGAATCCCCTTTCCCTTCTTCCCTTTCTTTCCCCTCTCTCCTCCCTGATGAAGGAACATTTGTTCCGAAAGCTAGGAATGTAATTTTCGGTTCTGTTTTATGTGTATCTATCGGCTGTACTGAGCTGAGGTAAGTACTGGCCAGCCACTCTATCTCTTTGTTAGTATTTGTTTCACATCTTTATATGAGATTTTCCATTAATCATTTATATATATATATATATATATATATATATATATATATATAGTGTAGCGTTGGCAGTTGGATGTGAACAGCGCATAGCGTTGGGTAGTTGAAAGTGAGCCGCCAGCGGTGGTGGATGTGGGGAGAGAGATGCGAGAGTTTTGTGAGGTTACTATGAGCGAACGATCTGGACGTGTGTCCGTCAGAAAAAGGAAATTTGTAAGACTGGATGTCATCAACTGATATATATATATATATATATATATATATATATATATATATATATATATATATATATATATATATCAGTTGATGACATCCAGTCCAGATCGTTCGCTCATAGTAACCTCACAAAACTCTCGCATCTCTCTCCCCACATCCACCACCGCTGGCGGCTCACTTTCAACTACCCAATGCTACGCGCTGTTCACATCCAACTGCCAACGCTACACTAACGAATATTCCGAGAACGAGTCCAACCAGCCACAGACTGCACATAGCGCAGTCAGCGATTTTCATACAGAGCACTACGTGGCGTTACCAACACAAAAATCTAAACAGCCTACTTACAAACTCTGTCAGACGTGAAGATGGTGTTAATGTACTCCAAGGTTCGGCCGGCTACATGGATACTGTTGGAAGTAACTGTAGGTCTTTTCCTTCCCCGTTAACGCTGTCACAAATGGTTTCAAAATGTTGGCACTGTAACACGCCTATGTCAGCGCCTGACGAAAAATGATGGAACCAATAACGCTGCGTGCAGACACTGCACAACAAAGCCCAACTTTCTGATCGTGCAATGCTGTTTCGTGGAAGGTTTGCAGATTTTCCGTTGCCCATAACCTATCATTCGGAGAGCGACATAACCTGTCAGGTTAAACTGGGGTTCAATAGACATAAAGAACAGATCCACGTCCAAGCCATTCATTGTTATCTCAGTGAATAGCCACTCAAAACTGGAGGCGCTGAGGAGCATCTGCTGGTTTCAATGCAAGAACAACACACAGTCGTAATGGGATGCATGTGCAGGTCCTGGCGGAGTATCCGCCTGCACGACCAATGTGATATGCCGACCTCTTACAACAGGCATTGGGACGATATGGTAGGAATCTGAAACATTTTCTGGCGTGTGTGGGCACATTCTGGAACTTTTTTTGACTTGCTCAAAGCAGATCCTGTCAATGCCGTTTTAGGACTAAGCGTTGCACCGCACTCTTTTCTGGCACTTTTACACCATTAAACTTAACAGAAAACAACTGACCACGCCGTTTCCACAACTTTGTTGTCACGCAACTTTCCACAACGAACAACCGCTGCTCCACTGTGAGTAGCATCGTCCACTCACACTGACACAGTCCACACTATACTCTGAACCTATGTGCATCACATGGTGGCCGTATACGTGGTGTGAGCGTCACGAAGTGTGGTATGCATGTATTCAAGTCCAATCGTATCCACTCGTCTGAGCCACTTTTATTTGCCCCCCCTCTCTTCGTACAATGTGTGGAAGAAATAAATACACTGGTCTCTCAGAAGACACGCTACTCAAGTGAAAAGCATATTATGCAAACATTGCACCACACGGAAAATAAAATAATTTTAACGAAATCTGACTTGCTTATATAAAGGAGTTATCTACTAGTCTAATGGCAGTTATTTCTGTTCTAACTGACATTAGCTTATGCTTGCATTTGAATGAGTGGCAGAAATAAATCTTAAACAACTTTTCTTCATAGCAGTGGCAAGTCTCACTCATGGTACAATAATGAGATTTATGCCTGCGCGTTCCTATGTTCACTTGTTTTATATCTCTATTGTCCATAGTCTGACTGATTGTCGAAGGAACTAACATTGCAGTGTGGGGTTGGTTCCAAATATTTTCTAATTGAAGTACTTCGTTTCTTTCGTAGTGCTCGCTGTGTTGTAACATAGATTACGTTTGAATTACGATTGTGAATGTAGGGAACAACTCTAAATTTGTCTAGAACGAACTTACATCAAATACAATTTTAAATGTGATCATGTTAGTAAAGTCTAACAAAATAAGTTTGCAATGCATGCAGTGTGTATTACAGTTCAACATGTTTATTGAAGTGATCGAGCAATGACGTAACAGATTCAATAAAAAATACATAATAAGACGTCCCATGGCCCAGGTTAGGCAAACTATAAATTCTTAAATACTTTTCCATGATATTGTGCAATTATATTTGTCATATGTAAAGGAAACTCTACTGAAAGTCAAGGAATAATGCGATTACAAAGAAAAACTATTATCTGTAATATAGGTGTTATTATTATCTTTCTTCTTTTTGGTATCGGCGTGAAACAAACAGCCCCAGAGACTCTCTTGCTTGATCTTGTTCGGATTGGACGCCATTGTACGCCATCTACATAATAAGGCGTGTACATGTTTTATTATTTGAGCAGTGAGCTCTAATATATGTCTCAAGTATTGCTGTTGTTAATTTCAACTGCACCACATATCCCGTTTGCTTGTTCCATCATTTTTAAAAGAATTTCAGACGCTGCGCCGGCAGCAAGCTGAACATCGCTGGACGGCGAAAATTGGCCACCATTAAGCGAGAATTTCAAATTATCGTAATTATTATCCCGTTCATTCCACAGGCGACGGTGGAGATTGGCCATTTTATTTCTTTCATTCATGATGTATAGGAAACCGACATTTTCACAGTACTTAACAAGATATTCAGTCGATTTACGTTACGTGCAGTAGGATACAGACTTGGCTTGTACTAAGACGTAATTAAATCACACGTAGGTCCTTACGTATTGAAAATGGTGAAATACTTTTCTTGTATGTGTATATAGCCTATAATGATAAACCTTTCTTCAGCATGGATTCGTCTAAGTAATTTCAATAATTATATAGGATCCCATTTTTGTGTCAGTAAAGTCTAAGAACGATCCTTGCCTTGCACATGTTTGCAGTGGCACAAAAATCAAATTGAAAATAAAAATAAAATATAAATTAAATTAAATAAAACACATACATTAATAGGTTTAGATAGATACACTACAATAAGTCATTAGAAAAAACCTACGGTATAGTTTTAGTTGTTGTCGTCTTCAGTCCGGAAACTGATGTAATGCAGCTTTCCATTCTACCGTACTCAATCCTGTGCAAGGCTCTACATCTCCGGGTAGCTAGGGCAACTTATATACTTCTGAATCTTACTGTATTCATTTCGCTCTCCTTCTATAATTTGGACCCCCCACACTTCCCTCCAGTACTAAATTGGTGATCCTTTGATGACTCAGAAAATGTCGTATCAACTGGTCCTTTCTTATAGTCAGTTTGTGACACAAATTTCTTTTCTGCCCAATTATATTCAGCACCTGCTCATAAGTTACGTGACCTGCACACCTAATCTTCACCATTCTTCTGGAGGGCAACATTTCAAAAGCTACTATTATCTTCTTGTCCAAATTGTTTATAGTCGATGTTGCTACACTCCACAAAAATACATTCAGAAACGACTTCCTAACACTGAAATCTGCATTCGATGTTGACCAGTTTCTTTTCTTCAGAAAGGGTTTTCTTGCCACTGGCAGTCTACATTTTATATCCTCTCTGCTTCGGCCATCATTAGTTATTTTGCTTCTCAAATAGCAAAGCTCATCTACTTTAAGTGTCTCGTTTCCTAATCTAATTCCCCCAGCATCTCTTGTAATTCGACTACATTCCATTGCGCTTGCTTTGCTTTTGTTGATGTTCATCTTATATCGTCCTTTCATGATGTTGTCCATTCCGTTGCACTGCTCTTCCACGTACTCTTCTTCCAGTGGCAGTACAGTAATCACATTAAAAAGACGAAACAACGAAAGGAAAATATACTAAACATCCAAGAACAGAATGACCAATTTAAGTTCTAAACGTATCTAAAAGGCAATAAGAAAATAAAAAAAGACAGCATATATGTCTCGAATGTGACATACAAATCAAAGGAATTGGATAATATAAAAATTCTACCATGACGGAACAATTCCAGTCAGTCAAGTATCAACAAAAACGCCCAAAATACACATGAACTTATGTCACAATGCACTTCACAAGCGTATACCAAAAAACTGAACAAAAGCTAATCTGAGGCCATAGTGTGGGGGACCACAAACGTCAAATAACAAGTGAGAAACATGTAAGTGTAATTAGTGACACGTATGAAACTAAATTATAAAGAAAATGATTTGATATACTTGTAGTACGCGCCAATAAAATCAATTCATTGTGCGTACAAAAGAAGTTAACCAGGGAAGCAGTTCACACACAAGTACTACTCAAAAATGTAAGAAAGACAACGATAGCTAATGGTACATATAATTAATTACAAATGTACAAAGAAACAAACATCTAATCGAATCTGAAAGGGCAAGCCATCTAAGGGCTGTTTAAAGACCACCTCAAAATCACAAATTCGGTGTTGTTGAACATCAAAACATTACTGAAAACAACACACTTATCAGGTGGTACAATAAAAATATTCAAAAATAATACAATTACTAATAAACATATAAACATCGCAATTTAATAAAGCGGAAGCATTAAGTTTGATGACATGCTAGCAAATTACACCCATGTTCACATGAAGCCTAAATCATTCTATATTTATACTTTACAGCTCACTGTTCCCTTACAGTAAGCGATGGGATAGTGTTTCTGGAGCTATTGGAGGGCAATTGATCAAATAGGTGACTTGGAGAATAATTCAGGAGGATTTTGTGGCAGTATCTCGGTATAGATGGACCGTTAACCCGCAATGACACCAATCAGTTCGGCCCCCACGTTATTCCTCATGCCATCTCCACAAGCCAGCTCGCCTCGTCCACCACTGAGTAAGTGACAGGAGTGTGTCCAAATGGATTTATGTCAGCAAATAAATGTGACATAACAGCAGCTCTTCTCCCTGCTCAATAACGCCTGTGAAGGTAGCATGAAGAAGTCTCCTCTTCCCTATCAGGTTAACTTTGCTCAATTTTGGCAGAATGGAGCATCCTCAATCCTTAATGATCGTGTCAGAATCCGTTCACTGCCTCGCCGTATGACTGAGCATGCAACTCTGTACAGAACTCTCAGGGCCGCAGTTTACCGACTGTTTGATAGAGACGCCAAGACGTGACGGTTATCAGCCCGTACGTCGTGCGTACACAACAGCTTTATCCCTTAAAGATTTGTTTCACAGGTTAATAGGTTATCACGCATATCGCCTACTACCTTATGACATGTGCTGTGCAACTGGCAATGAAGTAGTAATTTTTGAATGAGTGTCTGTTTCGGGACCGGTCTGCTACAATTGTCAGTCGTCGTGGTTCTGTCAATATCGTAGCGACTCTCTAAGGCCGGAGAGACCCAGTTGAAAACTAAATGCACCGCCGCTGGAGGTGTGAGGTCAGCGGTGGTGGCGCTGCTTTTGTTGTCCATTCATTCTCTGTCCGTACTGCAAGCATCGCTTGGACCACCCATGGTGCCCACGCCAGGTGACAGGTCGCCGTACACGCTCATGGCCTGCATACTCAGAGAAAGACATTCTCAGTTCGCCCCTTACCCTCCCTCATGTTATTCAGCTTCACTTTGCCATAGTTCATATGAAAGAACAATACTAAAAATACAGACATGAATGTACAAAAGTACTGTTTTCCTTATCATTAAATATTCCCAGGTCACTTTATAAAAATTAGGGGATCTATTTTAATTTAAAACGATCGTACATTAACTTGAGAAAAATAAAACCAAGGCAAAATTTTAGAAGATATTAACGGTACCTAGCAATGCATTTAGCATGAGTCACAATCGGTGCAGACAGGTGGTAATGGAAAGAATTGCAAACATCATCTACTCAGATATCTTATGCGGCTCGTATTTTACCTCGATTTCATTATCTCTCTGTCATCCCAGCTGTCTAGTATTCTACAGCATCCAAACACTCATTGTTATTCTGACTGAATGTCGTACAATTTCCCCAACTAAATAGCAAACCTTCAGAACAAGCTCTATCTTCGCTACACAAAAATCATTTGCACACACAAAAAATCAATTATTCATTTCTGTCAAAATATCATCTTAAGGAAAGTAAACACTCACTCACTCACTATAATGACGGGCCTGCCTTGGCCCGAGGTAGCGGAGTTTAAGCTGTTTTGAGCTGTTCCTCCTGAAGTCCTCTCGGTTTGGAATGGTTTTTCTTCGTGTGTTGGTCTGTCCTCTGGTTTCTCTCGATGCAGTAGCTTATCTGCCGGCTGATTCCGGCGGCTTCTTGTTCTTCTTCTTCTTATTATTACTGCTTCCTGGCTGCCCGAATTCTATCCTCTTCAGACGGGATCAGTCCACTGGCGGCGTCTGTGTCCGGATATACTTGACTGCTTCCTCAGTCACGTATTTCCAGTCCTCGTCCGTGAAGATCAGGTGCTTGTTTATGAGCTCCAGATCTCCACGGCTGACGATTTCCCTCCCGCGCAGCTTCTGGTTTAAGGGTTCGCACCCCCAGGGGAAATCGTAAGGTTTGTGAGGAAGGGGAGGGATGTTGTCTACCGTGAAAGGGTAAGGATGGTCATGATGGGGGTAGCTTCCGTCACGCAGGGAATCTGCGACCTTGGTGAGCACCTGCCTCACACAGTTCTTGTTGGGGAGGGGGAGGCACTCGAACGGCTCGTCTTCTTCTTCTCCCTCGGCCTCCATCGGATCGGCACTTCCTGTGTCGTCTGCGTTTCCGCAGAGACAGGAGTGACGGCTGCTTCCGAGGGGGCCGTCTCCTTGTTGTCGGTGGTCTTCGCCGACTGTACGACCACCTCCCTAGCAACCTGCGTTGCCGCGTCGGCCAGGGAGGCGGTCGTTTGTGTTGCCGCGTCTACCCCCGTACAGGTGGGGGTCGGTGCCATGCCCGTCTTCGTGCAGGACGCGAGGTGCACGGTGTGCCTTAGTTGAGACAGCTCCTCGCGAATCTCTTCGAGTTCCTCTCTCAGGGCCGCTCTCTCCTCCGCCATGGCGGATTTGAGCGCGGTGATTGCGTCCTCGTTGGCTTCCCGCAGTGCTTGGCGGAAGGCGTCCACGTCGTCTTGGTGGCGCAGCCCGCTTCCCCTACTAAGGCAGGTGGGCGGCGTGTAAAATCAGCTACTATATTCCTCAGGAATTTCACTCATGTAACTTCCTTCGTTTTCTGCTTTGGAGTGTCATCTTTTTCATTCTCATCCCGCCCTCATTAATATTAATTACATTTCAGTTTACAGTTCCCATTTCCTGTAACTTCAAGAAGCTCATTAGCACACGCTCTTTTTCTTGAGTCATCAGTCACTCGACTGGTTTGATACAGTCCGCCACGAATTCCTCACTTGTGCCAACCTTTTCATCTCAGAGTAGCAATTGCAGCCTACGTCGTCAATTATTTGCTGGATAATTTCCAATTCCTATTTTTCTCTACACTTTTACCCTCTATAGCTCCCTCTAGTACGATGGAAGTTATTCCGTGATCTCTTAACAGATATGCTACCATCTTATCCCTACTTCTTGCCCGTGTTTTCCATTTATTCCTTTCCTCGCCGATTCTCCGGACGGAGAACCTCCAATTCCTTACCTTATCAGATCACCCAGTTTTCAACATTCTTCTGTACCACCACATGTGAAATGCTTCAGTTCTCTTCACTCCTGGTTTCCGTACAGCCCACGTTTCACTACCATACAATGCTGTGCTCCAGACGCGCGTTCTCAGAACGTTCTTCCTCGTATTAAGGCCTATGTTTGACGCGAGTAGAGTTCTCTTGGCAAGGAATGTCCTTTTGGTCAGTGCTAGTCTGCTTTTTATATCCTCCATGTTCCATATTTCATGTGTTTTTTTTGCTCCATAGATAGCAGAATTCGTCTACTTCGTGAGCCCCCTATTTTAATGTTAAGTTTTTCGCGGTCCTCATTCGTGCTACTTCTCATTACTTTCGTCTTTCTTCGTTTTAATCTCAGTCCAAATTTTGTACACGTTAGGCTGTTCATTCCATTCAACACGTCCTGCAATCCTCTTCCACTTTTACTGAGGAGAGCAATGTCATTAGCGAATCATATCCTTGATATTCTTTCACCTTGAATTTTAATTCCATTCTTGAAGCTCTCTTTTATTTCCGTCACTGCTTTTTCGATGTATAGATTTAACTGTAAGGATGCGGCTTTGAACTATCGTACTCCCGAATGCGAATCCAGTGTAGTAATCACTGTGTCATTACTCTTGGTGATCAGCTGAAGTATTTCTTCCGTTACCGATAGATTCTTCGCAGTTACTTTCTTTGTACCTATGTTTTTCTTTCCAACCTCTGTGATTGCCCTACTTATAGATGTCAATTCATCTTCAACAGAACTGGCTACTGAGCTATTCCTCATCGCATTATCTATAGCCTCAGAGAACTTCAAGCGTATCTCTTCATTCCCTAGTACTTCTGTATCTCACTTCTTAGCACAATGATTCTTCCTGAGAAAGTCTCTTGAACTTCAGCCTACTGTTCATCACTACTCAGTTGTGGTCTAAGTCTATATTTGCTCCAGGGTTACTTTCAATTCTGCACTGAATAAAAGTCAAAACATATTAGTCAAGGTCATCCGCATTTCCTGTCAACAAATAATCACACATCTTCTACTGTACTATGGAGAACACCTAACAACATTCTACAGTGCCTCAAAGCATATCATAAAAATGTTGCAATCACGTTTCGCTCACCTCACCTTCGAATGGGTCTCATATTGTTCATTGAGCCAGCAGTGTTTAAGTTGGAGGATGATAACAGCATAGCCACACCTGTAGCCCACTAGCCTTTATATTCTGGTCCCCATAACAATCAACATACTAAGCTCATGTTATTACACTTCGCCTCTTCTATCACATGTTTTAATAAAAAAAAAAATCATAGTGTGATCTCAATCTGAAATTGAGATGTCAATAATATCCACTCATTTACCGCTATGTAACAATCAAAATTTTACCAAGGTCTCTGTGAACTAGTGAGTTTCTTCAGTGGTTTTCGAGGCTACCATTTCCCTTCTAATTTCCTCAGTGAGGTGTAATGCTTCCTGCACGAACGAATAATCTATAAAATACTCAATAATGCCCATAGTTCTCTCAATCCAGGTAGGCAAAACTAATCATCCATTATGACTTATGGAGACACAGTCCTCCCGTTCCAGGCACTAATTACTACACAGCACTAGTTACAATAATCTCTAGACGTACAGGTTCAGTATAGTCACTGCTGACTACTGCCCAACCATATCCATTAACTGCAATTCGGAAAATCTCTCACAACTACCTCTACATGAAAAAGAGTTAATAAACTGAAATTATTCAATCATTAGAACATCAACATATCCACCAAAAATAGTAATGTCATAAAGAGGGAATCAGTAAAACCACAAAATTCACATCCAAATACCACCTCGTAAACAACTATTCAGTATCACCACAGCCTGCATGGAATTGCACATACCACATACGAAAAAAATCACTGAAAAAGACCACCTCATCCAGTCATATTAATCATTCCTTTCGTGACAACTCACTATGAAACCAAACAACATGAAATGTGGAACTGGTGCATCCCACATATTTCTCAATCATTTAAATAAATACATCAAGAAACCCAAACCTCTGAAACATCCCGGACAAACACATGAACATACATTTCGTAACAAGACGATTAACTTCACATCACCCTTACATCAGGCACACCGATAGTAAAAGACCCACACACACACTAACAAAGGACAGAACGAGAATAGAATGAACACAGAAAAATTACGGTAAGTATATGCCATTTCAAATGAGGTTCATGGTTTTAGCCAGGCTTGTGGCATATTCAGATCTTATGCTCCATGAGGGGTTTATTCACAGGCGACAAATCTTACATTACTTTGAGTTCAAACATATGAATACACAAAGATTCTCACTCTCACAGATATAAGAGAGAATCAGAATAGAAAACAGCACAGAAAATAAAAAGGAAATATACACAATTCCGACTATGGACCCTAGACTTTCTACGCCCTTCACATATAAGGCACAGACATCCGCTTGATGGGTATATCTACTGGTAGAAAATGTTACACCATCCTCTTCAAAAAGCTATACTTACAGTTATATCACCAGTGGCGCATTAGAGGAATAGTTAACAACAAAATCGCCTCACTTGCATAGATCACACAGACAAATAAACACGCTGCAAATGCATAATCAGACTGATTATCCAAGTGTAGAATAACAGACCCACCCAGAGCAGAAAAATCTAGAAAAAATTCCACTTCACTTATTTCATTTGCACACCGTGTCTCCTGAACACAAAAAATAGTGGCCTACTCGATCAGAAACACCACTGTGTCTATTCCTCTTATGAGTACGTATGTTTAACCTCATTTATAGAAAAAATCGCAACCTGGAGAATTACCGTACTAAGAGACAGAGCAGAAAAAGCATATGTAAGGGCAACACACTTCCAGAGCCTAATAATACAGAGAAAGCTGTTACTCAGTACGAAGGCAAAAATCATCAAAAGATGCTCTATAAAAGACACAAATTAAATAGAATAAACAAAGCAAAAATAATTTACTCACCATGTCTTTCATTCTCACAATTAATACAAACACTATCTGTGTGACTCTCTCCCTGTTACTCGACCCAAAGATTTAAGTGTGAAATATGAGACAACCCACTTACCAGCTTAAAGATGGGGGCTCGTCTGTATTCTGTATGTACACTTAAACATCTTGAAAAATCTCTCAGACAATGCATTGAGTTTCATACATAGTCGCTGAGTGTTTACTAAAACTTTCTGACCAACAGAAAACTCAATTTGCTTTACGCATTTGCGTCCATACCTGGTTCTACACTCCACCACACATTTAAAATTTTGCAACGCAGTCTCTTTGTTTAAATGGCGACGGAGTCAGCTCTGCTTTGGCCGTGGTACCATTTCCTTTACGTCGATCGGCAGCTCTTAATTCTTCAGAACGAGGACTGTGGAAAACAACGTCGATTCATTGGGAAACTGATTTAGGATATCCGGAATGACCAAAGATGCGTGTCCCACATTCATTACTGTCTGGAGCAGTGGAGTCTACACAGTTTTCTGACTTCCATGATGACTATCTGCCAGATTAGACGGCGCATGATATGTAGCCATTGTCAGTATCTAAACTGTTTTCGAGAGTCGAGAATCATTAGTCTCACTGGTCTCACTCGCCCTGGAAGTTTTCTGCTGACAGTCCCTCGACTCACAAAAATGGCGTTCTTCTAGTCGGGTACACACTCGTAGCACACCTGCCATTTTGGTACGACTGCAGATCGTTAAGAATTGGCTGCAGAATATTGTGTATCGGATATATTCCACGCGACATGTGCTGCCTCTTTCGGGATACGTGCATTTAAAATGATATCCGGTATTCCGGCGTTTGCGAGTTATTATGACTAACCCTCGTACAGTAACTCAACTTGACAGTTCCCAATGACAGTTCCGTACCAACGTCACGACAGAATGAATCTTCTTGTCATTACATGCCTGTCGTTTTGTCGATGGCACACCACGGTACTCCGAGCCGCCATTTCATGGCGTGGAACAACTTCCCAACCAGCAGTTACCACAATGAGATGCAAAACAGCCACTGTTGATGGAAAAAAATCGTAACACTAAGAAGGAGTAGTGCGACATAAACGAAAGTTTTCTATAAATGAGGTTAAACATACGTACTCATTCACATAAAAGTGGATCTAGTAGCGCCACTGTGGGCATGGAAATCGGTTTTTCTTTAAATGCACGCTGCAACGGTCGAGAGCATTACTTTTCTTTTTGATTGGACATGGTGAGTTGCTGTGAGTCAGGAATGCCTTTATGGCGACAAAAACGCCGTTATCAACACCTCACTAGATTTGAACGAGGTCGTCTAGCGAAGCTACAAGAAGCTGGAAGTTCCTTCTGCGATATTGTAGCAAGCCTAGGGAAGAACGTAGCTACTATACGTGATTGCTGGCAGCGGTGGTCAAGGAAATGTACGGTCGCAAGAAGGTCAGGCTCCAGACGGCCACGGGAAACTACGGAGAGGGAAGAACACCGTGTTCGGCATGGGGCTATGACAGCAATTTAAGCAGCTGCTAAAACTCGGTTACTTAAGGACAGCTCCGAGACAGACACCCTAGAGCGTGAGTTCCACTGACTGTAAACTGCGCGACTTGGGTGATATCAAGCGAAAGCTCGTTGGAGGGAAGGATGGAAGTCTGTTGCGTTTTCTGATGGAAGACGGTTCTGCCTCAGTGTTAGTGATGGCCATGCATTGGTTAGGAGGAGGGGGTCGCAACTAATCTGCCTGCATGTTGGATACACTTACACCTGGAGACTGAGGTGCGGTTTTGTGTGACAGCAGGATCACTCTCGTGCTTGCCCCTCGCACACTCAGTGCAAGGTTGTGAGTCAATCTGGTGATTCGGCTTGTCGTGCTGTCAGTCAAGAGCAGCATTCCAGGAGGTGTTTTCCAATAGAATAACGTTAGTCCACATAGCGCTGTTGTAGTCCAACATACTCTACAGAGCGTCGACATCTCGGACTGTTCCATCACCAGATCTGTCTCCATCGAGCTATGTTGGACATCATCGGGTGACAACTGCAGCGTCATCCACAAACAGCGTTGTTGTTGTTGTTGTGGTCTTCAGTCCTGGGACTGGTTTGATGCAGCTCTCCATGCTGCTCTATCCTGTGCCAGCTTCTTCATCTCCCAGTACTTACTGCAGCCTACATCCTTCTGAATCTGCTTAGTGTACTCATCTCTTGGTCTCCCGCTACGATTTTTACCCTACACGCTGCCCTCCAATACTAAATTGGTGATCCCTTGATGCCTCAGAACATGTCCTACCAACCGTTCCCTTCTTCTAGTCAAGTTGTGCCACAAACTCTGAAACGTCCCCTTTGAATAATTTATACATGACTGTGCTTAAACTGACACACAGTATTTTTAGCGCAACGCAATCTGAATTTCAAAAATCCCTACAAAATAATGGCCCTGACTAACATTAACCTATACCTTTCACAAATCACTTACCTCACAAAAACCTTCATTACTCGAACTACTGCAATATAGCAAGCGCCACTACTGCCAGCTAATTAAAAGATTCAAACTACGGAAGGCACTAACTACTGATAGACATAGTTAGCAAATGAAAGATTTTAATAGAGAACAAACAATGTATTTACCTCAATAGTGTTCAAAAGTCATAATGTATATAGCAGTTCATGATATCCAGTATTACATATATTTTAGAACTCCGCCATCTCTCTCCCCACATCCACCACTGCTGACGGCTCACCTCCAACTGCGCAACGCTACGTGCTGTTAACAGCCAACAGCCCAACACTACAATGGCAGACAACAATGCAAACTAGCCACAGACTGCACACAGTACAGCCAGTGATTTTCATACAGAGCGCTACGTGGCGTCACCAATAAGAAACCCTACACAGCCTACTTACATAGTCACCATGCTCCCCAAAAAAAATTTTACAAATTGTTTTGCGCAGTGGCCAATACAGATTTGAAAAAAAAAATTCATAATTACAATAACAAAGAAATCAAATGCACACACTTATTGATACAATGTTGGTCAAAAGCTAAAATTTTCTCACAGTCCATAAAGACAGTCCTGATCGTTCATCACAGTAAAATTGCAGTGTTTTTCTCAAAGTCTGAGCAGTAAAAGAAAATGCACATGGAAGTAGTGGATTTCCATGCAGTCTTGAAGAAGTAGTGTTGTCCTTCCAACGGAAATGTAATGCTGGCTCTTGACATGCAGACAGGTAATGGTCCACAACAGAGCAAACCCACAGCAGAGTCAGTCGAAGTTTTGAAGAATATTGGTAGGTAGGTCATCACAGAGCAGACCCACTATAGTCTAGGTAGAAAGTATGGTATTGGTGGGCCACCAAAGGTGCAGCCCCATTGCAGTCCTTGTAGAAATAATGGTATTGATGGATCATCAACGGTGTAGACCCACTGTAGTCCTTGTAGAGATGGCGAACAGCCTTCTGTTGCGACTGTGCAGGTGCACAATCACCATCGAAGAGTCTTGCAGAGAATATAGCAAGTCCATAAACCACCACTTGTGCACACACAAAGTTTTTGGAATTGTCCTTAGAACCAGCAATGCTGTTATCCAGTCCCTTGCTGAATTAGTAACACACGTGCAAACACTAACAGTCGCAACTTCTCACATATTGAGCATTACTATGACCAACAGAAATGTGTGCAGTGAAATGAATGCTTACAAGTTACTTAATTTGATGAACTGGTGTCAATTACAATATTATAACATGAGAATACAATTACAAAGGTACAAAATACATCATTAACAACATAACAATACAGATAACATTTGTAGTAATACAGGCTTTACAAAAGAATAGAAATAACATATACATCAGTGTTACAGGAATTATGACATGAGTACGTACATAAAAGATCAGAATAACTTTCGAAACATCAACTTCACACATGAGCGTTAAAACTAAACAGAATAAATAATGTCTAAACATCTTTACAAAGAAAATAACATATTATCAGAAAAATTCTACAACATAGCTCTCATCAGCTAAACACATAAAGACAGGAAAAAGACAAATAAACAAGGGTACATAAACACATAGTGGGATACCACAAGGAAAGGACAGGTTTTGTTTTATTGCAGTATTTTTCGAACAAAACTTTCTTTGCTTCTTGGAGATCTCCCTTCATTCATCATTATTCCCAAAAAGTCCTATCTATACCTCCTTCCTGTATTCTATTCATATTTCTTTCAAAATAATTATTTCTAATTGTACAATACTCATTTTGGCTCAAATCTTTTTCATATAACTTCGCAATGCATTCTTTACCTATTCTCCATAGTCAGTTTCTTATATAGTCTATCCATCTTAAGCTAACTTAAATCTACTGAGCTCAGATGCTAAACTAAGGGACGAGGCGATGCAGCAGCACAAAACAGTTAACGCAAACAGCAATGAAAAAAAATGCAAATTTGTGAAGCAAGCAGCATTATAGAAATTAGCAAAGCAATTGCAATATTACAACTAATATAAGGTAATGTGCAGCAAACAAGAAAAATAAATCAGTAGTAAACTGGCTTAGAAGAGTAACACAAAGTCAAATTCATATGCCTGGCAAACAGCAGCAGCAAATGAAATAACTTATATCTAAATATGACATAGCTCAAGCAGAAAAAACCATTACACTAAAGACAATAATGCAGACAAGGGAAATGTATATTCACATCTTAATGTCTATGTAATTAAAGTGGTGCACCACAAAAACTAATTTTACAAAAAATTACCAAGTACTTGAAAAGAAAATTATATATGCAGTTATTGTTATCAGCCGCTTCTTATTGTTCTTTCCATTCCAAGAGCTCCTTTTTCGAAGAATGTGGATCATAAAATAATTATTTAATAGATCTGTTGACAGAAAGTGTTCACATTAGCAAATGCATTTAAGTTTATTTTATAAAACTAATGCTGCAACACAGCTGGAAACCAGATATTAAACAACATGAGCAATCTCTCAACTACAAAGACAATAGTTGTAAAATGTTTCTCATCATTTCATTAGGCATTTTAGTAAATATCATAAATTGCGAGCTCCACCGTATGCTTTCAACAAGGAAATGTCAATAGCGAGGATAATGGCCTCCCCTTTCTCGTTTTCTACCTGTGCCTCTGAAAAGGCACACACGAATGGCTTGTTCTCCAGGCGTCTGACACAGCTGGGTGCCCACGATGCATTACGTACAGGTGGTCACTTAACTTTCTTATGGAAATATTTACAACAGCAGTTTCTGCTACAGTGACAGTCTCATATAAAAATTTCACAGTTCGATAATTTGCGTTGCAAATCTGTAGAACAAAATCCTATAAATATAACAGTGTCCAAAAAATATTCGTCAGCATTGTGATACATTCACGCATTTAGACACATTTCATAACTCTTAAAGTACGATTCTTGGTTTCCAACATACTTTTCACAAGTCAGAGTCCCTAACCACTCCTCATTATTCCTTACCTTATTACACATATACATATTCGTCAACACTTCTTCAATATTTCATAATAACAGATACGTAGCATAATGAAATAACTCATATACACTCCTGGAAATTGAAATAAGAACACCGTGAATTCATTGTCCCAGGAAGGGGAAACTTTATTGACACATTCCTGGGGTCAGATACATCACATGATCACACTGACAGAACCACAGGCACATAGACACAGGCAACAGAGCATGCACAATGTCGGCACTAGTACAGTGTATATCGCCCTTTCGCAGCAATGCAGGCTGCTATTCTCCCATGGAGACGATCGTAGAGATGCTGGATGTAGTCCTGTGGAACGGCTTGCCATGCCATTTCCACCTGGCGCCTCAGTTGGACCAGCGTTCGTGCTGGACGTGCAGACCGCGTGAGACGACGCTTCATCCAGTCCAAAACATGCTCAATGGGGGACAGATCCGGAGATCTTGCTGGCCAGGGTAGTTGACTTACACCTTCTAGAGCACGTTGGGTGGCACGGGATACATGCGGACGTGCATTGTCCTGTTGGAACAGCAAGTTCCCTTGCCGGTCTAGGAATGGTAGGAAGATGGGTTCGATGACGGTTTGGATGTACCGTGCACTATTCAGTGTCCCCTCGACGATCACCAGTGGTGTACGGCCAGTGTAGGAGATCGCTCCCCATACCATGATGCCGGGTGTTGACCTTGTGTGCCTCGGTCGTATGCAGTCCTGATTGTGGCGCTCACCTGCACGGCGCCAAACGCGCATACAACCATCATTGGCACCAAGGCAGAAGCGACTCTCATCGCTGAAGACGACACGTCTCCATTCGTCCCTCCATGCACGCCTGTCGCGACACCACTGGAGGCGGGCTGCACGATGTTGGGGCGTGAGCGGAAGACGGCCTAACGGTGTGCGGGACCGTAGCCGAGCTTCATGGAGACGGTTGCGAATGGTCCTCGCCGATACCCCAGGAGCAACAGTGTCCCTAATTTGCTGGGAAGTGGCGGTGCGGTCCCCTACAGCACTGCGGAGGATCCTACGGTCTTGGCGTGCATCCGTGCGTCACTGCGGTCCGGTCCCAGGTCGACGGGCACGTGCACCTTCCGCCGACCACTGGCGACAACATCGATGTACTGTGGAGACCTCATGCCCCACGTGTTGAGCAATTCGGCAGTATGTCCACCTGGCCTCCCGCATGCCCACTATACGCCCTCGCTCAAAGTCCGTCAACTGCACATACGGTTCACATCCACGCTGTCGCGGCATGCGACCAGTGTTAAAGACTGCGATGGAGCTCCGTATGCCACGGCAAACTGGCTGACACTGACGGCGGCGGTGCACAAATGCTGCACAGCTAGCGCCATTCGACGACCAACACCGCGGTTCCTGGTGTGTCCGCTGTGCCGTGCGTGTGATCATTGCTTGTACAGCCCTCTCGCAGTGTCCGGAGCAAGTATGGTGGGTCTGACACACCGGTGTCAATGTGTTCTTTTTTCCATTTCCAGGAGTGTATATATATATATAGATGAAGGTGAAGTCCGGGAACACATTCAATTATTTATTGCACAAGAACTGAACATTGTACAGGTGTCATACATATTGCATTTTGAACAGAAACTCTGACTTTTTTTACAAATATTCGATATGCGAACCATGAGTCAATATGACAGTCGAATTCTTTCCACACCCATCCCAGCACGGCATCGTCAACTGTTGCAGTCGCTTCCCGTATTCTCTCCCAGAGCTCTGCTACATCACGTGGTAGTTCTTTAATTTGTCCCCACAGAAATTAGGCACACGGAGTGAGACCTGGTGATCCGGAAGTCCATTTCACGAAACAGCTGTCTCCTTCTGTAGCACGGCCGATCCATCGATGCGGCAGCTCCGTGCTCCGGTTCTCAAGAAGTTCACGTTGAAAATGGGGTGGAGACCCATCCTGCTGAAAGATGAATGGAGAGTCCGATTGCATTTGAGACGTCAGCCATTGCTGCAACATGTCCAAGTAGGAATATCCAGTGACAGTGCTCTAGGCGAAGAAGAATGGCCGATACAATTTTCGACGTGACAAGGCACAGAAAACATTTACCTTTGGGGAATCTCGCACAAATTCAGTGCATTCGTGTGGATGCTTTGTACCCCATATTCTACAACTATGCCTGTTCTCTTTCCCATTAGCGTGAAAAGTGACTTCGTCGCTAAAAATTAAGCGGTCAACAATGCCACCCCCATCTTCATTCGGTTGTTGCAACTCCGAACAAAACTCAAAACGCTTGTCTTTGTCGTCGTCATTGAGCTTCTGCACTAGCTCCAATTTGAATGGTTTCATAGACAGCACTTTCCAAACTGACGTTGGAGCCATTTAGAGTTCACAGGTTGCACGACGCACCGATTTCTTTGGACTCCTTATTAATGGCTCTCGCACTCGCTCCGCATTCACATCACTCACTCTGGGACGTCCGCTTCTGTCTGCGGGGCACAAGTAACCCGCTGTAACGCATTCGTTGTGCCAGTGGTAAATGGCCTTCCTTGTCGATGGTTTCTTACCGTACTTTGTTCTAAGTATGATATCTGTATAATGTTTGGTTCTTGTGCAATAAATAATTGAAAATGTTCCCGCACTTTATGTACGTGATATATATATAACACTCCCTCTGCTTTACATTCAATTTGAGCGAAATAGCGTACCCCCTCTGCGTTTCATTCAGTGTGAGCCAACCTTATTTTCGTTCATTCCAGACTTATGAAGTTGGGGTGGTTCTGAATGTCCCTACGTAAGTTTCACCAGGAAGTATTCGCATAGTAGTAGACCCGGTAATAAATTTGAAAAAAAAAAGCACATTTAATTCTTGGGGGCAGATATTTTTCTTGGACTCCCGCAGATACGGGCAAAGCTACACCTTTAAACTAGACAGAGGAACGCCCCTCCCACACCTCCCCCCTACCCCTCGTCGTTATACCCCCTTTGGGGAATTGTCACGCCATTATGCCATTACGAATGGGCATTAAAGAAACATTTCTCTGATTTGAGCGGAATCAGTGGATTTAGTAAAACTGATTGCTGCGGAGATACAGCTGAATAAAAGCAGTTATGATACGGTATCTGCTTAACTGATATTGATATCGTAAATGAGGAGGTAGAAGCCATTCGGTAATTTTTCATAGTCCACCACAATGCCAACTAACATGAAATATTCGTCAAAGTACAACAAAAATTTTGTCAGGTAGACCCCGTGGTCTAGGGGTAGCGTCTTTGATTCATAATCAAAACGTTTTCGGTCCCGGGTTCGATCCCCGCCACTGCCTGAATTTTGATAAATAATCAGCATTGGCGGCCGAAGACTTCCGGCATAAGAAGTCAGCCTCATTCTGCCAACGACCTTGTCAAGGAGGGCGGAGGAGCGGATAGAGGTTCAGGGCACTCTCTTGTCCTAGGGGTGGGAAATTGCCCCTAAAGGCGGAAGAATCAGCAATGATCAACGACATGAGGATGCAGAAGGCAATGGAAACCACTGCATTAAAGACACGTAATGTGTATCCACAGGACATGTGGCCTGTATTTGAAGAAGTGTCGTGATGATCTCTCCATTGGCAAAGGATTCCGGAATAGTCCCCCATTCGGATCTCCGAGAGGGGACTGCCAAGGGGGAGGTTACCATGAGAAAAAGATTGAATAATCAACGAAAGGATAACGTTCTACGAGTCGGGGTGTGGAATGTCAGAAGCTTGAACGTGGTAGGGAAACTAGAAAATCAGAAAAGGGAAATGCAAAGGCCCAATCTAGATATAATAGGGGTCAGTGAAGTGAAGTGGAAGGAAGACAAGGATTTCTGGTCAGATGAGTATCGGGTAATATCAACAGCAGCAGAAAATAGTATAACAGGTGTAGGATTCGTTATGAATAGGAAGGTAGGGCAGAGGGTGTGTTACTGTGAACACTTCAGTGACCGGGTTGTTCTAATCAGAATCGACAGCATACCAACACCGACAACGATGGTTCAGGTATACATACCGACGTCACAAGCTGAAGATGAACAGATAGAGGAAGTGTATGAGGATATTGAAAGGGTAATGCAGTATGTAAAGGGGGACGAAAATCTAATAGTCATGGGCGACTAGAATGCAGTTGTAGGGAAGGAGTAGAAGAAAAGGTTACAGGAGAATATGGGCTTGGGACAAGGAATGAAAGAGGAGAAAGACTAATTGAGTTCTGTAACAAGTTTCAGCTAGTAATAGCTAATACCCTGTTCAAGAATCACAAGAGGAGGAGGTATACTTGGAAAAGGCCGGGAGATACGGGAAGATTTCAATTAGATTACATCATGGTCAGACAGATTCCGAAATCAGATAACGGATCGTAAGGCGAACCCAGGAGCAGATATAAACTCAGATCACAATATAGTAGTGATGAAGAGTAGGCTGAAGTTCAAGATACTAGTCAGGAAGAATCAATACGCAAAGAAGTGGGATACGGAAGTACTAAGGAATGACGAGATACGTTTGAAGTTCTCTAACGCTATAGATACAGCAATAAGGAATAGCGCAGTAGGCAGTACAGTTGAAGAGGAATGGACATCTCTGAAAAGGGCCATCACAGAAGTTGGGAAGGAAAACATAGGTACAAAGAAGGTAGCTGCGAGGAAACCATGGGTAACAGAAGAAATACTTCAGTTGATTGATGAAAGGAGGAAGTACAAACATGTTCCGGGAAAATCAGGAATACAGAAATACAGTCGCTGAGGAATGTTAGACACTGGACTCGCATTCGGGAGGACGATGGTTCAATCCCGCGTCCGGCCATCCTGATTTAGTTTTTCCGTGATTTCCCTAAATCACTCCAGGCAAATGCCGGGATGGTTCCTCTGAAAGGGTACGGCCGACTTCCTTCCCAATCCTTCCCTAATTCGATGAGACCGATGACCACGCTGTCTGGTCTCCTTCCCCAAAAACAACCAACCAACCGCTGAGGAATGAAATAAATAGGAAGTGCAGGGAAGCTAAGACGAAATGGCTGCAGGAAAAATGTGAAGACATCGAAAAAGATATGATTGTCGGAAGGACAGACTCAGCATACAGGAAAGTCAAAACAACCTTTGGTGACATTAAAAGCAACGGTGGTAACATTAAGAGTGCAACGGGAATTCCACTGTTAAACGCAGAGGAGAGAGCAGATAGGTGGAAAGAATACATTGAAAGCCTCTATGAGGGTGAAGATTTGTCTGATGTGATAGAAGAAGAAACGGGAGTCGATTTAGAAGAGATAGGGGATCCAGTATTAGAAAAGGAATTTAAAAGAGCTTTGGAGGACTTACGGTCAAATAAGTCAGAAGGGATAGATAACATTCCATCAGAATTTCTAAAATCATTGGGGGAAGTGGCAACAAAACGACTATTCACGTTGGTGTGTAGAATATATGAGTCTGGCGATATACCATATGACTTTCGGAGAAGCTTCATCCACACAATTCCGAAGACGGAAAGAGCTGACAAGTGCGAGAATTATCGCACAATCAGCTTAACAGCTCATGCATCGAAGCTGCTTACAAGATAACATACAGAAGAATGGAAAAGAAAATTGAGAATGCGCTAGGTGACGATCAGTTTGGCTTTAGGAAAAGTAAAGGGACGAGAGAGGCAATTCTGACGTTACGGCTAATAATGGAAGCACGGCTAAAGAAAAATCAAGACACTTTCATAGGATTTGTCGACCTGGAAAAAGCGTTGGACAATATAAAATGGTGCAAGCTGTTCGAGATTCTGAAAAAAGTAGGGGTAAGCTATAGGAAGAGACGGGTCATATACAATATGTACAACAACCAAGAGGGAATAATAAGAGTGGACGATCAAGAACGAAGTGCTCATATTAAGAAGGGTGTAAGACAAGGCTGTAGCCTTTCGCCCCTACTCTTCAATCTGTACATCGAGGAAGCAATGATGGAAATAAAAGAAAGGTTCAGGAGTGGAATTAAAATACAAGGTGAAAGGATATCAATGATGCGATTCGCTGATGACATTTCTATCCTGAGTGAAAGTGAAGAAGAATTAAATGATCTGCTGAACGGAATGAACAGTCTAATGAGTACACAGTATGGTTTGAGAGTAAATCGGAGAAAGACAAAAGTAATGAGAAGTAGTAGAAATGAGAACAGCGAGAAACTTAACATCAGGATTGATGGTCACGAAGTCAATGAAGTTAAGGAATTCTGCTACCTAGGCAGTAAAATAACCAATGACGGACGGAGCAAGGAGGACATATAAAAGCAGACTCGCTATGGCAAAAAAGGCATTTCTGGCCAAGAGAAGTCTACTAATATCAAATACCGGCCTTAATTTGAGAAAGAAATTTCTGAGGATGTACGTCTGGAGTACAGCATTGTATGGTAGTGAAACATGGACTGTAGGAAAACCGGAACAAAAGAGAATCGAAGCATTTGAGATGTGGTGCTATAGACGAATGTTGAAAATTAGGTGGACTGATAAGATAAGGAATGAGGAGGTTCTACGCAGAATCGGAGAGGAAAGGAATATGTGGAAAACACTGAGAAGGAGAAGGGACAGGATGATAGGTCATCTGCTAAGACATGAGGGAATGACTGCCATGGTACTAGAGGGAGCTGTAGAGGGCAAAAACTGTAGAGGAAGACAGAGATTGGAATACGTGAAGCAAATAATTGAGGACGTAGGTTGCAAGTGCTACTCTGAGATGAAGAGGTTAGCACAGGAAAGGAATTAGTGGCGGGCCGCATCAAACCAGTCAGTAGACTGATGACAAAAAAAAAAAAAAAAAAAAAAAAAAAAAAAAAAAAAAAAAAAAAGGAAAGAAAGAAAAAAAAAGTGGCTTAAACACTGATCTTCAACCTTTCGGGATTGTCTGAGGTAATGTGACAATTTCTGACACCTTTTGTCGCAAGCTTACAATTGTAATGTTAGTACATAAAGTGAATGATTGATACAGCGTAGCTTCTTGACAGTTCAAAAATTTCTTTCTGTGACTGCTGAATTCGGACACGTAAAGCGTGCGGAGCAAATACTGTTAATCTGGGAGGACTTGTCGATATGGGGAAGGCGTTAGACAGTGTCAAATGGTGTAAGATATTCGAAATTCTAAGGAAAATAGGTGCAAGCTGCAGTGAAAGACATGTAATAGTCAATAGGCACAAGAGCTAAGAAGGAGCAGTAACAGTGGAAGACGAATAACGAAGTGCTAGGATTAAAAGGGTGTAAGACAGCGATATAGTCTTTCATTCCTACCTTCCAGTCTATACATCGAAAACCAATGGCGGAAAGAAAAAAGGTTCAAGAGTAGAATTAAAATTCGTGATAAAAGTGTATAAAAGACAAGATTCGCTGATCACATTGTTGTTCAGTGAAAGTGCCGAAGAATTACAGGATTTGCCGAATGGAATGCACAGTCTGATGAATACAGATTATGGGTTGAGAGTAAATCGGAGAAAGACTGATCTAATGACAAGTAGTAGAAACAAAAACAGAGAGAAAGTTAACATCTAGACTGGTGATCGGGAAGCAGGTGAATCTAAGTAATTCTGCTACCTGAGCAGCAAAATAACTCAGGACGGACGGAGCATGCAGGACATCAAAAGCAGGCTAGCACTGGCAAAAAGGACAATCCTGGCCAAGAGAAGTCTACTAGTGTCAAACACAGGCCTTAACTTGAGGAGAACTGAGAATGTACGTTTGGAGCAAATCACTGCAGTGTAGTGAAACATGGATTGTGGGAAAGCCTGAAAAGAAGAGCATAAAGGCATCAGAAATGTGGTGCTACAGAAGAATGTTGAAAATTAGATGAAGTGATAAGGTATGGGGAGGTTCTCTGGAGAACAGGCGAGGAAAGAAGTGTATGGAAACACTGACAAGAAGAAAGGACAGGAAGGTAGGATATCTGTTAAGACATCAGGGAATAACTTCCGTGGTACCAGAGGGAGCTGTAGAGGGTAAAAGATGTAGGAGAAAATAGAGACTTGGATATATCCAGCAAATAATAGAGGACGTAGGTTGTAAGTGCTCTGAGGCGATTGGCACAGGAGAAGAATTCGTGACGGGTTGAATGAGCTATACTTGATACCGCATCCATGTAATATGTCGTGGTAAGTTTCATTCGCGTAATAAACAAAATATTTTCACCTGTGTTGGCTTTGTCATTGCGGTAAGCTTGGAAGTGGAATTTAAATTTAGTAGTAAAATGTGTTACTAAAAATCTGGAATTAAACTGAAGCCAACCTTCCCTCCACACACCCAAAAAAAGAAGTAAAGTAACATTGACAACAGTGAATTGCCTCTTGTTTACGTGTCATTACATACTATATTTTTTATGCTAGTGCCTCTTATAAGCATTGTTTCATTCATTTGGACGGTTGGCGCCAAAAATTTCTTGCACGTCAATCAAGTTTCGGACTTATAACAGTTTCTGTTACTAATCACCATCTTTCATAATGTTTATTGTCACATTTAGCCTCCATGCTGTTTCCCAGTTCTCGTGATAAGCTTTTAGAATGGTCCCAGCAGTTATGACTTCGATTGGAAAGCATGTCAGAGAAACAAAGAACCCGACTCCTTTCTATGGGCGCATTCATGCAAGAAAATGTTATCTACTTTCCCACGTCTCATCCGCACAAGAGTAATAATAATTTACAGCGAATATGGAAACTCCACCGCGCCACAGAATTAACGGATATCATTTTATGAAACCCCGTAATTTTCACCCATTGGGCAGTAAAAGTTTGAAATTCGTTTCAAAGACACCTAAAATATTTCTCTCTAATGGTGCAAAACCATGGAGCCGTGGCGCGGCGGCAACGTTTCAAACAGCAAGGTGCCGATGGATGCGAAAAAAATGGCCAGAGGTCTCAGAAGTTTATGTGAGGTGTGAAGTGGGTTAATGACGTCACATTGGCACCAGATTTCACCATAATTCTGCTCAGTGCCACCGTGGACGTATTACACGATGCGAAGGGCGTCACAAGGCCTCAGAAGCATGTTTCACTCTTTCTTTTGACGCCTTCGCGATGGAGGTCATAACGACGGTGCTCAACGTTGAAACCGCGCCGTTTTCTTATGGCTGGCCGCGGAAAACATTTCATACACATCGTATCTCAGGAGTCGGTATAAATGGCGTCAAAGAAGCCTCCCCTTCCTTTGCGGTATTGTTTCCTACACATTTTGCTGTCGAAAACGAGAGTTTGCAGAGCGATGAGTAAAAAAAATAACGTTCTCTATGATGTTCCACGCTGCTAACACCCGAACGGCTCGATCCTTTTATGAGGACATCGTTGGGTTGCAGGTTCACTGAATGCGATCCGACCCCTTTGGAGCATGGCGCGATCGCAATCTTTACTCTGATGTATCGGGTGGTACTATTAGGGACCGCATAAAACCAGGGGCGGGCAAACGTTGCACGCGGCTCACGAGCGCACAGCGCTGCACGTGTGCTGCTCGCGTGCAATCGTCGACTGGGGCAATGGCGACAGCCGGCACGTTGCGGCAGTGTAGTGCCAGGCTAAGGTACGTTGTCCAAGACGCGACGCACACTAGCGACTGCGACGGGTCGCTACGTGACGTCAGAAGTTGCTTGCTGGCGCATGCGCAGTTCGAGTTTGGGATGCGACGCCCGGCTCTTGCGACAGCTGCCGCAGCACTGCACCAGTGAGCAGTGTTGCGACGGGAGTCGCACGACACAAAGACGTACGGCTGCCAGAAAGATGTCGAGCCAGTCAAGGAAAACTGAAATGAGCCACCCACAGGACGTGATGCTCTGTGAGCTGGTCTCGCGACATCCTTGCCTTTACGATTTGAAGAACCCTAAATATAGAGACACTATGTTCAGAGACAGAATTTGCGAAGAAATTGGTGCACAGTTGAAACTGGCAGGTGAGTGAAATATATAACATTTTCCCATTAATGCAAATTTTTCAGGCCTGTTATGAAAATCAGTATAATCCATGCAGATGTAGAATTAGAATGATGAAAATGAACTTGAAGGTCAATTTTCGCATTACTCTTTTTTGTGACGATAAAAATTGAAAACGTCAAGTACATTATAAAATGAACAATCTAAAGAACAACGAGAAAGTTACATTTTACAATACCTTCACTTTGAAAGTAAACGGTAGATTGGTGTCTTGATGATACCTTCTAGTTGTGAAAAACCACTACCAGATTGTTGTACAGCTTTCTGTAATCAATAGATGCTCGTTTTTGAGGAAGGCGTTTCTCAACAGATTGCGCAAACAGTATGCTGCAATAAGTAATTTGTCACATTCGCTTCAATTCATTGGTAGAAGATGGTGCTCAAAAAAATTGTGCCAAAAGTGCACTACTGTTTTACAAGGCCCTTCTGGTCTGACACAGTTCACAATTGAAATTCGTCTTTTGTAAATCCTGGAGTCATCTTTTGAGTGCAGCTTGGCAAGATTAAATGTTCATGTCATCCATAACGATGTATGCTGTCAGAATATAAGAATATGGAAGTTCATTTGGATGGGAATAAAGACTCAGTCGGCTATGAAAGTTGCCTTAGCTTGTTCCAAAAGTTTCTGCATGGGAGAAACTGACAAGTATAATTTGGGGAAATTTTGTGAACAAGCACGGACATTATTTCTTCCACATTTCTGCCAGTGTATACTGTAGATGTTCAGAATGAAAATTCTAGAGATGTTTAAGGTGTAACCCTATCTTGTTGTCAGGAACTTGAAACAATGCAATGACGCAAGCGTGCGGTTATTGTTAATAAACTTATCTTTCATTGGAATTTTAGGTGAAATGTGCAGAAACAGATGGAGGAATATTGGGGACTCGTATCAGAGAAATAAACGAGAAAGAAAGCTTGAAACAGGTTCAGATGCCTCAGCAAAACCACGAAAATGGGTTCTGCTTGATCACTTGGGTTTAAGAAACCTACATTTCGTGGCATTTTAAATGAAATTGTCAAGAGCATATGGAGAAATATTAGTAACTCATACCGGAGAAATATGACATAAAATGGTTTCATTAGGTCCAAATGTGTCAGCGAAACAAAACAAATGCATTCTCTATCGTGTGATGACCACACGATTCTCGTTGCGCGTCGATAGAACTGGCGGCTAGTCGCGACGCTCCCGGTGATATATGAGCCCAAATCTCGGTAACGAAGTTCGATATCATTCTGATCTCAACTTTAAAAATAATTTCAATATGTTAGCTTCTTTTCATCGGCAACGATGTATGACCTAACGTAAACCATACGTAAAGTAGCCAGCGACCACATTTTTCACTGTACACAATTCAAATTTTATGCAGTAGGTTACTTGTAAATTAAGTATCGGGATAACTGTGACGAATATCGGAAAAATAGACACCTCATTATCAAGCTGTGATGTGATACTGTAAGATACGCAAACATCAATTTTTTGTGCCTTTTACTTTCCTCACAATTGATAGAGAAGTAATATACAGCGAAAAAAACACGCAAAACCGGAAGAGATACTTTTCAATTTTTTAAAGTAAAAGGAGAATCTGTATCGAAAAACTAACTCTGGGAGCCGATGTAACTTTGTTGCATTAACATACAGTATTTTTTACAGCAAGAAAATCGGAATTCTTATTTTTCTTATGTATTTGAATCCGCCGCCGCCGGCCGCAGCTTGGGAAACGGCAACGACTCCAGTCGTCTTGCGGCCGTGCCGCCGTCTGCCAGGGTGGGAAAAGAGGAGGGGGCAGCGTCGCAGTCGCAGCCAACTGTCGCGTCTTGCACAACGTAACTTAAGCTGCGGACGTTGATGCGTAGCGACCACTATGTAGTCAACGTTGTATTTCAAGAACCGGAAAATGCAGAGTGAAACAAGGAAACGGGGAAGTGGAGATTTGCTATCTTTTAAAAAGTAATGGGAGAATCATTTTTTCTTTGTGCAAAAACGTGAAAATTCAAAATGTTTAATATGTGGCAGTATTCTCGCTGGTCAGCGGAAGTTTAGTATTGAAGGCCATAACAAATTTCACAAGGACGAGTACAATTTATTGTCGGATTCTGAGCGGATGCGGAAATTGACTGAGCTTAAGAAGAGCGATCTTTCGATACTAGATGAATCTGTCGTAGTTGCTGGGGTCACGAGAGATCTGCGACTTCCTCTCGTCATGTCTCATGTAACTGATTTAACATTTTATGGAGCACCGTTTTCAATTTTTCAGGGCGACAACTATAATAGCCCAGCGGTACGAGCTTAATATAGCGAGAGCTGGAAAACCATTTGCTGAATTAGTAAGTGTCGGTTAAGAGCAAACATCAGTGATGAACATTTGAGTAACTGCTTGCGTTTGTCTGTATGTAGAAATTTTGTTCCACTCCACCTGTGATAATTAAATCAAACGTATCGTAGGTAATAGGTACTCTTTCAAAACACGACATCTTTCAAGCACTCCTACTAACCTTATTTGTTCCACTCCACCTGTGATAATTAAATAAAACGTATCTTAGGTAACAGGTACTCTTTCAAACCACGATAACTTTCAAGCACTACTACTACTACTACTCTTATTCCTACATTCAATAAAGCAAGCTAGGAAACAAAACGCATTGCAGAGGAAGGAGCGGACAGAAGGTATGGTGGGGAGGGGAGATAAGCGGTTGACCAGCTTGCCCCTGTGTGCACGCAGAACACCTGTTAACTGCACGCGTGCAAGTGCACCGCACACGTGCAGGATTCCTGCCCGCCCCTGGCATAAAACCATTGGGCGAAATCTGAACAGGATCCGAAGCAACGGAGGCAGTTTATGCTTTTCAGCCTTCCAGGTTCGCATTGTACTGTCGTGGTTAGTGTTTGCAACATTGACTTAAGCTTGAATAAAACGGCAAAGGATTCCTCCAAGAAGCCCCAGTTCGGCACTCTTGGTGCTGCTCTATCGCCTGAGTGCAGACAACCCCTTTGACATTCCTTACATTCCGCGTGCATTCATGTAGGCTTCAGAGCAGCAGCAAATTATCAGTCAGCTGAACGGGTGTCGAAGTCTCTGTACATAAAGCGTTAAACAATAAAGCGTTAAACACGGGGCGCACGTAGCACCAAGAGTTTCGTCGAACTGGGGATCTTAGAGAGCTCCTTCGTTGTTCACACATGTGTCAATGTTGTCTCTTCTCCCTCCCCCCACCCCCTGCCTACTACCTATCCCCGTGTTCACATCACAGGAGAGGCTGAGGAAGGATAAACACCATTTTCTTCTTTGGATCACGTTCAGATATCTTCGAATGTCTCTAGTGATTACGACCTGAACACCAGAGCGGAAATTTCGGTCATGCTACATTCCGAAGGGGTCAGAACACGCTCAAGGTGTTTGCAACCCCACGATGTTCTTAGGAAAGGGTTGAATCGTCCGTGAAGTGTCAGCAGTGCCGAATATTGCCAAAAGCGGTGATCTACTGCTTATCGCAGTGAGAACTGGTGATTTCGACCGTGTAATGTCTGCGGATCAACTCCTCAGGAAAAGAGGTGGTCACACTGACGTCTTTTATGCCACCCCAGGAGTCTTCTCGTGCCGATTATGTTTGGCGGTGAGTATGAAATGTTTTCCTCTGCCACCTGTGAGATAACCGCGTTATTTCAACGCTTGGTGTCATGGTTCTGACCTCTATCGCAGAGACGTCAGAAAGAGTGTTAAATGTAGGTAACAGGGGCTGTTATGATCTCATCGTGTGGCATGTCCACGATGGTGTTGTGCAGAATTTGTCAAATTTGGCGCTAATGTGACTTTATTAACCCACTTTAAACCTCACAAAACCTCTGAGCTGTCGTCTTTTTTCCTCATGTGCCAACACCTCGCTGATTCTAGCATCACCGAGATAGAGGGTAACACCGCAGGCCACCACGATTCCGTACCACCACAGGAGAAGATTGTAGGCAGCTTTGAGACAAATTTCAAACTTCTGCGCAGCAATGGAAGACAATTAGGTAATTTCGAAAAGAATGATAGTTGGACTGTATTGGCCAGTGTATTAACAGATTCGTTAATATGAAAAATTAGACGAGTTTCGGCATTACATATCAACGAACTTGGTAATCGTCTTCGATAAATTTGTAGAAGTTATGCTGTCATAGGTGTGGTGTAACGTATTACAACGCCTTTCTTGTCCAACAGGAAAGTGAAAAATTTTCGACATTACTTAATCACAAATCGAAAATCCGAATTTGATTCATACACATACCTTCTGCTAACTCACCGCATTTCTGTAACTGGAAACCCGTTTCATGTGAAGAGCAACACGACGGATAGTTGTAGGAATCGGAGCAAACCGAAAGCAGGCGAGCGGCAGCGTCCACGTGAGAAGACGGATGGCCAGCCTGAAGGAGATGGAACGAGCCGAAGATGGATCTGCCGGCCAGATTGATGGCCCGCGAACGCACCTATTCTGGCCGCGGGCCGCGGGCGTCGCAGACGCATCGTCCTAGCGAGCGGGCTGGAGCCCTCCCTACACGAATATTACAGATTCACAGATGTCCCGATACCCCA